>NC_137429.1:24870000-25562500 GCF_964374335.1 Astatotilapia calliptera | reverse complement strand
ATTGCACTCCACATGCATAATCTTGTGTCATCAAGACTCCACTCTCCATGGTTATTTGCAGTATTTTAAGAGAGAGGTTTGCAGTCAAATCAGAGGTTGCTCACATCGATTAACCCAACAATCTAGATATGTGCTCATGCCCAGCTCCCCGTGGCCACCCTTAAAACAGTGTTTAAAACTTGTTGACTTTAAATTGGAGCTTCTGCACTGTAATACCATTTTCCTTGTTGCACAGCAAACATTCACAAAAGTTAAGACACTGTATACTTGACATTTACAAGGCCAGAAAGTGGACAAACGAAAGGTTATTGTATATAGTACAATCTTTTTGAATAGCTCTCTCTGCAGACATTTTCTCCCAACAAGGTTGCATGTTGTTTTCTAAATAAAGTGCTATGCATTTGACCTTGAGGCAAGGTCAAATGGACTGAAAATGACAACAGGAGAAAGTGTTAGTGTTACAGGAATCCTGATCTCACATAGCACAGATGGATCATTTGAAGATTGGTGACTTTCTTCCCCTGGAAAATGATCCATTAATATATGTCAGGCATGCAAAACAATTTACAGATCCAACAACTATGTGATCAAATTTCCAAAAAACAACCCAACAACCCAACTAAGGGCACAGGAAGATGATGCAGTGGGAGGCAGGACAGAGGATAAATAGCCCAGAAAAGACGGCCGGGTACACACACACAGAGTATGTGACTAGGAGTCGTGTGTCCTTACGCTCTGCAGGCCAGAGGTAAGGACAGACTGTTTTCTTCTCTTTTACCCCAACTTCCAAAACAGCAGTGCTCCCTGCAGGCCTCAGTCGTACCTCACTGTGAAGGCAGAGACCATGAAACCCACGCACCGTCCTCAGAGAGGCCTTGAAGGCATCGAATACCAACCAAAGTAGGAAGTAACCATAACTACTTCAAAGCCAAGCGTTATGGACCCTGCGCTGCCTCCGCTGAGTGAATCTGTCACAGCACACAGCACCATAGGATGGGTCAGAGAACAGTTCACCATGGCGACCGCCTCCAGGGTTCAAAAGAGCGGATACATTAGTGACTCTGCGTCTGCTGAGTCAGCCTGAGGACTAGCAGCGCTCGGTACATCTATACCCGCAGCTTTCTTATGAGGACAAACAGCATTGCATGTGATATAACACTACTGTATGTAAAAAAACAAAAAAGAGGAGGGGGGGTGACAGACGGATGATTGTATTTGCCCTCTGTGTGAGTGTTATGTAACTTATACGCAAAAATTCTCCTCTGAGGATTAGACTGAATAGAATGATATTCACGGTTTAATGTGGCTGAAAATTAAATCGACGAGAGTGGGAGAGACTCATTTTTGCTAATCAAAGGGACTTGAGAAGATGTAATATTGTGTGCTCCATGTCGATGTGGCGTATCATTAGATTACATTTGGTCACGCTGTGAGTGACGAATCACTGGGAGCACCACAATGGCACGCTGTGCAGCCGACAGGTCGAGTGCAGCTCTCGAGTGTTTGAGTGCGTGAACCACCGTGTGGATGAAAGTTAGAGCACAGCAAGGACGGTGTGTGTGTGCGCAGACGAGCTGTGTTTGACTCCACTGAGCCCAAAGGGTTTCGGAGGGTGGAGTGACTCATATCTCACCCTTGGGCTCTGACTCTCAAAATGCATTTATTCCGCTTTTCCCTTCTAACCTTTTTTTTTTCTCCAGTGTTCGTTTTTATATCTCATCAGCAAACTTCACTGCGATCTGAACTCGGGAGCGATTTAAAATCATCTTTCCACATCATGTTGAGTGTAAGAAGAGGGAGGGGGAGTGGGGATGACGAAAAGCGAGACAGACAGGCAGACAGACGAGCAACGGCGAGGGCAGAGAATGGAGCAATTGCTAAAGGCTCATTCATTCTGACAGTGTTCATGGCACCAGTCAGAGCGTCCCAAAAGACAGAAGGAGGATGGACCAGACCTCTGACACACAGACAGCCTGTCCTCGCTGACCGGCTTCACCTCATCTGAACAGGCGGTCGCACTGGGAGACTTACCCGGGTTCTGAGGAGAGGGTTGATACGACAGCCACATAGTTTTACAATTTGCATTCGAGCAGCCTGAGCATTTTCATAACCTTTTCATGTCATTTGCCTATATTTTGTTTTTCTGATGACTTTCCGTCTGAATTCAATGTAAGCCATATTTTCATCTCAACCTTGTCCACGTGTTCAGGAGCTACTTGTGATTTTTTTAGTCAGTTTGAGTGCAAAATGTCAGTGTCTCTCTATGAAGACTTTCCATTAGCACATTTCCATGTAGTACACTATGAGCACTATGTACTTGTGTAGTAAGTACATCTCATTGTCATTAGTCTTGCCATTAACTATAATAGCCACTGCTATTTTGTGAACTTTTTCCAATTGTCTTGCCTCTGAACAAACATTAAGACATGATAGAAATCCTTCTACAGGTAAGATAAAATTCAATTCAATTAATTTTTATTTTTACAGCGCCAAACCACAACAACAGCCGCCTCAAGGCGTTTTATATTGTAAGGTAGACCCTACAATAATACATACAGGAAGAAACCTCTGGCAGAACCAGACTCAGGGAGGGGCGGGGCCATCTACCGTGACCGGTTGAGGTGAGAGAAGGAAGACAGGATAAAGACTTGTACAGTAACGTGTGTTACATTACAGCTGCTGCTGTTAGCTAGCTAGCATTGGCAGAGATGTAGTTCTTTTTAATTTAACTGAACACAAAAATAATAACTAATACATTAATATCAAATAATAATACTTTCAGCCGAGACAGGACTCACATATTCTTATATCATGCCTGATCCTTCTGACTTCACTGCGGCACAAGTCACTTTAACACCCCACTTACACAATGTGCATTCACAAATTTCGAAGTGTAAATTTCCAGATTGTTTTATTTTATTTAACTTACTTAATGTATATAATTCACTCACTTATTGCACATAATGTCCTCTTTGTATATATTTACTTACTTACTGTATATAATGTTTTCTCTCTCTTTTTCGCACAGTCGAGGAGCGTATTAGGTCACATTTCACTGTGTGTTATACTCGTATAACTATTCACGTGACAAATAAAAGATCTTGAATCTTGAAAAATAAATATGACTGAATATTACACAAGCACGTGAACAAAAAAACACAAGGCTGACAAAGCCGGCCTGACACGAGGTACAGAAAATATCTACTGCACAGTCTATAGTCTGAGCCCAGCATCACAGATTTGGGTTCTTTGATCAAACCAACTCTAGGTTTCCTTCACTTCACGTGGTTGATGGTACCTTTTCAAAAATTAGCAATCATCACTTAGCCTTGATTTGTAGAGGGGTTCCTAATCAAACTATACTACTTTTTTTTCTCTGTTAAAAGAAATCAAATGATCAATCGCTTATCAAACTGGCAATTAATCAATGTCAGTCAACTCATGCGTTAACTAATTCGTTTCAAGGGGAAGTAATGAAGCTGAGTTGTTTATTTGAGGTCAACAACTCCTTGAATATACTCAGTACGCAATTAGGTGAATCGAGCCTTGATATGTTCTATTAATTGTACAGGTGAGGTGTTGAGAAATCTCCATAATTATCATTAAAAAACTAATGTTATAAGGCTTTGGGGGATACTTGCCTCATTTTTTTTTAAATAAAAAATATGACAGCTGGTATTAATCCTGATTTAATTGTCTTCCTTTCATGGGATTACTGATATCCTGTTTCAAATCAAAATTTCACTTCTCCTTTTTCCTTTTCCTCATCTTTCTTGTCATGTTATGAGAGCAGAGCACTCACCAGTGCCGCACTTTTTTCAACCTTTGCATCTAAAGCCTTATTATTTTTAAAAGCTACTTAACTGTTACATTTATCAGTCATATCAAATGTTTACATCTGCAATAGTCATACTCATGCATTTAGGGAAAAAGTGAACTTTCCATGTATCATTTACCTATCTACCTATCTTGTTAATAGCTGAGATTGATAAATCTCAACACTACCTGTTAGATGTTGTCATATAAGGACCATGAAGGAAGGTGTACGTGGACAATAACTTATACAGATGGTGCAATCTGAAAGAGATACGAGAGTGCAAGATGGAGGCAAGGGAGAATGTATCTGGGCAGCATCAGATGGTAGCATGTAGGATGAAAACCAAGACGAGGAAGTGAGTGAAGGCAGAGCCAAGAATTAAATGGTGGAAGTCGTAGAGGGAAGAGTTGAGACAGGCTCTGGGGAATAGGGAAGTGTTACCAGATGACTGGGAAAGTACAGCTGCAGTGCTGAGAGAAACTGCCAAGAAGGTGTTTAGTGTATCCTCTGGAAGGATGAAAGACGACAAGGACACTTGAATGAATGAGAATGATTGTGGAAGTACAGGAAAGGACTCAAATAAAGAGGTTAGCAAAGAAAAAGTGGGATAGCCAGAAAGAAAGTAGACACGAGTACCGAGAGCCCAGGCATATAACTAAGAAAGAGGTGGGGAAGCCAAAGGAAATTACTTACAGTGAGTTATATATGAAGCAGGTCACTAAGGAAGCAGAAAGGGACAAATCATTTGGCAAACCAGAGAGATTGAGCTTGAAAGGATGTGCAGCAGGTTAGGGTGAAAATAGATCGAGATGAAAATGTACTAGCAAGTGAAGGGAGCGTGCCGAGGAACAGGTGAAGCTATGAAGAGTGGAACGGTGGTTGGTCCTGATGACATACCTGTGGAGGTATGGAGCTGTATAGGACAGAGAGCTGTGGACCTTTTAACAAAATTCTTTAACATGATCTTACATGATCTGGTCATGCCTGCCTGAGAAGAAGTGTACTGGTATCGAATTTTCAAGAACAAGGCTGATGTGCAGAGCTGTGGTATCTACAGAGAGATAAAGCTAATGAACTATAGCATGAAGATATGGGAAAGAGTTGGTGAAGCTAAGCTAGGACAGAGGAGGACGCTCAGTATAGGGTGAGATCGAGGCATCCACTGTTGATCTTTTTAATGCTCTTCTTCTTGTCTATAATCAAAACAGTCATTTTCAGATCTCTCTTGCATTCATTCTCACTAAAAATCTTTCTTTTCACTAAATACACAGCATACATGTACAACAAAGAACTCTAAATAAAGCCTATGCTAGCCTACTACTTATGTGGCATAATTTGCTGCTCAGTCCTCCAAAAATTGTTAAAATAGTTTCAGTGTTTTATAACTCAGTTGCATGTGATTCATAAAAGTTTGTCATGAATTTGACTTCTTTCATTCACCAGGAAGACTCTTCTGCTGGACATTTCAAGTATTTATTTTGTGAAAAAGAACTGCACGGCACAAGGACCGAATTGACAACTTATTAGCATTTATGACTCAAAGACTCAATGCTCAACAGCTGTTAGGCCTGAATACAATACAAAGAATGCAACAGAAATATGCCTTTATGGGTTATTCATTCATTTATTTTAATTAAATTCCACATTTTATCAATCCTACCCTGTTTTTCACAATTTTAGATCCCATTTTTGGGCTGTTGAAGGAATATACTGACACTTTTTTGCCAGGAGTTTTCAATAGAAGATTTCTTTCATTCTATTTGTGCAACGCAAAGCTAGTGAGTTGCCACCTGTGCAACGAGTCCAAATGTGAAATTTCCTCGCTACTAAATATTCTCCCGTCAACTGTAGGTGGTATTATAACTACGAACTTCGTGTACCCTTCAGATTATTATTGCCTTTCTAATGGGCAAGTCTGGGTTTGGTGGTTGTCAAGAGTACGGTACTTGTCTGACTGACTACGTTGTGCCAAGTGTAAAGTTTGGTGGAGGGGAGATTACGGTGTGGGGGGCTTTTAGAAGTTGGGCTCGGCCCCTTAGTTTCAGTGAAAGGATTTCTTAATGCTTCAGCATACCAACACGGTGGAGCCTGCAAGCCAGGACTTCTTGTCCAACATCAGTGTCTGACTTCTGGAAGAATGATAAAAGATTCCCATAAACACTCCCAAACATTGTGGAAAGCCTTCCCAGAAGAGTCTACATCATATTAAGCCCTATGGATTAAGAATGGGATGTCGCTCAAGTTCACATGCATGTGAAGGCAGACAATGTAGTGTATATGACAGCCAAAGTTCAAAGTCTGAGCAAAATAAATGCTGCAAGTTAGCATATCTGGAGGAGAGATTTGATAAGTGAAACACAAAGTGCATGAGAGGTTCTCTCTCTTTGTCTTTGCCTCGGGCTCGTGGATGGTAAAAGAGAAACGAGAGTACATGAGTGTCTGTGGATTTGCATGAACTGAATGTGTGTGCAGACCTTGCGAAGCGTGTTTTCAAATTTATTTATGTAGTTCTAAAAACCAATGGAGGCGCAACAAAAGACATGTGAGGCTTGGGTTTAATTATTCCTGATATCTTCATCCACACTGTCATCTCACACAAAGGGAAAAAGCCCCACTGATGAATGCGATCATCATTGGAAGGGAGACCTGTCGTCATATAAAGAAAAACACGAGGAAAGACGTGAACTAACAAAGTGGAGCGTGAAAAGAGCGATGAGAAACGTGGAGAGGACGGAAATAGATGGTGGGGCACTCCAGCTGTGTGTTTATCCTGCACCCGGGAAGGCTGTGTCAAGCCAACTGAGATGACATAGCACATGAGGGCCATGACATGCAGCACAGGCGACAGACTGCGTTAAAAGCACACACTAGCAAGGTGGATGCTTGTGTGTGTTTGTGAGTCACTCACGATTCATGCTGAATAGATGCACAACAGCAAATCTGTCTCGAGGAGAGGGGAATTTTTGGAAAGCAGCAATTTCTACTTTGCACATTTGCCTTCTTGTGGCAAAACAGTGGCATTCAGCAAACTCAGCGCCCACCTCATTACACCCCTCTGACCTTCTTTGAAATATTGCCTGTGAGACCACAAGCACACACAAAGACGCGGTTTAAAACCTCATTTTACGGCATTTTCTTGGCTGGATTTCACCTCAGAGCAATTTTGTGTTACTGTAAACAGACATGTGCGGCGGTATCAGTAGGTCAGTGGACCTGGAGCATCCAGGGCAGCAGTTACCACGAGAGGATCCAGAGGTCATGGTAGTGATGAGACCTGGATAACCCACCATCTGGCTATTTTACGTAACTGTGGAATAGACTCTAAAATGGTAGTTTGGTTATGCAAAATGTCAGAAGAGAATTTCTCTCCCGTTTGCAGGCTGATATTAATGTTTGTGACCTTTTCAGGAAACGCATGATTGAAGGGAATATTAAAATTATTAATTTTATCATGTGGGCAGCTTGGTCCCACACGTCTTAAAGGTTGCATTCTGGTGAGTACAGTGAAACTATACAACTTACATGGCTTAAAAAAAAAGGAAGAAAAGAAGATTTTTTCCTAAGTGAAACAGAAAGATTAACTATAAAATAGATTTGTTAATGTCAGTACACTCACAGGTTACAGCTTTCATTAGTTATTGTAAGCAAGTGTTATTGCTGTGTAACTGGCATTATTGATCCAGTTCACTGAACAATATAAAGTTTTCATGAAGGGGCAAGCTTTAGAACAGAGGTTTCAAAACCTACAGAGCTCCACAGGCCACTATGTAGTTGGCTCTGGAAATATGAAATATGTACATGCTAGTACAGAGAATGGTTTTAGTCTTTTTGGCTGAATTACACGCTCACTGAAACTAAACATTGTTTAGGTTTGCTAGCCAAAGTTAGCATAAAATGTTAGCAGTGAATCCTTACAGACACATTAGACATTACTAGCATTAGCTGGTAACGCCCATGCTGAACCCATACACAGTATGGGACAGATGTAGCTAATGAGTCTGTTTAGCTAAATCCCATGCTCACTAAAACTGCACAAGTTGTAATCTTTTTATTTAGCTTACTCATTTATATTGTATTAAGACCTAAAGGTATCCAATGTTTAGGTTTGCTAGCCAACGTTAGCATCAAATGTTAGCAGTGAATGCTTATAGACACAGTAGACATTGCTAGCATTAGCTGGTAACGTCCATGCTGAACCCATACACAGTATAAAAAATGGATGTGGCTTATGAGTCTGAAAAGTGAAGCCAGCAGAGAAGCGCCCTAAACCTGTATTATTTTTAATGACCACCAGGGGACAGTATGTAGTGTTGTAAAGAAGACTATAGAAGAAGTCCTATAGACGTTTATGAAAAAATGGCTTTTTAACTTGACATTTTAAAACACAGTCCCTCATTTAGGGTCATATTACATAAATTATTAAATGTATTTTGTAAATTTTGGTTACACTGCATTTTACTAAGGAGGATTATCTTTTATATTAGCCATAGCTAGAGTTGTAGTTGACATGTTGTTAGCCAGTGAGCAAGCAGTTTCACACTCAGACTCACCCTTTTCTCATCACATCCAGTTTCAAAATTACTAAATGGCAATAGTAGAAATGCACAGAACAGGACTTCAAATATCAGGGTAACTACATCCGTCTGTTTATGCCTCTATTTACCCCTCCATCCAAACATGTTAAGTTGCACAAAAACAAGATGTTGACTCAAAAGTTTAACCTCAACAGTGATGATGTCACAGTGACTAGGACCATCTTTTATTTGCAGTCTGTTTTTTCTTTGTTTGTTTCTTGTCAATAGTGGTCCTGTATTGCTAAAGGTTAAGTATTACTCTGTTTTATTATTTAAAAAAAAAAAAAAAAAAAAAAACTGGTGTGAAAAGCAAAGAGTCAGCAAACCTTTCTACTCTCAGCAAGAATAAACATCCTTTTAAAATCTCTGGGTTTTACTAGACTGTTGTTTAGGCTGTACTAAGGTTAAGGCCACAAATATGAACCTTGTTTGGAACATACTTTTAATCCTTGGTTAAGTGAATTTTTAAAAATTCTACAATATGGTGTGTTTTTATTGTTTCTAGGATCCTATTTATATATTTTGATGGGCAGGTTACTTGAAAAAAACATAATGCTAAAATCTTTACATGCGATTTAAATGCTGTTGTGTAGAAGCCTTAATTTAGTGCGAATATACTCTTTTCCTTGAGCGCTATCGGTCCTCTCAGATAACTATTTAGTTGGGTTGATTTTCCCCCAAAATGTCAAACATCTAACTTAAGGTTACATCTTCCGTGCAACAGCTGTCATATTCTCTGTCTGAAGGTCATGACAGGGAGTACAAAATCAAGGTTGAGGGAGGGAAAAAAGGAAATCCGCTGTATATGCATCACTTAACCTCCTACTCCGCTATCATGACTGTGATCCATGACAGCCAGGCATTCTCCAAAGAGCTTGAGAAGAGATTAAAGCCTCTCTGTCTGTCTCTCATGCTGCTAAGCACCAGTTCCCCCTCATTCAAAGGGCTGAAACCAAGGCTTTGAATAGAACAGTCACGGACCAATCGCAGGCAGGGGAGGGGTGCCCCTGTCCTTCTAATAAAGTCACTGAGAAAACATTCACACTCTGTAGGTCGAGCACTCCACCTAGTGTTTGTGAAGAAACACAATCAAACTCTCTGAGGTGATACAAATGGGTAAAAGCAAACTCCAAATGTGCCCGCACAATGAGCACATTCAGAGAAACACAAGGTGATTACGGGGCGACCGTGGCTCAGGGGGTTGGGAATCGCATCTGTAACCGGAAGGTCGCCGGTTCGATCCCTGGGCTCTCTGTCCTGGTCGTTGTGTCCTTGGGCAAGACACTTTACCTACTGGTGTTGGCCAGAGGGGCCGATGGCGCGATACGGCAGCCTCGCTTCTGTCAGTCTGCCCCAGGGCAGCTGTGGCTACAACTGTAGCTGCCTCCACCAGTGTGTGAATGTGAGAGTGAATGAATAGTGGCATTGTAAAGCGCTTTGGGTGCCTTGAAAAGCGCTATATAAATCCAATCCATTATTATTAAAGGAAATCCAAAAGGGCTAAGGGAAGTTTTACAAAAACAGGGCTTATTCCAGGACCTGCCACTAAATCAGGCACCTCCATAAACAGCAGAGTATTTTGGCACAACATCGAACATACCGAGGAAACGTCTAAGCTGGACATCAGTCAGCTTATTTAACTGTTTATTTCGATAAATTAACAATTAATTACGTTTGATGCCAAGTAAATTTGCTCCCTGGATTGTAGAAAGTGACATAACAGCCTCCATATGGTAAAAATGTTTAAAGGGCTTCAAACTGACTGAGAGGCAGCGCTGTCTTTATCTCTGCTATGTCTTTAAGTTATTAGCCTTAATTAAACCTGACTGCACTAGAAGCACCAACACTGACTAAAGATATTCCATTCTGTTTGTTACTTCCTTCAAACTGGAGAATGTTAAATGATCAAACGTTATTAGATGCAAATGGCTCAAATCCTGAGAATAAAAGAGGCATTTTGTCAGAGGTATCTTCCTCCCCACTGTCGCCAAGTGCTGTCTCAGGTATGTCCTGAGGAGTCAGCTGAATGGTAAGAAGAAGATCCGGGCGTCATCAGGTACGCTGCTGGGATAATAAGCTGGCCAAAGGAAGAGAAATATCAAGATCAGAATGCTTCTGACCATGCATGGAGGGTTTCACCCCAAGTCCAGCACCCTGAGGCTGTATGCTAAGTGGAAAGTAGGAGGCCGGGGAGTAGTGAGTGTCAGTACCACAGTCTCGATTGAGGCAACAAACATCCATGAATACATCAGGAAGATGGCCAGAACCGACCGCATGCTCAGTGAATACCAAAGGCAGCAGAAACCCAAGAAAGAGGAGGAACCATCATGGAAGGACAGGCCCCTGCACAGTATGTACCACCAGCAGATAGAGGAAGTGGCTGACATCTAGAAGTCCTGCCAGTGGCTGGACTGTTAGACAGCACAGGAACAAGCTCTGAGCACAAGATCCATAGAGTCTGGGGTCTATCACACCAGGCAAGACCCCAGGTGCAGGCTGTGTAAAGATGCCCCTGAGACAATCCAGCACATAATAGGGTGCAAGATGCTAGCAGACAGGGCATACATGGAACACCATAACCAAGTGGCCGGCATAGTATACAGAAACATCTGTGCAGAGTATGGACTGGAAGTCCCAAGATCAAAATGGGAGAAATGGTCGAGAATGGCTGAGCTAAGATCCTGTGGGACTTCCAGATACGGACGGACAAAATAAAATTAAAAGTCTAATAAAATTAGTGTTAATAATTACCAGATTTCTTTGTTTGTTTTAAACCAGCAAGGAGTCATTGCCGATCAGTGAGCCCATCCCAGGATGTCAAATACCGCCATTTAGTTTAGGTTAAGGTTACAAAGCAACTGGCATCCTTCAGCTCATGCCTCCTGTCACAGACATTGTGAGGTCTCCTTCATAATGGCTCAGATTTGGATCTAAACCGAAATCTTCCCCTAAATATAAACTGTTTTAGTGCCTAAATGAAATGGGACAAATGGCCGCCTGCAGGTTCAGTCTTGTGATTTTTCGCTACCATCGGGCCAACAGTGGATACAAAATGAAAGCATCTTAAGATGGTCATTGCTGTAAACTGTTATGTCCCTTTTCATCACTACCTATTCGACTTGACACAACTCGACTAAAAGAGCTACAAATAACATCGAAACTGAATAATAATCCAAATATTACAAACATTAGTTCTAATGTTTAGCAGCAATACAAATAATATTACACAGATTACAAAACACGCAACATTTCATTAATAGTTTACTGTTTGTAACAAAAGTTCAATTAGTGATTTACAGTTTAATGATGGTGTAACTCTAAAGTGTTACTGGATGGATGGCTCTGTTCGTTTCACTTTACAAGCAGAGCCACCATGTGTATAATAACCAATAATAATAATCATAATAATATACCCAGCAGACCAAACTTGCCCACAAAAGTTGCTTTAATTGATTGTTAAAAATAAGTAAGGCTATAGATGCTGCAGACGTACAAGATATTTGTACTGCAAACATGGAGGAGGAGCCCCTGCTGAGTTAATGAAAGCAGTCGCAGAGGGGAGGGATGACACAGCTGTGTGGAGGAGCTCTGCTGAAGGCTCTACAACAAAGTTTCCTCTGTCGTGCTGTGATGGGATGGGATGGAGCCGCCCAATCAGTGCCTCCCAGACTTCAGTTTGACTTCATTTCCCACGCTGGAGGTGGAAACTGATGCGTCTGCTGACAGGCAGCAGGGCTTCTGCTTTCAAACACCCCACGCTCACTCCGCTTCAGAGGTGCATAGCTGAGTAAAGTCATACAATAAACAAAAAACCCAAGCCACATTCATGTTTCATACACACATATATATATATATAATCATATATATTCATATTCCATGTACAAAGATACAATCTGAATTGCAAAGGCTCAATCATTGTAAATAAATACTGAAATGGCTAAATTGCAATATAATTACTCTTCTCTCCTGGAGAGAAGACGCACAAACACACACACACCCTCGCAAAACGAGAACAGGCCTCCGCTATAGTGGTTCAATACAAAGAACAAAACAAAAGTGCAGCGTGCTGACACGCAGGCCAGAGACCGTCTCCAGTGGACATCTGACACACTGCACTCAGTGGGGACAGACATGAAAAAGAAACGTTCATATGGAACATGGCAAACGGGGCTTTGCTGCCAGGCTGCGATATTGCTAATTGACACATATGTTCCAGTTTTGACCTCCTATTAAAAAGAAGAATTTTGGGGGGTGGTTGGGGGGACACGGGGTGATAATCCTCAGTGTGGCTTTTTTATCCTCTCAGTTTTAGGTCCAGCAGCACATTCTCTTTTCCCATACCCTAAAAATATTCCCACATATCAAAGTCTAAAAATAGATCTCATCTATACATTAGGAATTCTGTTAGAAAAACTCACACAGTATCTACATGGAGGCAGACTCACATGCTGCAGAAAGGTGCCATCACTTAAACCAGACACAACTATTGTTTTAGCATGTGGAAAACTTTATATTCTTTAACCTTTGGTAACAATCAGAGCATTGTTTTGAGAAAAAAATTAATACTCTGTTACACTCAAAGCCTTTAAATCAGTCCTCACGCATATCAAAGAGCCAAAGGACTCGACCTCATCCTGGATTCAGTACAAGTCTGTGGTGTGTAAACATAAAGAAAGTCCTTTCTTTAGGTTTATACAGACACAGCAGCTTCTGCTTGTTATGTCATCAAATGTTCTGTGAGTGAGTTAAAATGGTAGCTGCTACTGCAACTCCGTTAGAGCTGCAGTTTGGGTTCAGTCACAGAGCTAAGCATCGGATTTTCAGGAAACACAACAACCCCAACCATGCAGAGTCTAAAGACACGTCCTGGGAGGGGGGAAAAAATCTCAAAATCAAATTATGTCCCAAGATTCATACAGACGAAGCAGCACTACATGAAGTGCCAGGAAACATTTTCAAGAGGACCATGAATACCTGTGCAAAACGAGACATTTTATAGTTGTTATAGAGCAACATTTGCTGCTGCAAATGCTGCAAACTGCTGCTGCATCTCTAAATTGTGCAGGTGTAACTACAGACACTACAGTAAGACTAATCAAATGCTAGAATTTCACCAAAACCAAAGCAGAAACAGCCTGTACCTCACAGCATGAAATTATTTGTCTGATAAAATTGGAAGGACAAACAGCACAAACATGATGCAGAAGTTCATTTCAGTGACTCGAAATTTGAGAATGTAAAACTCAGCAGCCTGATTGCTCACATTCCTCATTCAGCAGAGTCCAGAATTATAAGTTGCATATTTAAAAAAAACAACAAACAAAGAAACACTGATTGTATGTGTTTGTGTTGAACGGACTAATTAGCTGTACAGGCTTCGAAGTTATTCTCATGGGTGAAGTTGGGAATATTAACATGGAAGTCTGTGGCACCTCTAGTGGCCATTAGAAGAACTACAATCTTTGGTGCTTCCACGTGGGCTTTTTTTCCAGGGCTCGGTTCTGCAGCGTGGTGCAGATCTGTGGCCTGAATGTAGCGGCAACACACGAGGCACAAACTGGGCTACCATTACTGCAAATTGATTATTAGGATAGATAAACAAAACAGACACAAACCAGCTTGATATGTGGTGTATTGCATTTGACCTAAAGACTTTCAAAAGCAAAGTTATCAAATGAAGGCTTTCCATTTTACACTATTATGTGGCCACTTTCTGTTGTGTCTTCATTGACCGATTTTACATATGCCAAGTCCAGCATGGGCACACAGTAACTGGACTGAATGAAGGGAACCTGGAAATGTCAAATACAACAAATCAAAAGTAATTCTTCTGTCCTCAACAACCGCTTTACATTAAATAATATTAAAAGAGGCATTATAACAGATTACATTTCAAATCCATGAAATTAAAAAGAAAAAGAAAGAAAACAATAATAAAACAACATGCATCAAGGTTAACGTTGAGGAGGAGCTCAGAGCAGTTTTTGCTTGTTTTACTCTTTCTGTCCAGGACTGAGGAAGAAAAGAAAGTGCTGATTAAACTCGTAGAGAAGCCTCGCCCACCTCGACGACTCCGTGGTTTGAGAGAAAAGGCAAATCAGGCCTCGAGAGCTCAGTCCTGAGTCACCTGCCAAACGATAAGGTGGCTGCGCTCGGCTTTAGGCTGAAGTTTGATGGGGGCGTCCTCCGCCTCCTCCATCTCTCCGTCCTCATCGCCTGCAGACACACAAGTCGTCATGTTCTCCTCTACAACCACTGCGCCGTTACCGCCTGGTCTGTAAGCACGTCATGCAATAAACTCACCCATTCTGAAGTCGATGTAGCCTTCGCCTCCGCTCATCACCAGCATACACTTAGTTCCTTCCTGAGTTGTGGCATCTGCCGCCTTGTCGCCAGCTGCTTCTCCTGCACACGATGCAGATGCAGCTGCGTGACCTGAAAGCACAGAGGGACAAACTCCAGATTGCATCTGCTCAGCCACTTTTTTCTAGTTTTCACATTTAGCCCTTGTTAATTACCAGAATTACACCCAGTCAGATTTCAGCTCACTAGTTAGTCAGCTGTTTGAGAATGACAGGAACTATAACGAAGCATTGCCTTCCCTTTATTACTAGTCAATAAAGGACCGAGTTGTTGTGCTAAAGCATTGGATTTTATGCCTACTCAGTTTTAATGCAGAGTTAAGAAACAAACACGAGCAAGGACCGAAAGCCGAGGTTTGCATCACTTGTTTTGTCATCATTTAATTAGTGCTGTCAGCGTTAATCTCGTTAAAATGACGTTAACGCCATAACTGCATTAACCCGGCAAATCTCCGTTAGCAAGTTAGCGCGGATCGCCCCGTGCGTGGGGCTTCACGGAGCGAACGCGTTAATGAGTTAACCGCGCTAACACGTTGTTGACAGACTGGCTGCGGTCCGTAATGTGAACTTGAACTTGAAGGGAGGCCCCTCAAAGAAAGAGCCGCAGGTGTCGTCACTGGCAGCCGCGACGCGGTAAGGGCCCTTCTGCCTTATGTTTGGGAGGGATCTAGAGTCCTTTCACTTTTCCTCATTGAATCTTTACAATCTCATACCACAATACTTTCATTTGTTAGATTTTAATGATTAAACTCCCTATATTTTGCTTTTTTCTATATTCTGTAACTATTTTATTGTATCTTTTTCCATCAGGTTTCTGGTCCCTCCTGGTTGTTAGCAGGCTAGATGAGATATATTATCTCCTTGGTCAGTTCTGGGTGTATCCTACTCTGTGAAGTGGAGATTTACTTATTAATTTTCCAGTTTTGGGGGATTAGTTGACTTGCCGCTCTTTCCTCTAACCAAGAACAGCTTTGGAGAAAATGTAACTCTGCAGTAAATAAAGACTGCCGTAATATCACATGTCTATTTAACAACGATTTGACACCATTAATCACATTGTTCAACTAAACTAAACCCTCAGGTTGTGAGTGGTTTAGAGCAGAGGATTTGGGCTTCTGCAGTTTGTTTAGTCCATTTCTGCTTGCTCACCTGGAACAGCTGTGAAGAACTTGACAGCATCACGGTGACCATGGAAAGAGAGCTGAGCGTGAGCCATGGAGCAGTATGGAACAAACGTCCCTGCTGTGACTTTGTCGCCACTGTCGTCACCATAAACACGGACTGCACTTCCTGGTTGGTTACCTGCTGCCTTGGTAACCTTGCTGGCTGCTAATGATCGAGCAGGAGTGAATCAACTATTAAGCAACATAATGTCATTACTACACTGCAACAGCTCATTCAGAGATCACACATAAAGGCAGCAACACATACAGAACAAATAAGCATAACCAAAGTCTCAACTAAGAGGTTAGAAAAGAACTAAACAGATCCAGCTCAGACTCACCCTCCGTCAGAGGAATGGAGATGATAACGCCATTGCCAGTTCCGATCCACAGACGGTTACACGACACCATCAGAGCCGTGATTCTGACAAATGAGAAGCCCAGTTTGCCCGTGCCTGGAACACAGACAAAACTTTTATCTCTGCATTTTCAAAACATGCTGCTGTTGTCAAGACGGACGATTGTAGAACTGACCCAACATTTTGCTGACATAGGGCTCGATGTCGACATCCTGGAGGTGCTGGTAGGTGTGAGCGTGGAACAGCCTGAGGGTGGAGTCGAGTCTGATGGACACCCAGATACCGTCGCCGTCCCAGGCCAGCAGACGTACCTGACTGTCCTTACGAGGGTGGGCATCAAATGATTTCTGCAGTGTACAAAGACATTAGCAGTTTAGACATGAAGCAAAGGGAAGATTTCAGAAGTGCTAATCATTACCACGAGGTTACTGTACCTCTATCTTCATGGCTTTAGGTTGCACCACATAGATCTTGTTCCTGAAGCCACACCACACCTTATCATGCACTACTGTCATGCAGCGGATGGAGTGGTGAGGCCTCCCCAAGTCTAACAGATGGTAGTTTGTCAGGTCCCACTGTCCATCTTACAAAATAAACTCAAATTAGACAGCTGGATAATGTGTACACACGTTAAAGAAGGAAGTGGCAACAGCTCAACTCTCTCACCTACACCTCTGTGGAAAATGGCTAACGTGCCATCAGAGAGGCCGACTAGCACACGCCCTTTCACGTGTCTGTGGGAGGAAATGTGTGAGAATTACATGTTTAAACAGGCAAATAGGAAGGAAATAAACTCCAGCTGCCACCTGTCTGAATGCACTTACACTATGCCGAGCACAGAGTCCTTCAGCTTTATAGAGTGAAGACACTTCTTCCACTGAGCCACGGAGGAGTGCACGTACACACTGGAATCACAGCAGGTGCATCGATTTAGACAGAGGGTTTTTTTTCTGTTTTTAAATTCAGTCACTTACAAAAGTGCTGAGTGAAAGAAAAATGAAAAAAATCTCACTATCCATTCTGTGCGCCCAGCCACATAGTGGGAAGAACACTGCTCATTTTCTGAGCCTCTTCTCTCATCAGGTCCTGCTCCTCTGCGCTGGGGTTCAAGCTCACGCCATCCTTCAGCAGATCGCTCTCCCTGCTCGTCAGAGAACACAGTAAATACAGTGTTTACATCAGACGTCTGCACTGGGACACTTTAATCTTATGTGTTTGGACCCGAGTGTCCAAGAAGGACTGATTGTGTGTGTTTGTTGTACTTCAAAAGAGCAAAAAGTCAGTTATCGTCGTTATGCTTGATCACCAAAAGGACAAAGTTTTCTAAATGAGTCCTGTTTGTAGTCTGTCACTGTGAGTCTTAAACTTAAAAAGTGAGTGGATTAGTCACGCCGCTTCAATCAAAAGGAGACAAATAAAAATCTTGGACTGATTTTACCAACTTTCTTTTCAAGGAATAATGGATTAAATGCTTCACTGCGATGCACTGGGGATTAAGATACAGGACTGAGCAAAAGTCTCAAATCGTCCCACATTTCTTTCCCTTTTGCTCTCAAAAAGCAGCCAGATTTCAAAGGGTCCGGAGCAATAGTTCCCCAAGTTTGCTGAAGATCTTTCAAAGTTCTTCTTTGCACATTAGCTGATTAACAAAGGAATAAAGTGCGTGCCGGATATGCAGCCATTAAACATGCAGATCAGACAGTATATAATTCAGTATAGATCACGTTTCAAGGTAAAAGGCACACAGTCGATGAGTGATGCAGAAACAGAGCCTGACCTGAAGCTCTGATGCACTGCAGTAATCGTTCACTAATGTTTACATGCAGCTCACGATACAGTAAATGGTTTACAGCAAGCTATTGTTGCTGCTCTGTGGTTTGTTTATGGCTCTGAAACAAAGTGAAGCTTTTATTAGCAAGACTGGATCACAACACCACTTTGCCTCTTGATGTTACCTCTGAGAGTAGTTGGCTGGCGTCTCTACTTTGTGCTGTGCTCCCAGTGGATCTGTGAAGACGTGCTCAGTGTAGATTTCCCGCAGGCTTTCTCGTTGGTCAGCAGATTCTGCACTGGTCTCTGTCGCCTCTGTGGCTTCTTCCGCTGGTCTGGATTCTGGGGAAACCAATCATGCAGAAGCACAGTAGTTTTATTTTTGCAAATGTATCAGAAGAAGACTCCTTTGCAGTGATCCCGAAAGCTCTTACCGGCTTCTCCATCTTTTCCTGCTGTCTGAGGAACAGCTGTTACTCCCTCAGCTTCACAGCCCACCACTGTGATGCCTCCCAGCACGCTGTCGCCACCTGTTGAGCTGGTACTGGTTGCTGAAGAGTTGCCATCTCCCACCGGTCCCACCTCAGAGTTTGGAGGCACTTCTTCTCCAGCTGGGTAGTCTGTCTCTCTCGCACCTGAAGAAAATTAATAGAGAAATCGTGCTGTTCTTTATAACTGATGTGCGTTTTCTGCAGGCCAGTGAATGCCAAGTGAGTTATCTCCACAAAAAGGACAAAAGAAAAAACGTCTCCAACTGTGGGATACAAATACACTGATTAACTGACCTGGCACGCTTGCGATGCAGAGGATGTGAGAGTTACAAACAAAGAAGCCCTCCAGGATGTTCCCAGGCTGGTTGGCATCAATGACGACAGCTTTAGTAGTAGACTTGGTGGTGGTGCAAATCCACACGAGTGACGACAACTCCTCCTGGTGCCGCTGCTCTTTCTGCTGGTCCTGGATCCACAAAAACAGAGAAGCGGAAAATAAATTACTTATTAACAAACCTTTAGTTTCCAAAAGACAACAGCAAGACCCATCGGAATTCAAATAAAGATTAATTTGAACAAAGTTACTTTAATAGAATCAAAGAATAAAAAAAATACAAATTTGGAAATCAGCATTTTAGGTCAAAGATCACATCAAAGTGTGTGCGTATGTACCCTGAGTTCTTGATCCAGCTTATCCAGACTGCTCTGAGATCCAACCACCTTTTTCGGGCTCTCTGGTCCTGACACGTCACTATAAAACACACTGGCCCCGACTATTGAACCTCCATCTCTGGTTTTACCTCCAGAAAGATTCACACAGGTAGCACACCACAGCTGAAGCACAGACACACAGATACAGCAGTCAGACATATGAATAATAAGCTAATAATTTACACCACACTACTGAGACAAAAGTCTCAAAATGTTCATATTTCCTGTTGTGAACCAAATCTTTAAAACCTTCATAGAAGCATCTTTCTCATCTAGCGGTCTGAGGAAGACAGGAACAGGTAGACTCTTCATCTTGCTCTCTGCCTGACCACCGTTAGCCTGAAAAGCCAAACACACAAACAGTCACTGCATTTAACGCTTTGTTCTAGTGTGAACTTCCCTTTGGTACAATTAATATTCTCCTTTCCTTACTTTGTACTTCTTAGGGAGGCTCCAGCCGTACGCCTGCAGTCTGCCATCCTCCTTCTGGACGTGGGCTTTGACCTGCTGGTATTGAGCCCTCTTCTGTTCTCGCCTGGATACCACACTATCAGCTGGCGCTCTGCGGGACAAAAGAGCCGCTATTAACTCGACTCCATGTTGCATTTCCCCATCTCTCTTCTGCGCTAAACTTTGCTCCTCTTCCCCTGCTTCATACGGCCACAGCCACTGAATGAAGTTCAGAGACAGCGGACAAGAAAAGTTATGAGAAATTATTGAACTCATAGATGACTAAAGGCTAAATAAAAGAAAAGAACATTTTTCATTGATTATTTTTCTTTTTTCCTCTTCAACTGAAGATTTGCCTTCTTTCATGTCAGTAGCCACTATACTACCGCCTCAGCTCCTCTACACAGTTTATGGCTGACTAAAGAAAGGTGACTACAGATAAGGGCATCCGCTTCTCACAACAAACATGCAAACTAAGTCAGACTGAGGTGCAGGTAGGCTGCTATGATTTTGAGTGAGGTACAGGAAACTGCTGAAACACTGATGACTTACTCGTTGATTTAATTACTGATTTGTTGTCCATTGTGTCTTCCTGCACATTCTCAACTTGTCTCACTTCTCCTCAACTCACATGTGTTTCTGTGGCTGCACTGACCAGAGCTCAAATCTTGACAGCCTAAATGTTTAATTTATCAAATGTGTGTTGAAGGGCAGCGAGGTGACGCGGTGGTTAGCAGTGCTGCTTCACAGCAAGAAGGTTCTGGGTTCAGCACCACGTGGCCAGAGCCTTTCTTGCATGTTCTCCTCATGTTCGTGTGGGTTCTTTCCGGGTAGTCTGGTTTCCTCCCACAGTCCATAGACATGCAGTTAGTGGGGTTGGGTTAACTGGTGATTCTAAATTAACCATAAGTGTGAATGTGAGTGTGAATGATCGTCTGTCTTTATGTGTACCCCGCCTCTCGCCCTACGACAGCTGGGATAGGCAACCCTGAAGTGGAAGACCATGGATGAATGGAACATTTGAAGTGGGATTTTTATTTCCTAGTGTAAAAGTTCAATAGCAACGCTAAAACAAGCTGAATACTTTTGGACACTTGGATCAAAGAATTTATCACTGAAGAAAATATTTGGAAAAATTAACAATGAATATGAGTGGGATGTTTGTGATCTTTGGTCAGTGCTCCAAAAGTAATCTCAGGAAACACGACTAACAGTGTGTGTGTTTTCTGACTTACTCCTCATTGAGGAAGTCAAAGGCTTTGCTCTTGTCACTGGGCAGCTGCTGCAGGGTGCTGCTCTTCTTCTTGACGGACGGCTGAATCTGAGAGGTGGGTGCGTTGTACTTGACGTTTACTGGGGCCTCCGCTGCCGGCTTCTTGGCTCCTCCGCCCGACGAGCTGAACAAACGGCTGAAACTGGAGGTGTAAGGGCAGGGAAGTGGAAAGGGAAAAAGGGGGGAAGGAGGGAAACAAAGCAAACAGACAAACATATAGAGGGGCGGACACAAAAGCAGTAGCTCCAGCAACACAGGTAGGGTTTAAGAATAAAAAAGGTTCCTCTCCCAGTGCCAACACGCCATGCTAGCTTTCATTCAAACCAGGGAATTAATTCGTCTTCTAAACAGAAAAGCATCAGAGCACCTGTAAATCCAGAATGCTGGAGAGCAGGGAGTGCGGGGTTAATATTGAGCACCGACTAGGATGTTAGTCAACACAGAGCAGAACAGGCCTGACCAAAAACAACTTCACATTCCCACAACTCCTCTACAGTAAGCAAACAAGCTTTTTAGCTATCTACATGCAGTGATACATTTTTACCATTTTTCTAATTAACATAGGAAAATATCTGTCAATTAAAGTGGACCAATTATGCTTTTCCTTAGTGTATATATGATATATATAATTAATGAATGTGCAAGCAAATCCTCTGAGGCTGAAGCTGAGGCCTCCCACTGCTCTAAATTCTTCCTTTCAGACTGTTTTCTTTTCTACTTTTGGACTTTTGTCAGAGAGACTGGAAAACCCTAATATGGTCATCTCTGGAAAACTGCCCACTGTGAGCACACCAGCTCCAACTGCTATTTATATCCTTTGTCTGTAAGGGACAGCCAATCAGGAGAAAGCTGGCTTAAATGGATGGAGAAGGGAGCTAAAAGTGCTCGTTACACACAGTGGCACAGTACCAGATAAATAAGAATCGCTTTAAACTGTAAATCATGCAAAGCTACTTTAATTTTTTATTTTTTAAATGTGGTGTTAGATTCTATTAAATCTATTATATCTTTAACTGTTTCAACCAAAACACTCCACCCATATTTCTGAGTTCCCTCCCCACTCTACACCAACCCTCCCAACACACCTCCTGCACACAGACGTCACAACATCAGGCAGAATAGAGGGACACACAGGAAAAAGGCAGAGATGCACATTTGTCAGATACGGTTTTATAAGTGCAGTTATTCCAGTCCCAAAGAACTGCTTCAAATAGTGCCCAGCCTCAAACCAAACTCAATCCTTATGGACTCTAACAAAGGAGAAGAACAGCAGCCTCAGAAGCTTCTGAGGTTGATTTTTACAACCAGTTTTAAAACGTAATCAAGAATCTACGACTGGTCTGAGAACTGAAAGCAGAGGCACTGCTCTCTGGATTCCTCTCCTCTGTTAGGGGTTTGTTATAAGATGAGAGCTTCAATGGTCAGTTATGTTTATCATGTCAGATTTACCTACATCCTGGAGAAACCATTCAAACATGGAATACAGAAGAAGAGCAATAAATATCAACAATCATGGTAGTCGTGATTTAAGTCCTCAAGTTAAAAAAAAAACAAAAACATAAAAACACTTGAGCTTACAACTGCCAGAGGCTGGACTTCTTTTTCTCTGGAAGAGTTGGGTTCTCCTTTGAAGCCCTGAAAGAAAAAAAACAAACAAAAAATTCTAACAATTTCTAACAAACTTTCTGTCTTAGCATATATTTTACTGTGTGCAGAAGAACATTTATATATGGACTCAGATGATCATGTTACCGGATCATCTCCGTCCATCTGACGGCCTCCTGCAGCTCCATGAGTCTCTCCTTGTACTGGTTCCTCTCCATCAGCACTCTGGCCATCTCCACCCTGGTGAAGCGCTTCCTCTGTGCTGTAGGCACATCACTCTGCAGGCAGGAGACCAATCTTTACTTAAAGATAACCGATACTTATAGCAAGTCAAATACCTCGACATTCTACGCTGCTCAGACTTGTATACGAATGCAACAAGCAGAAATAACAAGCGCCAAGGACTCACATCATCCTCATTGTCATTCTTGACCTTCTGTTTGGCTTCGTCCAGCTCTGCTCGAACTCTGCGACAGAGTAACAAAGTACACACTCAGTCTGTCAGAACTGTAAAAGTGCAGACCCTCGACTGGTGGGCAATTCATTTATACATTGTGTTTTGAAGCCGACTCACTTTTTAAGTTCTTCCTCTAATTCTTTGTTTTTTTCCTCCAGTTTGGTCTTAGCATGTGTGACAGCATTCAGCTCTCCTTGCAGTACCTCCTTCTCACACGACAGCTCATCCACACGAGATATCAGGTCATTCTTCACCACATTCAAAGCATTTCTGAAAAGTAATACATATGCAGAAAAACACACAATCTGCTGTAATATCAATTTTAAACACAAGGGGGCACCATTACTCTGTTCCTCAATATTGGTTATTTCTATATTCATTTATCCATAAACTGACCAATTTTAACTCTGTGGTAAAAGTCTATCAAGTAGAGTCAAAAAATGCCCAGCTGGTTATTTTAAAGGTGGAAACATGACTCCACCCATCAGCCATTTTTAAAATGAAGTAAAGTGGAATTTATGGTCCCGCATACGTGTCCATCCGTATACTCTTTTCGGTTGGAGAGAGTGCAGGAGAGAGATCCTGACTGCCGCTGGAAGGCAGATGATGAATCATGTATGCATCTGTCAAATGCTGACTGGTGCCAAAGTAGAGCAGGGAGTAATAGCACAGTTCATCGGGAATGGGAGAAACACGTACCTCAAAGATCCAAAAATAAAGCATGAAAAGCAGAGACAGTGGCTGCAGAGGACGATTTTCATTGTTTTTAACACTTTCAGCTGTTGCTCTGCTGCTGTTTCACTTCAGTGCTTTGCATGTTACAACTCCGCTCTTTTTTGCAGGTGGCTCACGGACCAACAATAACACGAGCAAGAAAAGCCCACAGACCAGCTGTAACCAAACCATAACTCACTGCAGACAGACAGGCGGACAGCGAACACACTCTCTGCATGACCATAAATTCATCTGCAGCCACATTGTGCCTCCTGGTGCACGCACAGTGACATATTGGACCACAGATTTATTAACAGCTTGTGACAAAATAAGACCCTCTTATGTCTTTAGAAATAAATAAATACTTATCTGGCTTTAACTAGCGAGGCACAGTGTCAGTTTATGACATGTCTGTACTCACTGGTGTCAGAAGCTGTGAGTACAAAAGGTCCAAACTGTGGGCTGTAACTGAGTCCTCACACTGTATTATAACTGCACTGTTGTAGGCTCATTAGTGCTTCTAAATTAACCGCAGGTTTGAGTGTGAGTGATTGTCTGTCTGCAGACAACCACAGCGGCTCACCTGTCCAGGCGCCTCTCGCCCTGTGGCAGCTGGCAGGTTTGCAGCACTCTGGGATACACTTATTTCTGCTGCTCTTAATAGTCTGCATTGGTTACCATTGAAATAAAATACTTGTGTACTAAACTGGCACAGCTTGAACAGCTCGCCTCCAAAACTTTTCAGTGATTACTCACTTGGTCTCTAGCAGCTGGGTGTTCTCATGGATAAGGTGTTCAACTTCTCGCCCCATACCTGAAAATGATCAGAGACCGATATTAAATCAAAATATCAAAATCTTACTGACACCTATTTTTTTTATTCTATATTGTTTAGTATTTTTAAGTTCTTACATGTGTATGTCTATCCTACACACTAACTCTCTCAGTCTTACCTAAAAAGTTGTAGTCTGAGAGTCATGCAAAGGGGAATAAGAAAGCGCTTTATGAGACTCTGCAAGTAGGTTAAGTGCTCTCGTTTTAACACGTCTAATTTATAACATCACGGCTCTTCACAGCACAGCAGAGGCACTATAATTTACTCAGCCTATCCAGGAAAGAAACGTCACAGAGGGGACACATTATACACACAAATGAGGAAATCGATGAGCTAGTTAATAGAGAGAGAAATTCACTGACACACACCAGAAAACTCATCTGTATAGATGATAATGCCCGACAGCCAAAGAAAAGACAATTCAGAGAATACGAGAGGAGGGTAAAATTGGTAGTAAAATTAAAGACTGAGGCTACATCGTTACTCCTGACAGAGTGAGACTTCTTACCCAGCAGGTCAGCTCCTTCATCCACATCTCCTATGAGGTCATTTCCTGCAGACGACAGCTCCTCAAACAGAGAGTCGGTGTTGCGGTCGAATGCTAGATTCTCTACGCCACCTTTAGTTGGTGTGCTGAAAGGACAGGTGGGACACAGAGGAAAGGGAGAAAAGGATTATTATCATGAAGAAGAATGCGTGATTTTGCAATACTTTAGCACTTTTATCAGCAATAAAGCGGACTGATAAGGTGAGGCTCATTAGCGAGGTTACAATGAATATGATGGACATGAGTGTAATTGTATATATATATATTTTAATAGTTATGTAAAAGCTCACAGATAAACTGATGAATACATATAACTTCATATTATTCATTGATAAACATAATTATTGCTTATGCTCTTAGGTTACTGCTGTACCTTGTTCCTCTGCAGCCAGCGAGGTCCATGTCCAGCTCAGGGGTGGACTCTATGATAGCCTGCACCTCAGACTTCTCCAGGCTATCTGCTCCATCTATAACCAGCACAGATTTAATACTGGCACAGTCTTAACTGAGAACAATTACAAGGGAGTGCAGTCATGTTACCGCAACAGAGAAGCTGTGATAAGAGAAGCACTGACCATCCTCTTTAAGAGGTGTAGTATCAGACTCAGGACCCTTCTGCTGTCCTTCCTGCACCGCTGCTATGTTCTTATTGCTCTCTGGCTTTCCACTGCTCCGGTCCAGGTTTTTGTTGTGGCCATCTGAAGTTTCCTGGTCCTTTAAGGGGGTGTCCACAGACTCCATGGCAACATCAGAAGCAGACCCTCTCCCAAGACTAGACATGGGACTCATGCCAGTGGAACCACCATCAAAAGGAGACAGTGGTGTGGTGGACTGAGAATTATTGCTGTAGTTAGATGTGGGGGTGTTTGATTTAGAGGCACCCCCCAGCGAGGGAGTGGTGGATTTGGACCCTCCATCTTGTAAAGACACAGGTGTTCCGTTTTTAGAGACGCTTCCCTGGTTGGTTTGCGTGTTGGACCTGGAACTCCCACAGTTCAGTTGGGACAGTTCATCCTTAAGGTGAAGGAGGAAAACAGCAATCAGAAGATACGAGGTAGCAAAAAATAAAACTATGAGCCTCAGGAAGTCTTTAAAACTTTAAAATTCACTCCTTATCAATTGTAAAAAGTAGGTTATGTGCACCTCACTGCATTCATAACAAAGCC
This sequence comes from Astatotilapia calliptera, assembly GCF_964374335.1. NCBI lineage: Eukaryota > Metazoa > Chordata > Actinopteri > Cichliformes > Cichlidae > Astatotilapia > Astatotilapia calliptera. Next base: position 25,536,206 of record NC_137429.1, on the reverse strand, counting down.
AAGCAAAGTTCACATAAAAATGACTGTCATTCAATTGTAGTTCCACTAGGACATCATCAGTAAGGAGAATCTACATTTCCTCCATTCAAACAGAACATTATGTGTTAACCATGTTAAAATGGGAACATTTTACCATGCAGCTAAACACACGGATACACACAAAAACCCAACCCAGAATGCAACATGCTAAACAAACCCTTTATTCAATTAAAGCTAAAATATTACAAAACCATAGATGAACAAGGCATCAAATAGTGTCTAAAAGACAAGAAGAGTAAGATTATGGAGTGGCCGAGCCAGTTTCCAGACCTCAATCCTGCCATAAAAATCTGTGGACGGAGCTGAAGCTTCGAGTCGCCAAGCAGCAGATTTAAAGAGTTTCTGTAAAGACGAGTGGGCCAAACTCGTTACGGAGATGTGCGAAAACCTGGTGACCAACTACAAGAAATGTCTTACTGTTCAAAGTGCACGCCAAACAGGATTTCTCCACCAAGTACTGTCATGTTTTGCTTTGGGATTAAATACTTATTTCACTTAATGACATGCAAATCTTTTTATGACTTGTGTAATTTGATTTTGGGGTTTGTTTGTTTTTTATTTGTGGTTCATGTTCTCTCTCTTTCTCACGCTCCATTAAAATGAAATTAACAGAAAAACAGACTGTTCATTACTTTAAGTGAACATACTTACAAATTCAGCAGGATAGCAAATAATTATTTCCCCCACTGTACTTCACTAGGCTTGTACTGCAAATACGCCAAACTACTTTTTTCCTCTGTATTATGACTGTGCTCCAAGTGTCGTTGAAACTACTCCATCCTGCAGTTTTCATCATCTTGTTTGATGTCATCTTTACTAAAAACCAAAAATGTATCTTAATGACAGAAAACACATTTTTATTTTGGCACAAGCTGCTCGAGCTTTCCAGTCGAAACTGTGCCCGACATGGGCAGGATTATTCCGATATAAGAAATAAGAAACGTCACTTTTGACTGATTTTCAGTTACTTATCTGACCTCACCTCCGACAGGCTTCAGTTTACACTGTATATTCCGCTACAAGGCATTTTTTGCTGCTGTAATTACTAAAAGTCTATAAAGGACATCAATCCAAGTTTAGTGGATGCCGCATGTAGTTATCTGCTAATTAACTGGATCACTTGATTACCAGCTTCTTGATCAGTTTTCTAGGATCCTCAATGCCAGGAGTGGTGCACTGTTACAGGTCTGGTGCAGAGTCCATTCCGCCTCAAAGAATCATTCCACATTTAAACAGGTTTAAGTTTCCCTCAATCTGGGATGCAGGCCCCAAACAGCTCAACTTCACAAATCTTTTAAAATGTCATTAAACCTGAATTATTGTTTCTAGTTCATTTAATAAAAGAGGCAAAGAGGCACTTCCCCTTCTGATACTGCTAAAACACTCTGTTGCTAGGCAAGCATCGTGCATTACCACTGGGACAAAGTATTTTTAGTTTTTAGCATGAGCAAATATTAAAACACACAAACACACACAGTGCAAAACCTGCAAACCACCTAAGACAGAGCACAGAACTACATTAGCCTGGTGGATGCACAGGCTATAGTTTCTACCTGGTCCTGATCAACATCCACATTGGGAACATTCTGTGGTGAACTTTCACCTTCCACTGTGACTGGAGAAAACAGTTCTTCAAGCTGAGAAACATTGGAAATGAATTATTCACTAAACACACTATGTAGTTTTACTGCTATATAGTGGCCACGCTAATGTGAAACCACTCTAAGGAAGATGAAAAGCTCAAAAGCCAACAACAGGAAAAGTGTGGGAAAGGCCTGAACTTATGAAACATAGCAGTGAGTCCTGTTCAAGGCTTCCTTTGGCAGTAAAGGTCACCGCTTTGCCGAAATCTCTCTATAAAAGTCAATCAAATCAAAACTTTCAAGTATTACGTTCGTCCTCTAAAGTTCACGAGCACATAGCAGAGGCATTTCGATTTTCTAAGCCTCAATTGTTTTGATCCTCTAATGCCGGAGACCTCTATCCCATAAATAGGACAGTGCTGATGCAAAAGAATCAATCAGGACAATAACGCCATCATCCAGATCCCTCTGTCATCTTGACAAACACAAAAGGAATAAAGAGGCGTTCGCAGACAGTATTAGAGAATTAAATTATATCCATGCTACAGTTTCCTCTAACATAATCCCTCTTCCCTCTCCGAGTCCACCTATTCTCCTCCCTCTGCACCGGTGGGAGTATTTCCTTTCAGGTTACTTGTCTGCACAATGGCGTCACTCCATTGTTGCTATAGTTACACTGTACAGCCAATTGGGGGAGAACAGTGCTCAACTGTTGCCTGTGGCTCTTTCCTAAGCTTCCAAAAAAACATCTGCACACAAACACATACAAGCTGCTGAACGCGGCGGGAGAATGGGATCATTAACTAAATCTTCTGAAAAGGTCAACTAAGAGGACCAAACACAAAGGCGCTGCTGTGCAGCTGGACTAAGAGTGAAGTGTAAAACCGTGTCATTGTGTAAAAGCTAAGTTGGAAAAAGGATACACTGGGATATACCAGCATTGCAAAACTTTGATAACTGAATGTTATTTCACTTTCACACTCTTAAAATGTCCTCTTGACCCAGTACTAGTGTAATAACTACAAATGAATACTTATTAGATGCTCATAAATATTCATGATGGAGCTTTGCTGGAAGCATGGTTACCAACAGCAACAATGTGAAGACACACTGTCCTTTCTACCCTCCCCTGAGGTTAAAGGCAGGCCCCCGAATGGTACCACTTTCCCTGTTTCCTGGGCTCCACGCCACCCCATCTCGCTCTCTCTCGCACGCGCTGTTAAAAATTCTGGGCACACTGAACAACCCTTTCTCTCTAGATGGAAATGTAGTCTTTCTTTGGTGTTTCTGCTGGCACTGGATGCTTTCGATTTAGCTTCACAAACTCTTAAGCGAACACGAGATGATGTCATGGATCTGATCCGTGGGAAGCTTGCTAACTTTACACTTTGGAATTGTTGATATGAAGAGAAGTCTTTCTTTGGAATGAATTAACAGTGCAAACAGTGACCTGCCTACGTCATACCTTGAGGCTGGTGTTAGACCGTGGATGGCTAAGGTTGTTGAATCTCCATGGTTCAGATGGGGTGTCCACGGGTTCTCTGTGGAGGTCAGGGGTCATGCCTTCAGCTGCAGGAAGTTGGAACAGGCCCATGGAGACTGGACGCTCCTTCCTGGAGACGGAGAGACGCAGAAAGAGGGATAACTCAAACGTGATGAGAACAACTTAGGAAGGAGTGAACGATTTTCTAAGGGGCTGGTCTGTTAATGTTTTACAATTAGCCATGGCAACGTTAAAAATCCCAACTGAAAATGTGAAAATCATCCAAACACTTTCATTAAAACACTGAAACAAGATGTAAATGAATAATTTCCTTCAATACATAAAAGGTAGAAAAGATGTTCAGAATAAAAAAAAAAATTAAAGGAATGAGACATATTTTTCAAATACCAGCAGTTTGTTTTTATTTGTTCAAATACTAAATATTTAAACAAAGCCTTTCATAGTAGAAAATGAAAGCTCTTTATTTCTTACTGGAAATTAACTGCTGCAGCATACCTACCTACATATGTCCTCAGAGACTTATGTGAGCTGGTCTCTGAGGTCAATCTTTAGCTACGTCCACATTAATCATTTTAATTTTCAAAGGCATAACCTTTGCACAAAAACAATAGTGCCGCATTATCGGAACAATAAAACTCCGGGTCTACGTTTTAGTCTCGCTGCTCAGCATGTGAGGCTTTAAAAACAAAGCCACATACACTGACGTTAGCTGCCACATGGGTACTGTGGGTCACTCCCACAGACTGTATAAAAAAAAAAATCCTCCGAGTTTAAAAAGTAAAGTGTTTTAAGCCTGCATTCTTTCTACTGACCACAACAGCAACACCTGCAGTTACAAATATACTTCCAAGCTCTACAGAAAGGCCATTGGTCATTCCCATAGCAAAGAATTATCCATGCACACGTTTGTCTTGGCAATCACAAGTTGTAAGCTAATAATTATTTAGTAGTTGGTCTTAAACTACAGCATTAATTAATTAAAACTAAAATTCTGACCTGATTATAGTGCTCATAAAGAAAAAGGTGAAGGTATCACTAAAGTTAACAACTTATCCCAAGAATATTATTCCCTTGGCAAGTGACTGACAAGGTCTGTATGATAGATAGAGGATTTTACGCTTTGTGCAAATCCACCTTGAATTGGCTTAGTAAGTTCATCATGACTGAATTTGATAAGCTCCATGAATATCTATACCAAATTTTACAATGTTTAATCCATTAGTTGCTGAGATATTGTAGTCACACTGCTAGCAGAGCTAAAGATTACATTTATTTTGCAGCAGAGGTCTTAATTAAAAAGGAACCACAGAAAAATGCAGGACGTGTACATTAATGAGTGTAGTTTATGTGATACTATACAAACCATGGGTTCTTACTGAATTTAATCCTTTTTGTTCTGTTTTGTTAAACAGTTACTGTTATACTCCCCCAAAAAATCTTCAATTTAATTTGATCTTGCTAAATTAAATGGACATTTTCCAGTGCAGTGAAAGCAGATCATCATGATGTAATCAGTTAGACAAAACAACACAAAGTGTGTGACAAAACTGAATGGGGATTTCACAGAGAGGTGTTGTAGCAAAGACTCCCTTGGCACTGAAGTGGTGGGAGGAGAAAAATAACTTGTTGCCTCATAAACTCAATTAGCTCCCAACTACTAGGCTCAGGCAAGTCACACAAAACCAACTTTACCAGCCTCTATCAGAGAAAAGGTGCATTTTGTGATCTGTGTTATTAATGTACAGCTTAGGAAGAAATCATCTTCAGCTTCAATAAATAAACTCTGGCAGCTCAGCTGCCTGGAAGTGATGCACACAAACTTTGACAACAACTGTAACACAGCGTTCTCCACTGCATCGAGCTAATACACACAAGCAGCTTTTCACACTACAGTGACCAAAAAAAACAAAAAAACAACTGTTGTAGAGTGAAGAGAACAATGGCTGCCATGGGGAATAAAGCAGCCGGCAAGCAGCGATTAAAAGCAGCCCTAAAAAAACAATAGACACAGCAGTCACACGCAGGCCCACTGATGGTGAGCGGCACTCGTTTTTGTTTTTTGAAACATAACAGGGGGAAAAATATATTTTACATGTTAAGCTTACCAGCGCCAGTTTTCAGTTTTACTTTCAAAAGATGGTTATTATCAACCGGTACACCCACCAAAACCACCAATTTCAAAAGTGAAATTGGGAAAGATGATTTAGTCAAGATATGACTCATGCCACTCACATCCCTCTCTCTCTTTTGACCTACTTTTAGAGTGCAGTCTGATAGTGTCAGACAAACGCACCCACATGGCAGCAACACTACAAGGTTTCAAAGACTCTGTAACTGCAATTACTGATTTCACATAACTACGCAACTCACATAACACAAACAAACATATTTTGTACCTGCTGGGTCTGGGTAAGGAGGGTAAGGAAGGCAGGGCAGGTAAGCCTCCGGTAGAAACAGAGTAGTGAACCAGCAGCAGCACTGATAGAGAGACTAGCACAGCAGAATTGATGACCACCGCTCCCCCTACAAAGCCAAAAACAAACAGCAGCATACACCCGGGGCTCATGGCCCCCCCCAAATCATGGCCCCTCGCCGGAGACAGGTAACCGCACTCTGCTGTTTTCGGTTTTACTACTGCGGGTACATCTACGGCAGAAGTCAAAGATGTTGTATCCTCCTAGGTCAAAGTCCCCAATGAGTGCAGAGCTGTGGGCTCTGCAGCTCAGTGCTGAGGCACCAAGAGACAGTGGGAGCAGGTCAGAAGCGCAGCAATGTGTCAGCAACAATCACAACAACAGTAATCCTGGTGGCTTCAGCACCAGTCAGAGATTAGAGCAGCGCGGCAGATGATCCGGAGCAGAGAGAGACTGGTAGCTTCAGCTCTCGTTTCACTGTACTCCACTGGAAGGTGATTGTTTTTCCTTGCTCCTTTCCTCTTCCTATCCTCTGCCGAGATGCCACACGGCAGCCACTGTGCAGTCTAGAACACTCTGACGCTTTCCCTCTCTCCGTGCGATAGCACCCACTACCACCCCTCCCTCTCAGTCTCTCTCTCCATCTCCCTCTCCCTTTTGGATGCTGAGGCAGCTCGTTCCATATGCCTCTTCTCAGGCTGCAGCTTACTGGCTGCATAATGAGGAGACTGATCAAAACGAGCGTGTGTGTGTGTGTGTGTGTGTGTGTGTGTGTGTGTGTGTGTGTGTGTGTGTGTGTGTGTGTGTGTGTGTGTGTGTGTGTGTGTGTGTGTGTGTGAGAGAGTGCGTGCATCTGCATGCGAGGGTGTGAGTGAGAAACTGCATTCACTGAATGCATCAGGTATCTAATGTTAAATTTTGTCAACAGTAAAAAATGCTGGACGAAAAAAAAAATATGGGGGGGGGGGCCTTCAGTTTAGCTCAGTGGGTGTTCAGGTGACTACAGGCTGTGTGGCCACAAAGCAGCAGCCCAGGTTTGAGTCCAAAGTTCAAGTCCAAGTTATAATAAAATTAGATTACTACATTTAGATTATATATGTAAGCTCAGTATAGCAATCTGTATGCATCTGTGCCTGGAACGTGTTGCATGTTCAGTTATTTGAGCACAGCCATGTTAGGTTGAGCTAAACGCTAATGTCACAAGGCTAACATGCTTCATGCTGATGTTGTAGGCATCTTATTCTGCTCATTTTCAGCTCAATAGTTTAAGTCCTGGACTCCGCTAGAGCAGCTTTGTGTGATTAGCTCTTCATAATAATCCTTATTGTATATATGCCCCTTCACTTTAAGCCAACTGCTCTCTGATTGGCTGCCCTTTGTAAAGAGAAAGTTTGAACAGGAGGTGGGTGGGGCTTCTGGACAGAGATGTGTGCACGAGCTGCCCAGATTAACCCTTTATCTCTTGAAAAGCTACTAGCTGTAACCTTTGAGGCTCTTTTCTGAAATGAGCAGCCTCTGCCTATGCAGCTACCCTTGATTCTATTCAAATGGTCATCAAAGTTTTTATTGATATACACTGAGGTGTCAAAACCATCATTAAGGGTACAAGTGAGGCTGTCATTTGACAACTTCCCCTGTACTCTTAATGATGAGCACAGTAATATCTGTTGTGTTATAAATAACATCATACAAAGTCAAGAAAAGAGGGAAAAAAACTAATTTAGCGGATAATTTAGCACTCCACCTCCCACAATGGTGGGACGAAAGTAGTGTTTCAACTTTTATGGCTACACTTTTCAAATTTTGACGCAGATGTTTGTAGATCAAAATGCAAAGCTGGTTATGGAAACACGTCTAATCTGAGAAAATATCTGGACAACCAAACACTTGTCAAAGTTGAATGTACCACATCTGACAGCATGAATGTCAAATTCACAGAAGGACTAAAGGCTAAATTTTGCACTTATTTGAGGATGATGGTGATGATGAAGCTTTTAGAGAGGCAGCGATAGCTTCCAATCCTGTAGCGGGATAAGTTATCACAGGAATTGGACTGTTTACTGCTTGTAAATGTTTTAACTTAACAGTTAACAGCATGGACTCACCATGTTTACAGCATGTTGTAAGTGCAAGGAAGACTCTCTGCTGGGTAAAAAAAAAAAATCATCTTAAATGTGCAAATTGTTAAGCTGGACCTTACTAACATGAAGCTGTAAAGTTACAGCAGCACAAACTGTGCACTCCCACTGTTTGAGATGATGATGCAGAAAATATAAATGCTGTTGTACTTGGTTCCAAGTCTCTTTTACATCACTGGAATAACAGCGCGCACACACACACACACAATACTTGTCCAATACATAAAATACATTTTACATTTCCACGTCTTTAGTGGGCTGTGTGACTGTAACTTTCACCGTTTTTAATGAATCCAGTTTAAAGTGTCAGAACTCTCATGTACGCCTTTCACCTGAGAAATAAACAGCAGCGCCGAGAACACACTCAGCGTTAAAATAGTAAGCTGCTATTTCACTGCTCATGTTCACTGCTAAACACCAATATTAACTAATCTCAATGACTTCTTGTCTGTTTTGCAACAGTGCTGCTGTGTCGTAATACGGTTATTTTTTTAAAATAGATTTTATAGAAAATGTTAAAAAATAAAAAATAAATAAAAATCACAATTTCATCAGCATCACCTTGTTACAACATGTGTGGCTCGAGTAGGCAACACTCCTAATGATCATTTTGCAGAGTAATAGGAGGCATTCATTGCCCATTTGTGGGTGAGCACGTGCAGAGCCCAAAGCAGAAAGCCCGGGTTAACAGAGAAAGTTGGTAATCATCACCGTGACACCAATTATCTCCTACTGGGATTTTGGGGTTTTTTTTAAGCCTGACTGTTTGAACTTCCTTTTTATTACATCCCTGTGGTGAAGAAGGTAAAAAGTTTTCAATAAATAAAAAGTCTCAAATGTGAAATATGGACTCTCAGGTACCTGTGCTGGTTCAGATATTGAAGGTACCCAACTGTCTCCAACTATAATATGAAACAAGAAAAGAAAAGAGGAGAAAAAAAAAAAAGAAAAACAGTGCGGTTGTCTAACCGTGTCCTGACTGATGTTCCTGTATCTGAGGGCTCTGCTGTCATCGCTGCATGTTGGTGTTTAGTCCGCTCCAGATGCTCCATGTAGCTGTGGATCATCTAAAAGATATACAAGCGAGACGATCGTTAGGACATGAAGTGATCTCACTGATACAAACTGCACTAATGAATATGAAGTGCTTTGGGTCCACAGCTGTGACAGTCAGCCTTACAAAGAACCATGTTGATGCAGTGTGTAGGTGACAGCCTTCATTAGGCTTTCATCTCCCCTGTTCAACATTATTCAGATTAGCAGTTGGCTGCTGAGGCCTCAGAGGTTTATTTGGACATAGAGGCAACAGTTAGTGATAAATAATGAACAACAGACAGGGACAGACTGAAGGCTCAGCAAAAACCTCATTTACAGTCAGATTCTTCATGTTTAAAATCATTCTTTTTCTTCTTTTCCTCAACAATTTGTTGTTACATTTGTTTTTCCATTTAAGACTCAAACTGATTCTTGATGGTCTCCTGAAAAAAAAGAAAAGGCTCGACTTTTGATGTGCAGTTACTTATGATCCATTACTTATCACGGTGTTTGAAAACACTCCACTGTGTGGTCACAGGTAAGTCCTCCCCACACATGAATGCACATGAATAACCTTATAAACTTGAATATGCAGGTAAAGAACAGCATATGTTAAATGTACACACAGACATACACATTAGTTCAGTGAAACATTCTGTCATGCTGAGATTATAACCTGTTACTTTTGATGTTTTTTGGGATAATGAGACATATTTAATATCATTACACTGCAAAATAATCTGATCTTAAAAATGACTAAAATACAGAAAACAGCTATCAACCAATCAAATCTTAAGGATATGGAAACCATATGGAGTTTCTTGGCTGCTTATCCCAGCACGTTTTCACTTATTCTTTATTTATATGCTTTGCAAGTTATAAAAATAATAATATTACAGATTTTTTCCCCACAGCTTACTGTAAAAGCATCCATACAAACATCTCCTCACACTCTTACCTCAGTGTGTCTCTGATGAAGGGCATTGTACTCTTTTTTGAGCTCTGCTTCTCTCTCCTCCAATCTGCTAACTGGATAAGAAACAAAGTTCATATAATGAAAACAGGAACAGGACTAGAACCAATTTTACTGAAAATACTGAAAGACTAGACTCTATGAGAGTGGAAAATCCAATGTTTTTACATGTTATGTCACTGAGCATGATACAGTTATCTGCTGCAGTAATATCTCAGAGCCAGAAGAGGGCTGCCATGCACCAACAAAATCCTCCCGAGTGCCACCAAAGAACTGGGGGCAGATGTACCCACAGCTCTGAATACCCAACATCAAGTCCAAAAGGCATCCTTTTTGCTTTTCCACTACTAAAAATAATAATGAAATTAATAAAAATAAAAAAATCATCATCACTCTGAATGTGTATCTCCTGCATGTTGAGTAGCTCAGTTGGATAAAAGACAAATGCTGCTGATTCCAGCTGTTTGTAGTTTTATTTCTTTTTTTTTTTGGAGTCTTTCTTCTGAGTTTTTACTACAGGGCTGATCTAACAGCAAATGACACTGTAATCCTTAGAGTTGAGCTTTCAGGCACAGTCACAGTTTAGAAGCTGGAATAAGTTTTCAATGTAACTCATAGAAATTAATAAACTTTACGTATAAGCCTAAATTTAATATTTGATATATCTACTTAAGTGTGTATCAGTGTGCTAACGAAGTAAATGTAGAACTTGACTTTAATTATAAAAACAGATTACCTTTATTAAGAAGGCCGAGTTGTGCGTCAGATGTCGCTAGATCTAAAACCTCATTCATAGACAATATAGTGCAACTACTGTCAGTGTCATGGAGATGAACCTGTTAGCATCATGACTGTTTACACCTTCATATTAAACACAGATTTTAACAGAAAGAGGTCTGCAGTAGCTGTATCCATGTCTGACAAAAGCTAAAGGAACTTCAAGGAATAAGAATGGAAATGATGCATCTTTATAATTAGTAAAAAATAAATAAACACATAAACATTGCTCTGAGTTCTATCCAGCCAGTTGAGGACAACTTACTGATTCCAGTGTTTGTGGCTCTCAGGTGGCCCTGCTCATTCAGGGCCAAACAGTCGGGCAGTAGATTACTGTGTTATTCAGATTCCAGCCATGCAAGTGCACTCCGTCAAAGGTGGTCCTAAAGGTTTGCAGAAGCCTGAGTACTAGCAGCACCCTCTGCCTTGAACATGCACAAAGTTTCAAATCCGCAGATGTTTAGCAAAGCTTGATTCGAGAATTCTTGAGAATCAACATGCACGTTAGCAATGACGAGCACCAGAGCAGCTGCATATTGTGGGGAAAACTGTGATTTAGTTTGGGTTTTTTTGAGGGGGCTCATAGAGGAAGTAGATGTGAAAGAGTGCAGCAGAAATAACTGCGGTGTTATTTACAGGTGTGTTCACAAAACAGTGTGATTGTTAAGGAAAGCCCCACATGCAAACAATTAATCCTCTCACAAATAAAACAAGACTTGATCTGGTTCTGATCGTGACTTGTGTTAAAATCTGGCTCACTTGTGTGTCAGAATTTGCACATAGTCTACATGAATTCACAGTTTTCTACATAAAAAGTCAGATTTTTAAATCAGTTTTCCAATTCAGATGTCATTTAGTCAAACGTCGTCATGCCTATTAAGGCCTGTTATGTGCCAGGAAATAATATAAACATGAAAACTCCTGATAACAAATGTCTTGTTGTCAAAACACATTATCCAATTAGAGCTTAGAGCTAAATTTGGTGCGCTTTACACAGACGTGTTTCCACTGACAGGAACACAGTGCAGTGATGCAGTTCTCTCTGCTGCCAATTCTGACCATGAACATAAATTACAGACTAAATGAAACTGGCACAATGACATAACCAGAAAAAAGAGGAAGCGTCAGATCGAAAGAATTAAAAAGAGATTTGCTGAGAATTCGCAAATTTCCCCTGAGCATGGAAGAAGAGGAATGTGCTGCGATACTGTGGTGGACCAAACAGACAGTGACACACTATGTCACCAGTGGAGTAATGCCCACATCATGAAGGATTTTTTTTTTTTTCATGCCTTTGAAAGGCTCCCACACTGTGAGGGATGGTATCGTTCTTAAGTACTACTTCAGAAATGAACTTATTATATCACATCTAAAATATATTATTTTTTTAGATTAAAGCCCAGTAAAACTTTCCTGGGCTTTAAACGTACTCTATTGGAGCTCATTTAGTAAGTTAAGCACTTCACAGTATGTCACTAATAGGCTTCATTCAGGTGGTCTTTTTGCCCTGTGGCACATCAGGAAAATAAACATTCACAAAAGCTTCAAACTGTGGATGCTGTTCACAGGGTGTGTGTGTGTGTGTGTGTGTGTGTCGTTACAGATAAAACGCAAATTCAACTTACTCTGATCTGCATAGTTTCTAGTTTTTAGCTCTAGCTGCCGTGTGTGAGATTCCAACGTCACCAGTCGACACTGGAGATCCTTCTTCTCGCCATCCTGGGAGTCTTCCAAGGCGATGTACCTCTGCAGATTGACACAGTGAAAACAGATATTTATTACCACAGCACTGACATTAACAAGAGTACTGTAAGCTACTGTAAGCACGAGAACATCCACTGATGATTTGTTTATGACAGCATCAGGAGGAAAAAATGTCACACATGCATGTGAGCGGTCAGCTTCCTTAGCCAGTCAAGCAATCATTGCCTGAAAGAGAAGAATGAAATAGAGCTGTGTGGACTAAATGTTGCATCTGTGTGCACTTGATAACAATCTGGGCTAGAGCAGGGCGATATGGCCAAAAATATTTATCACGATATATATTTGAAAATTTGCGATAACGATATAACCGACGATATAATTGATGCGAGACAAAATACAACTCCACAACATTACTAGCGCAAAAAGACAACCTTCCATTTATTTTCACTTAAACAAGAAGCTGGTTTTTATGTACATTAAAGCTTTATAAAAATGTAACAGTGCAAATGCAAATTCCTTGCTGAAAGTTTAACCAAAGGCATTTCCAGTAGAAATGGGCTGACATATCCTGAGCATAACCATGTATAATATCCACTGAAGTTAAAAAGAGGTGCTTTGCAACATTAAACTGCAGTGTGCAGTACGCATTTTTCGGACCATAAGGTGCACGGGATTATAAGGCACATTAAGCGAAACAAAGCAGTCAGATAAATCAAACTTTATTAAACTCATTCTTCTTGCTTCCTCCACTTCTGTACCATTGATTCATTAATGTTGAATTCTCTGGCAGCTGCTCTATTCCCATGTTGTTGCAGTATATTAATGACTAACCTCGTATTGTGGATGGATTATCTCAGTTGTTCTCCTGACTGAAGTTTGGTCCGTTTACAGCATCCTGCCATGTGATTGCATTTGTTTCTAACCATGAAGAACCTTCACGTTAACTTTTATAAGTGGAAAAGTGTTAGCGTTCGTCCTCCAGCTTCACTGTTTATGTTATGCTAACATAGCTGTGTTGCTAGCGATCACGTAGCACATCATTATATACCAGCTAGCCCAACTTCAGTAACCCTACAAACGTCACTGCTGTTTAGTTTCCTGTCTTCGTTTATGTTGGAAGTGATAGCAGAGCTGTACGTTTGATTTTTTTCAGAAATCTCTCAGTCAGAACATGCAATATCATGCTTAGGTAACTAGCGAAACTAGCGAGCTAACTTCCACTAGCTTCCTGCTAACTTCTAACTCCGTTAAATGTAATAACTTTTGTTTTCATGGATGCCTGGAAGTTAAACTTTATAGTTACACCTGGTAAAGCAGCAATGCTGATCGTTTTATTAAAGATGAAAGAATTGAGACAGTTTTTAACTCTAAGTGATGCTGCAGTGTTGTTTGACCTGAAGCATACGGAGCTTAGGACCCAGATTACTCCCAGATTTAAGAGCATCTTAGTCCGACAAATACGACAATAACAACGGCCGCTTGCATGTTCTGCAAAAAAATGTGCTTTGTTGTGTATCTGACGGACAAACACCAAACCAGTTCCACATCACTGAAGTTGCACCATTTTTACAAACCAATTTTGGTTCATCTGTTTCACTCAACAATCGGCCATGTGCGTATGAAAACAAAGGCACTGCGCATGCGCGTTTTACTCCCATTCTATCGCGATATTTCATTTTCCTATCGTTGCCTAACATTATACCGGTATTACCGTGAACGGTATAATATGGCCCAGCCCTAATCTGGGCGATATTAATACTATTAATACAAATAGGAAACAAAGCACAGAGTCTGTCTTCTGTTCATTATCAAAGTTATCCAACATCTCAGCACAACAGGTGCAAAGCAACAGCTTCCTCACAGCTTGTGCTTGAGTGCTTTTCTGTGTACTATTTGATATCCGTATCAGGATTGGTTTTGCAGCCTTCACAGCAGCAGCTGTCAGCAACCTCAGTCCTCTAAAACAGTACTGGACATGCAATCATGTTAAATCATTACTATGATAAACTCACCTCCTGATTTTCAACCCCTTTCTTCAAACTGTCTCCAGCCAAAAACCCATCAGTCAACATTAAATCTAACACATAAGATGAAACTGTAAAGAGATCTGGCAAAGTGGGTTTCTAAAGGATCCAATAACAAAAAAAGAAGCAAATGAAATTCTTTAAAGAAGCAAATACGACGAAATATGACTCAAAAGACCACAAGAATTCTCAAAACAGGTTTATGAACTTTGAGTGAACTCCAGTACGACATAAACAAAACTACCTTATACTGTTTAACTACAAGCACGAACCTTGTGGCACCAGTACGAAAGTCAGGAAATCACCATAGGTGCTGACACTGACTGTTTACCAAGGTGGTGGAGTAACCAAGCCAGTAGAGCTACATTACTAGAGTGACCATAAAATCTTCAGTTATTTCAGTCTAGCACTCATCATTTTGCTCTTGTAGTGTAACATACTGCTGCACATACTGTGCAGCAGTATGTTACAATAAAGCAAGACTCTTATTACATTATAAAACAGAAATCAGTAATGCTGATTCATGTAGCACTATCAGTCTGCTACAGCGGTTATAATGAAGAACAGAACAGCAAACCTCAGTATTCACATGATAGGGTGGGGCTAGGTTTCACAATGAGTTCACTCAAAGCCTTGGCTGATTGTGACCCACACCCATTTTCACACCTTGGCTTGTGTGATTAGGTGGAGGATCAATAGGGGGTCCATGACCCTCTTGCAGACTCTCCACCAGTTGCTCTTAGAACTGAGGAAGCTTCTCAGATGAGAGGCGAAACGTCTTCAAGGAAACTTAAAGTCCAGACGCTTTTCTTTCCAGCTCTTTAGACTACAATGACCTGGATGACTGAGAACCTTCACAGACAGAACAGCAAAGCGTTTTGGCCTAAGTGCATTTCTGCACACACAGTGGGTGACAAAGAGAGAGACAAGAAAGTTTACTTCCTACTTTACTGTTTATACCAGCAACAAAACAGAGTTAACATTGTTCATACACAACAAATAAGGAACTAGTCGACTCTCTTTTATTAACGGACTTAACTGAAACGGTACAAGCTGAACATATAAAATGTTTGAAGTTAGAAAATCTGTCTGGTTCTGTATTCTTTTTTCAAGCTGGCAACAGTAGACTAATTTATAAGGTAAATTAGGGGTTGCACATCTTGTATTAGCCAAACGGGCGACTAAGTATAGGCACTTATCCAGTGCATCGGATCAGCATGTGTTTAGGCTTTGCTGCTAATGCGGCTAAAAAAAAGGTTATTGTTTCTTACATGAATATTTTCTATGTCTACAGCAGAGATCAAATGTTTCAGTAGATCACTGAACAAATAATTAAAATAATAAAATGCTGCATTACTCAGATCTTTGGGAAAGTAAGGAGGTGGGGAACTGTTAAGATTGCATTTACAGTTACAAGAGAACTTAAAAACTTAAAAGGAATGGGGAATCTTATAGCTACAGGTCAGAATAACTGCAACAATAAAATACAGTAGGTCCCATTAGACAGCATCAAACATGACAGACAGCATCACTGTTAGAACTGTTTTGATAACTAAAGGTTAAAGGCTACAGCCAAACTTCTAGTAAAAGGGAATACACAGGGTACTGCTGGCCTCTTTGTCTCATTTGTACTGATACTTCAGCTGAATCAGGTGTCTGATGCTGTAAACATGCAGTCTTGTGATGCAGATGCGAATTAGACACCCTGCAGTAGAGCCCCGGGCTGGTGGTGAGTATCATCTGCAGAGAGATGAGGGTCACCTGAGAAGCCTGTTACAAGCAGCCTCTTATTTAAACATGTCCCATTAAGACCTGAGGAGTATAAAAAAAAAAAAAAAAAAAGGTGTTTCATCAAGAAACTTTGTTATTTTTAAAAAATAACACGGTCAGATGTCTCTATCTGTGGTGCCGCAGTCTGCACATGTACATAACAAAGACACGAGGTAAATAGGTGAAGCAGCAGGGGTCTGTGTTTTAAAAACCTTCTCCAGTTCCCCCCTAAGACTTTCAACAATTAACTTTAAAAGACACCATTTACCACCATAAAGGACTAACTGACTCTACAGCTGACATATGTTGACCCCCACCCACCCAACACACACTGCAGCAACACATTTATCTACATAACTCCCAAACTCTTTCTCACCACACTGCTCCTCATATGACCTGGGAAGGAGGCTTGCACATATGACAGCGCTCCAGAGAATAAGTGTTCCAGCGTTTGACCATGCACTCTTCCCCCTACGCTACATGGATAATGATCTCTTTGTCCCTGGGTGCCAACACACACTCTCCTGCTAACAAACACATGTGCTTCCAGAACAAGTGTGTGCCTACCCCCACACAGGGCTTCACTGTATTGGCACTCAATTGACAGAGACTGAAATCAGCTCCTTTTTAGAGCTTTTGGCTACAGATTCCTGCTGGGATGTTTAGGACAGCTGGGGGCGTTTGAGGTCCTGGACACCAGATGCAGTAAAGGGTTAGATGATCTCCTGCAGTAGTCTAATAGATTTCCAAAGGTCATGGTAAAATAATTTGTCTTGTAGATAACACTGTTTTGACAACATACTGTGGGATCCTACTCATCTTTCTTAGAACTGCAATGAGTCGATTTATTAGTCAAACAAAACACCAACTACTTTCATAATTAATCTTCACACAAAATTTCAACCAAAACCACTAAAACTTTCTTCTCAGATGCCAGAAATGCATCACAGTGAATTATTACTAATATTACAATAATCACTGGTAGCATGCAGTGTATGAGAGGCTGTATTTACTGCAGACTAATCAGCGCTTTGAGCTAATACTAGCATGCCATCCCTATTGTCAGACTGCTGTTGTGCTCTTTTGGTAGTTTGGTTAATGACGAATGAACACACAAACAAACACACCCTGACCTGATAACAGACTTTTGCAGTGCTTACGACTCATTCTGAGGGAACGATAAATATGCGTGCACCAAATTTCAGGTGATCACCTGACATAATCATAGACTGTGAATGGCACAAAACTGTGTGGCAATTACACAGCAGATGTTGTGTTATTTCTCTAGATGGGGGAAGACTTGGACTTTTTAGCAGCACTGGAAAGGATCAGATTTCCAGAATCAGATTTCCATCATGATGGAGCTAGAGGAAAACATGGAATATAACTCAAGTCTGAAAGGATTCATCTACTTGAGACAATTTAAAATTGTGCACAATCAGTTCAACAGTGATTGACACATTTCTATCCCAGACATATGTCTAAGATTTGGTTATAGGCCTATTTGTTTGGCAGATATTCAGGTTTCACTTTGGGTATTGGGATATTTGATATTTTTCAATGCTGAAATAGGTACCATGTCACATTTCTAATGTTACAGCAGTAATCAACATGCTTTTGTTCGCCTCACTTTTGCTAATTTTCATGCATAGTGGAAGCTGATTTGCTTGTCGCGCAAACAGAGAGTATTACAGACTGATATAGCTACAGCAACATCACCAGTTGGTTTTGTGAACTCCTGTTTTAAAGCCCAGGTTCCTCTTGCCTATGTAACCTCCTAATGTACTTAGCATCAGCTCATATGTCCATGACCAGTATTCACTCTCATTGACAGTTGCTTCAGTCACTCGCCTGAAAACTGAGAAACGTTTATCTTTTCCGGCAGTTTAACTAATATGGCCAGACACATCTGTCACAATTCAGTCTTTTCTTCTTTAAGACACAGTCAAACGGACCCATTCAACAGTATGCTGAACCCAGTATTGGTTGCTCCTGGTACATGTTAGTGATTCACGGTGATCAATCAGTTGGCATTACTCGTCAGTAGTGCGCGACCTCTCCCACATCAGCAGCAGATAACCATGGACGGACAAAAGAACTGAGGGAAGTGCCGTTTTTCCCAAAGAATTTCCTGCCTTGCCTTTTCCTCCTTTCGCTGAGGCAAGCCAATGAGAGGAATTCCTCTGAGCTTGAAGGACAGAAAAGCAGGACTTGGCCTATACGGCGTTGATTTGGTGAGATTAATCTGATTCTTTTTTCCGAGAGTGACTTTTTTAAATGAGCAGCTTCATAAATGAATCTGTGCCACACTGCTCATCAGCCTTAGAGAAGGCAGTTGCTTTGGTGTGGGCTGTGTGCATCTACACGTGGGTGTAAATGTGAAAATCACAGCTATCTGCACTGGAACCATCTACAGAGAGAGCAGGTGTATCCCTACAAAAAATTAATGCATTGATGAGTGTTTTTCTGAGTGACGGCACCTATCATTCAGCAGAAGAATACATTTTGTTGTAGGGCTGCTCGATTATGGCAAAAATGATGATCACGATTATTTTCACTGAAATTGAGATCACGATTATTTGACGATATTTATTTAACCCTTTAAGACCTACTATAGAACCAAGTCCACCAGAGCTTATATATATATTTTTTTTTTTTTTTACATGCTGTAGTGCCATTTGTGGGAGCATTTCAAGTTGCTATACATCAATACAACTGTTATAGCCCATATTTTAATAATATGTATGCATTAAGTCCATAGTAATTACATAAATTGCAAAAAAGTGCAATAAACTACAAAAAAAAATTTGAAAATTGCTTTTGTTTTGTTTACATATATTTCTACTTGGAGAAGTTTAAGAGGTTTTTCCCTCAAAACTTTAAATACAATAAAGTTGCAAAAAATAGTTTCCCACCACAGGAAATTTATTTTGAGTGTCTTCATAGTTTTATTTTGGAGATACAGCAATTTTTATATACTGCAGGAAAAACAAAAAACAATCCTATGATGCAAATTTGCAAAGAAAACAGCATGTGCATCATTTCACTGTGGGAAGTGTTACGAACAGCTGATAGGAACGGCAAAGCGTGTTTCTGGAATATTATGTTTTTGTTCCTGCAAGCGCTTTTTATGCAATTTTTGCAAAGCTATATGTGGAACGAAACCGTGACCGAGGACAAGCTGATGGCATCAGATGTAAGTACAACTCCTCCGGTTTCATATGCAAAACAAATTATTGCGCTAGCTTACACGGTTCAGGTTCTACAGGGATTTAAAAATAGTTTCGCAAAACGGAGCGTGCTGCTCTGACCGGCTTTAAAGGGTTAACAATGACTTTAAAAAAATAATATAAAATAGTGTGCAACACCACTGAAGTTTTTTTTTTAAACTCTCTTTTCAACCAACGGCAGTCACTCTCCAAATAACTTCTGCTTAGCTTTCCGAGCTTTCCGAGCTTCCCTCGGGTCCTCTTAATCAGCGGTCTCCAACCTTTTTTGCGCCACGGACCGGTTTATGCCCGACAATATTTTCACAGACCGGCCTTTAAGGTGTCGCGGATAAATGAGGGAGGGGCTAATAATCGGCTCAGTCATTTTTAATGATCGTTGAAAGCCCAGATCGTAATCGTGATTAAAATTCGATTAATTGAGCAGCCCTATTTTGTTGTATGTGCAGTATCAACAATTTTCACACATTCAAGTCACGATCATGTTGCTGTGTGCAGACTGACATGGGCTGCTTGTGATCGTGGTCGCTCAAACTTTGTGAAATCTGTCTCCTTCTATAACAGAGCATGAGATAAGTGGTGAATAAGAACAAGGGAGACTTCCAAAAGCAATCACAAAATCATCACTTGCTATTTAAACAGCTGATGCAGTAGGATCAGTCATCCTGCATAGCTTAAGGATCAGCTGGTAATATGTTTGCTATGATGGTTCTCCGTCATCTGAGCACGTCAGTATTTATGTTTATGAAAATATGAGAATAACACAAGTTTCTTTGTTACAGTCTATTTGACATTTTTGACAGCGATTTTGTAAAGGTGTGCCATTTGTTGTGAAATAACAAGAGAGCAGGTCCTGAAACTGCATGATAATTGTCCCATTAATTTGGAACCTGTTAAACTAGGCGACTGTGAATAAAAACATCTGTCATTCACACACATATTGGTTTGTCTGTGTCCAAACATTACAGAGGGCACTGTATAGCAGAGGTGAGAAATTTCACACAGCTGGATGAAAAAAAACCCCTCAGCATACTGATGGAAAATGTCATCTGCAGGTCTCAAAGCTGAGGGAACATGTTACAACATGACATCAATTATTAATGCACTTCTCTGTGACCTGTTGCGCTTGTCATTCAACATTTAACCGTCAAGGCAAATGTCAACAACTGGGATTAAAAAAAACAGGACCTATTCACACATGGAACAATGGTTTACTAATGCAATCTAAAATAATGTAACAAATTTTTGCAGGGAAGTATTACTGCAACGTCTATTCCAGTTATCGGTTGTGAGTAATTCAGCTTGGATTGTTAGCATACTGTCTGGCAAAAAAGTCAGATGAGCAAACCTCTGCAGCAGTTCACAACTCTTGAATTTCATGGAGACTGCTCATGTGAATAACGGTCAAAAATGAAGATGCAACTATAACCACAAAAAAAACCCAAAAAAAAAAACAATGTAAGACTTGCAAGGATAATGTATGACTTCTGTTGAGAAGGTGTAAATTATCTTTAAAATTCTCCTCAGTTATAGTTAACTTTATTTGTTTTTATTTACAGATGTAATATTATCTACAGCTACTTTAGTACCATTGATGTTAAGTTAGACTCTTTTTCTCCAATTGATCTTTCTGAGTTAACTTCAATAATTACTTCCTCCAAACCATCAACGTGTCTTTTAGACCCCATTCCTACAAAACTGCTCAAAGAAATCCTGCCATTAATTAATTGTTTGATCTTAAATATGATCAACCTATCTCTAATAATCGGCTATGTACCACAGGCCTTCAAGCTGGTTGTAGTTAAACCTTTACTCAAAAAGCATCTCTAGACCCAGCAGTCTTAGCTAATTATAGTCCAATCTCCAACCTTCCTTTCATAGCAAACATCCTTGAAAGAGTGGTTGTCAAACAGCTAACAGATCATCTGCAGAGGAATGGTTTATTTGAAGAGTTT
This sequence comes from Astatotilapia calliptera, assembly GCF_964374335.1. Lineage (NCBI taxonomy): Eukaryota > Metazoa > Chordata > Actinopteri > Cichliformes > Cichlidae > Astatotilapia > Astatotilapia calliptera. The sequence goes on along the minus strand of NC_137429.1, from coordinate 25,515,063 downwards.
CAGTCAGGTTTCAGAGCTCATCACAGCACAGAAACGGCTTTAGTGAAGGTTACAAATGATCTTCTTATGGCCTCTGACAGTGGACTCATCTCTGTGCTTGTCCTGCTAGACCTCAGTGCAGCATTCGATACTGTCGACCATAATATCCTATTAGAGCAATTAGAACATGCTGTAGGTATTACAGGTACTGCACTGCAGTGGTTTGTATCATATCTAATAGACTCCAATTTGTGCATGTAAATGGAGAGTCCTCTTCACACACTGAGGTTAATTATGGAGTTCCACAGGGTTCAGTGCTAGGACCAATTCTGTTTACATTATACAAGCTTCCCTTAGGCAGCATCATTAGAAGACATAGCATACATTTTCACTGCTATGCAGATGACACCCAGCTCTATCTGTCCATGAAGCCAGATAACACACACCAATGAGTTAAACTGCAGGAACGTCTTAAAGACATAAAGACCTGGATGGCTGCTAACTTTCTGCTTCTTAATTCAGATAAAACCGAGGTTATTGTACTCGGCCCTGAAAAGCTTAGAAATATGGTATCTAACCAGATTCTTACTCTGGGTGGCATTACCTTGGCCTCCAGTAACGCTGTGAGGAACCTTGGAGTAATTTTTGACCAGGATATGTCCTTCAACGCACATATTAAACAAATATGTAAGACTGCTTTCCTCCATTTGCGCAACATCTCTAAAATTAGAAATATCCTGTCTCAGAGTGATGCTGAAAAACTAGTTCATGCATTTATTACTTCCAGGCTGGACTACTGTAATTCATTATTATCAGGATGTCCTAAAAACTCGCTGAAAAGTCTTCAGCTGATCCAAAATGCTGCAGCAAGAGTCCTGACAGGGACTAGAAAGAGAGAGCAGATTTCTCCTGTTTTGGCTTCCCTTCATTGGCTTCCTGTTAAATCCAGAATTGAATTCAAAATCCTGCTCCTCACATACAAGGTCTTAAATAATCAGGCCCCATCTTATCTTAATGACCTTGTAGTACCAGATCACCCTGTTAGAGCACTTCGCTCTCGCTCTGCAGGCCTACTTGTTGTTCCTAGAGTATTTAAAAGTAGAATGGGAGGGAGAGCCTTCAGTTTTCAGGCCCCTCTTCTGTGGAACCAGCTTCCAGTTTGGATTCGGGAGACAGACACTATCTCTACTTTCAAGATTAGGCTTAAAACTTTCCTTTTTGCTAAAGCATATAGTTAGGGCTGGACCAGGTGACCCTGAATCCTCACTTAGTTATGCTGCAATAGACGTAGGCTGCCAGGGATTCCCATGATGCATTGAGTTTTTCCTTTCCAGTCACCTTTACTCACTCACTATATGTGTTAATAGACCTCTCTGCATCGAATCATATCTGTTATTAGTCTCTGTCTCTCTTCCACAGCATGTCTTTATCCTGTTTTCCTTCTCTCACCCCAACCGGTCGCAGCAGATGGCCGCCCCTCCCTGAGCCTGGTTCTTCCGGAGGTTTCTTCCTGTTAAAAGGGAGTTTTTCCTTCCCACTGTCGACAAAGTGCTTGCTCATATGATTGTTGGGTTTTTCTCTGTATCTATTATTGTGCGATCTACTGTACAATATAAAGCGCCTTGAGGCGACTTTTGTTGTGATTTGGCGCTATATAAATAAATTTGAATTGAACTTAAGATTACATTGGATTGTATATGGCCCACAAACTAAAAACAACTTTAACAGTCCTGATTCAGCTCTTTGAAGGAAAGTGAACTTTTAGAATGTGTACTTATGGCTAACAATAGACACTGAAAGCGAAAGACAAAGGGGAGCACACATGTACACAGAAGCACAGATAAGAGTGCCTGTAGACAGCCAATCAAACTCATGAGCATGCCTGCAGCTGCTAAGAAACAGCCCCAAATTTACCCAGCTCACAAAAGCAAGAATAAGGAGTGCAAGCCACAATGCACCAGGGCCACACTGAAGCGGTTACAGCATACTACATAGCTGCAGGTTTTACACCAACCCTCTTAAATAAGACCACGTGATGAGGAAACTGAGTAAAAGACAATACAACACTGATCATCTTTTCACTTGCTTCAGTTTTACTCCAAACTTCAATCTGAGGTAATTGTAGACGTTCAGGTACACGCCCATGCAACATGCCCCAAAGTTCCCAGCAATAAATAAGAAAAGCAACCACTAACACTAAGTGCTTCACAGTGGTGATGCTTGTAACAAATCTAGCCAGAGTTTCAAATAATGAGGTCAGGTTATCATGTGAACTAAAAGCTCAATCCTCAGACAGTTTAAATCCTATGTGTCAGACAGTTTTTCTACTATTGGATCTTTACAATATCAGAGAGGAGCCATCTTTAAAAGGCCATCTCAGGGATGCAGCACTGGTCCACAGTCCACCTGTTGTTGAAACTTTGTGTTTCTGAAGAGCAGCCAATCATAACTCTTTAAGGCAGGGCAGACCTCAAAGAGTGGTTGAACTGAAGGGCTGCAGCAAAGCTAACTATGAATTACTTAAAAACCAAATTGTGTGAAACTCATGCAAAGCTACTCTAGCAGTCAAATGCGAGAAAAATGTATAAGTACAAATCTGCATAAGCCTGGGTTTCAGACCCAGTGTGCAAGACTGTGGCACCTAAACAAGTGTTTCCAACACAAACCGCCCTGTAGTCATGAAGAGCATGGCAACGGGGGTGTCATTTGGGCGGAATCAAATGCAGGGTCAGTGAGACAGCCATGAGTCATGAAGCTGAATCTGATCACTGAGATTCAAACTTGTTTTTGGTTGAGGCAAGAGCAGCCAGCTGGCAAATAGATCACTGACTGGTTTGCATATATCTGACACTGCCAGATTATGCGAGGTACAACAAACTACACGGTGGTGCATAAACCCATCATATAATGCAACTACTGGTCCAAGGAGACCCTAATGTTGCAACAAAACTTGAGCAGTGTAGTGTCTCAGAGTTGACCATAAGGGATGGCTTGGGTACAGGACGATCTTTATAAGAAAATGAAATGCAAGTGTACCGAATAATTATATACTTTATAAAAAGTACAAAAGGATAAGTAATGCGCTTATGTGTACTTGAAAAGCATTGCAACAGTAAAGTGGCCAGATTTTCCAACTGACTTTGGCTCAAATCCTTTCATCGAGCGCATAATACACGCCTTTAATCTTTAATCCCGCTTGTAAATTAGTTTGGCGCTGTTGCTGCTTGTTTTTTTAATCAGACCCACCTCTTCTGTGTTTTTTCTCAGTGCCTTCTCTCGCTCATACTGGGTAACGAGCTGCTCGTTGTCCTCCTTCAGCAGCTCCAGCTCCACTTCGTGCTCCTGGTTGACAGCGAACACCGAGTCCAAGTTCTCCAGCACTGCGACGACCAGCGGCATCAGCTCCTTTACCACATCCTCGTCGTATTTTTCTATGAGCCGTTCAAACTCCCTGTATATTGAACTGGCCAGACCTGAGACCCGCTCAGACATCATGGTCGAGTTGCCCGAGTCGTCCTGATACAGGACTACGTCGTCCAGCTCCATTTTCCCGATTCCACTTGCACTTCTTTCCCAGCTAACGTTAATGAGCTAGCCGCAAGCTTCGGCTGACCAGAGGCTACCCACCTTCTACTTTCGCGGCAACAACAAAACTGTGCTCCTAAAACATCGCTCGAATGTTGTTTCTCATGCAGCGAAGGCGCTGTACTTCATTAACAAAGTCCAATCCCTTAGTCGTGTGGACGGCAGACTTTAAAACCTTGCTAGCCTAGAAGCTAGCAGTACTGAAAAGTCTTTACTTGGCTCCTGATTAGTTTCCCTATCCAACAGATGGGCTTCTGCTGCTGCGTTCACGCGCTGTTGGAAAGATGGGAACAAGCGAAGTTCAACGAATCAAAAAAGTAGTAAGCGCAACATAACAGAACAAATTATTTAGCAGTTATGGAAAAACAAAACACTAAAAGGTGACAGTATAGCCCAATAGCCCATGCTAGCAAATATAGCTTGTGCTTACAGAGCTAAAAAATAATAATAATGGGATTTTAACTATTGCTCATATATAGTTACTTTTAAGTGACGTTTGAGGGGCGGAGAAAAAATCGTATCAAAAACTGGTTTAAAGAAAAACACTTGTAGCTTCGCCTTCTTGCATATGCATAAAATACAGAATTTACCCGTAATTTTCCCGTTAAAGGATATCGATAATTATTTAAATTATTTAATTGACCGAGTTAGTACACGCTTCCAACTTCTAATTCTAGCACTGCAGCACAAACAAAGCAGTTATGTAGGCGTACCATTTGATTCCCTTCATAAGTCAAACCTGGGATGATGTCGTTTGGGCAGCGTTAGTAACGCATTGAATAACCGCTCTGTCATTTCCCGAGTCAGTTTGGAAATATGAGCTCACAGGGATCACTTGAAGATGTCATGTTGGTGACGCTGACGTCACATCTCTGCGGGGGACAGAGTGTGAAAAACTGAAAGTAAGACACTTTTTAAAAAAATGAAAAGATGGTTCGATAAAAGAATGTGCCTGTCTCACCAACTCCTTCATCCACACGGTATTTTACTTTCATGTTCAAAATTTACATCCCTTTAGATTTCAAGTACTATCAAGAGAATATGCAGTTGTTTCTAATGCGGTCAGTTGTGCAGTCAGCGTTTCAGCCTCTCCTGCCACTGCATCACATCATCTTTTCATCCAAGCACATATAGTGACCATTGCTGCAGTTTTCACAATAACAAAGCATCCAACAAAATGAGCAGAAACTTCACCCTCATTCTATCAGCTCTCCATACTGTGATCTCCTTTTGATGTAATACTTGTTAAATTATTACGTGGATTTGGTCATGCTTTTACCTAGAGGTGGGGTTTAAGATTATTTACAGCTGTTTCTACCTGTGAAGATGTTCTTTAATCTGACGTTGGGTCTGTTCCCCAAACGGTCAAGGTAGATGAGGTTTCTGCCGGAGGTTTCTTCCTGTTAAAAGGGAGTTTTTTTTCCTCCCACTGTCACCGAGTGCTTACTTATAGGGGGTCTTCTGATCTTTGTCGTTTCCTCTGTATTCCTGTGGGTTCTTTGCTTCACATTATAAAGCACCATGAGGCGACTGTTGTTGCTATATGGCACAGGTTAAGCAAAAATCAACTGAACTGAATGTGTTTACAGGACAAATTTATCCAATTTGGAACAGAAAAAAGTGTTTTTAGGGATAATATGTTGTTAATTTCTTTTTTATTTATGGTAAACACTTCCATGAAAGCAACCTTTTATACCAAACATCAAAGTTTAACACATTTTATGTATCTTTCAGTCTTCATGTAATATATAGCCTCAAGTATAGCATTAATGCAGAGGTTCTAAAAAGAATCTCTGCACAAATTTTATTTATTTATATATTTATATATTTATATATATATATATATATATATATATATATATATATATATATATATATTTATTAAAACTCTTCATTATTGCTTACATTGATCTCGCTGCCTCTTTCAAATGAGCTGTCTACATTACATAACAATAGTCATACTTTTTTTTTTCTTTTTCTTGAATTTGTGTTTAAAGTTAAAAATAGGGTAAGAACTAATGCCTCCTGGCCTGTTCATAATTACATCCCCCCAACTGACTCCTGTGGCTTCAGTCCGTGGATTAATCCCATTGTTAAGCTTTATAAAACTTGCTGGCTCTAAGATCAACAGGCTCCTCTCACTGAGAAACCCATTGTTTATTCAGAAGAGGGGAAAAATGAAAGAATAAAAAAGGTGTGCTTCACAAAAGAGTTTAATTGCATCCAGGAGTCCAATGCTTTCTATTGAGGATTTGAGATTGTTATGCAGGCATATTATAATATAATATATATATATCACCTGAAATGAGCAATATCCATGGCAAGTAAACAGGTTCCCACCTTTTGTGTAAGTACAATCTTTCTACTTCTTACACCAACACATTTATGTCAAACACCATGCACTATTCAAACTGCACTGAAGAAAAAAAAAATCTCACTGTAAACAAGCTGTGCTCATCACCGTGTCTCTCAGCTTGGTTTCTGTAATGCATAGGCACTGTTCACCCTGATGTCTCAAGACATTAAAAACACGGGACAAGCTAACCACAGCTACTACACAATGAAGGTGTGAATCCGGTACAGGTTTCTGTGGCGAAAGCTACCCCTTTATCACTCTGACTCAGTCTGCTCTCACTCTCTGAAGAGAAAGAAGATAAGAAAGGAGGGGGCAGCCTCTTCCAACCACACACCGCTCACACAGACATAAAAATCAACAACACCGGCATCACGGTAAAAACTGCAGCACTGTCAAATATTGTACACAACGCACATTCAAAGATCATGGCATTCAGATGCTCAAGGAGTAACTCAAAGTCAAAATACATACAATTATTTGATATAAATCATTAAAAGTGCAATTAAACAAATGAAACTTGTGCTCCAGAGAGTTTCTTTACAAATAAGGTTCCCTCCATGGCGATCATAACAGGCTACGCTTTCACGTATTCTCTGATCAAATACTTGTATATTTGAAATCTTTGAAATTTCATAAGGCTTGGAGCCAAAATATGAGGAAATGTTGTGATTACAGGCCACGCGAACTACCTGAAGCAGTCCTTTATCAGGCATCGACACACAGAAAACAAATGATCGGCAGGTGGTTTAAACATTGCGGAGGCTGGGAGTGAAGACACAAGGAAACAGTCTCTATGGTACATTTCAGATAGCGTTGTGCTGGCTGTCGCTTAAAGATGAAGGGCACAGGGAAAAGGGCTTGTCCTTGGTCAGAGTGCCGAGTGCTCGGAGCACAATGTCGGGCATGTGATCCGTAAGCATCCTGGGGCTGATCAAAATACTCCGGAATGCCATTTCATTTGACCAGTCTGCACGGTACCGGACCTGGGAAAAGCAGGATCTAAGGAAAGTAGAGGACAGAGTGACCAAATAATTTATGTGCTTATCTCTCATAACACTATACGCATCTAAAATTATTAGTTAGGCTTAGGGGTTATAATGAACATGAACACATGACAGCCTAAACACAGTTTACAGACTATAGATACATGATGGAAGTAGCTTGCTTTAAAAGAATGGGGGTATTTTTTCTAACGTCCAGCAGGGGGCGACTCCTCTGGTTGTAAAATGAACTGCATAGGAAAACTGCTCTCAGCTGTTTGATCCATGCCATCAGTAAATATTTTTCTGATGAGTTTATGTCTTCAGTTTCCAGTTTCAAGTCTTACTAAATGCAACACGATGTTGACTTTGGACATAACTTCTCTCATTAGTGTCCCAAAGAATTCAAATTGTCTATGCAGTCGTACTCTATCAGTATGCAGTAACCCTTGGTCCTTCCCCCACACATCTAGTTTGAAACACTAGCATAGTGATCAAAAATACACAACTGGTCCTCATATGCTAAGCTAGCAAAATTGCCATTGGGTTCCCTAATTGCTTTACTGTTGAAGGGGATATGAAGTACTTTTGAACCGCAAACCAGTCAGTGATCAACCAAGAATGTGTCAAGAACTTTTGCCTTTCTTGAAAAAGAATTACAAGATACACAAAGTCATCAACACTTGGAAAGTCTGCTGTGAATCTGCTCATTGGGAACATGAAACATTTGCAGACCCACCTCCGTGTCGGCCCATCTTCTGTGATATGCAGAATGCGTCCCGGCAGGAAGAGAGGCAAGTGTGCAGGTGTGTGGGCGGGTGATTCATCTGATCCCAGGCTCTGATAGGAGGATGAGTGGCGAACGATTAGAGACTCCTCTCCCAGGAGGGGCTGGCTAAGCTCTTGCTCCCTCCTGTTATCCATCTCAGTGGGGCAGTCATCCGGGTCTCCGCCAAACAACTCATACCAACATCCCTGCAGCAGGATGCGGTACTGCAATGCAAACATGAAAAAGGGTCCAAAATTCACAAGTGCAACTTCATTTCCAGATAGTCTAGAGGCGTAGGGCTATATGAAGGGTTCTTACTTTGGGTTTATTGCAGTTTGAAACTATTTTCAGTAGCTTTCTCTTCAGATCCTCCATGTTTGGAATGCTCAGTCTTAGCGGAAAAAAAACCAAACAGAGACAGTTGATTGATTATAAGGTTGTCTGTGCAACATTCATAAAAACTCAAAAGATCACGTTTGTCTGCAAACATTCACTAAAACAACTTGAGAAACTGGAGATTTTGTGTCGTACTCTGGTCCATCCATGCTTTTTTCCCCCCTAGTGACAGGTGGTTGCCTGGGGGTCACTGACCAGTCAGTAGGCCTGTGTGATTGGGGCTTTAGCAATCATTTTCCCAGCAAATGTCATCGAACTCCAGCGAACTTTCCCTGGTGGCTCATAAAGCCTTTTTATTGCTCGATGAACTGGTTTGAAAGAGGACAACAGTGAAAGATCCATGTTGGGTGGTAGCAAAATGTCTAAATTCACAAGCTGACATTTCCCTTGAGTAGCTTATAATCATAGGTGTGTAATTAAAAGTGACACACTTTTGAGAGTGACTTGTTGGGGTTTTTTTTGTTTTTGCCTGTGCTGTCCGGCAGTGTAGTGATCAGAATTGTTGTCTGAAGGCCAAACAAATTTATTTCCCCAAGTGGACCATTACGGCTTTTGCTATACTGGTCCACTATTTTATTAGATTTTTATAAGGATTTTTTTTTTTGAGTTAATATATTTTACAAATAGGGAATATTTTTCCCCCCCCTCACATTTTTTTCCTAGATCAAATGAGTGTGGATTGGATTTTTTTTAACAAACAAACAAACACATAAAAAAAAACTCTACCATCAATATTATTTATGAAAAGTCTGGAATTTATTTTACTGTTTGTTTGATCTTTGTACTGGTAACCCAGAAGTGGAAAAAGTTTGTGATTAGAATACGTTTTAAGAAAAAAGGAAGTTGCAGCCTAAAAAAAACCTTCCGGTTATATTCTTCACATGAAACTTAATTCCTAAAGAAATGATTATTATTATCATCAGCATCATCATTTTCTAAGGTACTCTTACCATAATACAAAAAAAAAAAAAAATGTTGGTAGAGTACAGGGAAGAAAATACTGATGAATCACAGACTGACGTGCACGCTGTTTGTGAAATAAATGTAGTAATGTACCCACTTATCTGTTACAGCAGATATACTGCTAGCAATATGAACAGAGAGCGATGGTTAGCCAGCAGCTGTAATGCTGCTGTGACATCGTTATTTCACAAAATTAGCTCATAGAATAACTTGAAAATAAACAGCTGCATTAATTAGCCAAATTAGCTGATGTTACTTAAGATAGGAATTTGCTACTTCACACTGTTAGCAGCTAGTCTATGTTAGCAGGTGAGCTAGCATTAGTTAACAATGACATATTGCTAGTGACTGAACTAACTCTTCCTCGTTGTCTTACTTATAGGACAAAAACAAACATCACTTTTTCTTTTTTGTCCTGATTTGAAGTTGGCTTGAGACTAAGTGGACAGAGAGAACAGACTTCTTAGATTCTAAATATTTCAAGTACGTAAAATAAAAACACTCACGGCTGTTATATTACTTGATCACATTTTTGATCCCTTAATATTTAGATCACTTTAATGGCATCATGTATACAAACACATGATAATATATTATTAGAAATCAACTTAGAGGAAATACTACAGAGTCTGAAAATGTTCAGTTTTTTAAAACATGTCACCATCTGTTCACACAAGTTTACATCCTTAGATATAGAAATTTGAGTTAAAATTTTGACGAAGGCTTAGAAAGTAAAGGAGTGTGTCAGTTACACTTGTATTCTCCTATGTGAGTAATAACAGGGTAGAACCAAATATAGAATCTCCATCATGCAGTAGTCTATAATAGTTTCACCACAGAACATTCATGCAGGCTTTTTGAAGACAGCACTGCTGTGTGCTAACACACAAATATACACGACCTTTAATGATCCACTGTGAACAGTGAAGATCAGTGTCACAAGCATCTATTCAGCATCACATACTGACTATGAGCTCTGAATTTAGTTACTCAATACATTCTTATTACTAAGAAGTAAATAAAGTAACGAGCTTTCCGTGTTACCTGGGAACCAGATCCTTTCCCAGGACCACTGAGACCACAAAGTCCTTGGAGTAATCAGCTAAAGCTTTACTGCACACAGAGAGGAAGTAGAACAAAAACACATTAAGAAAACTGTCCCATACCTGACAGTTTACAAGCGTAATCAACTATTTAAATATGACATTACATACATCACATTAGCTGGGTGGCAAAGCAGTTTTTCTAATTACTGCTCAGCCACCCAGCTCTTCCACCAGATCTGTCCACAGACAGCTGCCTGTAGCTGCCAATTAAAATCGGTCCTGACCTCAGACTTTGTCAGCCTTACCTTAGGAGGCCCCCTGGTGGAGAGAAGGCATAGCACTGCAGGGTGGAGAAGGAATTGCGCAAGAGGATAGCCAGCACTGAGGCTGCACCAGCACCCAAACTGTGACCGGTGATCACCAATTTATACTCCTACGAAAAACAGGAACACAAACACGTCATCTGTGTGGCTTCAAACAGAAGAAGGGAGACAACTGCCCGCGTGCACACACACACACACACACACACACACACACACACACACACACACAGAAAGCAGAGCTGTTATTTTTCCATATAGGAGGGAAAAAAGCAGGCCAGTTTTATATTTTCCGATTATCTCACAAATAAAATCTTGTGAGTTTTTTAATAGAGTTTCCAGCTGAAACACACATTTAAGCAATCAAACCAACTTTGCAGCCCCTTCAAACTTTAAGCTCATTTTCTGAGAATTCACAAGTGAAAACTTCAGAAAGTGTTTTTTGGGTAAATTTTCAAGGGTGTTGACATCACCACGTGGGATAAAAATGAACGTTACATTTGAAATTCTCTGCACTCAAGGTTGCAAAACTGAGAAGGCTGAGTTAGAGCAAATTAGGTGCGGTTTGCAAGTTTAACTGACAACTTATGGTGACACTGTGAGACACGTGCAAATTCTTGATAATCGCAGTATCATATATGGTTTTACCAACTGGTTATCATGAGCATGTGAAGCTTAGCTGGTGCCGCAGAATGAATCCAAAGGAGAATATACTTCGAGTAGTAAAAATGTTTTTTCCACCAAGAATATGTGCAACAACCTACTAACAACTTTCTGATGTTGAAAAAAGTTGTTTTTCCTTCATGTTGGGCTTGGTTTGGAGCCACAACCCTGTGATTGTTCTCTTGGCTCTTGCATCACACGTTTTACCAGATTAAAAAGCAGAACTGTTATAAAGCTTTAAGTATAAGTGGATTGAGCACATTGGATAATTTAACAATTCTTTATTATATGACTACATTCAAAGATACCATTGACTCTTAAGGAATCATGTGTTGAAGATGAGTCTCGTTTCACAATGTAGGTAAAAAGGACACCTTTGAGATCACTTAACTTGTTCTGACCAAACACCAATCCCCCTTTGGGATTTGGCCCCTGAGAGTTTAACCAAAATGGGTTTTTTTTTTCTTTTCAATGAATTATCAGAAAACAGCTCAAACATCCAGGATAGCAACGTTTGTTTTCTGTTCTTCTTGACATTAAATCGGTGCAGTTTTTACACAAGTCCCGTGACACTGATGTTCAGGTGGTTATGAGGAAAAAAACCTGGTTTTTAGCCTGGAAAAGGTTATGTTGCTCTCTCTTGTGGCCAAGCATCAAGGATCACAAATGGTGGAAAAATTATGCAAAATAAAAAGCACATTTGGACACACCCTTGTGTACTTCAAGCACCAGTAACTCAGACTGACTTTATAAATAATACTGAATTGAATTTTCTGAAGTGTCAGTTCACAAGAACAGTCGTCTCAGGGTGTTTTATATTGGAAAGACCCTAAAATATTAGAATAAAAAAAGAAAAATCAAATGACCCTCTATTAGCAAGCACTTAGCGACTGTGGGAAGGAAAAAAAACCCTTTTAACAGGAAAAAACACAAACAAAACCCCCAAAAGAAAACTACTGATTCTCAGGTGGTTTAGTGGGAAGTACTACCTGATCTTTGATGAAATGATCTAGTTGTGATAAAACTAAAATAACCTAAAGTGCAACTGAAAGGTAGCCTCTGGCCCAGTTACATTTCTTACCGGTGCAATGGAGAAAGCCTGGTTCAGGATGCCATCGTTTACCAGCCTCTTGTAGACGTAACCCGCTGCCTGGCTGATGCCCTGCAGGAGACACAGACATCTGCTGAATCTGGCAGGAACCTCAACAATGACAATCTTGGAGAGCTGTATTTAAATGAATGTTCACCTTGTGGGCGTAGCAGGCTCCCAACACTCCTTCTACAGGCAGGTTCTCACATTCAGCAGACAGGTCTGTGAGGACATCCTGCAGGAGACATGAAGTTTAACTCTCTTGTGGGTAAAAATCATTCAGCTCCTTCCTGAAGCTCCAGACTCATAAGAAGAAATGTTAAATTATTCCAAATCTAATCACCATTTCACCTACATCACTCACATGTGTCGACACTCAGTGATGCAAACACACCTTCTTTCACTTCAACTTTGTTTTTGTATAAGTGCTATTGAGTGAGTGCTGATGGGTCACATGGCATCAGATGGGGACATGAGACCTATATTTATCAGTCTATCCTTTCACTGACTTTTCACTTCGTTGAACACAAAAAGAGGGAAGTGATACTGAAAATTAAGAGACAAGAATAGACAGTAAGCATTACAAATGTGGCTCTGAGTGTATTCTTTGGATTTTGTATCTGTCACACAGAAAAGGCCGGTACAAAAACTGCTTTTTTCAAAATATGAACAAAGGGAATGTCCACTATTAATGTGATGGTGGATAGCTCTGTTCTCTCAGAGGGATGAAAAAGAAAATGAGTTGAAAATACACATGGGTTAGCCACTTAAAGTCTGTGTATGAGGAAAGCACCACGCATAGATCAGTCATGATTCTAAAATCACCACCAATTGTATTGTTTCATATCTCATGCTGCCAGAAAAAGACTTCTGAAGAAGGTGTCCTGTGATATAAAGCAAGGACACAAAGGCAGATTGGTGGAGTGACATCAAAGCCTGCCAGCAAGTAAACACAAGACAGGAAAGCTCATGTCTAGCTGGTTAGCATCAACTTTCAAAATAAGAATGAGAGGGCTGTCTGTGGGGAAGGGAAGAAAAAAACCCCAAACATACAACAAACAATCCATACTTAGACAGCTGATACCCCATACTATTTTTGGCAAGGGAAAAGGGGGGAAAAAATAGGTCCCAACTCACTTTCAGTGAAAGAGTTCCTCTGACAGCCACCAGAATCGCCTCCCTCTTATGATCCAGAGCCACGAAGAAGGGGATCTCATAGATCTGCAACATACCACGTGTGCTTAGATGTGCTGTCGTGAGGCTGGAGGTGGCCTTCAACTTGAACCTTATGTAACGTAAATGGCGAGTGAAACCCCCACCTGGTTGTGGAAGCTGACGTGGATAAAGTCTCTGTACTGCAAACCAGTGGTTTGTAGGATGGATGAGAAGTGGCAGCCGAGGTGATCTCCTCCAACGATTTCGTCCTCGGCTACGCGACTCATGCAGCTGAAACACGTGCACGCATTAGGATTTGGGTTACTCGTCTCACCAAAGGTTCCGCTGATTCCAACGCGCACAGCATCTTACCAGTCTCCACTGAGCTTGCAGGGCCCGGTAAAGAGGTTGGAGTAAATGTACAGAGGCCAGCCGTAAGCCGCCGCAGCAAACTGCATCCAGTGGGTGGCTTTCTCCAGCTCGTCCTCCAGATCCTCTCCCTTGAAATGGTAAATAAATAAGTAGGATTCTGCTTTGCTGGTTTCACAACATGAGCTCGACTTCATCTACATGAATCATGACTTACTACAGGAGAGGAAGGGCTGTGAGGGACTACGACATCAGGATCTCTGCTTCGCTCCATCTTATCCTGCTCCTGGTGCAGCAGAGCCAAACCAGCTGCTATGTCACTTGGAACCAGATCTGTGTCCTGCAGCATGACAGAGAGGATCTCACAGTGGGTTTTGCATCAGTGGAAATTATATTCGACGCAGCTTATTTTAATGTTAAATACATTATTTTTTTCAGCCTGTATTCTGCTTCGTTTCAAAAATCTCTTACAGAGAAGAAGCTGCTGAAGAGCTGAGAGATGCTGGAAAACGCTGCCCGGGAGCTCTCGTCCTGCGGCAGGCAGCAGCATAGGAGCCGCAGCCTGCTCTCCCACACTTTAACAGCGAGTGAGCGAGCCGTGGATAGAAACTGGGTGCCCTCGCTGCTCTGCATGTCTCGCACTCCCAGCGGCTCCATGGCAGGAGGCTGAGGACGAGGGTTTCCCAGTGGGTCAAAAACAAACACTACCCCCACGGCCGTGAACAGCAGGATGATCCAGCTGTTGCCACAACAGAAACAAGCGGGGGGGAAAAAGGTTGATCAAAGCAACGTTAACTAATTAACTAGTTTAATAAACCAAAATCCTCACACCTGAACAACCTACCTGGCGACAACTGCCGAGATAACGGCTCCTACCGTGGCAGGATCACAGCCACGGCCATCATCCGACACCCAGACAGCTCCCAGACAGGCCCACACCAGCTCAGGGACATACAGTATCGCCCGCAGGTACACCAGCGCAGGCATAGAGCGCCGCGGGCCGGGGTTTGTAATGGTACCTGACAGAGTAAAAATTAATTTACACTAAAGATACAGAAAGAAACTTCCATAACAGACAGGCAGATCTTTAAATGTGCAACATATAAGAGTGTTAGTTTGAAAACTTTCAAATCAGTAAAATTGTTTCTGCAAAGAGCCAATCACCAGCCAAACCAGAAAACATTTGAGCCAATCACGTGTTGGACTGATGCATGCTATGGTCTGCGACAGTTTTAACTGTTTTCATCTAAAGTTAGTATTCTAACCAGCTATCCCTTATCCAACATCTTTTAGAAAACGCAACTTGATGCGACAACAAGTTAGTCCAGCATTCAGTCAGCTCTCTGCCCAACATGAAGAAGGAAAAGGCAGAAGAATTAAATCAAAATATTCTTCACAGCTGTCCTTTCTCACATGTAGCACCTAGCATGAAAAATGTGCGCTTCAGAAGTATCCACACTACCCCAAATTCTCCATTAGATTTAAGTCAAGAAGCTGCCAGAACAGAGCATGCAGGGAGCTTACAGGATGCCCACTCGCTAGCTGCTCTATTCCCACATCATGTGTACTCTGTACTAGGGAGCTAGCCCGTAAAAGACTACTCATATCTGAATGACTGTAGTGATACACTCCTCTGTTGGGCATTTTTTAGAAAAGTGCAGGTGTGGAAAAGACACACTCCTTCTCGAGCACGGTCTAATGCATGGGTTAGGATTTGCCAATTTTCCCCATCAGAAAACTCTTACACAATAAAAAGGAGATGCTCAATATATGTTGCTAAAGAAGCAAACGGGAAATGACTCAATGGCATTGTTCAGTTCAGGGTTCACTTCAGTTGATCTAAAATGCTGCTGCAAGAGTACTGACAGGGACTAGAACGAGACAGCATATTTATCCGATACTGGCTTCTCTTCATTGGCTTCCTGTTAAATCCAGAACTGAATTTAAAATCCTGCTCCTCACATTCAAGGTCTTGAATAATCAGGCCCCAAATTATCTTAATGACCTTATAGTACTGGGTACAGCATCACCCAATTAGAGCTCTTCGCTCTTAGACTGCAGGCTTACTTGCGGTTCCTAGGTTGCTCTGTTACAGTTCAGTCATTTTCAGGTTAAGGTTGTGGCCCTTGTGTGTGCACTAAGGAGGCAGACCTCTAATGAACCCCAATTAATTTACCTTGAGCACTGATGTAGACAATAGCACACAGTGAGAGGATGATGAGTGCCAGCACAACCAGCAGTCCAACCAGGTAGCTATGAAGAACTGCTCTCCCGTTACATTCGAAGTGACCCTTGTGATAAATGAATAACACCATGGTGCCAATCCACCTGGAGAAAAGCAACAACAAAGTCAGTTATATTAATGCGCCGAGTTAGACAGGCTTAGGTTAGCAAAGGTGTTTCAGTATTCACGAGAGTAATCAACATACCAAAGTATACGGATGAACAGTTCAAAGGAGCCCGGGAAGACCAGGTCGTCGCTGGCTATCCCCCAGCGCCGACCAAACACCACCATTCCAGGCATTTTGCAGGTAAACAGCGGAGATCTCTCACTGAGGATGGCTTCGGCGCTACACGGTGGAAAGGCTTCTCTTGAGCAACACAAAGTTCACGTCATGCATGACTTCACTGACAAAGCAACAGCCAACCCAGCTGGCACCGATCTTCACCCACTGGTGTCTCATCAAAATTCCAACGTTGCATAATTATCCAATACGATCTAGACCCCACACCGTTAACTCCACCCTGGCGCTTGTGTCAGCTACACCCGACAAGACCGACCTGTGACTCTGTTGTTCTAAGACGTATGCGACCTGCTGGCACTTGGTTTGGCTAGCATTAGACCGTGCAACTAATGCTGTTAATGGGACAGCCTGCAGGATGTTACGCGATTAGCATCTAACCTTAGCTAAAAATACTATCGAGCTATTCCGAGAAACTAAACACAAATACCAATGACAAGGACTAGCTACTTAGCTAGTAATGTGTCAGCATATTACTGAGTACGCCATGTCGCCTGATAAATGTTAGGGAAACAAAAAACTGATACATTTGAGTAGGTTTGGGTTTGTTTTGTCAGGAAAATTAGCAGTGTCCGTCCGCATATGTTTTCCGGTGAAACAGGGACAAACTAGAGTTCCGCTTTCTTGGTCACCATACAGACAGAAATATAGCTCTCTTCTGTTGAGAGTTTCCAGCTGAAGCACGATTTCATAACACGAGATACTGGAGAGAGTATTGTCGATACCTATACCGATACAGATACTTTTAACTTAAAGGCAGCTTAAGAGCAGCATGACATGACTTATGAACTAAATTATCATCAACCTGTCAAAACACGTTTTTAATGACTGTTCATTATTATTTGAATGCCTGAATAGTTAATAGGTAATCAGTCTTCTAAAGCAACAGCTATCACAAAAATAAAACTTGTTAAGTGTGACTTATTGAAAGGACCAGTATTTACACAGACATGTCTCCTTTCTGATGATTGTATGTATCTAAGTATAGATCCTATCGCACAGTATCGATCCAATACATATGCCAGTGTTGGTATTGATTCTACCAATATTTGGATACCACTTCTAGTAATGGCTGCATGGTACAAATGGGCTTCCTTCTTTGATTTCTCAAGAGCATTGTATACAGTATAGCCGCTCCTGAGAGAGAAGCTACGGGAAATGCCAGAAACATTATCCCACCATCTCTTGGATTACTGACTGCCTGACAGATTTTAGATGAGTAAATTATTATTTTGCCACGTTACCACAGGGGGTGACAAAGATTATGTGTGTGTAATGTATGGCTTTAATTCAATTCAATTTTATTTACATAGCGCCAAATCACAACAACAGTCGTCTCAAGGTGCTTTATATTGTAAGGTAGACCCTACAATAACAGGGTCAATAAATCAATCAATAAACACTCTCCTGTGAAGTTTATGGTCTTAGTCATTAGTTACAGTTCTTATTTGGTTCCTCATGAAGAGTTAAACTGATTATGAAAAAGACTGGGCATGTTTTAGAGCATTGTGGTTTTGTGACTCTTACATATGAGCATGCAGTGTCCTTCATTCCTAAATCAGAGCCACCAATTAAAATGAGCTAAAATAGATAAATAAATAATGTGGGGGAAAAAAGAGCTGGTGATAATCAAAATACACAAGTTGAGGCTTCAAACGCATAATGCGGTTTCCATCTTTATTACACAGTATATGGTTTTGTTGCTATATTTTTATGTCACTCAAGAGATACCATACTTACATACATATATGACTCTCACTGCAGTTGTTGTTTGTTTACAATATTATTTGCACGCACGTCTTTGGATGTACATTTAGTTTCAGGATATGATGAAACCATCGAGGATCCAAAAAAACTTGACAGCTTACTCTGATCCATGTTCAATGTTTTATTACAATAGTCCAAATATAACAAATCCTCCTTAAATCCTTCAAGATAAACATTACTTTAAAAAAAGACAAATTTAATAGCTCATCTTCAGATCTCTCAGGATAAATATTAGAGAAGGGGGGCAATCATAAATTGAGGCTTGCCATTAAAGAAATCACGTTTTTGGCATTCGCTGGTGACAAAGTTGTCACCAAATCTCTTTTTTACAGCAGAAGCCATGGAGGACAGCCTCTTCCCGACACCATCACCCTTTCTTTTCATCAAAGATGGAATCGGTTTTCCATCGTCCTGGCTGTTTTCATCAGTGTGACGTGATTTCACATCTCTGAACAGAGCAACCTTGGATGACCTCTTGGAGAAAAGCCTCTTCAACAGGTTGTCAGGTTTCCGTGCACACGCTGTTAGCCGTGTTTTCAGTCCTTCTGCAACAGCTGCTTCAAAGGCAACATCCCCAGAGTCCAGGGCAGCAAGCAGAAGGTATTTGGAGCCAAACTGTGTGCAAAGGTCTTTGTAGATGGGGATGAGCATTTTGTCAAAGGCTTTAGGGTCAGTAAACCGTAAGTCAAGAGGGGTTCTCTCTCTCACACGTGCCTCTAATTTACTCAAGTCCACATTGCTTTTTGGTGTGTGGGTCTTTATCTCAATGTGAGCCACCAACTGCTCGATAAACAACTTGAGGAAAAACCTCTCCTCCTCTATCAGCTCCTCTGAAGAAGCCGTGCCACAATTAAAAGGTTGTGGAAGTGTATTTGGACGATCTGAGACGTTTGAGCTCTGTAACGGAGGGCAAATGATGTCTTCCAATTCTGGCTCGACACATCCAGGTAAATACATCTGCAGCCTAGAATAAACAATTAAAAATGATTAAGAAAACCAAATAAGTATATGCTCATAATTTCAATTTCTGGGTGTACTGATGAGTTTAGACTTGTTTCTTACACATGTGACACATCTCGCAGGCATGGGGTGGCGATTGTTTCACAGTCCAACTGAGCAGGCCCCAGTCCTCCAGCTCCATCAGAGGGAATCTAGAAAAGAAAGACAACCACATTTCAGCAAGCAAGAGATCTCGAAAAGCTCTCAGTTTTACACTTTTAAATCATCACTTTAAAATCAGCCGCTGCTTCATGCGGCCGCTCACGAACCAAATCTGGGAGCAGGCTGCATTGAAACACCACATATAAACCCCAGTGACACCGTGTGCTAAGATTATATAGCAGAAATAAATAAAGACTACATTTTGTATTTTCATTTTTTTCATGTAAGAAGTGAGTGTTACTATGGCCTCTTTGATGGGGGCAAATGTTTTTGAGATGGATTAATGATACATCAAGAACATACATCAAAAAGTCAAGAACACTTTTTGTCTAAATATAGATAACAGATATAAAAATATATTACTACACTAAAATCATGTTAACAGAATCATGCAATAAGATCACATAGACAATATATATATATACATATATATATAATGAACCAAAACTTTTAAATAAAGCTTTCGTTGCTATAGGGGCATTTGTTTGTTTTTTTGCAAATATTCTACTGTTTCTATTGTTTGAAATGAGTTAAAAGTACATTTTACTCAAACAGATTGATGATTTGATGAGTCTTACATTGATACAGACAACAGATGTTAACAGAAGTTGCAATATTACCAGATTTAACAACAGATCATAACAGAAATACGCAAAAAGATCGTGTAAAGACCACATTTGAATAATTAGTTAAAATGAAGAGAAACAAAATCCTTCATATGTTCTTCTTCATTTTTAGGTATCATTTTAAATTTAAATGTAGTCACCGTTTGATGGTAATGCCATTAATACAAACAAGATGCCTGTAGTTGTTTGCTAGCTAGCAACCCTGACATTACCATGGGTTGTTCATATTCAGTTTAAACAAATAACCTAGAGATACAATTAATTTAAGTTTAAGTTTACAGGTAGCAGAGGAAACATACTAAATATCCCAAAAAGTTCCCTCCTTATCTCATAATCACTTATAAAGGATTTTATCGAAAGACAAATATGAGTGGCCCTATGTTTTGATTCAAATGTGTGCGATAAATCAAAGTGTGTATCTTCTACCTTGTTCATTTTAGAGCCGCTGTTTAATCTGAGCAATTCAGCACTTTGTCCAAAAGGTAAATTTCTCCTTCTGTCAGTTTTGCACAATCTGCACTTTTTCCAGCTAGCCGTCTCCTCCGAGTACTTTCCACAACGAAGGTCAGTGAGAAAGTGAGATCCGTTTTTTGCGTCATTTAAAAGGTCAGGGTCGCCTTCCAGATACCTCGGAACCCTAATGTCAGAACCTAGTTCAGACTAAAGCGGGAAAAACAGGATTTGTTCGTAGCAACAGGTGACATGGTAAAATGCCAGCTAGTGGAGCCATTAAACAAACTCAGGCCTCTGCATCATGTGAGTTAACATTGTATTAATAATTTATGTGCCAATGGTAGTAGCGTGACATTTCTTTCTCGTGGTTGAATACATAAAAAATTGACACTCGCACGTGTGGTTCCATGGTGTAATGGTTAGCACTCTGGACTCTGAATCCAGCGATCCGAGTTCAAATCTCGGTGGAACCTAACTTTTTCTTAATGTTTCTGCTTGCAAACATGTGGACCAAACCCAAATGTAAATTAACATGTATCTCACTAGCACACACACAGCTTTAATACTACTAACAAACCCCGACGTTTGGTGTGGAATACACCAGCACACATACATGTGCTACCGTCACGAGACGCAGCAACAGCTACACGACGTTCTTTCGACCGTCGTGAAGACGTCACTCCAACATGGCGGCCTCCATTGCGCGACGTTTCTATGTGTTTTGTCGTTGTGTAGGAATAAACGTGATTAGGCAGCATGTAACATTACGGAATGTTGTACTGAGGCACACTAACAACACTTTTCAGTCGAGTGTTAGTTACGGGACCCGAGAGGCAGCCGGCACACAGGTCAGTAAAATAAACGCGAACAGTTTCTGTCTTTCTGTTGTAGGAAGAATGCCTCTGAAAAGTCCCTTAAAAAAGGACTAGTTTACCAACTGTTTCCGAATAAAACTTATTGGACGTATTGAACGTAGGGTGTGTTTAGTTTGAGTAGTTTAAGTTGTTGCCATCGAGAAACAGGTTTTATTTTGACTTTTTTCAGGAAACCCAAGTTCACATTCCAGTAGGTAAGGACAAACAAACATATTTTCAAGAGGAATCACATATAAATGTCATGTCATTTATACGGTGTATTAATCCATATGGTCTTGTGTTATGTATTAGAACGTTTGACGGTATCTTACAGCAGAAGCAGCGGTCCTGGGGGTCAGCATGTCAACAAAGGTTACCACAGTTTAATTTTAAATGAAAATAAATACTTTCTGGTGCATAATTAGTGCATAACATAGTGCATGTTAATAAGATGGTCTACCATTTTTAATCCACAGTCAGCACAAAAGCAGAAGTCCGATTCCATGTGCAAACAGCAGAATGGATCCCAGAAGATGTTCGGAAAAAAATCCTTGAAAAGGTTTGTTTTCACATACTGTGAGTTAAGAAATATGTCTGACTTGTTGATGTCAATTTCATTCATTTCTACTCTTGCATCACAGTTAACAGAAAATACAGTTATTCTCTTTGCAGATTATTTTTTTTTTACTTTTTAATTTTCACCCCTCACTTTGATGTTGCTGTGCAGAACAAAACCCGAATCACTAAGGCGGGGGAACTGCTGGTGACCTCAGAGCTGAGTAGGAGTCAGCAGAGAAACCTTTCTGACTGCATACAGAAGATCTCTGCTATCATAGCAGAAGCCAGTGAGAAGCCCCATGAGCCAACAGCTGAAGACATCGCTCTCAGGGCAGCAAGGTACTGCTTAGAGTGGCGTTATTTGGTTGTTGATCTACTTTAAAAATGGCTAAATTTGACCTTAAATGTGTTGTGCAGGTTGGAAAAGAGGAACAAGGAGCGCCTCAGAAAGAAGAAGATTCATTCAGCTACCAAGCAGAACAGACGTGTGGATTTTGACTAAGTGGATGACTGTTATACTTCTCCCTCCTGCGATTTAGTGGCTATAATAATCAATCCTGTGATTTTATACTTATACTATTTATTAAGTGGTTGATGTACATATTGGGTTTTTGTTGTTGTTTTTGTTGTTGTTTTTGTTGTTGTTTGTAAAATAAACACTGAAAGCGTTTCATAATAAACACCAACAATGTTTTAAGTGAAGACTACTTTTAACTAAGAATGCTACTTTAACACACTAGGTTTAACGACACTTATAAAATTACGCTTATAGTAATAATAAACAGCACTTTGTTGACGAGAGAAGAGCCAAGGGTTATTCTTTCATGAAAAAAAAGAAGGCTTAGCAGAGGATGGTTTCGATCCATCGACCTCTGGGTTATGGGCCCAGCACGCTTCCGCTGCGCCACTCTGCTGCCGATGGTGAGGGGAGTGATTATTTCTGTATTTAACTCACTGTTGTACGTGTTTGTTGTTGCCAGAACTGACTGGTAAGATTGCTAGCTTTTGTAACATTAGTGTCTTAATCTTAAGGAATAATCGTTTTCGCTAGTAAGCTAACCATAACGTTAGCGTTCGCTTGGACGGATACCATCAATCATTATTAGCTTCAGTAGGAGTTCCGTTTCACATACACAACATCTTCATTTCGTTTGGCTTTTAATTTTAACACTGACTCAAGGACACAAACATTCCAAAAAACTGCTGTCGTTTGGTGGAAGGTTAGCTGCCTAAGAGCAACTGAATCGAAAGCGAATTTGGCGGCTGCGACGTAAGCAAAAGTCGACCACGAAGGGACTCGAACCCTCAATCTTCTGATCCGAAGTCAGACGCCTTATCCATTAGGCCACGCGGTCAGATTGATAGACGAGGAACCCAAGTATATCCAAATACCTAAATATATAACTATACGACGTCGGTACTTT
Organism: Astatotilapia calliptera; assembly: GCF_964374335.1. Taxonomy (NCBI): domain Eukaryota; kingdom Metazoa; phylum Chordata; class Actinopteri; order Cichliformes; family Cichlidae; genus Astatotilapia; species Astatotilapia calliptera. The sequence goes on along the minus strand of NC_137429.1, from coordinate 25,492,027 downwards.
ATTTTCTACCACTATTTCAACCTCTATTACAACACAAATTATGTTATACCTTATAGAACAGCAGCGTTTTATCAGTAGCTGTTGATGAGAAAACTTTCCCTGTACTCACAAAATGTGCTGAAGTCTTGTGGTTTTTTACTACTCCAATAATACATCAGCTAAAGTCACTTTAAAAAGTGGCACAGAGGTGGGAAGCAACAAAGTACAAATACTTTGTTACTGTTTACTTTCTTCGTTAACTTTTCAGATACCTGTACTTTACTTAAGTAGTTATTTTTCTGACAACCTTTTACTTTAGCTCCCTATATTTTTAAACAAATACCTACACTTTATATATCTGACTTGTATATGGCCCACAATGCAAAATGAGTTTAACATCCCTGCCCATATCTGGTTTATGCAGTCAATTCTCTGGACAGGGGATAACCTAGCCTTCCTCTTACCAGCCATCACCTCCAACTCATCCTATGGTGTGCTGGAGTGTTCCCAACTCAGTATTGTGATAGAATTTCTCCAGCTTCCCCAGGGTCTCCTTCCAGTTTTGTATGACTGAAACACCTCACTTGGTGGAACGATCAGTAGACAATAGAGTTGGGCCTATAAATCCAAATATCAATGGTGTGGATCAATACAAGCGCGACAGGATCGATACTTTATTTCTATGCTTCTGAACGCTTCCTGGATGACCAAACTCTTCCTATCTTGTGGCCACTTCCATAGTCTTATTATTTCCGTCATAACCAACAGCTTGCAGCCACCAAAAAAGGAATGGAGATCAACTAATTTGTGTGACTGACATGACATTATCTCACCGGGTCAGGGAGAGAGGTTTGTGTGAGAGGAGACCTTAGGGTCTGATCCGCACATGCATAAACTATTTCTAGAGTCAGGAAGTGTTACTTACTCAGTTTAATTATACAACAAATACAAAGAGACTGAATGCATTATATAAATGCTTTATTAACAGGGTAAAGTAAGTCTTAGTTCAGTAATAATAGGAACTAATACCAGATTAGACTAAACATTAATGCAAATGTCTTATGAAGTAATAATGCACAAGTTTCAACTGGATAATAAAAGTAAAGCAAATTAAATAAATTTATTCTGACAGCATGTTATCAACATTCACATATCGGCACTAAAAATTAAAAAAAGAAAGAAAAAAGAAAAAATTAAAAATTCACACAAAAAAAAAATCAAAATACAGGTACAGTTTGAATGTTACCCATCCTAAATATGAAAAGATGAGGCGTCAGACATTTTAAGTGCAATAGGTAAGTCATTACAGTACAGAAACCCCATGAACCTGGTAGAATAATAACAGGCTCTGGTTTGGCATTGCTAACACGTGTTCTCTCATTGCGCTTGGATCATTCGAAATGACACGAGCGCCGACCTCAAACGCACCACAGTTTGTTCACTAACTGTTTTCTGGGTTGCACACAAAATCCATTATCCACAGTGGGGTTTTTTCTCTTCCTAAAAACACACATGAGCCTCAAACACTAGTTTACGATCCCTCCGGTGTTAGCTGTGTCCATTTGTCCTCCACGACGCTGAAGAGCTGTGTATAAAATATATAACCGTAATAACATTCATTATAACAAAGGTTTACATATAGGAGGTTACCAAGAAAAAAGGCATAGTTATTGTATATTGTGAAAAAGGTGCAATATGTTGCAGGTTAGCTTTATAGTTTGGTAAGACTGCTAGGTGTTAGAAAAAGCCCTGGTTTGAAGCCTTATACCGGTTACACATCAGCTATTAAGTGTGAATGACTAACTATATAAAATCTACTTCCTCACAAACCTTCATGCCGTCTTCATTCAGTTGTCACCCCAGCAACCAGAAATCCTCATGCTTTATATTTACTGTATTCTGTATGAAAGCTCATAATGCCCAGGAAACAGTGAAAACAGCTATCTGCAGAGATTCTCCTTTTGCAACTCATCTCTAAGTCAGAAGCTTTGTAGTATTTACTGGGCCTATCACAGATCAGTCGGTATTAGCATTTTTGTTGTCAGATTTGTGCCAATATGCAAACTTTAAACAGAACATGGGTAGAAAAATATTACTGGGGTAATTTGGAAATGGTAGCGATGGGCTCTGAAGAAGCTCTCAGTACTGCCTGCAGCCAGGGTTGCCAGGTCTTTCATTTTCCTGCACGTACTTTTTAAGCACTGTTGCAAACAGCTGGTTGGGAACAGATATTCCTTATGAACCTCGACTTTAGCATTTTGGCTGTTGCTGTCTTGTTAGATATATAGTATTAATAATACTAGCACTTCAATCAACAAAGGAGGTGCACAAGCTGTTAGTAGAATTAATCAACAGCAAGTCATGCTATTTTTTATGAAAGGGAGACAGGTGAATCGGTGAAGATGCAAGGAGTTTTGAACGTAGAGGAGTTTAAATCATCCAAAGCAACAGAGTGCACAAGAGAGGAGAAGAAGAGAGTGCAGGGAAGGTGGAGTGAGTAGATTTGTGACAGGAAGATAACAGTAACAGTGAAAGCTGATAACAAAAAGACAGGCAGTGGAGCTGGAGGTAGCAGAGTTGAAGATACTGAGCTTTTATTTGGGTGACCAGGAGGGGACAGGATCAGAAGGGAGTGAATTAGAGGAAAAGCTCAGGTTTTAAGTGAGGTAAGGCTGATAAGGTTTGTACAGACAGAAAGGCGTAATAGTGGACAAAGGATGCTGAAGATGGAGCTGCCAGGTTGGAAAGGAGGAAGAGCACAGAGAATATTCATGGACGCAGTGACGGAGGACATGCAGATGGTTAGTGTGACAGAAGAGGGTGCTAGGGACAGGGTGAGAGATCGAGGCAGATGATCCACTGTGGCCGAAGAGCAGACCAAAATGGGTTTTAGTACCAAATTGTAAACGTGCATTTCCTCCAGAGGTGGGCATTTTTCCATCAGAGTTTAGGGGGACTGACTTGCTTTTGCAGCCTCAATTTTGGACCCTTCTGGCCCTTTTTGTTTTAATGTTTTATCACATACTAGAAACCCTGTCTGCAGTACCTGCACCGTGTTACGTTCAAATAAAATCTTAAACAAGTACTAGTTATATATATGCTGATCTATGCCATACAAACTGTGGATATATGCAATGTTGTCCAAATGGTTACTTAATCTTATCTTATATAAATGGATTTTGGCAGCTACCAGCTATGTTAGTGTCAGCTGGACAAAAGCCAGTGTGAAATGTATTGCTTGATAATTAATTTTAAAAAAAAAAACAAAAAGTGACCCCAACGTTTCAAACACTTTCAACGTAACTGTCATTTCACTAGTGCTCATCTCTGCTTTTGACCTGCTAGCAAGGCAACTGGCCAGCTATAGGTTTTGAGTGCACTCAGTAATGTAGAAGACTGAAAGATAAAGAATATAACCAGGTATAAAGATAATCATTTTACTACCTAGTATTAGCAACAATAATCCAGTATCAGTCAGTAATCTCTGTATTATATTCATTCACAACACTTTTGCTCCCCAAAACCCACAACTTGTTATGACAAGAGTCGGGTTAGTGTTTATGTTAAATGAGCGGTGGCTTAATAACATACAAACACAGCACTGGTATGGATCTTTTCATCACTTTCCCAAAATCTCAAACTATTGAAGGCGAAGCCCCGTAAACTTTCACTAAGCCAAAGTAAGGTCACACACAGGAAGGAGGAATCTCGTCCAGACAAAAATGCTTCACTAGAGTTAACGCGACTAGTGATATTAGTCAAAGTAGCACCTCCAGGTCACCCTTGACATCCTCGGCTTGTGAGGTGAGGAATCAATCTTTGTCTTATTATAATCACAGAAATGCTAGTTTAGTTCTCTATGTTAAAAGCAACACATGACAGACATTGATTTGTACTCGTGTTTCTCTCAGATATGCAGTTTTATTAGTTTTTGTGAAACTTTAGCTTTTGGTGTACTGGTCAGGCCCACAAGCTGTGTAATAGTGTTTTAAGTATAGTTAGTAAGGCAGTGAAGCCAGAACAGACTTTGGACCAGGCTGAAATTAAATTGTTTATGTTTTTATGCTTAAGTTCTCCAACTTTTACAGATTGATCGCATGCAAATCAGAAGGTTTCAGCTCTCGATCACAAGAGTCTGACGTGACCTCAGTCAACCTGAACCATAATTCAATTTAGTGGTTTTAAAAGTAGCACCCTCTATAAGAATGTTCGCACCGGGCACCTTCGCAACCTAACACTGAACAAGCAATGATGCCACCGTCTCTAGAGCCAGTCGGTGTAAATTTAGTGTTTACTAGATTTACCAGATTTACCAGGTTTGCTAGTTTTCGCAGCTTTGGTAGCTTTGATGTCCATCTTAGTCTTCTGGATACGAGAGAAGATCTCCTTAAAAAGGGCTTTGTACTCTGGAGTGTTCTGCCCCAGCCGCTTATCCACCGCCTCCACCTGTTTGCTGATGCTCTCGATGGCTTCAGGGGTGGACGGCGATTGGGTGGGAGTAGGGGGAGGTGCCACGATGGGGCCCATGGCACAGTCTTTCATAGACGGGTCCCTGGAGACGGGCCGGGAAGTCTGGACGCCGGCGTGACACAGGCTCTCTTCGTGTCGTCGACACTTCCCCAACAGCTCCTCGTACTTCTCCAGCAGGGCGTGGTACTGCTCATCCACCTCTCTTAGGATGGACATCCCTCTTTTCCTCACGCTATTGGCGTGCAGAGCGTAGCTGCCTCTCCTTCTGCCGGACGCATCCCGGGCCACGATGGCATTGAGCGCCGTGTCGCTGCAGCTTTTCCTCACAGGACTGGAATCAGGTAACGCCTCACCTCCAACACCTCCTCCACCTGCTGTCTCCTCCCTGACGCCTCCTCCCGTCTCCCCGACCTCCACTTCCAAAAAGGTGTCGGTCTCCGGGGTGATACTGAGGACAGTCTGGGTAAGAGCCACACCATCATCCTCACTGCTCAGGAGGAAAGTTCGAGCTCGGCGCAGCTGCTGCAGCTCCTGCAGCTCCACCTCCAGCTCCCGCACTCTCGCCTGGCATCTCTCAGCATCCTGTGAGCACAACCAGTTAGTTTTATTTCAAATAAAATTCATTACCCACACTCGATATAAAGACATAAATAGCACATCATAGGAAAATTCTCCTCCACTTAATTGTCTTTAATTTATAATCAACAAATCATCATTTTTGGATCAGTTGATCAAGTTACAAGGTAGTTTATTAAACTGCACACAGATCAGATTTAAAGAACATTTTACCCCTTTCCATAATCAATGACTATTTAGTCTGACAGATGCAGAAACTTTAGGCTGAAGTGGCTGGAAAAAAAGAAGCCAGTGTGCTGAAGTGCAGAAACCTGCAGTTTTGCTAATGGCCACTTGAGGCCGCTCAAGCGAGCATGTACACATGGACTTCTACTTTAAAAAAAAAAACAAAAAACCTTTCTTGCAGGAAAAATAAACATGCTCACCACTTGGTTATTTAAAAAAAAAAAAAAAAAAAAAAAAAGCTGAGTGGCATCTTATTAATACTCTATTTATGAGCACCAATTATGTGGTATCAGCATCTGTGACGTACCTCAACAACATATACAGCTAGCTCACCAAGCCTCGCTGTTCACATGGTCACACTTTTGACCACATTTGAATAGAACAATATGATTATGATTAAGGCCATAATTCAAAACGACACTCCATTAGTCAGTAGTTTTCATTAGGGGTGATCAGCATTGAAGACATAATTAAATGCCATAACCAATGAAATCAAATGGACTCTGACAAATTAGCACTGTCCCTGCTAGCAGTTAGTTTCACTTTGGTGGAAAAAAAACAAAAACAAAACAACTTGCCGATATCTTTTCTGCTTGTATGTTTTCCTGTATCTTAACAGCCAAACATGCTTAGTGCATTATTTTTGCACCCCACCTGCACCCGTGTCTGCAGCCGGGAGAACTCCGATATCAGGAGGTTGCACTCCCTCTCCACCCCTTCCCTGCGACTCCTCTCGGCCCGGACAGCAGCTCTCAGAGCCGACACCGCTTCCCTCAGGTGCTGGTTCTCTTCTTCAAATGGCTGACGCTTGGCTTCCATAGTAAAACTTTCAGCCCTGCCCACTACAAACTCATCCTCATACCTGACAAAATAACAGATGAGACAAATATTTAGCAGTTTGATGCTGGCATGCAGTGTTTAAGCGTGACTTTCTATAACTACTTTCCTCTTCTTTCTCATTCTATGGAAGACAAAACAGGTACCTGGGTGCTGTGCAAAGCTCCCTCAGGCAAGGGAATGAGTGGATGGTCTTGCGTCGCTCTCTCTTCTCCCTCCTGACCCGCAGTTGCTCCATGGAGCGAAGTTGCTCCACCTGCCCTGACAGAGACTCCACCTGGTTCTGCAAAGTCTCAATAGTCCCCGTTAACCTGGTGCATAAGAGAGGGCAAAGATTTATAAATGAATGAAAGAAGGCCAAAAACATGGAAAAAGGAAAGCTCCCAGTCCCGTTCACCTCTCGATCTTTTGCTGCGAGGACTTGCTGTCCATCACCAGCGTGTGGTTGGTGCGTTCCAGCTCTCTGGCGGTCCCGTCCAGCTGCTCGTACACTTTGGCATGCTGCTCGTTCATGTCCCGAAGAACCTCCAGCTGCTTTGACAAGTACTGGAAACAAACGCATACACATATTTAGCGCAAATAAAAATGCACAACTTCAGGTAAAGTTCCAACAATCTCTTAGATCTCTGAAGCTAGAAGCTTTTAACAGTCACTTAAATTTGGCTTTCATTTACTTTTACAGCACATATGTAGGATTTATCACTGCAACCTAACTCCTGAGCCACTAAACACCTGCTGTACAGCTTCACACCATACTGCATGATATCATTCAGCAGATGGACTTCACCAGTTAGCAGAAAATTCCTTACTAAAGATAAGCGCATAAATAAGCACGTTGGGTGTTTCCACCCAATTTAATTTAATTCAAGAATTGTGCTAAAGCATTGTGTTACACAGAAGAAAATAGTCTACAGCAGTGTAACAAAGGGACAGTTCACAGGTCACCTCATCCAGCTCCATTGATAGAATAATAGAATAATAGAATAATAGAATAGCCCGTTATTTTCATTGTACATGCACACAGAAATTATGGGTGCCCTGTTCACCATAAGCTCAAACGTCATTCTGTTCTAAAATGCTCCATTTAAGGCTGGGTTTTAAATACTTTTGGCTCTTTGTCACTGAGAAGTGTGAGCACAAAGGCTCCACCCACCTGCTGTTCAAATACTCTCTGTACAAGGAGCAGCAAATAAATAACAAGCTGGCTCGAAGAAAACCAAAACGAAAGTTTGTTACAAACTCCGAACCAAGGATTTGCATCAAGGTCCAGTATAAGGTAATTTAATTAGATTAGATTCTGTTATTAGCCATGCAGAGCTACTTTACTAGAGTCTAGGAACAGGAATATGTGCACAGAAATGAAGAAAATAAGCCCTGTTTAAGATTAACCTTCAAAACAGAGAGAAGGCCTCCTGCCAAACATACTGTCTGGTGGTTCGACACAGAGGAATGTAACAGCGGAAGGCTGCGGAAAATGCAGAAGGAGAAACATGATCTCTCTTGTGTTTGGAAATGAAGCCTTTTAATGGATCCATTAGGACATTCTGATAATGAGAAATTACAATAGTCTAGCCAATGTGTACCAAATGCACAAAGTTGTTTTTTAGCATCACTCTGAGACAGGAAGTTCCTAATGTAGATAACTGTTTATATGAAAAACGACTGTCTTAAAAAAAAAAAAACTTTTTATGTACAATTAAAGGACAAAAATAGTTCAACCCAGTAGTACTGGACGCCGAGGTAATGCCATCCAGAGTAAGGTATCTGGCAAGACACCGTGTCCCCTTCGGACACGAGTAGAAACCAACAGGCTATCTGCACGTTAATGTCTTTAAGCAGACTCATGTGGCATAAGGAAAAAAGCTGGGTGTCATCTGCATTGTCACCTAATACTATTGCTGAGTACAGAGCCCTGTGGGACTCCATAACACATTTTTTGTATTGCAGAAGAATTCACTTGCAATTGCACTTCCTGTAACAATTCTGTTCACTGCTGTTACTAAGTGCCCTTGAGCTGGCAGTCCTGTGATATTAATTAATGTAATGTTTGCATTGCTCTGTGGTCCACACCTCGATCTCTTGCACTTGCTCCTCATTGGTGATGTACATTTGCTGCAGAGAGTCCTCCAGCTCTTTGTTCCTCTCCAACAGAGTCTTTCCCAGCTCTGCTGCCAAGTGGAGATCTAGAAAAAGAAGCAGATGAAACATTTTTAAAGAGAAGGAGGCAGATTGAATGAGTGAAAGCAGAGAACAGGAAGGGAGAGGTGTGAAATGAACAGTGACAGTGGGGTGGGGGGTATCTCACAGAAGAAGACATAATGCAGCTGCACAATTTAGATGACTTCTGCCACATTTAACGCCGCACACAGCTCTATTTTAAGCAAGGTTATAACTACAATGATCCATCACATCGCCTTAGTCTGCCCTGGACCAATTCAATTATAGAGGGAAGACAGCGAGGCAGCGCTCCTCCCTGCAGCACGTCTCCCTCCAAGCCTCCTACTCTCCACTGACTGAATACGAAGGTCACAGATTGGAACCCAGATTATTTGGAGTGACACATCTGAGATTAAGAGGAGAATAGAGATTTCACTCGCTGGGATGCTGTCTTTTTCTTAGAGAGACCATTTACTCTGATTTTAGCACATTTTAGTGTTTTATTTATACGTCCCGGCTGCTAAAATACTCCAAATTAAGATGAGCAGCATCCACTTAAACCGTGCGCTGACTCAGCAGTACTGATGGCCTACATTACTGGCTCTGAGTCAGCAAAATGTGGCTTGCAGCCTCTCAGAAAGTGAAGGACTAAACAGCCAACAAAGTCATCTGTCATGCAGTCCAGCCTCTGGCTTAAGTAATGAATAGTTAGCAAATGGATCAATGCCAGGCCATAATACATCCAGGCAACTGATAACCTGCATCACTGCAACATTTTCCTATAGTTGCAAGCACATAAGCAGGAGTACACAGAGCTGTTCCCCCATTAGATCTGATATATACTCATCATATTTGTATGACTGGTGCAAAATACTTTATGATCATCTACTTCTTACACACTTTCTAAATGTATTGATTTGAGTTTGAGCTTTTTTATTTTCAGTAATTCTACATTACATTATTACATCTTTCCATCTGGATACTGTCGACAACCAGTCTAAATTGTATTTAAAGTTTAGTAGTTTGTGGTTTCATTTTAAGGGAGAGAGAATATGAACCACAAATCCAGAAAAAAACAAAACACATGACATAAAAGTCATAAATTGATTTGCATGTCATTGAAATGAAAGCAAAACACGACTTACTAACTGGTAAAGAAACCTAAAGATTTTATTTTTGATAGAATGAAAGTCTGGAAACTGGCTAGGCTCTTTAGCTACTCCTGTGTTGCTGTGGGGGTATAAAGATCCACCCAAGACCGTTCTGCATTGTTCTAGTTGAGGGAAGCAGTTTCTCAACCAGTATCTATAATACATGGCCTCTACCGTCGTCAATGTAGCGAAGTTGTCCTGTACCCTTAACAGGAAAACAGCCGCAAAGCATAATGTTTCCACCTCCGTGCAAACACTGTGTGTTGAGTTGATGCCAAAGAGTTTGATTTTGGTTTTGGTTGGGCTGAAGGTGACTGACTGTAATCTGTGTGCCACGTGGGCACAAAGCCAGTCTGTGGGAGCCAGATTTCTGCTGGTTTATAGGGAACCAAACTTATTTCAATGACATGCAAATCAATTTATACTTTTCATGCAAAGTGTTATTTCCTGATTTGTGGTTTATATTCTGTCTCTCTCCATCACCATGAAACTGCTATAAAAATTAGCACAATGTTACCCTAATTAGCGCTTCTCTTATAAATATAAAGAAAACGAACCTGCATTTTTCAGAAGTTGTCTTGATGATGTGAAATACAGCCCAAATAAAACCAGACAACCCAAAAGTCTTTGTGTCTACAAGATGTCGAAGGGGATTTGGCTGATGGAGGGAGAGTTAGCGCTACACAGCCTAAAGCCTCAGTATCAACACAACAACAGAGGAAGAGGGGGAGGAGAGAAAAAGATGAGGAGGAAAACAAAGGAAGAGTAGAAGTGGGGAAGAGGGCCAATCGATGAAACTCACTGCACAAGACAACAACTTTGCAAGTTAATAGCTGTCATAGACAACTGTTTGCTCCAGACAGACCTGACATTGACCCACAGGTGACATCACTGAGACCGGAACACCGACACAATTACATCATGCATGAAGAAGCTATCCAGACAACCCATGCAGCCAGCTGCCAGAGTGTCAGTACTTCAGAGAAAAATAAAAGTTTATTTTTAAGAGTGTGTGAATGCATCTGCAGTCGAATCCATGCATTCAGTACAGCACGTAGTGATGTCTTCCACAGGCTGATTTTTGGTTAGGTGTGTATCACCCACGAGACTCACTGGAATGTGGAAAATAAGACTTCTGGTTCCTCTTTTCTAGTGTTTCAGACTAAATTTGTAACAGAAAATGCACTAGAAACATTCACCAGACAGAAGAACTACACCATAGTGCTTATCCGGGCTGTAATACTGACTGCAATGATGCATACTACATGGCAAAGTAGCAATTTATAAAAACATCCTGGGATATTGCTCTCTACTCCTGAGTGATGTAAACAGTTATGATGTAACAGGAGTGCTTAGAGAGCTCTCTCATCAAATGTATGCAATCAAACAGCCCCCCAGTCTCAGCTGGTAGAGCCACTTATTAGTTTCTTGGTCATCGGCCAGGAGAGGCTCAGGCTAACACACAATAAACCCAAACAAAGAAGCAACAAAGAAGCATCCCAATTACACGTCTGCATCCTTCCTGCTTTCTCCTCCTTTAAGAGTCGAAAGCTGAGACGTGACATCATGAGTAGTTTGTACAGTTACAGGCCTAGTTTAACACCTGCCACATCCAAACACACACTCAGACTTTCAGTTTGTTTTCACTTAATGTTACCCTTCATTTTTTTTGTTCTTTTCACTCATATAGCACTTTTTGTTCTTTTCTCTATTTAATCTATTCAACCAGTATATACTGCTCATTATGAAAGTCACTTAAATATGAATCATGTTTATTTCTCCAGTTGGATAAAGAGTTGGGGAAATTAAATCTCTGTCAAGATAATCCCACAACGCTTCAGTAATGCTGAGGTCCAGGCAAGACTCAGGTGTGTTTTTTCCATCCAAGTATGCTTTTACTAGAGTTTTTGTCATGCTGAGAAATGATGCCATTTTATAGTGGTTCAAAAGCTGACTGTACTTTTTCACAATGCCATTGATTTTCATCCCCAACACCACTCGCTCAAATACAGCCCCATTATGCAACTATCATATTTTAAAATATGCACCTCTCATAAACATCGGATTATAAGATGAAAACAGGTTCAGCCACTTCTCTTAGCTTCACCGCCAATATAGACACATACACACTCATTTTCATATCTTAGTGAGGACATCTAGCTGAGATAATGCTTTCCTTAGCCACTTACCCTAACCATCAAAAATGAATCCCTAACCCTCAGCCTAAACCTAACCATAACCTAATAAGAAACCTGACACTAAAACAACATTTTTAGGCTCAAAAATGACTTCAAAATCATGGGAACAGGCATTTTGGGACTGTTGGTCCTCACAAGTATAGTAGCACAGCAATGTTCTGTCCTGAAAAAGACGTCTAAACATGCACACACAAGCCAGCAACCTCCAGGAACGACTGCCAAACAGTCTGAAAATATACATTTTTTTCCATGATATGACTGTATCATGGTCAGTATAGCTCTTGAGCAATCTGCGTGTGAGCTCATGTGAGAAACCCTAAAAGGATGAGGAAGCTTTTTTGCAGCTCAGCTAAAAAAGTAAACAAATGTGATAAAGCAGGGTTGGCTTGAAGGCAGGCCTACATTGTGGCTGAGAAGGTTACCATATGAACTGACAGTGATCCTTGGTCAAAGACGGTAATGGCAAAAACAGGCAAAGACTACTATTACACAGTTTTAAACTCTTTTAGCAATTCTTATTAAAAACTACTAAAAAGAAAAATATCCTAATTTCATCCACCCACTCTCCCACCCAGCTACCAGGTAAGGAGCGGGGTACACTCTGGGCAGGTCTCTGGTGCAGAAAGAAATCCTCATTTATCCACATTTTAGCCAACACTTCTGTGGGGAAAATCATCCCAAAGAACATCAACTTACAGTGATTCCTGCATGACAACAAGGTAATACGATGAGAGTGGTGTGCCTATCCAAAGGACTCGATGCACCTAGAAATGCCACACGACTGAAGATGAACTGGGGCAGTCAGCACTTTGTAGCCCAGCACTGTTCAGAGAGGACTGACATCCTCTCTGCTCCATCAAACTCAGATCTCTCTGAGACACAGCTCGTTTCTCTGGCTCCAGCCATTTTGACTTTCCGCTCTCACACTGTCGCTCTGATTTGCCTCGTCTTTCTTCTAATTTCACTCTCTTCTTCCTCACCATCTCCCAAAATAAAGCCAATTAAAGACCCGTTTTAACCCTCGGTTTCCTTAATGTGTGACACTTGGTGCACAGGAAACAAGTTAGCTTATCAATCGATGACATCATGATGGTAAGTGTGTTTGTTTGTGCGTCCATTGGTGTTTCTAGTCAGGTAAAATCACAGCATCAGCACCATTTAGCCTTAGGCAGGGGAAATGTAGCTTAGCATTATAATTAGATGAGCAGGGAGCAGGTGATTGAGAGATTATACACGACAGGAAATGAGCTAAGTGGTACAGAGAATGTGAAGACTCACAGCTGTGGATAAGTCCTAAAAACATAATTATACAAGTCCCTGAATGATCAGGTTCAGACTGGTTTCAAACTGGCTCATGAATATCTGCAGATGTTCCATTCATCAATAAATAGACTGTGTGACTTCATTCAAAATGTAATTTCCTGAGTCACCGACATTTAAAAGCTCCCTGGAAATGGAATATAAAAAGCTGCCGTCATTCAGATGTAGACCAGCTGATACAGGATCCATCTGCTACAACATCAGCTGCAATTTGTATGAACACTGAAATCGATTTGAAAGGCTTAGTAAATGTTTATTGTATCTTCAGCTCGTCGGGCTTTACTAATTTTTTGTCATATATACAGTGTTATAATAGGAAATCCTCATATTAAACATGGCAAATTTTTCAAATAATAAAGTCAGTGTATGTACAAGCTTCAGATTGGATGCTAAATGCACCAGTGTTTTCTCCTCTTGGCACTGTATGATGTCAGTAACAGAGGATATTCCTAATATGGTCATCCGAGGTACACAGCTCCACCCACCAGCAGTTCAGACTTTATGTTTACAATGGGCAGCCAATCAGGAGAGAGTTGGCCAAACTAAACAGCAACAATAATTTCAGGGACTTCACCAAGGAATAAAATAAAAATTTAGAGCTGGAAATGAGGACATTAGGTGTTCTTTAAATATAGCAACACTGACAGTCGAGTCCCTTGTGTTGTTACTGGGCGGAGGTTATGGTGTTAATGGAAAGACACGAGTTAATTAGCAAGCTTTGAACTGGAAGGTTATTGAGATTTTTCCTTTACAAAAGCTAGTTCAATCAGAATAATGTTGGCAAACTGCAATTCTTTTTTTTTTTTCATTTATTTATTTTACAGAAAAATGTTTTTTTTATCTCTTTTTTTTATCTTATTTTATCATCACTAGTCACTGGTAACTAGAGCTGGCCATCACTAGACATCCCACGATATGATATTATCATAGCCCCTTATTCGCCATATGAAAATATTTCGATTTTTTTGTCCTTAAAATTAAACTTTGTCAATACATTTTTTTATCCAGTAAGATAAAGCTATCTCACATCAGATAACCATCTCAACACTGTCACAAAAACCTGCCATAAATGTCACCATAACATGCAGTTAGTCTGCTATCAGTCTGGCATCAGTTTGTAGTTTAATGGTTAGCAATTGCATGCTAGCTGATAATACAGCCATTAACAGTGGTAAATCATTGAAAAATCACATAGCTGTTTCCATCTACATGAACAGCAATCTAACTATTACATTTCTGCTCAGTAACCTTCCTGTTCTTGAGGAATATAACAGAATACAACCAGCTGGCAGCCTGCTGAGTTGTACTCATTGACTAAGACTCATGCAGACTGATGGCAACATGTTGGCAATCTGTCTGCATTTTTAATTAGACAGAAATCAGCCTTTGACAACCTCACTGAGAACGATTGCAGTCAGTCCGAGTCAGACTGCAACTGTTTGCAGAAAGGTTTCAAATACCTTGCAATCAAACGGGTCCTGCTCTCTGCAGCCATTTAGTCGCCATCTATTAACTTGCTCCAAATTAGGAGCTAATTTTCTCAAGCTAAGTGTTTCTAGTGTTGGGTTACCTCAGGGTGGTGGTGCATGTCCCAAAGTATTTGAATTTCTGTAATAAAATATTGATATTTGGTTTTCCTTGTTTTTAACTATACTGTATCGATATTTCCTCTCAAACTCTACTGATAACCGCAACATAGAGGACATTCCTGATGTCAAAATATAATAAAAATAATTGTGATGCAGAGGTTAAAAAATTAAATGGCTCAGCTATATTTTAGAATGGGGATCCCTCACACAAAGCATTTAATAAATCAATACAAAACAGGTGGAAAAATATTTTAAACACATCGACCCAGAATTGCAACATCGGTGCCTAAAAATATGCGCTTTAGTTCGATTAGGACTTTCATGGTGGACCCTGACACGGGTGCATCACATTGATGCTGACTACTTCCAGCCATGCAAAGGCCCTGCTTGGCATGCTTTCAAAGCATTGTTGTCAAAGAAGCGCGCTCCTTGGGAACTCCTTCGCTGTTTTTATTGATCGCGCTGAAGCAGAGCAAGCAAACGGCTCCAAATGACTTCTCTGTCGTATCTCACGACAACAGAGTCTTTGTTCGAAGAGGCCGGCTGAGCGGCCGGTGCCAGAAGCTGACAGAAACAAGGGATGCTGTGGGCAGGCAGGATAGGATGGTGACTTGTCTTACCCTGCTCCAGGTCCTGCTGGTCGTACCATGGCTCTTCCTCTTCGGTTATGAATTCCTCCATTCTCCCTGAGCTTAGCATGGGTTTCCCCGCGGCTCTGTCCGGACAATAGACGTCCTGCAGGAAAGGATCCTCCAGAAGACAGCGGTGGCTCCTAGAAGCCGGAGCTCTTTTCAGCGCTGTGTTGTGCCTCGACGTGTTTCCTCTTTCCTTCCTCTCCTCCGCGTTTCCTCGGTCACTCCCACTGCCCCCCTCTCATCCCCCCCACCACCACCACGCACCGGCTCATCCCGGTGCTCTGACCTGCCGCCTCTGCAGGCTGCGCCGCTTCAGGAGCCTACAGACGTGGCAGAGAATAACGGCACTTCCTTTGCCGCTGTTAGCGCCAGCATGCTCACGACGCCTTCACGTACCGCTCGTAACACCCGATTATCTCCACTCGTCCAGCTTTTGTTCAAGTGCGCCCTCTACATTGATGTCAAAAGACAGGTCAAGACATGCCGTCCATAATTTAAGCTCATTAACTGCAAGCGCAACTACTGCGGGGTGACAAATTAAAGGAAAAATGTTTACCCTACACCTAGGCATTTGTTGACGTGATTTGGGTCTACTTGTTCGTTTTAGAGAAGGGAATTTTACATTGTGGGCCACATACAGCCCAATTTCTGTGTAAAGAAGTTTAACTACACATTTAATCCCTGAGATGTCTTAATATATGAAAAAAAGTGCTATTTCAGCAGTACGTCTTGGTTTTTCTGCATTGCTGTGGCCGTAAAATGAAATGGAATAAAAATAAATTGTAAAAAATAAATGTGTACACTTACAGAAAAAAGTCTGTTGCTTATGTCTTGATATTCTAATGGACTCAATTCTTTATTTGTTAGGCCTGGGTATCATCTAGAATGTAAAACTGTGAAATTTTGACTTAAGTGAGGAATTTTGTGTCTCATCTCATCTCACAGGCAATATCATTAAAAGTCATCTCACTGTGTTGCACTATATATGTTGCATGCTATCTGCACCACTAGAGGGCGAGCTGGTGTTTCATGCTTGTCATAACAACATCCTGGATCTTTCTTACAGTCCTGTGGGGGGGAAACAGCAACACAAGACCGTTTACTTTGTAATGTTTTGTATATCAGGACAGAGACTGAAAAAGTCATATAGAAAACGATTCCTTTATATTACTGCTAAAGATGGATTTTCAAGCTATTGAATCATGAGGTGTGCTCACCTTTTCACACACAGCTTTGGTTAAATAAATAATGGAATAGCATGTCATGCACTGTTGTTTATTAGAGGTTGAATCTACCCAACTAAGACCTACTGAGGACCATTCAAGGGAGGGACAACTTTGCATTTGGTGTGATAAGAGCCTGATGATCATGTCCGGTAAAATGGATGGCACATTATTTATTTCTTAGCCATTAGAGACTGAGAAACAGGAAGAGGAGCCCCAAAACTAGACCAACATTGCCCCAAACACACCAAGAGACTTCACTCTCTTGTATCCACAGTGACTCTCCTGCCGGCCAGGTGTAATGGTTGTAAAGACAAATGAAGAATGCATGGTCTGACATACAGAGATTCCTTCATTTGTAAGAGAGACCTATATGGACTCCTCTGCACCTTTGAGCTTGTCCATTTTCACTGATTAAAGCTGTAACACTAATGAAACAGGATTGGGATTTACATGTTGGTCATTTTTAATGATGATATGTCAAATGTATAGCATGCGCTTTCATTGACGTCAATTCACTCAAGCGCTTCAAATCCACTGACATAACTCACCCACGTGTGTATTTGTATAACAGTGACATCTACAGCCCTGACGTGACACTGGAGCTACAGATGGACGCCAGACTGGGTCTGGTCTCCCAGTCAGAGGAGCCATTTTCACGCTTTCTGACACTGTGACAGCCTGCTGTGAGCTGGAGGGTCCTCTGAGGAATGTGACTAAGTAACTCAGCTGGGCAAGCAGTTCTCATGCATACACAAATACTTGGGCTATCTATACGAGCTGTTGTTGAGGTGACTAAAATGGGACATTTTCTGGGTACACGAGGGTTAGATTTGACCTCTAGCCCCTTTGGTGACTGTTGCACTATGACAATGTGTAACATAAGGCTTCACAGAGGAGTCATCATCCTCCACAGTTGAATCTCTTTATTGCACACATTTATGAAGAGCTGCCAAACTCTGGCTACACACAACAGTTTTGATTTAAAACAGACCTCTGCTCTGAATTCTGAGCAGCTTTGTGTTGGATGAAAACAGAGGGAAAATAACCAGTTTTGCAATTCAAATAGATGTTTTGTGTGCTGAAAGCAGTGTGTTATTTACCCCCATACATACATATGTATTATCAGCCCGACTATGGAGTTAATGGACAAGCTTTTTGAGCAGTTGGTGAACAACAAAAAAAGGCATCATGGCCGGTTTTGCATGATTTATAAAGTGATTAAGACTATCACAACTCTGCTGCTCACACCAAATGATTTATTTTTCCATTCAGTCGCACAACATTTTCACATGTTCACTCATCTCACACTTCTTCTCACCCACAAGCCTTCTCTTCCTTTACCAGACATGCACAAAAATCTATTGTGTGGCACAAAACCACACAACTAAAAACTGCAGCACAGCCCTATTGTGCCTTCTACACGAGTCTCTTTAAAAAATGTTTAGTGTGTTATGATCGATCGACTAACACACACTGCAAAAAAACTTTAGGCAAGTCATAACAAAAGTTTGAGCAGAAAAAGGGGAAGGAGTTGGAGTTAATGGAATCCAAGAGATAAAAAAAATAAAAAAAACAGAAACTATTAAACTGAAAAAGCTGGTTTTAGACTAAAACTGACAACATACACATGCATACCTTGGTTCCACAATACTAGATCAGTCAGAATTAACTGAATGAATTTGAAATAGAAGTGGCTTCAAAGCTTTTTACCAATTGGTTTCCTATTTTTGTCCCCAAGTAGCTGCATTGCATTAATCTCTGAAGCACTACTGATGACTGGTGTGGTCTTATGCATGCTAAAAACTAATACAAGTAGTTATATACTAAAAAACCCAGACTAAACAAAGCTGAGGAAATATGCAGTAGTACAGGGAAGTTTTTAGTTTGCCTTTCTTTTGAAACATTCAATACATGCTGTTCCTGATGTCACAGCCCAACTAGAAGGCGAAGACAAGACGAGGTGGTAATTTAGAAAAAGACCATTTATTTACACGAAACATAAACTAAAGGAATATGTGTGTATCAGTCAGCAGTGTAAAGCATGCACTGAGGAGTGGCAGAGTATGAGGAATGCAGGATAAAACCAAAAACACATGCTGTTGTTGAGCTAGTCTGAGTCTGGGAGACACGGAGCGAGAAGAGGAAGAGAGCTTTAATGAGCCCAGGTAGCACGTTCAGCTAATTACACTCCAATTATCTCCTGCAGAACAAAGCACAGCACAAAAAAAGAGAAACACCTAGTGCCTAATCATTACCAAATGTAGGTTTAATAACTGCAGCAAACAAAAAACAAGATGACCAAAGATAGTTTTATATTCGAACAGTGAATTGTTGGAAATTGAGGACAAGTTTGAGGTTTTATGTGCTTCTTAACATCGCCCTGCAGTTCTCTGAATTAGACTGGCAAGAGTGATGTTCGTATAAATAAATCTGTGCATGAATGCATTTTTCCATGCGTGCTTTAAATTGTTATTCTAAAAAAGTATGACCACAGTCGGTGATTTTTACCAGCCTTCCTCACCTGTACGGTCCAATCCATGCGTTTCCTTTCACCGCATGACGTTCAGTACTGACAGTGATGTCCAGTTTTGAACTAATAAACCCAAAGATTCCAGGAACAGGATAACAAGCTACCTTGTGTCAGTGAATGTTTGATTTAATGGAAACAAGAGCGAATCCCTGGTGTACTAAACATATGATGTCAGCACAATGTTTAGGAGTGATGCAGAAAAGGCTCGGTTTAAATGACACAAACGCTGAGCCAGCCAGGTCTCAGAACCACTCAAGCCTAAAAACTAAATGCAAATGTTAATGTTTAGCCTTTAATCACTGATTACATTAAGACAGGCTGTTCCAACACTGTTTAGTGTGAAGTGGTGCAGAAATCCAGAATTAATTCTTAATCCATTCATTCTCTTCTGCTTATCTTTATCAAGGTAGCAGGAATTTAGAGGGTGGGGGGTGAGACCAAAGGGTGAGAGGCAGGATGCACCCTGGACAGGTTGCTAGCCTGTGGCAAGGCACTCACGTTCACAACTATTAATCCTTCATCAATTAACTAATCTTATAATCCAATCAAAAGAATTTGAGCTGCTATTCTTTCCTTATACAGGACACCAAAGTTCATGAAGCAAGAGTGTTGAGTACACTATGAGTCTGACAGCGTCGGGGTCACAAGGTTAAAATACGATCACATTACTTGCTGTAACGGGTTGGCTTGACCAAAACAAAGCCTGAAAGGAGACTGATTCAGCCAGAGGCCTTTATTCACAAACCTCCCCACATCCTACACAGGGGTCAATGAAAATCACCCTATTGTTACACACTGAGCTATCTGACCCGAAGCCACTAACCTTTTAAATCAGTATTAATGACATCCCCACAATCAATCTTCCACAGTATCTGTAAAGGAGATGATTATACTAAAGAGTCCTTTAACTGAATGAGTTACTCACAGCCAGGAGGGAGATACTGAATAAAAAAATAAAAAAATAAATATTTAGATGTGTCACATTTATCATACAGCATTTAAAGCTGTTGTAACTTATTTACAGTAACAGTGAAAGAGATAAACAAACAGTTGGAATTTAAGCATTTCAGCATGCAAAGTTAGCAGCTTCAGAGCATAGTGGAATGTGTAGCTGACCCCTTACCAAAAGACAGCTGAAAGGCAACATTAGTCTCCTGTTCCAAAGGAAAAACCAGAAACACAGCTTCACCTGTGCTTGATGCGAAAATCACATCAAGCCGATTTTTAAGTAATTTAAACTCCAGTGCTGTAGGTCCAATTCCAGCTGCAGATACAAATCTCCTTTGGGGTTGCATCAAGAAGCTTATCCGGTGTAAAACTCCAAATGAAACATGTGGCACCCTCATGGCAAGGGAGGAATTAAAATGGTATCAATACTGCGTATACTTCAAAAAGTACCTCAAATATGAAGTCAAAATTGTTCCTTAAAGTACTTTACAATGATGAACTCGAGGCATTCAAACAAAATGATCATTAAAAAATATCAAATAAACCAGGTAATTTAAGTATTTTAATGGATATAGTTGATGTCCTAAGAGAAATCTTCAATCACACTATTCCTAAAGACCACAACAATAATCCTTCTAATTGCACTGCCATAAGACTTTGATGGAAAGGCTTTAATCTGCAACAAATCCTATTAGCAAATGCCCCAAGGCCGACTTTAACTAAGTGTAAGTTCTATGAAAAATACAAAACGCATTAGATCTGTGGTTCATGCACTGTTTTTCATATGCAGTATATCCCTCTGTGCTTTGTGAAACAAAAGCAGCGATCTGATCAAGATGCATTATCTGAGGCTTGACGTTCGAGGCAAATTAACAGTCTTCAGTTTCAGGAACTCTGCGCTGCGTTCTGGTAAACTTTTAGGAAATGACTAACGGTCATTTATGGATGAATAAGCGTAACTTGGAATGTCCACATATCCTCTAATGCAATTCCCTGTAACGACATTCACCAAAGCTCCACAACCAGTTTGTTTCTCTAAACAAACTAGAGAACACATCCTAGCCAGGCGGACTGGTCAGAAAATAAACAGAAAAACAGAAGAAATGGCCTGATTGTTCCTTCTTTCAGAGAGACCTTCCAGTGAAGAACACCCCACCTCTGATCCGGGAGAAACTCCCAGGGCGGATATCAGCCGCACCTCAAGTCATGAGTTTTCTCTTTTTTTCACTTAAGTGAATCAACAGCAAACGCAAAACAAAAAACAAAGAAAAACACGCTGGTAATAGCTAAGATGGCAGGACACAAGAAGGATGGACACACACACCACACACACAAACACACACACCACCCCCTGCTTCTTTTAGAAGCAGCCTCGTCTCCAGGGTGACTGAAGACAAAAAAGAGGCCTTGGCACAGCTGGTCTGTAGCGACAGAGAGACAGAGAGGGAGGAGGAGGAGGAGGAGGAGGAAAAAACAGTGAATGAGTGTTCAGATGTACAGACAGGATAGAGGGTGAGGGGGAGAGAGACACAGCGAAAGCAGGGAAAGAGTTGATTTGGAAACTAGTTGGAGGAGGGAGAAGGGAGGGGAAAGAGTGAGGAGGTACGCAAACTCTCTGAGAAAAGCAGGAGAAAGTGAACACTCTCACAGGAGGAACAGTTGTGGTCATAAAAAAGAAACGGCTGCTGATCTGCTCAAAGAGTCATATTACGTCCAAACATCCAGTGCTGCTCTCTCGCTCTCTCAGTCTGAACTGAAGCAGGCTAATTAGATGAAGAGCAGAAGACCTGCAGGCACCACAAACTAACTTATGAGAAGAGAGAAAGAAGAGGGGGAGGGAGAAAACAAGCAGGAGTAAAAGTCAGTGAAACGTTCTGGGGACTGTTTACTTCTGCCTTTGGCTCTGCTGTCAGAGAAGAGTTACCAAGTGGAAGTAGTGGCACACATTTGCTAAAGAGGTAAGAGCTTTTTCTTGTCTTTGCACATGTCAGCTTTTACTGTGCTTTATGCCAAGTTTATACAGACTAACATTTGAAGGCCACACTTACTGTACTTGTCATTCTCAAATGGAAATGCTTAAGTGCAGTAAAGTAAAGAAAACAGGTACTAAATAAGCAAACTTGTCTACATGAAGCCCAAAGAAGGTGATTTCTTTGATTTCTGTTACATGTTTTACTCTCGTTTGCGCCTTGCCAAACATAATGTGAGCGCAGCGGAAGGACAAAGACAAGAGGTTGCAGTGTGAAGAGGGTCAGCAGCAGAGGCCTCACATTCTTCAGCCTCACTCCAGCAGGTGCTTGGAATCAGCTGGAGGAGCTGCTATAAACAAAAAGAATATACACATATATTCGCCCAGGGTAAAAGTATCTGTATTTAGGCACTTATGATGAAATAATGCAGTGTTTGGGGGTATTAAGTGTTAAAAGCACACTCTGTCATGTGGAACTGACTGTCAAAAACAAATATAACAGGAAATCCGTTATGAACTGCAGACTGATGTTTCATGACTAAAGCAACAGAACGTGTCAAGTATGACAACCACAAAAAAAAAAAGAAGAAAAAACTATAGTACTTCCTGATCTGATAAAGAATAAGAGTCGGTAGAAATTCTGAATAATCACATAGTTTTACTTAGAGTTACGCACACATTAAACTAAACAGATTTAATAGATTAGTACAGTACAGCATATGTGTGTATGCATCACTAATAAACAACAAGTAAGGCTTTAATATGCTTTAAGCTTTAATATGTACAGTTTGCAGATCACCGTCATCAGTTTTGACGGTAGATGTGGTGTTCCACAGGGTTCTGCATTGGATCAAAAATTCATTATTTAGTATATTAATGATATAAGTGCAGTGTCTAATATATGAAATGGTTGAAAATGACATGTTAAATCTGCATAGGTACTGAATTTGTTTATGCCAATGAAAAAAGGGGATATTAGTATATTAAATATATCTAAAATCACTGTGTACACCACTATGTGGTTGTACAGTTACTGAAAGACCATTCTAACTCAGTAGTTAATTAGTCATCCTTGGAAATGAACATACACCAAGATATATGGTGTAATACACAACACAAAGACAGAAAAGCATCAGAGCAAACAGTTGAAACTAAAAGAAACAACACGGATATACAAAACATTGCATCCATACATAAAATAGTCAAATGGTAAAATAGATAAATTGATAAATCCAGTAATCCATGACAAACTTTTTTTTAAACATTTTTGTGACTATGTTGCCTAGCAACAAACAGCAGGGCGTCTTGGGTATCGTACTTTTAATGTTATATTTAATAGCTGGATATTAACTGTTCAACTAAATCAAAAACAGTGTTTTAAATGTTTTTACTTGGAGAGTGTCCCAGTGTAACCAGTGTCAGTTTTATACACCAGTCCTGCTGCGCTTCAGCAAGATCAGTTAACTGCTAGTTAGCATTATATATATATAGCATTACATTAGCTTGGTAGGCGAAAAAACTAGCATTAGCTAAACTTACTCAATGCAAGTCTCTTAAATATGGGTGAGGGTTAAGACAAAGACAAAAAAAAGTAAAAAAAATAATTTCGTAAACTTAATCAAAACAACTAAATTAGAGAGTTTGGCCAATCAAAAAGTAAATGTAAATCTTTTTTTTTTAACTGTTTTGCTTTTTTACATTAAAAAATGCTAGCTTTACAACAAAAATGGATAAAGCCGGAAGAACGCCTTTTGTTTCTAGATTTATCACAATTTATTTATTTAACAACTATTTTAACATTATATGAAAATCCAGGGCTTTGAAATTACTATGTGACGTGTTTTGGCACTGTGTTAAAGAGACTGGACTCAATCAGTACAGACTTGGTTCCACACAGGTTAGTCGGCAGGTTTTTTTAGTTCATTTAGAATTTGTCTTCAGTGTCCTGTCGTGTTCCTGTGCCCTTATCGCCTCTGCAGCTTCTCCCACACACAGCTGCTCCAGTGCTGATGACAGGCCTCAGTTTTGAAATGCCAGGCCTGAAATAGTTAGCCTTGTTTATAATTAAACTGCACACGCAGGAAGGTTTCTCCTGTCTGTGGATACAAACGCACCAGGCCTGACACAAGCCTCGCACACAGTCTGTTCACAAACACGTATAGCCTTGACATGTGGTCTGCCAAATCTCACTACACATACAGTAGACTAATTAGTGGTGCTGATATATAATGAGTGAGTACTTGGAAAGCATAGAGGATTTAGAGATTGAAAGAATTAAAAAAAAAAAAATCAGGCTTGAGGTGTAATTGCAGGGTGGAAGAGTAAAATCGGAGCAGTCCAGGGTGGAGCTGAACTTCTTTTTTTTTTTTCATTTCTACATTTAGAGCTCTACTGAGGCCTTTTTCTTTTGGAAAATCATTCATATCATTTTTTCAACTCCTGCACCCAGAAGTCAGCATGGACCAGCAGCTGCAAGATATTTTTCGCAGGGTGTGGACCAAACTACAGGCTCTCCCAGAAGCAACTCCAGTGGAAGTGGGAGCCTTTGCCGTCCTCCTCCTCTTTATTGGTGAGTTTTAAGCACTGATCCATCATTCAAAATATGCCACACAAGGCGAAATTAGTGGGACAATAAAGTATTGAATTGAATTGAATATGTAAGTGGAATTACAAAAAATCATTTATTTATTCATTATGTAAATCCTCTGGTTTGAACTTCACCCGTGTATGATAAATGCTGAGTAGTTATTTCATTTCCACCTCCCTCTTGATATTGGAGTGTGGAGTGGATATAAAGTAAAGAAGTGAAGTCAGTGGCCGGTGTAATGCAAGACAAGTCGATCCAATCATAGGGGTCCATGGCTGAAAGCTCATTGTTGCTAACATGGATGACATCAGGAGCATTTCAGCAGTGGGTTGGCAGCGATGTAGCTATGCTTAGACATTTCGCCATTACTAGTAAAAGTAAACCAAAGCAGTCTAGCTGCAGGCCTCACAAATAAGCCAGTAAAATAAAAGGTACTTACATGCTCTATGTGGCAGGTGGGGAGTTTACATGTAACTTTATCATACACGGCCATCTAAACCAGAGGCCTGTTGTCACAGTTTGGCACTGTTGAAGTCGACCTCAATGCAGGAGACAAGACTTGAACTCAGAAACAGCTTTTAATGCTGAACCGTGTCCATACAGGGAAAAAAACAACACGTAAGGTGAACAGGGAATTGACTTGGAGGAAACACACACGCAGGGAACACACTGCCACAAGGGGAGAACGCAACAAATAACAGAAGGAGACGATAAAAACACACCTCGTGATTATGGAGATTACCAATTTGACACAGAGACAGATGATAAACACATGGACAAGATAGAAGGAACAAAATGGGATTACAGAAGGGGATTAACAAACCTATCATCAACTAAAGCAGACAGGGGACTAATGGCAAAGAAGAACAGGAAACTTGTAAGCACACGGAGAGTAAAGATAACACCATAAGCAGAGGGCTATGGAGCTCACACACAGTTCCATCACAAAAGCACAAACACAGAATGAACCTTCAGAGCAGGAGCACTGAACTAAAGGCACTCAGGAATCAAAGGAACGAATAATAGGAAGCTAAATGTCAACACTAAAGAATACAGAGTCATAAAGATAAATAAGAGTACAAAGCTAGAGAAAACTCAAAACGACCCTGACATCTATATCACTAGGTTTTGGATTTATCCAGATAATTTTAGGGTTAATCGTGGGTTATTCAGTAATATGAAGGCAGTTTACATAAAAGGTGGGCCATATGCACGGTTGGAGATAAGAAACCATTAGGTGTAAAATCAGCAGTCAGTTATTCCATACAGTAGGTCTTTTCAAGTCTTACTGACCACTTAAAGCACACAACAGTGCTTTTTTAATAACACACACATCCACGCTGGTTTGCCTGCAGCAGCTGTGTTTTGTGCTTGCATTTAATAATATAGTTTTATGTTCTTCTGTAAAAATCAGTCACTCTGCTGCCAGTAGACTTATCCACTTTAAAAGAACATGCTTGTAGCTAGATTGATAAACTGTGGGTTGACTTGTGGAGTTGATAACCTCCTTCATGTGCCCAGGTACACTGAGCTTGCCTGAGTATGCTGTTCTTGCTTCACAGTATAGGACCCAGTAATTGTGTAGAAAATTTCTAGACTCAAAATTGTCTCCCAGCTTGTGCTGACCCCACCCCGTGACTCTGTTTTGTTTTGTTTTTCTCCCTCCTGTCTTGTTTTTCTCCTCACAGCCACGGTTCTCTTCATGATATTACTCTCGTGCATCCACTGCTGTTGTTTTACGAAGCCAAAGCACCAGCCCTCAAGAGTTCAACCCTTGCACAACATCTGAGGAAGAGACAGGACAGAACACACCTAGAAACATCATCTCCATCCTTCTTCGCGCTTCTCTGGAAGAATTAAGTGGGTATCAAAAACAGGCAAGGATGGGAAGTTGGTGCCATGATATTTCCAGTACTCGATTATCATCCAGAGAGCCACACCACTGCAATGCAGCTGAAAGGCACAACTCATCAAGATTCATTATAAACCAGAACAATGTAACACTGTGTGGCAGAGTTTCATTGGCAAAGAGACACAACAACAAAGCTGATATGTCCTGAAATGTCACAGTGACTCAGTTATTACAAATGTGGTTTGCGATGATGTTCACATTCAGGAGGAATGTGGGAAACAACACGGACAGTGTACATTCCAACATGTATGTGTGCTCTGGGCACGAAGTTCAGCAGAAACATAGCTTTGTTCAAAAACAAAGCGCCCCCTGCTGGCTCAGTGAAGCAAATCGTGCCAATGGAAAATGTGAACTATTCATTGTTTGATGCCACAGTTTTAAATGTATTCCCGTTATATTGTAAAATAGTAGTGTGACATACAGGAAAGTGTTTCTGAGACGCCACTTTTATGTGTTTTTGCTTCTTCTTGCTTTTGTAAATGTATCAGATGTTAAATACTTTAATTAAATAAACATTTCTTTGTTCTTATACCTAATGTAGTCACCACAGTCTATAAGAGCGAGGATCAAAATGTCATCAGTGACTCGTTGCTCCATCGTGCACATTCCTTATCAGCAGAATTCCTCTTTGCCATTGTGAGTTTAAACATTAACCATGAGCTGTTGCTTTTACTTTGAAATGGCAGTCACCTGGAAATGCAAACAGGAACTGTGCTATGTTTGCATATTCAGAACACCACTCCTGCGCTCGAAGTGAAAGTAAACTGTTATTTTGGACTATTTAAAAAATCCTTTCTAGTTCGGCTTGTGGATCAGAAAAGCAGCTAAAGAGTCGAAGTTTTCTGTTGTCATACTCTGCTGTGTTTTCACGTTCTGTTAAGACTCAGTGAGCCGTTCACTTGGCAGGACATGGCGGTGGAGAGGTGAGTTTCTGAAAATGAATATGCTCGGTGACGAAAGGCCTTAACACCTGCAGATTAATGGGCCGTGCCAATAAAAATATAACATATCTGTTGCTTAGATATTTGGAGTGTGAAATAGCTTTTTTAGTTGGCAGATAATGTGCTTCTTTCAGCTCTTAGTGCCAAATAATGGTATTAATAAGATTGTGTGAGTTGGTAAATATCAGGGCAGGTTTACCTGGTTTTCATCTGGTTGATCATTCTCTATACAGTGTACTAGACCAGCAGAAACCCACAGGGTCACCTGAGGACTGGGTGGAGTGGTTCCTTCATCGTATGCATCAGGAGCCGTGGGCACTGGGTGGTATTGCCGTCATTGGAGTGTTTGTCCTGGTAATTCTCTCTCTGGTCATCTTTGCTCTGCTGTATGGATGCTGCTGCAGCTCAGGAGACGAGAAGACAAAGAGAAGGCAGAAGAATTCAAAGGACAGAGTCATTTAAGTGTGTTCAGATAAAAGAGAAAATGTACACTTTTCCACTTTTGAATTTCTTTGCTACATAGTATAGGACTCTTTTTTTAAAGGTTTCTTCAACCAAAATTTGAATGAAATTAAAATGCCCATATATTTTTTCAGTATCTGCAAAAATGGCCTGACCACATCACAGACGCCAAACCATTGTTCCACTTTGTAACGCGTCATTGCCAAGCAGCTGATTGTAAGAATTGTAAAATGGTGAATGGACTGCATTTTCTACTCTGAGCGCTCAAAGTACTTTTCACTACAAGAAGAAAATATTTAAATATTGCAGTTGTAAGAAAAATAGCCACTAATATCATAACCCTATTACACTAATAACTATTAAACTTTTTCTTCTAATTTATTCCAAGTTTGACTAGCATTTGTGATTTGAAATGATCCACAACCATTCTGTCAAGATACACAAATGTTTGTGTAAATTCATATGTTTATCTGGTGAACTTTTTAGGCTCACACAGTAAAAACTGACTGTTTTGATGTGATTTCAGTGTGATTACACATGAACCAGGTTGACGGATAATAAGACACACATGAATTCAATCCAGGTATTAAGGAAGGAAGGTAAAAGAACAGTGGAGGGAAGTAAAAACACAGCCCTGTGAGAAACTAACCTTCAAAATAAAATGCAAAGTGAACTTAAAGAATCAATACCTGTAAGTGAAACAATACCTAGAAATACCTGGTACAACAATAGAATGAACGCTGGACATAGATGTACAGTTACCATTGTGAAAATCTGAAGGGAAAAGTGTAGTTTGGGCAGAAAGTCGGAACTTATGGCAAATGGCATGGGATAATGAAACAAAAGGGAGACATTTATATAGGGTGCAAAACACAATAGAAGCTAAGAGGAGTAGCGGATTGCAGAGACGTGAGGAGGTTGTTATCAGTCGAATACGAACGGGCCACTGCTTTTTAAATGGTACTCTTTTTCGGATAGGGAAACATCCGACTGGGTTGTGTGATGGGTGCACTGATATGGAGACGGTTGAGCATGTACTCCTTAGTTGTAGGAAGTATGTAAGTCACAGGAGGGTGATGTGGGGTGAAATGAGTGGTGGAAGGGAACTTACATTTGAACAAGTGGTTAATAAGTTAAGTCATGGTGAAGGGAAAGTGGTGGTTTTTTGAGAAGTACTGGTCTCATCAAGAGGATCTGAGGATTCAGGAGTGACGGACGGTTAACAGCCAGGAGATGGCAGTAATGCAACAGTTTTGGATGCAAGCTGCCGTTAAACTTGACTGAAGAAGAAGAAGAAGAAGAAGAAGAAGAAGAAGAAGAAGAAGAATGAACGCTGGCCAACAAAATGACTACATTTCCCAGTGGCAGACCAGTTCCTTCGGTGTGTTACCGTTTTGATGACGTCAATATTCTGCGACCCACCGTTTATGCGATACTACACAGAAATGGCGAGCGGTAAAAAGAGTACGCTGCTGTCGTCTTTAGCGGTCTATGGAGATGATTCGGAGCCCGACTCTGACCCTGAACAAGAAGAATCAGGTATATAAAAGTATTTAACTTCCTTTCATACGTTTAACGACTATGAAATACTTTGCTGTAGGTCCGCCAGCCTTACTGCGGAACTTCATGTAGGAGCTAACGTTAGCATGTAGCTAGTTAGACGATCTTCATGTTCATGTTGTTTTGTTCGTAAAACATAATATGCGCATATTTCGCTGGATGGTGTTTTTTTATTGAGAGAAACTGTTGCCAAACGGAAATTAACATGCGTCTTTAGTTAACGGAGGAGGGTGCGTTTTGTGTCAGGATACCGGGTTGTGTTCTTGACTCCGAGATAACCTTGTTCACTGGTGAGATAGGCCCTTACTCAATTCTCAAGTACGCGAGTCCGGACTTGCCGAGAGCACGAACACGGATTCGCGATTTGTACAATTGGAACACCAGCGTACTTGATGCTGTCACAGGTCCGGAGTTTTTACTGCCGTCCCTTTGCCTGTTTAAATCATAAGAACTGTCACTACACAGAGATGTGCTTCTGAATGTGGACGATGTGTCTTCTGCATGCAGTAATACAGTTCTGCTTGTGTTGAATGATGTAAACAAACAATCGATCTACGCTCTTCAAACATCAAAATTGATCATTTGATTTTTTTTTATGACACATCCTCTGCTCTTTGTAATTTAACGCAATCTTTCCGTTTTCGTATTTTGGATATGATTTTTGAGTACACCTTCGCAGTAGCAATCGACTCCAAAATAAAGCTACCGGAAATGTACAACTCTATATCCCAGTATATTTTCCCATAGTTGTGATCCACTGGCAGTTTTCATGTTGGCCTTATTATGTTTATTTCTCATATCGTCCTTTCTTAAAGAGCCAAAGCCTGTCTGTTGGCACACAGGGACCAAATATACTGATTTGTTTCTGGATTGCTGGATTATGACTTGTGACATAAGATCATTGTAATCCTAATTTTACTAACCCATATTTCAATTTGTTAATGGACAGAATAATTATCAGATTAATCTCAAATTAAGTAGTCATTAGCTACAGATGGATGTGCGTAATGTACTCCACTGGAAGCAACTACACCAGTAGTAAAACCGCTTTACATTAATAACCCATTGATAAAATATACATCAGTATAAGGGGACCTTTTTGTCCACTGAGCTCTTCTAATTTTAAAGCTTAAAGTAAATTTCTTGAGAGCGAGAGAAATATGACATGTGGTTGTTAGTTGGCACAGAAGCTTTCAGAGCAGGGATTCATGAGTAAGTGCCAATTTAGGGAGTCGGTAAAGTTTTCAGAGTATAGTGACCATTAGTGAGGTCCCAGTGTTGCTAAGCTTTAGTCTAGGCAATGAGGGCTAGAACAGACAATTTAAAACTGAGGACGAACTCTTTCTTTGGCTATTTCCTGTTGTCTCATAGGCTGGCTTACTTTGAGGTTTCAATAGTTAGAATGATATCACTCAAAATTAGTTATGTGTGAAATAAAAGAATAATTTTGCTGCCTAATTGATTTCTTTTACTTCTGTGTCTTTGTGACCCCCCCCCCCCCCATCTCGCATCAATAGGGGGGCGTGTAGGAAGCCTTGTATATCGCTATGATGAGGATGACCTGAACCAAACTGTGGGCCCAGAAGAAAAAGAGTCTGCAGATGAAGACAGCAGAGAAAACAACTCGGTCAGTTTTGAATTCTGAGCTTTCTAGATTTTATTTTTACTCATCAATCAGTTCCATTCCACTGATGTCTCTAGCTGACAGAAAAATAGTTCACGTGTTGTGTGCTCTCGGAGTATGTGGTGTGTTTTGAGACATTGAATCTTCACTGAGTACAGAGGGGTTTGGAAGGCTGATTGCTTGGTTGGATCTGCATCATAATCAGGATCTCCCCACTACAAAATCAGCATCACCAAAGTACTTTTTTCCCCTCTTTTCTTTAGTTTTACGTTCACATTATTTGATTTCTTATAAGCATAAGTGCAATCTTCAACATCCCCCAAAAGTTGATTCTGTTTATCTGGATGTAGCGTTTTCAGTGGGAGAAACGTTTCGTCACTTATCCAAGTGACTTCTTCAGTCTTGGCTGACTGCAGGTTTCAGTACATTTGCATAATGACTGAAACTAGCACGCCCGAAGGAGCAGTGGACTGGGAGATCAGTTCATTGATCATTAAGATGCAAATTCTCATGACCATTGATCAAAGACCACTAATCAATGACAAAATCTTCAACATCAAAAGGCTAACGGTTGGCTAAGACAAACTATGGTTCCTCCTTTGTTTGATGTTGAATGCCACATATGTAGTCTTATCCATGCTTGCTTTATGCTTGACCTGGGATTGCACGAATCCAATCTGTGGGTGGTCACTGACAGCCTGTCTGCCTGCAGAGAATATTTGTGGTCAGATGGAGCCAGGGTTAAAAAAAGAAACTTGTAATAAAACTGATCTTTGAGCTATCTTGTCCTGTTGTTGGTCTGTCAGCAAGCTTCAGAAAAGACCGAACTTTTAATGTACAAAGAGCTGAAGATTAACAGTGTTTAAAATCAATGAAGTGTCCACTGCAGGCGCTGTCTGTACTTTTACTGTTTTTACAATCTTAGATTTTTCCACGCTTCTCCTATTCCCGGTAATCTCTGCTGTCACACCCCTCCCTATTCACTTGTCAACCAATCAACATTCACATCCAGTGACGTGTATTTGGGATTTTGCGGTGGCAAGTTTGTGATGGGTGAAAACTTCCGTCTGTGCTCTGTCCAAAAGCAAACCACAATGGGACAATAAATTATGCTTTAGTTACTTGTTAGTTTTAGAGCTTATTCTTAAAGTGCTCCATTACAATGCTGTTTGTTTTCTCTGGCATCTTTGTGCAGATTACATTAGCTCACCAAAGTCACAATATAGACAATGTTGTTAGGCTGAGAGCGGGTGCAGAGCAGCCATACAGAGCCAAGAACATATACAAGCATTATTATGAGAGTGGGTATTAGTGCTTTACTTTTTTCCCCCTCCATACTATTGCTGTAGCCACCTTTGCAAATGTTTTAATTTGCATCAAACTTTAAATGAAACTGTAAATTTTTGAAGTGTTCTTTGGGCACACATGTATCACACTCTTAACAGGGCTTGCAAAATTTTTCCAGTCAGGCTACCAAAATCTATCTCTGCCCTGCCTGTCGGGCTATCATAGGAAGGAAAAATATATGTCAATGCTTTTGCATTCTTTCGAAAATGTAGCTGAGCAATTATGTCATTATGTCGGTGAGCCACTGTCAATATGTGACACATTGAAATTGCGTTTGAATTTGCGCTTGTTTTTTGCTTTCACTTTGCGACCGCGTGAATGGTGTATAGAGAGCTTCAGCACTGATTGGTGAGTGACGATTAATTGCGCACCAATTCCTCTGACGTCGTCTTATCGGTGATTAGCTTACTATTCAGACATGACAAGTGAAATCTCTCGCAGCAAGCTTAAACATGTGAGAGGTTGATTGCGCAGAGAATCGCTGACCGTTATGTAAGTACGTATGTAAAAGCAGCAGGATTTACGCCGGTGTTTTAGTTCTGCTCAGCCAAATAAGACAGGTCAGGGTGAAGAAGGGACAGCCAAAGAAAAGCCGACCACAAAACGGAAAAGTTATGACAAATCAGACAATGAGACAAAAAAAGCGCAGCTTTTTTGGTTTCATGGACAAAAGAATTTCTGTTGGAATATGACGAGCTAAATAACATGATGTTCTGCCAGGTGTGTTGTGAGTTTCATTCGATTTCTGAGTCGACAAGCGCCTTTGTTACTGGGACCAGTAATTTTAAGAAAGACCCCATCAGAACCCATGAGAAATGCAAGAAATGCATTATTGCTCAGTCTGCAGTATCTTTCCCGGAACAAACACCAATTGCAAAAACATACTAAAAATAAACCAAGCACAAGAAGAAGTCCTGAAAAATCTGTTTAGAACAGCGTGCTATGTTGCAAAGAGTGAACTACCACTGGCAAAATTTAGCAGTCTTTGCAAACTTCAAAAAGCAAATGGCCTCGATCTTGGTTCCACTTACCTCTGACCCGTGACTCCAGTGGAAATGTCATATTCAGGATCTGACACAGACTGATTCATGTCCTACACAGTTCTTACAAGTTCATAGAAATTTCTGTTCAACGAGAACCAAGTATTTGAGTTGATGATTGTAATTTTTATACAATGTTGTGATTTGTATTTTAACAATTTTTTGATTAATTTTTGTTTCTGTTACAATATTATACTTTAATGTATAATATTGTAACGGAAACAAAACATAAAAAAAATTGCTCTCTTTTTTTTATTCGGGCTACCTAAATTTATTTTGGGCTACCAAAAACTGAAGAGTGCCGGCTCAAAGGGCTACCAGAGATTTTGAAATTTTGCGAGCCTTGCTTAAGTTGCTAGAAATCACAGTCAGCCTTACAACCTCCCAGAAATGCTTTATTTAAGGCCCACTTGTAGATGAAATAGTTGACTAATAGGTTTTCAGCCCAGTGCTGGCTGTTGGTCCTGCTGCTCGGCTCCCCATTATGGTCTCTTTTCCTTTTTGCCCCTTACAGTGTTAACCTTCTGCATTTTTGTTTTTATAGGAAGTGGACGAATCTGACGAGGGGAGGGACGCAGATGACTTTGAGGTATTTGAACACTGTGGGATTGATTAGATTTAGTGATTAAGCCTGATTAGTTTGTCATTCTGTTTTGTGACTAACCTGAAGCACAGCGATGGCGGCCACAACATGCAGCGATAGAGCATATTCACTAGATGGTGCTGTGGGTTCATGGATTTGAAGTACGCTATGAGTCACTGATGCATCTTCATGTGTGGCTTAAAGTGAAGAGGCGAACCAGCCGTGTTGATTCTGTAAAGCACACTACTTGGACCTTCACACCATACTAACCACACCCTTTGTATGTGTTTTCAAACTGTATGAGCCAGACGGTGTGCCAGCTTCCTGCTGCACTGTTTGGCAGAGGATGTATAGCTTGACTGAGGCTTTGATTTACAACATTTCTGTGATGGCTGTCTGAGGGGATTTTGTGAGTTTTGCCTGTTGGTTATGCCACATCATGAAGTGATGGCAATGAAAGGACATTGCAGTATGGTAATGATAACTGTGGTTCATGATGTGGTTTCTCAGTGCTGCGTGTATCAACATGTAGAGCTTTATTGCCATGGAAGAGAAACATTTCCAGGAAAGTTAATGAAACATATTCTGTGTACTTTGTAGGGAAATACTTCACTTTCTTCTGTTGGGATGTGGTGCAAAATGAAAATTATAAAAACAAAAAAACAATTTGCAGCTCTCGTTAACCCGTATTTTATTCACTATAGAACATAAGAATCCTATTCACACCATAAATGAAGACTGAGACCACCTCCTCCAAAGGGTCTCAGTGCAGTCGATTTGTTTTACTAGCGTGATTACCATGTTCACATCTGCACAAGTGAACTGAGGTAAGGCAGAAGAAAACCAGTTTGATTTAAATGGAATAAACCTTCAGAGAGATTACAATGAATATCTGATCATTTAAAGTATATTCATATAATCTGGAGAATGTCTGTGTGCAAAGGACAGTTTTTATTTTACAAAGCATCCCAACTACTTTGGAAACGTGCCCATGTGTTTAGTAGTGTTATTTAAACCTGCTGCAAATACCTTTTGTGAGCAGTTGCATTAAAAACAGAGGTTGTCGTGTAATTTTGGCTACGTTGGGAGAGAGAGTTTAAAGCCTCGATGTGTTTTCTTGCTTTTGTTACCATCACTAAGATATTGTTATAAAGCAATAGGATACTACTCATTTTGGTTTTGCTAGAAATTCTGCGGTGAAATCTAGCAGCAGTGTAGTTTGCATAAGCAGATGTTAGGTCAACAGGCTAATATTTGGGTTAAGATTTAGAAACCCAAAAAGAGAGTGAATGTTTATATTAGCTTTCACTTTGTCCTCAAACTTATTGTCGTTTGCAGTTGGCTTATCTGTGAATGGCAGCTGTTAGGTGTTGGTGTGATACGTGTCTTAATTGAGCGTGCGCAGTGCCTCATTTAACCACAAAGACTGTTGTGCTCGATAAGAACTGTGGTTGGATATATCCAAGTTCTCCTTTAATGTTTTAGATTGTACTGCGATCTAGTCTGAGATCTTAAGAAAACATTGAGTTTACACATTCGGGCATGGGGAACTGTCTGCTGGAATGGAGATAAAGGGGATAATCTGTAGTGTGAAGCCTTTGTATTGTCGATAAAGTTGATAGTTCTTTTTAGATCTGTGATAGCTGTGCAGCAGAGCCCCCTACTACAGGAGAACGTTTCCTTGAAGAGCGTGCATCAGAGTCCCTATCGCTTAATTTCAAAGCACTGTTTCTGTTAGTTGGTGACCAACTGAGATATTGAGAAGAGGGGATCTGTTATGTTTCCAGTAATGCTTATTTAATAATTGCCTGGAAGTTTTAATTTTCAGTAAAATGGATTGTTCTATAATCTTGCTCATAATTTTTAAGCTTGCTGGAGGATATGTTAATTAAAAAAAAAAAATTAGACAAACTAAATGTCATAAGTGACAGAGCTCTGAAATATTTAGAGATATTATTGTCCAACATATCTGAGAGTAGTGCTCTGAATTTTGGGATCCTCACCTTCTAGTACCATCTGGTGAAAAAGTCAGTTTTGTTTTTATGTGGTGTGACCAATTTATTTCATTTACACATTTTTTAACCACTATCTCGACTATAATTCTCATTCTGTTACCCAAAATCTATGTGGTTTTATAAATCCAGGCAATTCTCTCCAGTGTTTCGTTTTTCCCAGTTTAACATGCTAACAAGTAGCACTAAGGTGTTAAGTGTTCCTTCGAGGCTAATGATCCTGGAGCTTGAACACTAAGGAAGGAGAAAAGCACTTGGCTGGAAAGGATGTGCAGCAGGTTAGGGTGATCAAGGATACCGATGGAAATGTCATAAACAAAAGAAGAGAGTGTATTGAGAAGGTGAAAAGAGTACTTTGAGGATCTCATGAATGAAAAAAATGAGAGAGCAGATGGAGGACAGTTAGTGAATCAAGGTGTGCAGAGGATTAGCAAGGAGGAGGTGAGGCCAGATACGAAGGGTCGAAAAGAGGTTGGCCCAGAAAAACACTCTGAAGATAATGAACCATACCAGGAGTTGTTGAAGCTAGATTAAGGAGAGACGTGACAATCAGTCAGCAGCATTATGGCTTTTTTGCACTGCAGATGCAATGTTTCCTTCTGAGAGTGTTAAGAGTACAGATCAGAAGGAGCCTCACTGTCTTTGTAGGTCTAAAGAAAGTAAATGGTGGTGTTTGAAGAGAGAAACTGTGATACTGCATGTAAAAGTGGAAGGGAAGTGAGGGTGGTGCACGACATGTATGAGCAAGAAAGATGACAGATGAGCAGGTTTAAGAGAGCTGGAGGTACACTCTCAAGAGAAGAGGAATATTTTGGACAGAAGAATAACAGCAAGAGTAAAGGGGAAGGTTTGAGATGGTGAGCTGTGTGGTTTGGACACAGTGACGCTGAAAAAAGAACCACAGAGATCATTCATGAATGTAGTGAAAGAAAGTTATGTGACACAAAAAGGATGCTGGTAATAGGATGAGATGGAGGCAGATGATCCACTGTTTCATCTTCTCAAGGGAGCAGCCCAAAGGAGAGGGAAACAAAATAGTAGTAATAATAATAATAATAGTAATAATATTCCTGCTATTGTAGCAGTGCTGAATGAGTCTGTTATAAGAGGGCAGCCCACATGCTAAAATGCTGCTGCTGCAGAGGCCTGAGTTCAAATCCACTTGGATACCATTTTCTGTGGATCTTCCACACACAGAACTGTTCCTGGTGAGAAACAGACTGAACCTCATGTTCAGTGGAGTGCTCCTTTTAACGAGGAAGCATATCGCTTTGTTTATACAGCTGATACAATTAAAGCAATCCGGTCAGTCTTAAATCGTTTTTTCCCAGTTTGCTGGATGTATGCAAAACGCTAACAGCTGATATTTCATACAGCTGTCTCACAGAAATCCCATCAAGAAAGAAGAAAATGTAGAATTAGAAGTAACCCCCTTATGGTGTATTCAACACCATATTCTGTTATTATAATAATGTAGCATTGGCCTTTATTACACTGTTTCCAGTAATTAAAACTTAAATGAGTAGATACGTGATCAGCGTCCCTCCAGTGAATAATCTTTGGGTATATGTGTGGTTACAAGTCCGTGTTTACTCATGCTAGACAGATGGCTTGACGATGTGCACAGTTAGCTGAAATTAGAAGGGCCTGTTGTTGATCTGAAAGGGTGGTAATATTTTTGGTGTGGCCTTGTGAGACGGCTAAATTTATATTCTCTGTACAAAAGTCCTCAAAAGCTGCTTACTGTGACCTTACTGTGAGGGCGAGCTAAAAGGGGAAGCCGTGCCAACTGGAGGATCAGTGAAGTGATGAGTGTTTTTTTGTTTTTTGTTTGTTTGTTTGTTTTTTAAATTAATTCGTTTAATTTTAAGCTCTGTATCAAATAGTCTAATTTTTTTTTGCTGGGGTTCTTTGCTGTATTTACATGTCTTTCTGCCGTCCTCCCTCCTCCACCACCACCTTGTGATTTGGCCCACTTCAGGACAGTTCTTTGATGTGCCCGTGCAGTTGCTAGGTGACGGCATGATTCCTGTGAATAACAGCGCTGTTCTTTTGTGCTGAACCTGTGTTATGCCCACAATGCTGGCACAATAGGCGGCATATTTTAAGGGCTGTACAAGACTCCTCCTCCTGCTGAGCCAAGTCGTTCTCTGGAATCTTCTCTAAGATTTACAGTTCAGGCTTCTGTTACTGCTAAGAAACTGCTCTGTAGTGTGTGAAGTCTGCTTCTGGGTTCTGTGATTTTTAGGTTTCAGGTATACAGAGAATGAGCTTTTGTCTTTAGCTCTCTCTTTTTCACCTGTACAGTTTTCCAATTTCATTGTACCATTGTACTATGTATGACTGTGCAATGACAATAAAGAGTTATCTAATTATCTAACACCTTTGATTAGATCATTCATCTCACCAACTAAACCCTAGCAGGAATCATGGTCTCATAATATCTATGACTGATGCTGCGTTTATTTCCCACCATCGAGCACTAATGATAAAAACAGGCCTAAATGTCCCCTGTTTTTTCATTTTTCTGCCCTCCCACTCTCACCCCTTTTCTTGTGATTTCTAGATCTCAGAAGCAGAAAAAAAGGACCCCAAGGAGCTAGTTGGTGAGTATACGCATGAACTCGCACGTGCTCACGCAGAATATAGAGCGGCAATTAAAGGATTAAAGTAATCCTTGTGCTCAATCTTTAACTTTGAACAATAAACTGACCCTACACAGAAGTATTAGCCCAAGCCTGTGATATATTCCCCACTGTTGTCCACAAGCTCTTAAAATGATTTAATATTTAAAAAAATAAAAAAAAAAAATATATATATATATATATATATATATATATATTTTTTTTTTTTTTAAATTTTAGTGGAACCCGACTTAAAAATTAATTTCTTCCCTTTCGTAAGTCGCAAATTTTCGTAAGTCGAAGCACCCATTGCACGTTTTGAGTGAGGCGATGCTGATTGATAGGCTAATTGCTAACTAGAACCACAATGCGTCGTTCAAGTGGAACAGCGAAGCACAAGTACGGAAGCCAAGGGGTTGTCACATGATTCGGAAGGCATTGTGGGCATTGTAGGCTTGGCTGAGCCAATCAGAGCCAGCGGTTTCGTTACTCGGGCATTTTGCCGTAACACAGGAAGAAATATTGCCGTTCAGTGCCTTCGTAACTTGAATTTTTCGTGAAACGGGGTATTCGTAAGTCAGGGTTCCACTGTATATACAGGGTGGGCCATTTATATGGATACACCGTAATAACATGGGAATGGTTGGTGATATTAAAGTCCTGTTTGTGGCACATTAGTATATGTGAGGGGGAAAACTCCTCAAGATGGGTGGTGACCATGGTGGCCATTTAGAAGTCGGCCATCTTGGATACAACTTTTGTTTTTTCAATAGGAAGAGGGCCATGTGACACATCTAACTTATTGGTACTGTCACAAGAAAAAACAATGGTGTGCTTGGTTTCAACGTAACTTTATTCTTTCATGAGTTATTTACAAGTTTCTCTTTGTTCACAGCCATTAACATGTCGAAGAGGTTAACATGTGAGGAGCGGATCGAAATTGTGTTGATATCTGGTGAACGCAGTAACCGGGTCATTGCAGCAGATTTCAATGCAAGACACCCTACGAGACCACCCATCTCCCATGCTACAGTTAGCAAACTGCTCGCTAAGTTTCGTGAAACTGGTTCAGTGTTGGATTTGCCAAAATGTGGACGCAAGAAAACTGTCACTAATGAAGAAACATCAGTGGCTGTCCTAGCTTCATTCAGCAAGAGCCCACAGCGTAGCACTCGCCGCATGTCACTGGAGACTGGCATTAGTCGAACATCCCTTCGGCGGATATTAGCTACTCACAAATGGCACCCTTAGAAACTCCAGCTACTGCAGCATCTCAACGAGGATGACCCAGATCGGCGCACAGAATTTGCAGAATGGGCAAAACAAAAATTGGAACAGGACCCTCAGTTCACACAGAAGATTTTGTTCAGTGATGAGGCAAACTTTTATGTGAATGGTGAAGTTAACAAACAAAACCACCACTATTGGTCTGACACTAACCCACATTGGATGGATCCCTCCAAGACTGTTGGAACAACAAAAGTGATGTGTTCGACATGTTAATGGCTGTGAACAAAGAGAAACTTGTAAATAACTCATGAAAGAATAAAGTTACATTGAAACCAAGCACACCATTCCTTTTCTTGTGACAGTACCAATAAGTTTGATGTATCACATGGCCCTCTTCCTATTGAAAAAAACAAAAGTTGTATCCAAGATGGCTCTGAGACTTTGCAGCGACATCAGCGGCCACCTTTGAACTCGTAACTATGTAACTGACTGTAAATGAACGTAAAGATGCAGACAAGACCAGGAGGCATTCATTGCAGTGAAATGTGGATGGCTATAATTATACTCCAGTACATTAGCCAAACTTTGTAGAGAAATACAGTTTTAACATAAACTGTATTTGAAATACAGTTTATGTTAAAACTGTCCAATATCCAGTGACTGAGTGATTATAAAGATGGTTTTCCAACAACAGCCTTGTTGCTTTGCTGGTTAGCCACATAGAGCTGAGATGGTTATTGCCTGGTTAAAGTTGTAATCTTTAATAGTTTAGTTTTATCCTTAATGAAGCCCACCTGAAATGAATTTAAAAAGATGTGATGATATATAGATGGCTGCTACGATCATCCAGGAGGTACTAAATTGCATTCGATTTACGTTAGAGCTTGATATCTTTGCAGAAAACCTGTGATTCTTTAGCTGAATGTAATCCCCGGGAAATCCACAGTTTGCCTTTTTTAGTCAGGTGTAAAAAATATATTAAAAAAAAAACAAAACAATTGTTGTAGAAAATTACACCTTTTGGAAAAAGTACAGTATATATTCTGACTTATCCTTTGTAGAACCTAATAGCACTCAAAGCTGAGTGCCTCAGACATGGCTGTAATTATTTGCTTAAAAGGATAATAATACATTTGTTGAATTTCTTTCAAAAATATGTGAAAGAATCAGATTTTTTAGCAATGCCAGCTGGGTGTTGGTACAGTAGGTGTATGAATCACTACCTAGACCTAGTTGACTTATTCAAGCCTCTTTGTCCACTGACTAATAAATGAAGGACTAACAAGGACCTGGCAGTGGTTGGTGAGTAATGACTGATCTGTACAGGTGTGTAAGGAAACATCAAATCAGGCAGGATATGAGTGATACAGGGAGTGGCGTTTTATACACCAACCTCTTAGACTGTAAACCTCTGGCACTGACCGTCTCTCTCTGCTGTTGGTTAATGCAGCCCCCAGCTGGATGCGGATGATGGCACAGATTAGGCAGTGCGACACCCATTCGACATGTGGTAATGCATTGCCACGAGGGTAGACAACTCATAATTACAATTAAAATTATGTGATTTCTCATGGATTAAATGTTTTATTTTGAAAGAATGTCTCACAGAAAACGAGTGTGAGAAGAGTTGTGTAACATATTTGTTTATAAAATGGATGAAAATCATTTTAAAAGGTGTCAGCACATCTCACTGTGTAATATCTGCCATCACTCTCCACGAGAGGAATGGCCTCTGCTCACAAATAATTTCCCGCTACCGTCACCTCTTCCAAACTTCTAGCCTGGCTCAGGCATAAAAACAAGTCCCAGAGGAAAAGGAGATGCACTAGCGCGATTTTAAAGCTTTCAAAGCAGTTGCTATTGCCACGAGTGTACTGTAGTGTCAGTGTGACTCATAGCCTGAGCCCGGACCCTTGGCATTCCTGCAGTGGAGCTCGGCTCCTCCGTCTTGTCTGTCAGTAAATGTCACAGAGCATCTGGCTAAAAGCCTTCTGTCAGCAAGCTGAAGATGGCTCTTTGTCTGTTTACTGAAGGGACGGACATTGTCTGCCTTTCCCAGAAAAAAACCCCAGGGCACAGACTTTGACTTTCTGTCTGTTTTTAGGAAGACAGATGGTGATTTAGAAACAGAATATAATCTTTTCTCTGTCTGTTTATTACTCTCAGATTCTTCCTGTTGTTTGAGAATATTCCTTCCCATGCTGAGCTGAATAATTAGCAGGGATTTATTTATTTTTGTATTTATTACACAGGCTGTGATTTATTCACACTCACACTGCTACTACCATCCGACGCACTTTAGTGTTTAGAGTTTGTACAAGGGCACAAAATTGTGAAGTAAATCTCAGGTTGTTTTAAGTGGATTAGCAGGCTTCCACACTGTTAAACCTTGTTGCAGCAGCACTGTTAGACAGTGTTTGCAAGTCTTTGTGTAGAGAGAGTTTTGTAAAATACCAAGCTACCACCTAATGCCTCTGAGTCATCGGACTTGCCTTGTCAGGTTTTTATTGTTTGGTGCTACAGAAGTTTTCTGTCTCTAATAACTGAGGTTTAGTGCCACAGACTATTTACACAAGACCAGTTCATCTTCACGTAACTGAATATCTCTGTATATCTCTATATATCTCTAAACTAGTTCACATCTTAGGCATGCGTATGAACCTATGCACATGCATGCTCAGCTTTACTTTTGTGTCTAGCCAACAGAGGGAACGCCCTGCCCCTCCTTTACTCCAACGGGGGAGGTTAACTATAACCATATCAGTTATCCAACAAAAGGGAAAGAGAGGTGCTCCGCCTCTTAGTCTTCTGACATGCGGGCAATCGGTGCACCAAAACAGTATAGACATGTGCACCTCTGTGGACCCATATGATCATGATCAGCAGGCTGATGAAGATAGAAAATGATTAGCATCGTGTCTGCACACGAGCAGAGTTCAGCTCTGGCACATGTTGCTTAACTGTGTTGCAGTAATGTTTCTGCTCACATAGAGCCAAGATGATGCAGTCTCCATTATTTCCAAACACAGGTTTTCCACTTTGCCTAAGTCCATTTTAAATGATGGCTTGCTAAGAGAATTGTCTATTTTTAATCCTGTAACACCTGAAGGGGAGCTCAGGTTTGGTTTTTGGTCTTGTGTCAGGAATTTGAATATATACTCTGATAAATGACTTTGGGTCTAACGGGATTTTTTCCCTTATGTTCCCTGATTGAAAGCTGGGTGGGATGTTTTCTTTTGAATTGAATAAAAACATTAAATATAAGAATAAAAGTAATTGGGTTGTGCGTATGTGATGATGGGATTTTGCTCTGCTCTGTAAGCTAAAGTGTGAAACAAGACACAGTAAGCACGTTCTTTTTGGTCTTTTCATGTCCAGTCAGGTTCTTACTTGTCAGTGTTCTTCATAGAGCTTCAGCAGACACGAGTTCCTCCATCTGCACATACATGCACACTTGCAGCATCTACTCACCGAAGTACTGACAGCTCTAAATGACTGTGTCTGTGTGATTAAGAGTTAGTGACACAGAAGAATGCCTGGCCTGCAGTCAGAGAGAGCAGAGGGAGACAAGTCGAGCAAAACAAAGGAGACGAAAGGAGTCTGCCTTCTCTATACAAGCCCCAACAGCAGCCACTCCCTGCCTGGGACATGCTCTCTTCATACCACACTGCCCTGTAAAACTTACTGGCACACACTTAGGAGTAAGATGAACACAAGGGTGCTCAGGAATTCTCCAGTAATACTTTGACGCACATTAATCGAGTTTCTTCTCCAATTCATGTCCGTATTCCACCACCACCTCTCCAATTTCTCATTTGGTGGATGTACTTCTACATTTTAGCCGTCTAATCCTGCATGTAAAGACACGCAGGGAAAAGCCACAGAGGTGAAAGCACATTAGGCTTATGTTTATTTTTCTTTCCTTCCAGCTCTGTTTTCAGAAAAGGTGAGAAACATGTCACCTGACGAGATCAAGATCCCCTCCGAACCCCCCGGACGCTGCTCCAGCCATCTACAGGTACCCAACACCACTGCTAAACGTTCTCTTAACCACATACATTTCACTTGCAGCACACGCTTTAATGCTGTTGTATCATGCAAGCAGCTTGAGTAACACCACTTAGGCCACAGTTATGCCTGCTAATCAGATTGGGGGGGGGTGTGTGGTTAAAGCTGGGGTTTGGGGTTTTATAAGGGCTTGATTGAATAATCTGGGGTTTTGTAGACTTGTTTATGTGCTGGATAACTACTTTCCAGGTAGTAAATTCATCCTCCTAAAAGAACTTGTCATTAGCTTAAAAAAGAAGAAATTGGTTCCATGGGGGGAGAAAACAGTCTGCGCTCACAGCCTTGGCATAAGATCAGATTTAGAAACCAAGACTTGAAACGCTAAAGGTTCGAAGCTGCCTCATCCACACACGAAACATATGGGATATTTATGCACTGAAAATAACCTCCTGTTGACGCCAAGCGACTCATTTAGCTTTCACTTGTTCCCTCTCGGGTTAGAAATACATTCTAGTGGCGACATAAATCCTGAGGCGCACCCCTGTAATTAAACCGGCACACAGTGTCATCCTCAGTCTGCTCAGCATCACCGCCGCTGATTTCTTTTCGTTGCTTTGCATTTTCGGCGCTTCCAGCTTCAGTCAGTTAGGTTTGTCTTCTGAGGAGCAAAGGCAGGTCAGGACATACAGCTGACTTAGTAAGTGAACAGCTCAGCAGTATCCCCTCTGGGCTGACACTCCCCCACCTATCAGACGAACAACTAATGATTCACCTTCACCATAACAGCCTGGATATCCCTGCCCTCTGGGCTCAGAGGAGCTGCAGCACATGTACTCTCACAGTATGGCTTAATTGGATTTCGCAAATATTCTGTTTTTCCTGTCAATTCACCAGCGCTGGAATGTAGCCACTTTGTGAACTGTTTCCAAA
Organism: Astatotilapia calliptera; assembly: GCF_964374335.1. Classification (NCBI taxonomy): domain Eukaryota; kingdom Metazoa; phylum Chordata; class Actinopteri; order Cichliformes; family Cichlidae; genus Astatotilapia; species Astatotilapia calliptera. Next base: position 25,447,357 of record NC_137429.1, on the reverse strand, counting down.
TGCCTTTTGCAATCATACCGCGACCTTGAGATTAGAGCAGATTAGAGCGATCCACTGGCTGCCAACTCACTGAGCTCAGTCTGAAACTCGGATATCTCTGGAAAAGATTTGTGTTTTAGGAAAAGCTGACCACAATATCTGTTTTTATTTTTTATAAGTCTGCATTTGACAAAATTTTGCTGCTGGAAATTCAAGTGAAACCTTCTGAGGGAGAGGCAGGAAGTGTCCAGACTGGTCCAAAGCAGAGCAGCAGAATCACTATCATGTGTTAGCCTAATAAAAAAACAACAACAAAAAAACCCACTTGCAACAGCTCCAATAGTTTTATCAGTCACCAGTAGGTTTGTTGGGGCTTTACATCAGTGTAAAGTAGATATTTGACTATTGTACCTGTTATAGAGAGTGTGTCAAATTGGAAGACTTGTAAAGATGTGTTTTCTTTTGTAGTTTAAAAGTTAAAATGTGACAACATGGTGTAGACAGTCTGCAGCAAGTGTCACTCACAGTTTCCTCTTGTGCATTTTTGGCTACTTCTTTAATAAAAAGAGAAATAACATCACTGCCAGTGAGTGCTTAAATGCTGACAGTCGTCAGCTATACTTGTATAGGTTATCTCATAGGATCTACATGCATCAGTGCAGAAGTATAAATGAAGCTTCTAATGTCATTTGTCCAACCAAAGTGGTACAACACCTAAGGGTTGCTCTCTAACAAATGCATAACTTGTAATTACAATTTAAGTGGGGCATACAGTTACTTTAAGGGTGCAGAGTGTTCATAGTGACAATGCTGTGAGCATGTTTGTTTTTGCATTTTCTGTGGGAGTTTATAGGGATGGACTCATCCTGGAACAAACTGCATATTTTGGTGCTGATCTATTCGCGACATGCTCGCTGCTTGCCTTCAGCCATTAACCTTGTTTATTTCACTGTTTATTGACATCCTATTTGTGGCAGAGGGATGCTTATTGAACCTTGAAAGTAAATATAATTCATTATAGTCCAGATATGTTTAATATTAGTGTGCTTGTTAATCTCAAGAATCCACACAAGATATTTTAATTAAGTCGGGGATTTATTGTGCACATTTAAAGAGTTTACTTGAGGAAGGTCAGAAAGTGCGTCTTCAAAAATAATTTTTTGTAGTTGTTTACATCAAATTATCCAGCCAATAGGGATGGCTTTTTAGAAAACACTAATATTAGAAGCACAGGAATTCGTTTTGTTGCTGTTAACACAGTAACAGTGGACCTAGACATGTAGTGATGATAGAGATACCTCTATGGATGAACAAGAGCACTATCCTCTTATTTCTTCTTTTTCTATATTAAGACCTCATGCATCACTGTGGATCTGGGTACATGTGCCAGCTCTATGTGGTTTAGTTGAACGTGGATGTGAAATATTTCTCCGCAAATTCAGGAAACTCATCTACAGTAACTCCATTCCTGGTATAAACATGTTGTTTATTTCCTAAGTGACACTGCATTGTGACACAAGTGAAGTGAATTGTAACAGCGGCGTGTGTGTGTGTGTTCTCTTCCTTCACCAGTTTGTTTGTTTTGTAACAGGAGAAGATTCACAAGCTGTATGAGAGGAAGCTCCATGGAGATTTTGACACAAACGCCCATATCCAGCAAAAGAAGGAATTTAGAAACCCAAGGTATGCAGCTCAGCTGGAGAATGCACCCACACCGTCAAACGCACACATGGGCTGTCAGCTACACGTGACAGCAGATGTACTGTTTGACTCTTATGAAGCTCCTCTTTGTTTTCAGTATTTACGAGAAGCTCATTCAGTTCTGCGCCATAGATGAACTGGGAACCAACTACCCAAAAGATATGTTCGATCCTCATGCCTGGTCGGAAGACTCTTACTATGAAGCTCTCGGTAAGTCTTTTTATTTTCGCTTACTTGTTCTTTGTGATTTCATATCAGCGCTCATAATTGCTTTTAATCCTCCAGCCAAAGCTCAGAAGGTGGAGATGGACAAACTGGAGAAAGCCAAGAAGGAACGGACCAAGGTGAGCCTAACGACAAAGAAGAGTGGATTACTCTGTCAGTCTGCATCAGGGGCAAGTCTCCACCAGCTGTACTTCATTTCTACTTTACCTCCATCTGACACACAGAAATCAATGTTGCCAAGTTGAGCTCTCGTAACAGCAGCTCGGGCCCAGCCCAGGGCAGATGTACTTGTCGGCTTCACCCATTCTGGGTTGCTACATAAAAACCAACTGCTCCCCCCACCCCCCCAGTATGTCTTTCTTTGCTATGGATTCTTTTGACTTTATGCTGGGCATCATTTCAGACAGCTAAATGCTGGGGGTGATGGGAGTTTCCAAGGACAATGTTGTTTAAAAACATAGTGATACCTGCTGCCATCAGCAGCATCATTCCTGCTGTTGCACTGAGCTGGACTTGAATGAACATGTAGAGCACAGCAGCTATTCTGCCTGATGTGAAATGAACTCACTGTTATGTAGCTACAGTATTCAAGCTAAGAGACATCAGAGCTGTTCACAGTATTTGTAGTTGTGCAAAATGCTTCGCTTACATATTATTGTAACCTCTGCTGTAGATTCTTAAGTTGAGCTTTTCAGTGACTGCGGTCAAGTTGTTTTTTTAAACAATAATAAATCAAACAATTTAAACCAGTGTTTTAATATATGTGTGTGTGTGTGTTGTTGTTTTTTTCCAGATTGAGTTTGTCACGGGGACTAAGAAGGGCACCAACCCCTCCAGCACAGCAGCCTCCACCACCAGCAACACCACAACTACATCCACAGGTAAAGCACTGCAACATCTGCTAGCTTCAGCTGCTCCAGTAGTAGTGTGATCAGATTGGACCTCAGGTGTACACGAACAAATGAGGCTATTGGGTTAGTGAGGTACAGTCCAAAAATCTTAAGCCACTTCTTATTTGTTTCTATTTTGCTTCCAAGAAGCTGGCTCTTCTTTTTCTTTGTGCTTTTTCAGGCTTTTTTTGTTTGGTAAGCCATTGTTACAGATAACAGACACAGTAGCAAATAAACAATTTTAAAATTAATATCATTTTTAAACGCTTTGTTGCTAGCAGGCGGTCACAAAAATGAGATGAATGATGCATCCTGCCAATCGGTTAATCCAGAAAACACAGACCTGCTCTTACTGACTCCTCCCCTGTGTTTACTATGTCACAGATGCCCAGAAGAGGAAAAGTAAGTGGGACTCTGCACTCCCTGTGACCCTGGCCCAGCCCACCCTCATCACAACCACAGCCACGCTGCCCGCCGTCGTCTCTGTGACAACAACAGCAAGCGGTACCAAGACCACCGTCATCTCCGCAGTGGGTACCATCTTAAAGAAAGCAAAGCAGTGAGGATGATGAACGGGCTGCAGCGTGACCGACGGCCTGTATTGTGCTGCAGCCGTTATATGTGTGAAAAGTGATGGACACATTTTCAGAACCAGCCCACAAATTCTTTCTGCTCCTCGTGGACTCACAAAGACTAAAAACTGCCTTCTATCTCTGGGATTGTATCTGCAATTATGGCATCACAAAGCCAAACTGACCGCGGGGACAATACTCCTCTGTAAATCTGATGCATGCAGATCTTTCTAAACAAGCGACTATGTCATTGTGCTTTTTTCTTTTTCTTTATTTGATGGCAACATTTGTTTATTTAAGACAGGAAATTGTTGAAACTGTAAAAGGGTCCCTCACAGAACAGATGTAGTTAAAATGTCTGAAGTTTATTTTTCTATACATAGTTGTGGTACAGTATTTTCATGCCTGCTGTAGCACTCGATTGTAATCGTTCTTCTGTAGCACAGTGAATGACTCTGAGCTGAGATGTTTGTTTTTTGTTTTTTTTTACTCTTGTACGTATGTATTGATAAGAAGGTGAATAAATGGATGAGATGTTGCCTTTTCACTTGGTTTCTCGTCATTTGCGCAAACTGTGATCACTCAGTCCTCTGTCATTTCACATATGGCTGCTTCTAGGAGAGCGTTACGTCTTTGTGCTTTGAAAGGACGCTCCGTGGTTATCCAGGAACAAGCTCTTATTGACTGCACACATTGGCCTGAATCTGGACTGAAGACTCTCTCTGGCTTTCGTGCAGATGCCGCCAACACATTCAAACAGTTTCTATCTTTCAGGGCGAAGCATCTGCGTTCCAGGTGAGGTTATGCTCACTCTAACCTCACACTCCTCATCTGACTTCTCTAGAAAGGGGAGTGTCAAGACATTTATGTGATTATGAGGTACTGTAGTGGGTTAAAGCTGGCAAGAATCAGCAGGCTCTGAATTTTAAAGCAGCAGCACGTCCCATTGAGTTATTTTTAAAAGCTGCACATAGTTTTTCATAACCTTTCATACTTGGAAGGTGGGTGCAGTCCTTTAACTTGCCTAACTAAATATCTGAAATATGCAAAAGTAAATGTCTTCCTTGTTTTCCGGTTGTTTATCAGAACCTCACCCTGCGATCCCAGTCATGATGTTGTCGTATAATCATCCATGATGGCCTGCAATTAGACTGATGTAAATATACCGTGCACAGCTTTGCGATTAACTTTATACTTTGTCCTCAATCACAAGCTGACTTCCTAAATTGGCTCTCACTCATTAAACCTTTGGTATTAGAGGCTGGAGAAGACTCTGCGTTCTGAATCTGAGCTGTCGGTGCGACTCCTGAGGGAGGTTTAAAGTGCAGATTATGGTTTAGCACTGACTCATTTATGACATTCAGTTGAATCATACCCACATTTGGCCACAAGCCTCTATAGAAGTCATGCATTTGGTAGAGTTGCATGTTCGTGTTCTTATTGCATCTCAACATGTTTTTGCAGAGCCTGGAATGCAAATGAATGGCTGAAGACTGCTGGTGGCACAACTGTGATTTCTCCAAGCTTCAGTGATTTAGGATAGAGGAAATACAATTAGAGCCAGACTGGAGCTGATTGGATAGTTGTTTTATCACGTTTGGCTGATGTTATCTGACTTGAAAGCTTATAACTTGAGCCCTGTGCTTTGGCGGGGCCTGCCCTGTAGTGCTCTGTTTGTCCCATAGTCATGCCTTGCAGGTTCCTGGGAGCACCTGGCAAGTCCTCCCTGAGCATTTAATAGCTGGAAGTTGCAGTCTTAGATCTCTCCATTGACTCAGCGTTATGCTATTTGCTTCATGGGCTTTACTTCAGCTTTTACAGTTTACACCACCAGACTCTTGATACATTTAATATTCAAACAGTCATCCAACTGCTAAAACCCTGATAACACTGGTAGAATTTGGACAGTGAAAAGTTAAAGGCCCCTTTTTCCTGAAAACTGTCACATTAATTCAGCCATCTAGAAGTTAAAATATACATATGAAAATGGGCATGTATATACAGTGGGGCAAAAAAGTATTTAGTTCCCCCACCTAAAATGATGACAGAGGTCAGTAATTTGCACCAGAGGTACACTTCAACTGTGAGAGACAGAATGTGAAAAAGAAATCCATGAATTCACATGGTAGGATTTGTAAAGAATTTATTCGTAAATTAGGGTGGAAAATAAGTATTTGGTCACCTCAAACAAGGAAAACCTCTGGCTCTCACAGACCTGTAACGTCTTCTGTAAGACGCTTTTCTGTCCCCCACTCGTTACCTGTATGAATGGCACCTGTTTGAACTCATCATCTGTATAAAAGACACCTGTCCACAGCCTCAAACAGTCAGACTCCAAACTCCGCCATGGCCAAGACCAAAGAGCTTTCGAAGGACACCAGGAAAAGTATTGCAGACCTGCACCAGACTGGGAAGAGTGAATCTACAATAGGCAAGCAGCTTGGTGTGAAAAAACCAACTGTGGAAGCAATCATCAGAAAATGGAAGACATACAAGACCACTGATAATCTCCCTCGATCTGGGGCTCCACGCAAGATCTCATCCCGTGGGGTCAAAATGATCATGAGAACGGTGAGCAAAGATCCCAGAACCACACGGGGGGACCTGGTGAATGACCTGCAGAGAGCTGGGACCAAAGTAACAAAGGTCACCATCAGTAACACACTACAACGGCAGGGAATCAAATCCCGCAGTGCCAGACGTGTTCCGCTGCTGAAGCCAGTGCATGTCCAGGCCCGTCTGAAGTTTGCCAGAGAGCACATGGATGATACAGCAGAGGATTGGGAGAATGTCATGTGGTCAGATGAAACCAAAGTAGAACTTTTTGGTATAAACTCAACTCGTCGTGTTTGGAGGAAGAAGAATACTGAGTTGCATCCCAAGAACACCATACCTACTGTGAAGCATGGGGGTGGAAACATCATGCTATGGGGCTGTTTTTCTGCCAAGGGGACAGGACGACTGATCCGTGTTAAGGACAGAATGAATGGGGCCATGTATCGTGAGATTTTGAGCCAAAGTATTGAGTTGTATTTTTGTTATTGACCAAATACTTATTTTTATTTTACTAATTTTACTAATTTACAAATCCTACCATGTGGATTCATGGATTTTTTTTTCACATTCTGTCTCTCACAGTTGAAGTGTACCTCTGGTGCACATTACTGACCTCTGTCATCATTTTAAGTGGAGGAACTTGCACAATCGGTGGCTGACTAAATACTTTTTTGCCCCACTGTAGCAGTATATTTGTTTTTATGTTTAGGTGTTTTTATAAACCTTCATACACAATTAAAACCTTAGTAAGGTTGATTATTCATTTCTATTTTGTTTTTTCTTTTTAAACCTTTTCCCCTTGGGTTATAATTCAAAAGGAACAAGAGAGGGCACACTTTGGAGGTGAGCCCGCCAGACACACCCAATGTACAGCTTGTGCTGAGCAGGTTACAACTTTACCCCATTTATCCACTGTCATCACGATATGACTCAAAAATGTGTACACAAAAACCCTTATGTTAATACATTTTAAAACTTGTGTTAATGTAGCTAAACCTGATTTAAAAAAAAAAACCCTGAGCCACTATTTAATAAAACTCCATTTTTCCCCCTAACCCTAATTAACAGCTAGCTACAAAGGAGTACACGGCTACATTAAGAAAAAAATATCTACCATTTTGGCAATAAAGTAAAAAAGTATTAATATTATTTTGAGAAAAAAAAAGTCAAAATGTGAACATTACAGTTTATTTTCTTAATGTGGTCCTAATACTCCCTAATACTAGCTAAACCTAATTAAAACAAGTGTTACTTTTTCTGTTAGCATATAGCATTTTACCCCTAAAATGACAGAGTAGCTGTGTTTTTATTGAGGTAATTATTCACATAGTCTGCGTTACTACATGTCAACCTCATTAACACAGCTTTCTATTACAATGTAAAGGGTAGTTATTTGTGCTTTTATAGAGATATTTGACATGAGGAAATTTTTGTTGCTACACTTCAACGCACAGTTTTACCAAAGTTATTAATTGGTAGCATGATTGTTTTGTAGCATACATGGTTGCAAAGCTGTGTGTGAAATGTGTGCGTAGTAGCAGATTTATTAGTGGGAAGAAGAAGAACGGGGAGACGCCATTATAAGTGGTGAATGAACTCAGTGATCCAACAAGCGCAGTTTTTGTCATGTAAATTGGCAAAGAGTGGGCCAGTGACTCAGACTGAAACGTGGAGAGGGGAGCTGGGAAATGGGGACATTCTTGTTGGGCTTCTCGTCTGAATCCAAAACTTTACCCCTTTCTTTCCAGCTGCCTGCGGTAGGGAGAAAACCAGCTCCATCAATTCTGCAGATGAGTCCGATTCACGACAGGAGCATCGTGTAAACAGTAAGTAATGTCTAAACTCATAATCAGCATGTCTGCATATGCAGGAACCAGCAGTGTATTTGTGGTCCTTGAACGGTTTATTATCAATTTTACCTTTAGTTCCCACTGAGGGTGAATCATGGTAACTGACTGGTATGTGTATAACCATGTATGTACATGTATAATTAGCACAAAGCTTCTTTCACATGATCCCTTGCTTGATTGTACAAACGATACAGCAGGTGTGCCACACCTTCCCCTTAACTCGTTCAACATCTGAAAGGGCTGTTTAGATTGGCATCTCTCCTTCAGCATTAGCCAAAATACAAAAAGTGTTGAATAAGAAGAGTTGTTTCTAACAAGTTTTGTTCCCCTGGAGAGTCAGCCATTGTCTCAAACCAGATCTGGTTGCTAGGAGTGTATGTCCCCATTCAGGCTGCTCATGTTGTGAAAGGGAAAAGAGATGTTTTCACATTTAAGTTTGAGTCCTTAAATCCCAGATCTGGTCCACGCGTTGGATAAGATGTGATGCGGAGACAGTAAGTGATTGTGAATAACCTTTAACACCTGATGTGTGGTCTGCTGGAGAGCAGAGGAAAAGGCTTTCCAGATAAATACACATAAAATTGCTCAATTGGACTCTGCCCCTTACTGGAATTTCTGCTACTTCCTTTTGCAAACTTCATGCAATGCAAGAAATTTATTAAAGAGCAAAAACTTAGACTGAAGCAAAGATTAAAGGGTTAGTTACAGTAAAAGGGCAGAGCGGGGGTTTACTGAGAACGTTTAACAACAAAACAGTCCAATGATTAATGAGAATCCTGACATCTAAACAAAAAAGCCTGAGGGGCATGGGTTTTGAAGGAATGTAGGCAAGTAAAAGATAATAGTTGAAGTGTTTTAAAGTCCAAAACAGACATCTAATATGTGGGTTCTCATAGAACTCAACCGGAACACAAGCGAGCACACAGCAGCACAAGTGCTTTCCTGTGAAGATCACTCAACACTGCAGCAATAGAGTGTTAAAATGGAAATGATTCTCACTCATAGGCAGGGCTGGATAAACATCACAAGGCCTGGTGGCAGGCGAATTGCTTTTGGGCCGCCCCCTACGCTATAGAACCCGAGTGACTTTGAACGTGGCATAGCTGTTAGGTCAAAAAATGCCTTGTTGATGCCGGAGGTCAGTGGAGACATCTTGAAGTTGATATGAAAGTGAGAGTAACCAAAGGAACCAGCCAGATGGCCCCGCCCCTCCCTGAGCCTGGTTCTGCTGGAGGTTTCTTCCTGTTAAAAGGGAGTTTTTCCTTCCCACTGTCGCCAAAGTGCTTGCTCATAGGGGGTCATATGATTGCTGGGTTTTTCTCTGTGTGTATTATTGTAGGCTCTACCTTACAATATAAAGTGCATTGAGGCGGCTGTTATTGTGATTTGGCGCTGTATAAATAAAATTGAATTTTGAACTCATCTCAAACTGGTTTCTTCAACATGAGAATGAGTTGTGTGCTTGGATGGCCTTCACAGCCATCAAGTCAAAAGAAACACAATTTCAATTTGGGACTTTGGCCAACTGGTCCTGATGTTGCTAACCCAACCAATAATAAATATTAGGGGTGCAACGATACACAAAATTCACGGTTCGGTTCGGTTCGATACTTTGGTGTCACGATTCGATATTTTTTCGATACAAAAAAATGTTCATGCCTTTTTAATTTGTCATTTATTAAAATTATAAATATATATTTTAACTCAAAAGTACAGTTTTTAAATTTAATGTTGTTGAAACAACAAAATAATAAAAATAAATCTATCTGATCGAGGAATCACTCATCTTTGGAAAAGAGAGTTTATTACAGAGAAATGGCTCTTTCCAAAATAAAAGCTATACTATACGCTTCTTCTGGGCTATATTCTCAGCAGCATATTAAACATATCAGGTCCCCATAAGGAGAATCATGTGCTAACGGCTGTCTAAATGACTCGGGTAAAGTTTGTAGCATGCGTGCTTGTTGTTTTTGTCTGCTTCCACTTGTCTTTGCACTAGGATGATGTCGGAGTAAATGTGCAGTCATATTCATTGTGTTCCCACTAGTGCTGTCAGCGTTAATCTTGTTAAAATGACGTTAACATCATAACGCGGCAAATCTCCGTTAACAAGTTACCGCGGATCGCCCCGTGCGTGGGGCTGGACGGCGCCAACACCTTAACAAGCTAACTGCGCTAACGCACTAGTTCCCATCAATTGAGCATTGCGTGGCACATCCATCACACTGTTTTACTTTTGTCCATGCTTACCATCAGGGTCATGCTTCACATGAAAAACAAGATAGTTCCAAAGGCCAGATCTGAATGAGGGTGGGGGAGGTTCAATTTCGGGTAGCGTTGAGGCAGTTGCCATGTTGCAACGAGCTTAGCTTCTGTCTTGCTAGCTTGTGCTGCGCTCAGTGGATCTGCACTCGACAGTGCAGCCTAGGCGGAGTAGTCGAACCCAGATCTGACAGCATCGTCAGAAGAAAAGTTGATAAAATAAATAAATTTTTTTGTTTTGTTCGATACATATGCGTACCGAACCGAAAGCACTGTATCGAACGGTTCAATATCGATACGAGTATTGTTGCACCCCTAATAAATATATGCTTCTTTTACTGACCATTGTCGTGCTGGGCAAATGTCACTGCAGGAGTCCTGAGCTGCAAAATCCAAACATGAAAAAAATAAATAAAATTCAAAAGCGTGACCCCCTAAAAGAGAAAAGAAAAAAAGAAAACAGATCAAACTGAAAATGTTCCCTTTTTTAAAAAAATGTTTTGTTTCGCACTTTAGAACCTCCATACATGAGTTTGAACAAAATGCGATGTCGTGCAGAGTTGGAACACGGAGCTCTTACGAGCTGCCCCATCAGGCATTAATATACTTCTTCTTGCTGTTCGGTTGGAAAGATGTTCCAACAAATTGTGAGAATGACACTTGAATATATTTAAACATTGAAACTGTGAAATTTTCTTTACCTTCAGTTTAAAATGTACCTACACCAAAAAAAGGAAACACAGTGAGGACTGTGAAGTGTGGCAATCAGTACATTAATATGAAATACTGGAAGATGTAAGTACAAGAAGAAAATGTGCCCTGCAAGTATGAGTACACGGTTGTGTAAACACAAATCACAGAACTGTTTCCCGTAGCCTGCAGGCAGAGCTGCTCTGTGTGCCACTCCCAAGAGCATGGGAGGAGGCTGCTGAAGGAGGGGACTGACTGCAGAGTGTCAAGCCCACACAGGTGAACTCCCGCTGGGGTGGAATGCAACGGGCGGGAGGGGGGGCTGACGCACAGAGGTGTGGACCTTTTAACTTAACAGGGTGGGGAAGATGGAGGCGGCGGAAGGGAGTTAACTCTATCTGTTAGAACTACTCACCTGGATAGGAAAGAGTGTGTGTGTGTGTGTGTGTGTGTGTGTGTGTGTGTGTGTGTGTGTGTGTGTGTGTGTGTGTGTGTGTGTGTGTGTGTGTGTGTGTGTGTGTGTGTGAGCATGCAGGAGCAAAAGGAGGGATCAAGTCACAGCCCTCGCAGTATATTCAGTCAGCTGCTCTCACTGAGTCTCATATCTCTCCCACATACACTCTGAGACACACACACACTCACTCTTACTTGAGTGAGCGCAGTTTGAGGGCAAATAAGTCAATATTTGACCAGAGCGGACTGTACAGGAACAAAGAAACAGAAGAGAGTAGAAGCTGGAAGTGCGTCCGTTTCTGTTTGTAAGGGGAACTGTCAACTTGGTCACAAGGATTTGAAGTTTTTGGTTTTTTTTTTTCCTTTTTCTGCTAACAGGTGGATACAAAAACTCTTCACCAAACTCCTGGGTCAAACAAAGCAGAGAAAAAAAACGGGGAAATAGTTTTCTTATTTATTGCTGCACCTTTGGACCTGGACTGGGCGAGAACACAGTAAGTACTGTTTGATCAGTAATCTCTTTGTGTGCGGTTGTAAATTGCCTGATGGCTCCATTGTTTTCAGCGTCCTCTTTAAACGATAATCGCAGAGCTTCGAGAAATCGACTGGCTACTCTACCTGTTGGTGTTTGCATGACTTTTGAGCGAAGTGTCTGGCTGTGAAACGTGCGTTATATAACTTTATATCAGGCCACATGGTTTTAGAATTGCATGCAAGACCGATGACTGAGGTTTAAACAAAGTTGCTTTAAGTTTACTTGTTATTTTCTTTTTTCTTTGTGTGTGTTTGTGAATTTGGCTTCTCGTTCTGCATGATTGCTCACATCAAAACCCAGACTGCAGTGTAGCACAGGTGAAGTGGATCAGCTATGGGGAGAGTAATCCTTCTTCTTTTGCTGCCTGTTGTGTTGCTGCTTGTGTTGTGCTGTTTGTGGTTTTATGGGAGGAATTTGCAGATAGCAGGGCGGGTTTCAGGTGTCACCCTTCAAACACGTTACAAAAGACCCTCCTGCCCTTTCACTGATGATGTCAAGACGAGGTCGGACCCGCACCCAGCGGTGGTATGTTCACCTGGCGGGCATGTTGTTGTCTGTGCAGAAACAAGCCCAGCTTAATGCCCCGCAGACTCCTTCTGAGCAAAGAAAAAAACAAAAAACAGCACGAATGACTCTGCTCTGTTTTCTGTCCCCTCAAAGCTGTAATTTGTGTCAGTGTCAGTGTCATAAATGCCTGCGTGCCTTTGATTTCGCCTGAGCGGGAGCAAAATGCAAAGTTGCACTTTTTTTTAGCTCATATTCGACGACTCATGATTAAGTTTGGGGATAAGAGCTGGTTTGTTCTGTGTTTCAGGCCCAGCTCTTTATTGCTCACGCACACACCTGCAGCCAGCTCAAGTTCACACCGAGTTGCCAGGTTGGCTTTCCCATGTGTTTTTCAGGCTGTGTTTTTAACTCGCACAGGTCATTCTCTCGCCCGAAGGAGAAATTCCTTTTCAGGGTTGTAAATCTTCGTGGCGCGAATCACCTTCTTTTCTTCCTTTTTTTTCTGCGTGTGCACTCAAATCGCATATGCCCACTGCAGCAATTACAGAGACCTTTCATGCCACACAGCGCCCTTTGTTCAGTGCCATGTTCGGTGGAGTGTTTTTTGCAGCTTCCATCCAAGATTCCAGAATGAAATTATAAAGTGGTTTTGTTGTGAAGAGTCTGCACAGCGTGCTGCTGCGAATATTTCCAGGTCCCACCCTGCATCCGCCCTTTCATGTCAGGATTCGATCCATCACTCTGCTGCAAAGATAAAGTTTGCTGGGAACCTTTTTTTCTTTATTGATCTGTATCTGAGATTTCCACCTACACCGTTACAGTGGAGCTGTATTGAATGTGTGTAGTGCAAGATGTACGGTCCCCAGTATTGGCCACGATCGACCTCAGAAGCAGCTTTTTCTTCTGCTGAAGTTTCTTCTAGAGAAGTCAGTTAACAGTTTGAATTAGAGATGACGATTTATTTATTGTAAATGGCTGTACTAACATATTCTCTCTTTGCTAACACTCCTAAAAAGTGTCCAGTGTTTTAAAGAGTAGAAATCAGTGAATGTATTTTAATAGGGTCTAGTGTTTGTCTTTGGAAGCTGCTGTTTTCCCAAACTGAAGTGAAGGTAAGGGGAGCGTCTGGGCCTGGTCTCTCTGTCTGGCCCCGAGAGTGCAGGTGGTTCAAATTACACCAGAGGGAAGTAGATTCTCTGACCTTCTTTTTTTCTTTTCTTTCCCTAAAAGTGGATTTGAGAATTCTTCTACATTTGATTTTTTTCAAATTTGTTCTGTTTCTCTTGCAGGAAGGAGATGGGGAGATGGACGTTACATCTCTCGGTAGGGATCGCGCTTGTAGCGGTCCTGTTGACCTGCTCCTATGCTGAAGGTGAGAATGACCAGATACATGTTACCTCAACTAGACACACATTTATTTATTGAGAACATTTATTGTGAAATATTTCTCAGTGCTGTTTGTTTGAAGCTACTGAGGTGTAGATTGACAGAACCTGTGCTATCTGCAAACTGTCTTGTGCTCATTTGCAGATTTTTCACCAGATTTGTACTCATTTCATTATGTCGACTAAATTACAAATTGATTACTGAAAGCTATAACTGGCGTATTTTTTTTTTTTTTTACGAATGAAGAAGTTGGATTTGACCTTAATTTTATAAAAGCTCTATTAAACCTGCTGGTTTAGCCAACTTTTATGGAATACAGGACCAAAATGAGAGATTTGAAGATGTGCTTGGTGTCAGTTGAGCTGCTGTTCACAGGTTCGGTTCTCACTGCGTTTCCTCTCTGTGATTCCTTCTGAGAGCGTTTCATTTTCTTTCTGCTCCAACAGAGAACTACTGCTTTGCCTCCAGGGCCAGCTCCTGCTCAGAATGTCTGCAAGCCGGGGTCGGCTGCGCTTACTGCTCTGAAGAGGTGAGAGTAAAAAACTGCAGAAATACGAAAGAGCAGAAAGACGATTCATTCTCAATGTTCTCATTCTTAGCATTTTGAATTTCAGGTGACACTGTTGCCTTATGTGAAGTAGTGAAGTTTATCTATTAGGTTGTAGTCAACAACTAATACATAAACAATGACATTTTAATGACAGAAAAATTCCTGTTTTTCAACTATACACTAAAGAAGTGTCTGGTTTTTTTTTTCTTGAAGTAAATTCACAGAACAAAGGATATTTTCTGTGAATTAATGAAAACTTTATGTTTTATAATTACAGGACAGTTTGGGCAATGAACTGCAAAAACCTTTTCTGTGATTTTACACATTTATCATGTAGTTTCACTGGTCCGACCCACTTAAGTCTGTTGTATAATTATATTCTGTATAATGAGTGTCACGTCCCTGGTCTATAGACTGAATGTATTCCCTTTCCAATCATCTTACCTAAGTGGTCAAATGAAGATTCTGCAGGAAAGCAGTCTTCACAAATCAATCTTCCTTCTCACTCAGACCTATAATGGCCCTCGCTGTGACCTGCATAAGAACATAATTGTCCATGGCTGCCAGGCTGCAAGCATCATTACAGTTAAAAGCAGCCAGGAGATACTAAAGGTAAGTCCTGATCACTCTTCCACCAGTTTGGCCTCAGATTAATTGTTTTCAGTCAAAAGAATTTCTAGATTTCAACTTTCACATGTTCTTCTTCTTCTATCTCTCCTTCTGCGCAGAACGAATCAATCAACGTCAATCTTGAGAAGTCTCAGGTGTCACCACAGAGTACCATGATGACCTTCCTGCCAGGGGAGGAGAAAAACATGACGGTGCAGGTGTTTGCCCCAGAGAAAGGCCCTCTGGATCTTTATATTCTTATGGACTTTTCAAATTCCATGGAGGACGATTTGGACAACTTGAAAAAAATGGGGAAGCAGTTGGGTGAGCATCCTTGCAAAGGCGATGTGTCCTGATGAGTGTCGATGTTATACTGACTGGGAATGTATTTCCTGTAGCTTTGCTGGTGGGGAAGCTGTCGAGTGACTACACTATTGGATTTGGAGAGTTTGTGGACAAAGTGATAGAGCCCCAGACTGACATGAGGCCCATCAAGTAAGAAAAAATGAAGAAAGTTGAGCACAGTCTGTACGTGCATTAACATAGTCAAAACATAATTTCCTCTTTGTCTTTTTTCCATCCTCTTTGTCAGACTTAAACAGCCATGGCCCAACAGCGACCCTCCGTTTGCTTTCAAAAATGTCATTAAATTGACAAGCAACGTAAGTGAATTCACCGAGAAACTTCAGAAGGAGAGAATTTCTGGCAACCTGGATGCCCCAGAGGGAGGCTTCGATGCCATATTGCAGGCTGCAGTGTGCGGGGTAAATAAAAATACTAAACCAGTGTTGCTACGCCTACATTTGTGTTAAATTCACAGGTCTAAGACTGTCACCGGGTCCGTTTTCTGCCGCTTGTCTGGGCCAGGTCGCAGGGGCAGCAGCTTAAGTAGAAAAGCCCAGTCCGTTGAACAATCACCTCCTCCAGCTCATCAACCGAAACACAGGCATTCCCAGGACAGCAGAGAGATGTAATCTCTCCACTGTGTGCTGGATCTACCCCAGGACCTACTCCTGTTCTACCTCTCCTGGTAGGAAATGCCCAGAACACCTCAAACAGGAGGCATCTTTGTCAGATGCCCAACTAGCTCCTTTCTTCCTCAGGAAGAGGCAAAGCCACCTGTCAGAGAAAGCTAATTTCTACTGTTTGTATCCACAATTGTATTCTTCTAGTTACTTCCCAGGGCTTGTAATCACAGCTGAGGGTAGGTTCATAGACTGACAGCTTCACTTTGACTCTCTGCTCTCTTCACTACGACGGACCTGTACATCACATCACTGCAGATGTGATACAAGTTGGTCTGTCAATCCCTCTCTTTTCCCTCTCTCCTCGTTTGTGAGCAAGACCCTGAGATACTGAAACTCCTCCGCTTGGAGCAGCAACCTGGAGCGGGCACTTCACCCTCTTCCTGCTCAGAACTATAGCCTCAGACATGAAGGTGTTCATTCTCATTCCAGCTCAGCTCTCAACTGTTCCAGTGCTGGAGATCACCACCTGATGAAACTAAGAGAACCACATCACTGTGTCATTCACACTACCTCTCAGTATTCTCACATATAACTATACTTTTGTGCCAGTTTATAATTTTTTGTAAACATATTTTTCCCAGCAGTTAAAAAAAGAAAAACAATGTCTACAATGCTCCATTCCTCTATCATAATATGAACCGAAGTGTGACATAATGAAATGAACACTAGTTTTTCATGTACAAAAGGTTATTTAGGTCCTTCAGGCCATATTTTGAAAACCCTGGTGGTAATTTTACCAAGTAGCTTATAAACACAATATCTCTTTCCTGTCAAATAGATGCTATTTCCATTACAGTTTAGTTTCTTCTGTTTCCAAGTGGGCAGAAAATGAGGAGTTACTGTTTGAGGAATATTTGGAAAGAAAGGCTTCTGACCAGCAAAGGTTGAACATGCACGTTTTCCCTAAATGCCCTTGTAATTTATTTACCACATATCTTTTGCGCTACATTGTATTTTGTTATTCTAGGATAAAATTGGCTGGCGACAAGGCAGCACACATCTCCTGGTCTTTTCCACGGAGTCAGCCTTCCACTATGAAGCTGATGGCGCTAATGTGCTAGCAGGCGTCTTGCCACGCAATGATGAGCAATGCCATCTCAATGAGCAGGGTTCTTACACAGAGGCTACAAAACAGGATTACCCATCAATACCAACGCTGGTCCGTCTCCTGGGAAAAAACAACATTATCCCAATCTTTGCTGTCACTGACCACTCCTACACGCACTACCAGGTTGGTGGGCTTTAGATCTTCATATTTCACTTAAGTCATACCGAAAGTCTGTGATAAATAGATAACTCCTTTTTTATGCCATGACATTTTTTTGTATTGTGTGCAGAAACTCAAAGAGTATTTTCCCATTGCTGAGGTTGGTCTGCTGCAAGAAGACTCATCCAATATCCTTGAAGTCATGGAGACTGCCTTTACGGTAACAGCTCACGGTTGCTAGCACTTTGTACTCTGTTCAGTCAATCTCTGCATGCTGATAGGTTTTTATACTGTGTGTCTTTTCAGAATATCCGAGCTAAGATGAGCATCCGTGCAGAGGACAGGCCCAAGGCTTTCGAGGCGAAGTTCTTGAACGAAAGTGGACAGATTGCAAAATACGGGGAATTTAATTTTCAGCCAGGAAAAATTGTATGTGCCAAAAAAGATATAAACAATTATTTTACTAATAAATGTATTTGTGTAATAGATTATTATTTTTGTTGGCAACAACTGGGATTTTCAGAATTTAAATGATGTAACACCGCACTCCCTATTTTACTGTAAAAAAAACTGATCTACATAATTAAGACTCACTACAGTTAACTGCATGATAAAGCAAACAACAAAAGAGTCATAAAATCAACGTGAGGCTATTCTATCAAACGTAATAACCACTTTACTCTGTTGCCAAATGGTAAATAATTATTTTTCACTAGTGGCATGTGGTGACTTTTACAGAAAGGCAAGCAGAGACAATGAGCCCCAGACATTTTGGCCAAAGTGGTTACTAAGAGAAAATTTGTGTTACAGTGGAAAAGGATACACTGTACAAATCATTTACAAATCGTTAGGTTTTGCTTGCCCTGGCAGAAAACTACTGTTTTGTACACATTTTTGCCCTGTTAAACATCCATAGATCTATTTTCCTGCTTATCCAACTTAGCTATACATCACCAGTCTTTAACAGGAAAGCAAGAGAGAGACAACCAAACATGCTCATGTTCATGCCACGGCCAGTCACCAGTTAACCTAATAAGTAATGAATGATGAAACTGATGTAACCAGATCCAAATCAGAGTTATAAAAGGAAACCAGGCCAAAACAGTTTTGAATCAGCTTGTAAAAAATGCATTTTAATACTGTAAAGTCTGATATTTTCACATGACAGTCTGTGGGGATTGATTTACAACCACAGGAAGCAGGAACAGGAGGAACTACCTAAATGGATTTGGTGACATGATTTTGTGTGTGTGTGTTTGTGTGATTTCTAGGGCAAATTCGTGATGCAGCTCAAAGCTCAACGGATGATTGATGAAAACCACGTCTGCAAAATGGACCCGAATGAAAACAAGGGAGTAATGAGAGTCAAACCGACCACCTTTAGCACCGGGGTCATGGTTGATGCCACAATTTTGTGTCCAACCTGTGACTGTGAGAAGGTTAGAAGCACACAAAAAGCCTAGTTAAAGTCACATTTCTTTATGGCAGATCATCTTTAAAAGACTATCTTTAACTCTCCTCCAGTCACCCATTCGTAATGCACCTCGATGCAATGGAAAAGGAGACCTGGTGTGTGGGAAATGTCGATGCCATGGTGGCTGGTGAGACTTAATTATTCATTCTATAGAAATAATTTAAAAAAACTTACCAGGATGGCACATATGAAAATG
Source organism: Astatotilapia calliptera (assembly GCF_964374335.1). NCBI lineage: Eukaryota > Metazoa > Chordata > Actinopteri > Cichliformes > Cichlidae > Astatotilapia > Astatotilapia calliptera. The sequence goes on along the minus strand of NC_137429.1, from coordinate 25,428,687 downwards.
ATTTCAGACTTTTTGGTTTAATATAGTTTGCTGTCACGTCTCCTCTCCAGGGTGGGTCCTTTCTGTAATTGTTCAGGGAGTGGTTCAGCTGCAGACATCAACCAGTGCAAAGCAAAGGAAACAGATGAACCTTGTTCCGGACGCGGAGAATGTCAGGAGTGTGGAACCTGCATATGCTACAACCCAAATCAGTTTGAAGGACCCTACTGCGAGTATGACAAGACCCAGTGCCAAAGGCATGCAGGTTTCCTCTGCAATGGTACGCCAGACTGTGATGTTTTGTGACTCTTGCCACTGCAAACTAAGAATAATGGATGTAGTCACGGTGATGTCACCATATGACTTTGTCATTTTGTGTATTTTACCCTAGAAATTATCGGCTTGGCGCTACTAATTAGTGCTAGGCAGCAGGCTAATAAAATACTGGAAATTCACTCATTAATGCTGAAACACAGACTTCTTGAACATTTTTAGACAGCCTCAAGTGGCCACTAGGGGAACTGCAGATTTTTGACACTTTCATGTTAGCTTATTTTTTCAGTCAGAAGTCAAAGGGACATTTAGCAGATAAAGACTCAAGTAAATTGTAATTGTGTTTGTTTGCTGGGTTTGTTAGCTTTGTCACCTTGATAATATTGATAATAGCGATCTTATTTTCCAGCAGTGTTACTTCCAAAACTCTCTAAATGTACAAAAATGTTACATCTCATTCTTTCCTCTCTCATCAGACCGTGGCTCTTGCGTTAAGGGTCAGTGTGCGTGCACTGAGGGCTGGACAGGAAATGCTTGCGAGTGTCCCACGAGCAGCCAGACCTGTCTGGACAGCAAAGGGGTGAGCAGAGCCATTTATATTTGTTAATTAAATTGAATTATCATGTATCTTTAAATATAAGAAGCGCATGACTGTGTCCTTGTGTGTGCCAGGTTATCTGCGGTGGTCGAGGTAAATGTGTATGCGGCCGGTGTGAATGTTCAGACTCTGGGATGGAGTTGACTTCAACCTGTGAGCCAAATTTCCAGGTGGGTGGATAAGTAGATATGTAAATACTTTTTAGCCTCAGTTAACATCTGAGTGGTCTTGCTTGAGTTTCTCTTCGTGTGTTCGTAACTTTTCTAGGCTCAGCTAGGTGTGTGTGAGGGCACGAGGAGTTGTGTCCAGTGTCAGGCCTGGAAGACGGGAGAGATGAAGGAAACAGAGAAGTGTGACAAGTGTCCGTTCAAAGTCATCATGGTGGACGAACTGAAAAAAAGTAAAAACCTACAAATTAACTTAAACAATGATTATCAGCTAGGACACTTTTAGCAGTAATAACACACGCTTAATGATCATGATTTGCGTTTTCAGAGGAGGAAGTGTATGAGTCATGCAGTTTCCGTGATGAGGACGATGACTGCACGTACCACTACACCGTTGACAACGCGAAAGATTCAGAAAAGACAGATTTGGAGGTTCAGGTGCTCAAGAAGAAGGGTGAGTGTTTGTATTTTACATCTGCTCTGTGCTCTTGTGACAACAGCTTATGTGTTATAATATGTGATTGCTGAATGTGGAGGAATCCTACATGATCACACAAATTTCTTTAATTTCAAAGTTCTTGTCATGAGTGTGATAAGAGTAGCTTGGAGAAAATTAACTGCAGGTGTAGTGTGTCGTGTGCAGAGATGGTGTGTACTGTACTGTAATCTAATTACTTTTTTCAAGTAACGAGTAAAGTAAGGGATTACTATTGCAAAAACGGTAATTAGATTACCTTTACTTTCCCGTAGGAACGCTGCGTTACTGCGTTACTAAAACCGTGATGTTTTTGCGAGAATGTCTCACGACAGTGACGTAAGCGAGTGCGCCGTTAGCGACAACAGCTGTGTGCAGATCAACAATGGATCATATATCGATTGTGGGAGAGAGTATGAGCGTGCAGCGTTTAAAGCGTGGAAGTACTGACCTTACTTTGAGTTTGATTCCATAAAAAGTGACAAAAACATTAGTGTCCGCTGTGCGCGGGAAGAAAACTTCTTTTTACAGCGAAAAAAACCCCTAAACTTCCAAGCAAGCACCGAGTGCGCAACAATGTAATGGGAAACTCACAGAGAAAGTCGCAGATTCTTCAACTGACCGCGGCACACCTGCACCAGGGTAAACCTCCGCCTACCCTACGCCTGCTTTACAGGTGAAAATAGAGCAACAGGACCGCTAGTCTTTGACTTTATTTATTTTCTGCTGTGTTTTACTTGCATCTATTTGAAAGAGTGAGTGTAAACACAAAAAATATTTTATTTTATGAGCTGGAATGTGCAGAAAATAGGTTTAAATGTTAAACTAATTTATTCAAGTCAGAGAATGTTGCATATAATTAAATTTTTACTTGATGCATAAAATTAAAAGATTAAAACTAATAAAACAAATTTTAAAAAGAGACTTTTCCATTTGATTGCATTTTGTATGATGGATTATGCAGAAAAAGTAGAATTGGGCTGAAAGATCTATCACTTTATCACCTCTTCAGGTTGTAAATCGTGTTTTTAAAAAGTAACTAAGTAACTAAGTAATTAATTACTTTTGAAAATAAGTAATCAGTAAAGTAACGGGATTACTTTTTTGGGAAAGTAATCAGTAATTAGTTACTGATTACTTTTTTCAAGTAACTTGACCAACACTGGTCGTGTGTTGTAATCTTATTAATAGTAAATAATAATGGATTGGATTTATATAGCACTTTTCAAGGCACCCAAAGCACTTTACAATACCACTATTCATTCACTCTCACATTCACACACTGGTGGAGGCAGCTACAGTTGTAGCCACAGCTGCCCTGGGGCAGACTGACAGAAGCGAGGCTGCCATATCGCGCCATCGGCCCCTCTGGCCAACACCAGTAGGCAAGTAGGGTAAAGTGTCTTGCCCAGGGACACAACGACCAGGACAGAGAGCCCAGGGATCGAACCGGTGCCCTTCCGGTTACAGATGCGATTCCCAACCCCCTGAGCCACGGTCGCCTAATAACTTCAACCTAATAATAACCTTAGGATTAATTGTTCTTTAACTTTATGCGCTCTTTATTTAGGCAAACGTATTTAACGACACTAAGAAGTGCAGTGAATCTTATCAGGCTTGAAAAAATGAACCTCATACACACCGCCAGCTCTTCTGGTAAAACACCGAGGCTCCGGGACGTGTCCCGGATCTGCCCCAAAGGCCTCCTTCCTGAAACCCCCAGTAGGCAAGCTAGTGAGTTACCTGAATGACAACTAGCACCTTTTGATGTAGCGAAGTAGTGGCTTTGGCACTGAGCGTGTCCCAATTGCCCAAGCTCTTAACCCTGTCTCAAAGTGAAAACCATGTACAACCTTCAGAGGAAGCAACTCCTGTTTTACCTCTCATGGATTGCAGTCACTATGGCCCCACCAATGCAGCGAGCCAGATAAGGTCCTTTCTTAAAAAAAAGAGGGTTAATCACAGTTAGCAGTTGGATAGAACTTCCTCCAGTATGTTACGGCGAATGAGCTCTGAGCCCTGGAGTAGATGGCTTCACTCCACACTTTGTAATCCAGTCTTGATGTTAAGAAATAAAGATTTTCAGCAGTATTCTGTGACTGCTCATAAACCGATATCCATAACTGTTTTCAACAAAAGATTTAATGATATCACACAGACTTTAGAACAACAAAGCTGCAGCTCTAGCAGCTGTGCTTTCTATGATTTTGTTTCTAACTTTATCAATTTCTCCTGACGACTCTTCAGACTGCCCCCCTGGGAGCCTCTTGTGGTTGCTTCCCCTCATCCTGTTCCTCTTGTTGCTGTTGGCTCTTCTGCTGCTTTGCTGCTGGAAGTATTGCGCCTGCTGCAAGGCCTGCTTTCAGGTAATAAACACTCACATTTGGAACTGTAAATAATTAATTTTTTATATAAGTCACAGGGGAGGTAATGGTTTCTGTCTTTTCTCAACACAGAGCTGTCTGGCTCTGCTGCCTTGCTGTAGGAGAGGTAAGATGTTTATCATGTTGTATATTATTCATCATTTCCAGCAGGGGTTTGTGTTGAAGGTGAGCGACCTCATGTTGAATTCTATTTTCAGGCCGCATAGTTGGATTCAAAGAAGATGAATATTTGCTCCGTCAGTCTCTGCTTACCTCAGATCATCTTGACACACCGATGGTGAGGACCGGTCCACCCAAAGGTACTGATGTGGTTCGCTGGAAGGTTACAGACAATGTCCACCGTGGACCCAATCACCCCCAGGCTCTAATAAAGCCAAACCCTAAAGAGACCAGTGAGTTCTTTCAAAAGCAGAAAAATTGAAGAAAAAGTCAAATGGAGTTTTGGAGTAAAAAAAACTTTTACACACATTTTTTCTTTCTTTTCAACTTTTGTAGTCCCATTCCCGATCTCACTTCGACTGAACAGGCTCTTCTCTGAGAGCCTGACACACCCCGATTCCAGAGAGGGTGACCAGCTCCGCAAGGAAGTTGCAGATAATGTGAGTCTTTTGGATTGTTTGTGGGCATGTATCAGTGTAGGAACAGTTTCACTTAGCTGTTTGTTTTTCCATTTAGCTAAATGAGTTGTACAAGCAAATTCCTGGGGCGCAGAAGGTGCAGAAGACCTCCTTCAGGTAAGATGGACTAAATGTCCAGTAACACCAAAATATGTGTGCTTTTTTGTCATCAAAGCTAGAAACAAATGGTTGATTTTCTCAGTAATTGTTGCTTTTTCTTTGCCCTTGCAGAACACAGAGAAATGCTGGAAAAAGGTATCATTAATATTGTAATAATGCAAGAAAACGGTACAGGTTTTGTCTTCTTAGGGAACCTAAGGTGATTCATGTCTAACTTCTCTGGCCCTGCTGTGCTCTTTAGGCAGGACTACACCATCATGGACACCGTCTTGTCTGCTCCTCGCAGCAGCTACCCAGATATCGTCAAACTTACTGAAAAGAACGTCCAGTCTGGAAACTTCCACGACCTGAAAGTGGTGCCGGGCTACTACACAGTAGCTACAGATAGAGGTGTGTGTTATTTGCGTGCCCAAATGGTTAAAATGGATCTTTTGTTTGCAGCAAAGCCAAGCTATACTCTTATTACTGCCTGCCATAAATCTGCTCTTCTTCTGCAGAGGCTGCTGGAGCCATAGAGTTCCAAGAAGGTGTGGAATCAGTAGACGTCCATGTGCCGCTCTTTGTCAAAGATGAAGACGATGACAAGAAACAACTGCTGGTGGAGGCTGTAGATGTGCCTTTGGGGATTGCAGAGATTGGAAAACGTTTGGTTAACATCACCATCATCAAAGAGCACGGTGAGGAATGTTGAGTTAAAGTTCGAGAGGCCCTGTGGTTTGAACAGTGTATGATGTTTGATCGTATAAACTGATTCTTTCCTCTGTTCCTCCACCAGCCACCAGTGTCTTTTCATTCCTCCAGCCGTCTTACACCTACAGCAGGAAGGATGGAGTGGCCAACATCCCAGTCAGCAGAGAGATCATTGAGGACGGACGCACACAAGTCGCATACCGCTCACGAGACCTCACTGCCAAGGATAAGAAGGTGAGCTGCTGCGTACTGGTAGCATGTGCGGCTTTTTATGTATGATATGGATGGGACTGAAAAATGAAGCCAACATGGCCACATTAAGGTGTCTCCGAAAAGTGAGTAAGCACTCACAGACGTCCATGTTAAGACATTAACACATTTACAGTCCGAAAACTGTATCATCTCTACAACTTGTTAATAACAATTGTACACTGGGTGAGTGTTTTATAACTCATCCATTTGGATGCTGTTGGGACTTTAAATTCAAAAAGATTTTATTTTATTTTTATTTATATACCAAAGGTGGATGCAGCTTGTTAACCATCATCCAAATATGGTCACGATTACCTCTAAAAATCCAAGGACGTGACCAAAACACTAAATGTATTATTTTCAGCCAGATTTAGAAAGCAGGGGTCTCCAACTCCAGCCCTCGAGAGCTACTGTCCTGCAGCTTTTAGATGCATCCTTGTTCCAACACACCTGAATCAAATGAACGGCTTTGCCACACTTGAGGTAATTCGCGCATTTGATTCAGCTTGCTGGAGTAGCTGACACTAAAAGCTGCAGGACAGCAGCTCTCGAGGACTAGAGTTGGAGACCCCTACTTTAGAGCCTTTACAGGCTTGTGCCAACTTCTAATCACAGTCAGCGTGTGTGGTATAGGTCAGTGGGTTTTCCACATTACCAAACGGTTCCTCCATAATGTATTTCAGGACTACTTGACTGTAGAAGGAGACCTGACCTATGGTCCAGGTGAGACTCAGAAGATAGTTCCTGTTCGTCTCCTGGAGCTGAGTGAGAAAGATGGTCTACTAGAAGACAAACAGGTCAAACAGTTTGTCATGGACCTCAGTAATCCAAGGCAGGGTGCCAAGCTGGGACGCTACCCGAGAACCACTGTTACCATCGCAGACCTGCCAGGTAAATGGATGCACAAGTGTTCTGATCACAGCCTTGATTCTAAGAGAAGAATTGATCGCTAAAGTTGCTCCTCTTTCCCACATTATCGCTCTTTATCACACAGAACCCAGTGTGATGGCGTTCAAGAAGGCCACCCAGAACTTCACCACAACAGATCCAACCTACACCATTCCAGTGGTCCGCACTCGCAGCCCCGAGACCCCTGCCACAGTGAAATGGCGCACCAAGAAGGCCCAGCGCTTTGAGTTATCTGGCCCTCTGAAGTTTTCTCCCGGAGAGACAGAAAAGAACATTGTGATTGATCCAAAAGCCTACCCCGGACCCATCCAGCCTGAGACCTTCCAGCTTGAGCTATTTGACCCAAGTACCAACGCTTCTATTGGAGACAAGAAGACCACCGTTGTCAATGTCACAGATGGAGGTAAGTGTGTTGAGGTGATGTTGAGTGAACTGTTAGTTCCACAAACACATTCATCCAAAGATTTACTGAAATGGCATTTGAGAAGTTTCAATCATTGTGAAACAGAATTACTGCAAGTTTGTTTATCTGGTAATTCCTTCCAATCCCCACAGTTCCAAGATCTCCTGAAATAGCGCAGATGGCACAGAAGGGCTTCATAAACAGGAAAGCTGCCTCACCTGGTGGTCACCTCCTCTCCCCAGAAAACCCTAAGGCTGTAGCAACTGGACCCAGAAGCATCCGCCTCAACTGGGAACCTCCACCTGGTAACCCCATGGGGTACAAGGTACGCGAAATATCGCTGATAAGGCCTTGAAACAATATTTATCAAACTCACTGACTCCTAATCGGCCATTCACACTGCAGAAGCGAACAAATTTCTTTAAATCACGCTTGATTTTTCTGATTGTTATGCACGAAAAAAACAGGTCTCACCAACCACATCACTGCATTTGGCAGCTTTTTTTTAGGACAGATTTTCTGCAAATCACGCACGACTTTCAGTCAAGTTCAAAAAAATTCAGGATTTTATTTCATTTTTTCGCAACGCGCTTGGTGTGTAGAGGGCTTTAGTTTAAGAGCTGAATCCCATCAAGAAGATTTTTGGAATATTTATCAAGTCAGTGTTTTCTTTTAGGTCAAGTATTGGATCTATGGTGATCCAGAGAAAGATGCCCAGGTCTTAGATGTGAAGACTCCACATGCTGACTTGACCAACCTGTATCCCTACTGTGACTATGAGATGCGAGTGTGTGCCTACAATTCAGTGGGAGATGGCTACGATACTGACGTCGTCGCCTGTCAAACACTGGAGGATGGTAATTACTGTAAACCCAGTCAATTTCTGTTAAATGCAACTTCTTTTTTTTAACATTAAAGCCCAGATTCCTCCAGCTTATAGCTAATAAGGATGCCGTGGTTCAATGCAATCATGTTACGATACAATTTACCCCCCACGTTAGAGCTAGTTTGTTTGGAACAACCTGTCTCAAGGCTAAATTTAAACTCACAAGTGGCTGCTGTGGCATTTTCCCGTAGTGCCCGGAGAACCTGGTCGTTTGGCCTTCAATGTCATCAGTCCAACTGTCACTCAGCTCAGCTGGGCAGAGCCTGCAGAGACCAACGGCAACATTACGGCTTACGAGGTCATCTACACGCCCATCGATGACGATATGAGTAAGAGACCCGCTCGTAAAACACAAAAGTTCTCCACATGCGCTGGGAGCGCCAAAGTTTGATTCTATCCTGTTGCTTCTCGCAGAGCCAGTAGGACCAGCTAAGAAAGTGAAGATCGACAATCCTAAAAAGCGAATGCTGTTGATCGAGAACCTCCAGAACGCACAAACCTATCAGTACAAGGTCCGTGCCAAGAACAGCGTGGGCTGGGGTCCCTTCAGAGATGCAACCATCAACTTGGCATCGCAGCCAGCCAGACCGCTGTCCAGTAAGTCTGTGACAAAGACCTCCCCAGAGCGCTCAGCCTCCATGAAAAATCATTTACCCCTTTCTTTTTCTTTCTGCCCCCAGTTCCCATCATTCCAGATGTCCCCATTGTGGATGCCGAGGCGGGAGATGAGTATGACGGCTACCTGATGTACAGCAACGAGGTGCTGAAGTCACCTGTAGGCTCCAAGACACCCAGTGTGTCTGGTGACGGTGGGTATCCAGAGCCAAAAGCACAACCTCCTCTTGAGAGCTGATAGTGTCAGAGAACGAGCTGTGACTGTAACGTGGATCCAGTGATTTCAATTCATACTCTTGATGCTCCGAGGCATCGTGTGTTAGGCAACGTGTTCTTTATGCAAAATATGCTGGCCCTTCTGAAAGAGAAGGAACATACATACTTTTCCTTTTTTGGGTTCTTTCTAATTTTTTCAGGTTTTTAGTATAAAACGTCTGAAAACATAAAAAAGACCCACCAGAGCTCTGAGACTCTGTGTTATTCTCAAGGCTCTGTCATGCTTTTTTGATACCACTTCCATCTGGCGGCCTTTTCCTACAGGCAGCGCCCCAGTCAAGCAGCAGCAAAAGTCTGCTTCCACTGCATCCGCAGAAATATGCAGTAGATGTCTCTGTGATCACAAACCAAAATGTCTTCAGTCTGCTGTCACTCTCCTGCTTTTTGCAGCCATTGTGTTGCTCTCATTTTTCTCCAGTAGTGCTAAAGTTGCTACTCACTTCCAAGACAGTTTGCACTTAAGCGATATATAATCACATCTACAGTACATGCATGCAGTTTGTCTTGTAAAGTACTCTATAGCAAAACAAACAAACCCACCCTTGGCCTGCTTGCTTCTCCACTGTAACCACCAAATCAAGGCTGGAAATATGTCAAGTTGGTGGGGTCCAACCTGGATCTCCGTAAGGTGTCGTGGAAAAGGCGAGTGGATGTCATCCCCAGTCGGCTCAGCACAGACACAGAGACGAGCTCAGATGAGACCCCCAACCCCAGCTACACCAAAACACCCCTGCCAGGTGAAGAACACTCCATCCGACCCCGCAGATAGGCAGCCGGCATGCCAGCTGTTACGCACGGCCAGTCATGCTCCCAGCAAGGCAACAACGTTTCTCTCTGCTTTCGTGGTTTAACTCATACTCAAATGTTACCACTTGTCCTTAGTCGGCACCTGCCCCATCTATCCTGCCCAGAGACGAGCACTGGCATCAACTGCTGCACCTCCAGTTGATGATCGGGTCTATTCTCTTTGTGTCCCACTGGGGAGGTTGTGATCTGGAGGCAGCTTGCCTGTGGTATAAAGCTGTATTACAAGCTTAGTTAGTGTGCAGAAGGGTTTATTAATTAAAATACAGTTTCATCTCTGCAGAGCACTTTTCTCGCAGCTCTTTTTCCTTTTATTTTCGAATGTGCTTTTACATACGCAGCTCGGTTATTCACATTGAGGAGGCTGCCAGTATTTGATATGTTTTCTGCACATTAAGCAACAGCATTTACAGTTTTGCTTCTGTAGATGAAGACATGCTCACTTCTCTACTTGCTTATAGAGAAAGTACTTTAGTTTCATCATGGGATACTTTATCCACAGGTCAATGAAATATCTCAATATTAACTACATTAATTTGGAATGGCTAAACTTTAAGACTAATAATATTTCTTATCAGCCTAAATGGTAAATGGCCTGTATTTATATAGCGCTTTACTAGTCCCTAAGGACCCCAAAGCGCTTTACATATCCAGTCATCCACCCATTCACACACACACATTCACACACTGGTGATGGCAAGCTACATTGTAGCCACAGCCACCCTGGGGCGCACTGACAGAGGCGAGGCTGCCGGACACTGGCGCCACCGGGCCCTCTGACCACCACCAGTAGGCAACGGGTGAAGTGTCTTGCCCAAGGACACAACGACCGAGACTGTCCGAGCCGGGGCTCGAACCGGCAACCTTCCGATTACAAGGCGAACTCTCAACTCTTGAGCCACGATCGCCCCAAGCCTAAGGGGAGTGTTGTAACACTAAGAAGTTATGTGTACCAACATGCCGAGATTATATAATAACTGTGTTTGGTAGTGTGTGTTAGCTTCCTAGCCTTTAACCCGAGTTCTATTTTGCTGTTTTATTTCTGTGATTTTTATGTTTTTATTTTTACTAACCAGCTTAAACAAAATCAGTAAAATTTCTATGCTGTAAAAAAATTTTTCTGACTGGCTCTTCCTTACCTGGCTTCCCCAAGTTGTTGTACACCTGGATACTCGCTGGTGTTGCAATACAATGACCATATAAGGAAATCTGCGCCGTCTCCGAGTTTGGCTCACATCGATTATTTGTACATACTGTGACATTATTTGTTACTTTGGCCATGTTTAAGGTGAGCGTCCTTTAAAATATGACTCTATGACCTGCTGCAATACAAGTAAGCATAACATGTGATTTGCTTGGAGAAAAATACAGTCTTCTAGCAATAAAAAAGAAGTGATTTCAGCTTGATTGAATGAAAAAGTGCGGTTGTAGTGTTCACTGCCCTATTGCACATAAGCGGGACTGAAACTGTTGCTGCTTTACTCTCCGCGTTCTGGCTGAGGCTGCTTCCCATCAGTGGCACTGAGAGTGAATGAACGCTTTAAATGTTGCAGATTGTGTACTGTGTTATTAACAACCCCGGCTCTCGCTGTCGTGCATCACAGATTATATGAACGGGAAGTGGGAACAGAATTTCCTTTTCCCCGGAGGGTCAGGAACACGTAACCTGTCAGCATCGTCCTCCCCCATGTCCACTCTGAGCTCAAACTACAGAGGGGCGGGCGGCTCCTATACCACGGAAACAACCACCACCTACTTGTCTGGGCCAGGTATGATGGGAGGGTGGGAGCAGCGCTGAGAAAAAGTAAAGTAAAACTTCATAACGCCGCATGTCTTTATCCTTCATCTGTCTCTCCTTCCATGCAGGAGGCTCTCGCAGACAGGATTTGATCGGAGGTGTCCACACCTCTGACGTTATCCTGAGGAAGCGTTCGGAGAACCGAGGCTACATGGAAGAAAATATCCGTGATTCTATCGTCATGGGGGACCTGTCAAGCAAATTCCCAGATCTTGGTAAGTTTTCACAGAGGTTTGAATTAATTTAGAGAAATTGAGAATGAATTATTTCTGTTCTTCTGGCCACGAGAGACGCTTTTCTATTTTTTTGGAGTGCAACAGTAAAGATGCCGTGGCAGGTAAACTATGCAAGAGCATGAGCCCATTGGTTTGGACATCTGTTAGCAGGGTTGGGGCTGTTGGCTGCACAGCAGACTTTGCAGGAGCTAAGCTGACTATCGCTGTTTCTCCCTCCCTCCCCTCGTTTCTATTCTACTTCTTTTTTCTTCCCTCCTTATGCGCTTTTCCTCCCCCTTCTGTTTTGCTTCCATCATTTTCTTTACCTCCTGGTGTCCTGCTCCCCTCTACCCCTCCCTCCTTTCCCCTGCTCAATGCGCCATCAGGTGGGTTCGGCTACACTGGGATGCAGAGCAGCTCTCAGAGTCACTTCAGCTACAGCCTGTCTCAGGGCTCGAGGGCCAGGAATCAGTCTTCAGACGTCAATGAAGCCTTGTATAGTCTGGACAGGGTTCTCCATGGTAAGTCTGCAGCATACAAGCATGGAAGCACTGGAAGGGTTTGCTGGGTGTGATGCATAAAGCACCCCTCTGCAGTCTTCGCTGCTTCTTTAAACGTGTGGAACTTTGCCTCGCTCTGAGATCCGATGTTCTAACAACTAGAAATCCCTTTTGTTTTAGATTAACACAATATTTCATTCATGTATACACATCACATCATTATTTCAAGGGGAACACACTCATAAAACAGACTTGATGCTAGCAATTGATATCATAAATTCAATCACCAGCCTCACCGACAAAGGGAATCGAGACCTTAGATTTTCATACAAACTGACTCCTTGTTGCAATCAGAGTAGTCGCCTCCTGCTGGCCGTTAGAAAGAATTGTGCCTTGGCATCACTTTTTTCAGACCTAGCAGGGATGCTAATAGTCAAACACATTACAGTTTTGCTTTTTATTGAATTTATTCATTTGCTTAACAGCTAGACTTTCTCCCACCCCAACCTGTCACAGCAGATGGCCCCGCCCCTCCCTGAGCCTGGTTCTGCTGGATGTTTCTTCCTGTTAAAAGGGAGTTTTTCCTTCCCACTTTTGCCAAAGTGCTTGCTCATAAGGGGTCATATGACTGTTGGGTTTTTCTCTGTATGTATTATTATAGGGTCTACCTTACAATATAAAGCACATTGAGGCGACTGTTGTTGTGATTTGGTGCTTGAATTAGTTTCAGGAGTTGGGTTTATTATGTTTTTCTTGTAGCCAAAACCACCAAAACTCGTATGTCATAAAAGGTCTGTGAGGGAATTTGATGTTAAATACAGTTTATCCTGCTGCCTTTAATCGCAGTGCTATTAGGACTACGCAAGAGCTGTAATGTATAATGCAATATATAATCTGTGACAGTCTTAAAATCAGTTCCATCGCTGCAAAGCACTCAGGGTAATGGAGATAAACGGCTTTGTGAAATTAGAAAAGTCATTTAAATCTAATCTGTCCCCTCTCTGATCTGAAGACGCACCACACATCTGTTAGGATGCTCATGTTTTTGTGTGTTATCTCTCAGATGCACGACTCGCCCCCGGCATTCCAGACACCCCGAGCAGACTGGTGTTTTCTGCACTGGGACCAACGGCCCTCAAAGTCAGCTGGCAGGAGCCCCACTGTGAGAAAGACATCCTCGCATACTGCGTCCTCTACCAGCTCCTCAACGGAGGTAAGTGCAAGGAGCACAACGTTAATGTGGAAGAGCGAGAACAGGATGTGCGTGTATTCACTTCCTGTTTATGGAGGCAGTTGACATCTTCTCCGATGGTGATGCTGACCACGCTCTGCTCCCTGTAGGTGAGATGAAGCGTATCAACGTGACAAACCCGGCAGAGAACTCGGTGATCATCCAGGACCTGCTGCCAAATCACTCCTACCTGTTTAAGGTGAAGGCTCAGAGCCAGGAGGGCTGGGGTCCGGAAAGAGAGGGCGTCATCACCATCGAGTCTGCTGTCGACCCCAAGAGCCCCCTCAGCCCTGTGCCAGGTGCTCATTCACTTATCAGTCCACAAAAACAACGTCTGCTTATCTTAACAAAGGCACTCGATCTAATATTTCTCCTTCCTCATGCTGTCACTTGTCACTTCTTCCTCCAGGTTCGCCTTTCACTCTTAGCACTCCCAGCGCTCCAGGACCTCTGGTGTTCACAGCTCTGAGTCCTGATTCGCTGCAGCTCAGCTGGGAGAAACCACGCAAGCCCAACGGAGAGATCCTGGGATATGTAGTCACCTGCGAACAGCTGCATGGCGGAGGTGAGGCTTTCTGCACAAAGGTCACTTGCAGTAAAGCTGTTACATTTTAAATTGTGCGAATTTGGTTTGACCTCTGTTTCCTGTTTCCTGCAGGTGATATGCGTTCCTTCCCGGTGAACAGCGATGGCGCTGAAACCAGTCTGACCGTTCCCAACCTGACTGAGAACATGCCCTACAAGTTTAAGGTCCAGGCTCGAACCACACAGGGCTTCGGTCCGGAGAGGGAGGGCATCATCACCATTGAATCTCAGGATGGAAGTAAGATAAAGCCCGTACTGACAGATTGGCGTCTGATATTAATTTTAAAAATACAACAAAAAAACTCCCAGCGGTTGTTGCTAGAAGCTGAAATAGACAAAAAGCTGATCCCCTCGGAGGGATGAGCGTAAATGTCAGTCTCTTTGTCTGTATTGGAGTGCAGGGCAGCTTCTGTCCAGAGTTGACATTTTAGACTGAGGCTATGCAAGAGCAAACATTTTGGAGTTATGTAACAGGAATATGCTCGATGAATTTTAAAGCTGGTACCAAAAAAGATCCATCTTCTGGGAACCTCTGGGGTAATTTATGATCCTCTCAGTCAAGGAGAAATATTGGCATGACTGTGGCGCAGCAAAGGTGCAGAGGTCTCTGTAATCCATCAAGAATTAATAAAAATTTGTCCAGCGATTCTTACTTTTAGCATAAATTGACAGAAATTATCATTTCCATGAGTTAATATGCATTTTTAAATGTTAAAAACTTAGATTCAACATTAAGAAAGCAAGCTTTTGTTGTGCTGCTTTGCACAATAGAAGTTATTGAGTTAAATCTGAAGATTGACAGGTGCTTGTTGACCTCAGGGTTCCGCTTACAGATAGGGAACCTTACATGACACCCAAAAGAGGAACGCGATCCAGCCCACTGGAAGGCTTTACAAAAAAAACTCCCATCATTAAAGGTACCGTTGAGGTCACCAAATGTCGTCTTTATGGGGGAATGAGTTACAGGGCGTCCACACAGGAAGCAGTTGGCTAGTTGCACATCTTGTTGTGCTCGATGGTTAGCTAGAGGACATTGTAGAGTCAGATTGCCTAGATAACTTTCTGAGGTGTTCATTCTTTTTGGCTTTAGTCGCTCACCTTGAAGTTGCAGCGTTATTTTGGTAGCTGTTCAAAGTCACTGACGGTCTCTTCAGAGCAGAGCAGCGGTAACTGTCAGATTTGGTCAGCATTTCCTGTTTGGCGATCAACATGTGGATGTCCTTATTTGAGGAACTAAAAGTAGATCCTGATTTGGGTTATTTTAAAATATAAGCTGAAACAGTTTTTAAAGAGGCGTGAGACATGCTCTTCTTTGTACTACTGTTTGGGCGCCATTTACATTTTTTTGTCTACATTTTCTGGGGTTTGAGGTTTGCGTGTGCTCCTGGGTTTTATGAATTTTTACACAGTGTAAATACCTGTATTTCAAAAAAAGTTATATGTCTTATGTTGAGGAGATATCAGCTAGGTTGATCCTAGAGTTGGGCTTTGCTTTTGTGTAATATCACTTTATACCACAAGATGGTGCTGTTAATTATTATAACCTTTATTTAACCAGGCAAGCCATTAAGATAACATTTTTGTTCATAAAGGCAGCCAGCCAAAGCATAACACCTCCTAATATTTCAGAAATTAAACAACAGCGCACATTTCAGCTACATTTCAACACCACTTGTAGAATGCTGCCCCCTGGTGGTGAAGGTTTGGTTAAAATACCTTTAAAAGCTCATGTAGGATGAAGCATTGCAAATTAGCTTAAGCTTATATGATAATGTATTGCTCAATGCATTTCTGTCACTCCTTCTTGGAGATAACAGACTTCTCATCCATCTGTTTTTGTCCTTCCTTGCCTGTAGGTGCTTTGTCCCAGCACAGCAGCCAGTCGATGACACGGCGGGAGGTTTTCCACATGCCAACGGAAGTCAGCACACGAACTAACATCTCCCACACCGTGCTCGACGACCCCTTCTTCTCAGGTACAAAAATAATAAACTAAGCTTCATTTCTCTTCTTTTTAAAATAGGATGTGTTCACTGACTGTTATGTACCACTGTCTGTCCAACAGATGGGATGATGATGACTACGCAGCACACAGAGACTAGCGGCATGGTGACTCGTCAGATCACCAAGGAGGTGGTTCAGAGGGGCGTCATGGGAGCAACTACTGTCACAAAGAAGATGTTTTATGAATCTTAAAGGGCGCGTTTGACAAACTGGCATCCAAGTGTTCGACATAATGAGAAATCATATTTGAGAATCTCTTTTAAAAAGAGTCGACTTCACAGTGCTGAGAGTGTTTTTGTATATGTGCGAGGGGGTGTAGCTTTCACTTTGCAACCAAAATTACATTCCACATAAGAACTCGTGTCTGTTACAATCTGCCGTCATTTTCTTCTATAAGTTCAGTTTGTTTTAACATATCCATACGTATCAAATATCAAGCTAGGTCTATGAACTCACTTTGTGTTGCACATTTCCTGCTAACGAGGAAAAAGCCTGATTCTCTACTGCAGGCACATGATCAAAAATATACAGGATGTAACATGTTTTTGTATCTCATACATTTGAATTAAGTTGGTATTTTTCATGCTTAAAGTTTTTCTTCTCCCCGTGTGTTTAGCATTTTAAGAAGTTTTTGACAGTAAGATATGTGTACGGTCGTCCTGAGTTACAAAACAGATGCACACACAAAAAAATAACAAGAAAATAAAACCATTTCACTTTGCCTAAAAATTTTGGGACACCATTTTTTAAATGGAAGGAGTCCTAGCCCTTGAAACAGTGGAAGATATTGCAGTTATTAGGGAATATTTTCACAAAGGATATTTACCATTCAAACCCTGAAATCAAGAATTAGGCCTGAGCATAGAGGCATGAGGAAATCTGCATTTGTAAGAAAGCAAGGTGCTCCCTATAAACAGTAAAATAGTATTTGTTGCATTTAAGAGTGATAAGGATTTTTAACTATCCATACTGCCTGTTGCCTGTTGTTTTTTGCTTTATTTTGTATTTTGCATCTTCAGGCCCCCGTACAAATGTGTGTAAAGACAGAAAGATTGTATTTGCTTCTACTGCAAGTGCTACTATGTTTGGCTTTATATTTTCTTTGAAAATGCTTTTGTGAAACATTTTTGAGGGAAGCTCCTTGGTAGGAAAATGGATAAGTGGATAAACGTCTCACCAAAAAACATTTTCAGTAGTTTTCCTGTTCTTTCGATCAATTATGTATCTCTTACTTTTTAACAGTTGAACTTTTATTATTTTATTTTTCAACTATTTTATTGCACATAATAAAGATTTGAAAGGATTTTGTGCTGGCTGATGGTTTGTGCAAACTTGTGCAAAAATAAGTGAACCAAAAATAATACAAATGCAACTCCTGCAGGTTTAGATCTCACCCTGGGTCAACCTGAATCAAATGCTTAATTCATTACCAGGCCTCTGGAGAACTTCAAGACGAGGTGACGTGTCTAAAATCTGCAGGACACTGGCCCTTGAACGCCTTGAGTACCCCCATCCCTGCTCTAGAGGAAACAGTGGGTAACAGGGAAGAACTTATAGTCAAAATTTGAGAACCCTTCATCCAAATTAGGTCAAAATCAGCACTAGACTTGCTTGCATTCATAGCAGCACACCCACCAAGTCTGAAGCAGATCAGATCCACTGCTGTTCGCACGAGCAAAGAAGAGACAACAGACTTTCAGAGATTTCTGGAATTAATAGTAAGATTTATTGAGCTAGAGAGAGGAAAGCATTGCCATGTCTTATATAGCACAAATAAACAAAAACACAGCTGCAAAAACAAGCTCATGCCTGAAAAATGTTTGCAGGAAGCTTGAGACAAAGAATCAAATAATCTATAATTCAACTAGAGGCATGCGGCAGCCCGCTCTGCAAATATCTGCCTCGTCAGCGGCACTGTTTCACTGCACTGAAGCTAAAAGTATCATCATTCACAGTGCGCTCATGCTGTAACTTTTTAATGTTTATTTGTCATCAACAATTAAAAAAAATGTAAAAAAAAAAAATGAATGGATGTAACATTACAGGTTTAAACTGATCCCCAACTTTATCCAATGAAGTTTGAGAGGAGTTTAAACCCATGGGGAAAAACGTTGTTCATTCTTTAAATGCTCATTTTTAAAATATAAAGAATCAGATACTGTATGTTTCTATGAAGGCAGAGTAACAGGAAAGTGTTTAGCAGATGGACATGTCGAAAGAAGAGCAGTTCCTGTTTGGGATTTGACGAGGCACCTCACAGAAAGACTTTTAGTCCAGAAACAGCCACGCAATTCTAAATCAGTAGAATAAAAGCGTGAGCTCTGTGAGCTGCCGAGGATTAGGACTGATCCGTTTCAGTTCCAGAGGCAGGGCCCCGGGCACAGGCACCGCTGTTTCGCATCAGCAGGCCTGATCACCAGGTCTTTGACCACCTCCACAGTCCCAAAAACAGGGTACAGTTCCTCTGTGAACTTCTCGGTATAGGTGTACAGGTGGGAGCGCTTCTCCACGTCGTAGAAGGACAGCTGGCCCTGCTCATAGTCCAGATAAATGCCGACTTTCCTGGGCACCAGGCTTTGAGGTAAAGGCGTAGCGGGCACCGTCAGGGCTTTCAAATCTGTGCCTCTCTCCAGACGGAGGGTCAGGTATCCCGTATCTGTGTTCAGCGAGCGGAAGCCCTGCCTCACGGCCGAGGCTTTGGCCACTCCCAGCCGCCAGTCCCGCTCACCCACCTCCACCTCCCAGTAGTGGCGTCCAGAGGCGTAGCCCTCCTGGCCCACAGCACACCACCAGCCATCGAAGCGTCGGGGGCATCGTGGGATGTCGCGGCGCTCCAGGCCGCACCGCATTCGTTTTTCATCATCTGAGATGAGCAGGCCTGAGTGGGCCGATTCGGAGTCCAGGGTGACGTCCTCTGTGGAATAAAAGGGCGGGATTACAAACTGCAAAATGATGTCACAGTAAGGTGAAAAACAGAAAAGAGATTTTCATACCTGCTGCATCACAAATCCAGTTCCACACTGCAAAGAAAAAGAAGAGAAACTCCGTTAGCTCATTGTTTTGTACAGTAGTTTAAAGAAGGCATGCAAAATTTACCTTCACACGATAACACACAAGCAACTTACATCCACCCCACTGTACTCAAAGCCCTGAAGTACAAAGGGGGCTGAAGTACATGTGAAGTATTACTTTATAAGTATAAATATAACTACATGTAATTTCAAGAGCTGAAAAACACATTAATGCTTTGTACAAAAAAAATGCAACCAAATGAATTTTACGCCCACTCCCCTCACAGCCGCTGTGATCCACAGCCTTCTGTGTGCCCACTGGAAACATTTTGAAAACTAGTCCACGGCTTAAAGTTGTTCAGTGTGATCGGTCCCAACTATTATACAGAGCATGAAAAGTCCAATGTATGCATGAGTGTTCAAATATGACTATATGTGCAATTTCTTTTGACAAAAAGAAGAATAACAGCTACAAAATGAGCCCAATATCAACATGGAGGTAAAAGGAAAACTCTTTCTTGTCACAGCACTTTGTTAGGTTTACCATTATTATTCTCATTATTTGTTTCTGTTATTCTGTGCCATATTTACATTAAAATGGTGCAGTTTTTAAACTAATATATATTCTATGATACAGGTGCTCCAAGGTGGTTGTAGGAAAAAAATCCTGCTGAACATAAGCTAGAGTTTTGGATCTAGTTTATGACATTTGGCATAAACATTTTTTCAGTTAATGTTATGTGTCTGAGGATTTCAGAAAGAGCTGAGGCTACAGTTCACACAGACTGCTCAAAATTGTAAAATAGAAGAAAGGGAAAATGTTGCCTGGTCTGATAAGTCTCCAAATTTGAGTTAAGCAACATAAAGGATGGATCAATCCTGCCTTGTATCAACAGTTCAGGTTGTTACTGGTGGTGTAATGTTTTCTTGTCACGCTTTGGGCCACTTTGTGCCAACTAAGCAGCCTGTCAACCTGAGGATGGGTGGCTTCCTCTATGACTACCCTATACCCATCTTCAGACGACTGCCTCCATGTCAAAACGCTCAAATCATCTCAAATCTGTGTCTTGAGCATAGCTTCACTGTACTCAAAGGCCTCCACAGTCACCAGCCAACAGTCAGACTGTACTGACATATAGTAAAAGTGCATAATCCAGTGGCGAACCATTAAAAAAAGACTGCATTTGCTAATAATCGAGTTTAAAGTTTATCGTTACATACTATAGATTTCAGATCATATAATCCAGCCCCACATGTCTGTATACAGCTATACAGAGACATTAAAGGGGTCATTCATTTATTCATTACAGTGAGCTTCTGGACTTACCGCCGTGGGGAATGTAGCGCACAGCGTCTGAAAGAACAAACAAAGACTGATTAAAGACAGACAAGTGTTCCACTCACAACTCAAACCCTCCTACCAGCTTGTTTCCTAACATGCTTCCAATCACATTTTTATAGATTAATTCTAATTAAATATTCAGTGGAGTGTATTCTGTTACCACACACAACAGCCACATCACTGAGTGACTCGTTTCACATCCTGATTTTGCCAAGTGGTTTTTGTGCTGACACCAACATTTTGTATGTCACCCACTCAGTCGTCTGTGAGGCTTTATAGCTGCGCCTCACTTCAGCCTAGTCGGCTACGTTTTATTTTGGCCTTAGCTCTGAAGTCAGGGTTAGTCAAACTATGATCATCAAATGTTATTTTCGCATTATTTTAATTACATAGAGAAAGATAAAAAGGTCATCAGTTTTAGCTGGTTGTAACCCGGGCAACTGAGCCTATGAAAAGTAAGACTGCCTCATCATGGAAAAATGCTAATCCTATGAGCTAATATGTAATTTAACAAAAGCCACTTTCAGCTGCTCCTTTATTCACATGGGGTCACACGGCAGGTGGCCCTTTCCTGTTGGAACCTCTCAAGGATTTATGTCTCACCATGATAATAAATGTGTACTAGTGATAAACAGGTCTGAACACCTTCACACTGGTCTAAGCTTTAAACTGACCATTAGACTAATGGTAGAATTACTGCAAAGCTAGAATATTCTTTATTTATTTGATGAACTTCTTGTTTTAAAATGTGAAGTAAGTGACTAAGCCCATAAATTTATTAGGAAAATAATTACTGAGGTCTTGGGCTGTGATATATAATATAGACACTGATAATATCTGTGTCGTGTCAGCCTCCGATGACTTCTTTCACCGCTTCAGGCAAAAACTGGATAAACTGAGGAAACTGGATACAATGCTGCTGCTGCTGCACCGTGTTTCAGCAGACTCACACTTCTAATTAGGTAGTGTGTCATAAGTGACAGTAGCTCATTGGAAACTGTTCTTCAGTTATTAATATTTATAAATGCCGCAAAGCTGCAAGCATCAAAGAAACATTCAGTATTTTTTCTGTATTGTCAGAAATGTCGGTATCACAAATGTTCTGGAAACTTTGTGATATAGCTTTGAGGCTATAACGCTGAGTCCTACCCAGACTCTGCTTCTTCTACAGAAGGCATGTCAGTGTGACTGAGGAGACCCTCAAAGTATTCCTCAACTGCAGCGGTGTGAGCAGAGCGGAATCGCTTCAAGGCCAACCAAAAATCTTGTTCCATGGCCTCGCCGGACTCCTCCCACACCTGAGAGTTTGCTTGAACTGCTGCCAGAGCCACACTCTGCTTGGCGTGCCACTACATGACAGCTGCCTCTGGAGTCCCGCAGGAGAACCAAGCATCAATCACTGACCTGCGACCAGGTTTGTTTGAGTGTCACCTGCACTTGTGAACACGGTGTTTGTTATGGACAAACTGTGATTTGTCCAGAGAACATAACAGAGAACAGGCGGTTCCTCCCAGTCATGCTCCTCCAAGTCTCACTGTCCATGCCCATGTGAACATTAGTAGCACAACGGAGATTCCAGGTGGGGCACTCAGACACACTAAGAAGACTAGGTACTCTGAAATGTCACTGAGTAAATAAGGGCAAAAGGCAACCAGGACCTGTTTACTGGCCCAAGGACAGGAGGAAGTAACCCTCTCATCCACTGGGATGAGAGGGTTGAGCCTGAGCTAGTGCACGAGGCTAAAAATATCCCAATATTTTTTTTCTTTCAGACGAACAAAACAAAAACAGATTTATCTAACATTTGTCAAGCATATTTATCTACTTGTTCACTTTCTGCTTGACTCAGTAGTGGTATACTTTTACAATACCACCAGAATAACATATAAAAAAGATAAAGACCCCATTCTTCATAATTTAATTAATTAAACCAAATGTATTGTCATTTTATTCCCTACTTTATTTTCATTGGCAAGGATGGGGAGAATCCCTTTTTTCACATGTGCAGAACAAGTTTTTGGTCGAAGCAGCAACAGGTATTGTACAAATGTTGGTTTCTGACTCATGACCACTTTGCAAGATCAGGATGTTTTGTTTCATATTGTTAAACTGGATGAGGTCCACTCACCAATGTTCTGACTTTTCTGCTTCTTCACCAGCCACTGCTTTGTCACATCCACCTACAAAGACACGCACACACATACAGAGTATGTCAAGGTAGACAGTGGACACATTCAGGACAAGGTGAGCTGAACAAAGAGATAAACAGATTAGCATGATTGTCGTGCAGCCTATATGCAGCATGCTTGACACACTTAGCCCAGATATCGAATGTGAGAATGTCATGCAAGTGTCGTTCATGTTTCGAATCACCTAAGTTAGCATGCTTCTTATCCCATAAATTACACCACAGAGTACAAAAACATTTAATGACGATCACTTAGCGACAGATATCAAGACCTTTATGGGGCTGTCGGCGTTCAGCACGGCCAGCATGACGAGCTCCATGGCCGGGAACAGGTTGGGCAGACGGCCCCTCTTCCACTGGAACTCCAGGTCATCCAGCATCATGAGCACAGGCTCACCTGGCCACACAGTGGGCTGAAAAAAGAGGTTTAGAAACAGTTGCTTCGAATTTATGGCCAGAGCTCAAGCACAGTCCGATTATCATGAGATCATTGTCAAGGGCACGATTAAGCCTAATCATCTTTATCAGATGCAACGACGGAACTGGGTCAGACTTTAATAACCATCCATGTCCCGTAAGAAAGTCACCTGAGGTCTGCCTTTAATATTCCGGGTCCAATCCATGATGACCCGTTTATGGGGGCCCATGTCGTACTCGCCGCCTCCCTCAAGCATGCAAAGAAGGTGTCCCTTCCAGTCCTTCTTCTCAGACTTCTCATACTGGTAGTCTGATGTGATTGTCCTTGGCTGAATAAAGAATAGAGACTTTTAAGAACATCCATAAAAAACACAATTTATTTCTGTAAATGGCTGCTATCTCGTACCTGCACTCTTTTCTCCAGCACAGCAGCCCATTCCACGATGAACTCCCGGCACACGCTGGCTGTCCAGATGTCCTCTCCGGTCCAGATGTGACACAGGATATTTGATCTCTGAGGTACAAAGGCAATGCGAATAAATGCAGAAGACTCTAAGTAATAAAGAGCAAAAAGGGAGAGAGGAGAAGAGCTTACCTGGCAGATTCTGTTGAGTTCCCGGGCCAGCTCCATAATAAACAACTGACTTTCCACCAGAGGCTCCTTCTTCTCAAGCTTCACTTTTTTGCGAGACTCCTGGAGCAAAGAAACAGAAAATTAAAAGGGAAAAGAACATCATGACTTCCAGAACATTTAGCCCCCGCAGCAATTACTGTGGGAGGATTTGTATACCTTGAGTCGGATCTTGAGCTTTTTGGCTGGCTCGATGAGGAACTGCAGGCACTCTTTCATCATGCTGGCAGCTGGAGTGCGGGGCCGATGCCCTGTGGTATGATAATAAAAAAGCTTTAGCACGCTGGCACTCATTCTGTCAAGAGCTGGAGCTGACTGCACTCCGTCGCCCACACAAATCGATGAGGGTGCAGAAATGGCTAACGCGCGAGAAGGTGGCAAAAAGGTGAGGTGGCGGAGAGAGGAGCACTCACTGCAGAACTTTTATCACAGCTCTGCACTCAGAGTCCACAGAGAGCTCATTAAGATCCCCACCGAGCTATCATTAGGTGTTGAGCCCACTCGCTCAGCCCACTCACTCCGCATAGATATATATATATCCATGAGACCACACAGTGGGTGGAAAACAGAGATGTAGCAACATTAAAAAAAATATTGCACAGTAACAGGATTTCCTGCATGCGTGTGGATCGATGCATCCTGAAAGTGGGAATTTATTCCCATGGAGACGTGAGCACAGCAGAGCGCTTTTAATAAAAACACTGTGGAGCCATGGTGGGGGTGGAGGAGGAGGAGGAGGAGGGGTGGGGGGGGGTCCTTGGACCAGTTTGCTGTTGAATCAGCAGTCAGTCTGACAAGCAGAGGGGATTTGCTGTTCTTGCTGTGATGTAGAGGCAGCAGGAGAGCTACAAAAAAAAAGAAAAAGAAAAGAAAAAAGGAGGCAACAAACACTGAGGAGCACAAACTCAGGACTGAGTTGACCTTTTAGAGAGTAAATTCTGACATTCATAGGTATGCCTGCTTTCTGCCTATTGAGTATGCATATGAATTTCTTCCACCCGCATCCCTGAACTGTTAGAAACGGTTTTATGGAAAGGGGGTTGGAATCAGTTATACAGTGTTATTCAACTATAACTTCCAATCAACTCCCTTCTATAATTTTTAAACATTTATTTACACCATCATGAGTTTGCGCATGTCTGATACCAACACCAACCACACTAATGCATCTTGATTTGTAGTATTTATTAATCTCTCTTTCACTATATATGAGGGCAGCAGATGTCAAAGCGTTGCTTGTCTGTAACTGACTCATGTTTGGATGGTGGGTTTATTTCTGGCAGCGGAGGCTGAGCGTGTAGGTGACAGAGGAGCTGCAGGATTAGAGGAAATCCGGGATTATCGGTGCTGTACAAACGCAGGTAGTGACTTTCTATATTGGGAGTGAGTGACAAATCACTGCATGCAAGTTGGCATCAGAACAAACACACTGCACAATAACAGGCTCACGTTACCGTACAACAGTGTATCCATACACACCGAATTTAATTATTTGTTCCCAATTTGTAAAATATTATTCTTAATAATAAATAGAACAGAATTTCGAAATGCCAGTGTTGTAAGGTTAAAAAATGAGGCCTCTTGCACATGAAGCGATGTTTACAAAAAAGGACATAATCAAAGCAAGCGCACACATTATTCCATGTAATTAGGCCCTGTGCACTGGCAAAATGCAACCAGTTTACCAGTTGTTTTTTTATCACCTCGCTCTAGAGGGAAATAAATAACACCTCACCTTGTAACGGATAAATTCCCTT
Source organism: Astatotilapia calliptera (assembly GCF_964374335.1). Lineage (NCBI taxonomy): Eukaryota > Metazoa > Chordata > Actinopteri > Cichliformes > Cichlidae > Astatotilapia > Astatotilapia calliptera. Next base: position 25,403,560 of record NC_137429.1, on the reverse strand, counting down.
CAGGAAGAAAACTCTACGCGGCTTTTCTGTGATGCTTTCGCGAAACTCGGTTTAATTTTTTAGTGCTCCGCCATCCTCCACAGCCTCACCGCTTCCTTCACCCATCCACAACTGCGGCACGAGAGACAGCGCGCGTGCTCTTATCAACCACCGCCTCCACTGAGCGGCAGTTCCAAAGGCGGGCCGCTAGAGGCCGCCAACTAGCTTTACAGAAACGGAAGCGTCGCAGAGTTTTTTCTATTTAAAGATTAATTTACTTTTTTTTTTAGCCCGAAAATACATTTTATTTATTTATTCCAATTTAAGTAAGTCAGCGTTAAATAGTCTAGAAAGAGCACTGCGACAGCAAACAGCCTGAGGTGGACTCGAACACACGCCTTTGTTTACCAACGGAGATATTATAGGCGAGAGACGCAAAGTACTAAGGCTGCAAGATCACCGACCAAATAACTAATACTTGTCTGCCAAATGGTGAGCTTCGCTTCTAGAAGGACCTTGACTATATAAACTCGCTGGGTCTTTATTATCGTGTCCATAAAAATCTTAAATTAACGACTAAGATTCCGTTTGTCTGTTTTCTTTTCTTCCTTTATATTCCCGTAGCCTGTATAGCTTCTGTCACGTTTGAAAATATAAATATTAGCTACTGAAGTGAATGGTTGTAAACACGAACCTACAGTTTGTTTGGTCAACAAGGCGGGGTCTCTGAAGGCAGCACGACAGGTTTACTGTCAGTCAGTGCGCAGGTGTACGTGGTTATTATTTCAGGCGCTTGTGTTTGCAGGTTCAATATTCCTTCGCTATTTATTTAAAATAATAACTTAATGACAGCAACACATCGCCCATCCTCGCTCACGGTCTCGGGCAGGTACAGTGGAACTGGAAGGTGTTTCTCGATATGTTAGCTTCACGGAAGTGTGTACACAGCGCGCGTCCCCAGAGCGTGCTTAAATGACAGGAGGATAGAAGCGGCGCGTCTCTTATCAAGGACAGGCTCTGATCACAGCTGGACGATCAACATGGCACCCAAAGACCCTCTCCTTGGCTCCCTCAAAGGTAAGCATCAATAATAGATGAGTGATGGTACGATGCCATTGGATCACAATTTCAGTAAGCAGCTGATCGTGACGTACTCATAATAAAACGTACAACTAGAATTGGGTTTAATTTCTGACCCTGCAGCGCGCTATTTTTACGCCAAAAAAGCTTCCGCTACGTTTTTTTTTATCATCAACACAGTCTCTGTTTTAGTGTTGATGAGTGAAATGGCGATGATCACATGGCTTGCAAAAATGCAGTTATGTCATGCTGATGACAACAGATTCAATGTGTGTTGCGTGTTTTTTCCCCTTCCCACTCAGTGTGTGTCCTGAACCTGCAGTCAGATGGAGAGACGGTGACAGATTCCAACCCTCACCTCGCCTCCTGCTGTGAGCTGCTGGAGCTGGTCCTCAGGAAGGGACTCCAGCGTCAGTATCATTATTTTGTGTAGCTGAATTCATTTTGAAGGAGACTTCTGCAGTATTCACTCAGGGTGTGTTTCATTTCTCTCCAGAGCCCGTTCTTAGTCTGGTGCACAGAGATTACTGGCACTGCTTCGAACAGCTACCCCATCAAGATGCCTGTGGCAGGTAACTACATCCTGCTTAGTTTAGCAGATGGGGAAGGTTTTTTTGTTGTTTTTTTTAGTGACAGCTTCACTCATTAATGCCCGTCACCTCTCTGTCTGTCTTCTCCTGTGCAGTCTGTCTGCTCTGTCCTTGGCAGTTGAGCAGACCAGAGTTTGCAGGAAGCTGCTCTCAGCTCAGGGCCGAGGGCGCTACCTGCTCAGGCTGGCCCTCAGCCGCAAGGTCCTGCCGCAGTTCTTCACACACCTGCTGCACACTGCCAGACTCCTGGAGGTCTGATACATGGACAGATGCATTGTTCCCCAGTGTTGAGCACACAAAAATGGGATTTTAGAAAGTGTGTTTCTCTAACAGACTTGCATAGTTGTGATTAACATTGTTTCTCTTTCCTTCAGTGGTACAGCCCAGATTTATCAATTCTCAGGAATGAGGAATTTGTGGGTGAGGTTACAGCAGCTTGAACAAAACTGAGGAAGTTCTTGTCAACAACAAAATCTTAAGAGCTGCTGTTCTTCCTCTTCCAGAACCTTTCATGTCGCTGCTGCTGGTGCTCTCACACATGGACTTCAAACTGGACATGGAGGTCAGAGCTGCTACTGTGATTTTTTCCAATCACTTTGAACTCCAATCTAATAAGAATTTTCTTTTCTTGTATACAGAATTGCAGTTTTCTGGATGAGAGCTGGCTCCTGCCGGTAAGAGCATCACAGTAACACTGTTATTATGTTATTTGTCTTTGGATATTATATAAATCCATAGAAGGAAAAAAAAACTACAATCTTAAGGAGGTGAAAGACTGACTGCTGGCTGTTTGTTTTTAGGTGTGTGAGATATACGAAGTTGTGCCCTGCCGGGAGGTAGGGTTGGTTCTGAGGTTAGTATGTTCCAGTCTACAAATATTTCCATTACACTGAGCACGTGGGCTAGTAAAAAAACATCTATGGATCTGCTTCTTAGGTATCTCAGCGGGCGCGTCTTTGTTCTTGACCTGATTCCCGGCAGTCAGGCTGACGTCGACAAGTTCATCGGTGCTGGTGACATCCTCGATGAGATCAATGGGACCTCGCTGAGGAATTCTAAAAGTGGACATGTGAGAAATCCCTCAGATATACAGTGCCGTACTGCATTAGGGCTGTTGTGATATTGCATTTTCATGACACAATTATCCAGCAAAACGAATTCATGTTAAATATATCATGCAATATCCGTGGATATTTCGTGTTTGTGGATCATCTATATTTTGATAAATGCCTTAGATCCAGGTGGGGCAGTCTCCGTGAATTATGTTTTGCAGATGATGACATTGTGACCTATAGTGAGAGTCTGGAAAGATGGAGGTACGCACTATAAAGGAATGAAAGTTGGTGGGAGCAAAATGGAATACATACATGTGATGAGAGGGAGACAGATGGAAAAATAGTGCACAAGGGAGGTGAAGAAGACAGTGCAGGCAGGGTGGAGTGGGTAGAGATGAATGTCGGGGAGGGATTTTTGACAGGATAGCATCAAGAGAGTATTGATAGATAAATATAGATAGATGTAGATATTTAAGCTTGAGCTGCCAGGCGGGATGCAAAGGTGCTGCATATATATACACTTCTTTACCAGACCTTTTTTACTTGCACTCCCAGGCCGGTGCAGTTCTGTCTCGGTTTAAAGGCTGCCCTTTGTCCATCCGTGTTATAAGATGGAGGGCCCACGACGGAACAGTGTATAGACCCCTTATCAAATTCCTGCGGGCCCTGAGGACAGAGAACCCCACCCTGCAGCTGGGTCCTGCTCCCTCCCAGGAGACAGCAAGCAGAGACCAGAAGCCTCCTCCATCACAGTGTCTCAAAGAGGGAAGGCAAGTGTTAACACGCCATCGCTGCGATCTGTATTCAAGCTGCCGTCATGATGTGACATTTGAGAAATACATTCTGAACAACCTCTGTTCCACAGGATTGTTTACATAGTGCAATTCTTGGGAAAGGCAAACATTGGAATGGTAAATGACAATTTGTTTTTACAGCATTTTCAAACATTCTGCACACACCTCCTGTAACTGTCATTTGTCTGCCTCTCTCAGTTTGGAGGAAAGGAGGTGCTCCAGCATGCAATCCCACAGGTGTTGCAGAAAAACCTACCTAGCAAGGTAATGAAAGCTGTTTCCCCAATTTTCTGCAAAGCACTTATATATGCATAACCCATTTAATTTTCCCTGCAGGAAGTGCTTTTAGATTTGAAGGAAACACATTTGACGTGCACAGACAGAAACAGTAAATTGGTAAGTAGATCTCTCTCACAAAGATTTGCCTGTACTTTAATTCTCCTAAAGTTTTGTCTTCATTTCTCTCATCAGGAGTTGTTTGAGCACCATTATCCCGAGATTTCATGTGTAGGGAGATATGCACAGCCAGACTACACAGCATTTGCCTTCTGTGTGGCGTAAGTATCACATTTTATATGAAAGCCCTTCACTGATATTGCAGTACATCCTGGCAAAATACCATAATCTAAGCTATTTTATTATTAAAGGCTTTTCCACACATCCCTGTTAAACTAGGCTGCTTGTAGTTTAGATCGCACTCCTCCTACGACAGGATGTCATGATGCAATATACAAGCCTAGTCATTGGCTGGGCCCCCATGTCATCTAAGCACATGATTGGCTGTGTTCACAGAGACTCCCCAGAAACCCCTCAGTCCACAGGCTTTTGCTGTGTGGTGCTACGAGCCAGCAGCATCAAGGAGTGCGAAGACATCGTCTGCAGGATTGGTGAGGCATCACGGCTCTCAGACGCAGTCATGTGCTTACAGGCGTGTCACTCAAACACTAAACACTTGTATTTTCCCCCACCTACAGCCACTGGGTTCAAGCATACGGAATGGTTTGTATGACAAACCAGCTGTGACCAACTTTGTGTTGTAAATAAAAGATGTGTATTGACCATATAGACCTCTTCACTGTCTGTATAGTAAAAAAACAAAACAAAAGGACACACCTCTTACTACTCATAAAGACCTTTAATAGAAAGACATGTGACAACATTTCATAAATAGTATTAAATGTAGCTGCCAAGATTTTATGTTGGAAAAAACATGTTAAAAAGCCATCGATATATGCAGGGGTTTGCCATGCTCTTTGTTACCAAGTATAGAGAATCAACTGAGGTAGCCAACACCCTGACACTAGGCCTTACTGAGCATGACACGCTGGCATTTTGTGGTAAATGGATTAAAAATCCTGCCCCCCATGGAAGATGGACCCCGGCACCCACAAGTTTAAAGTCAAGTGATGTTACATCTTATGATATGACCCACAATGGATAATCTGAAGCCCCCTTCAGACAAACTCTGTCTCCATTGATGGTACTTTGAGTGAGCACAAGTTTGTGTAGTGACATGTAAGTCTCATTCTCAAAGTGAACTTTGTGATCAGATGGGCGCACAAGAGTACAACTGCTTGTGCATCTTTGTGATTTGCTCAGCTGCCGAGAAGAATGCCGCGACCCAATCTCACCACAGCAAGGTACAATGAGAATTCCTAGTGATGCGCTCCAACTGAATAGAAGTAGGATGCAGAGCAATTGGCTATAGGAGGATATAGTTGGGCTTCGCCCCTTTGTGACAATGGAGAACTTATTGTTTCAAACAGTAGCTACACTTTTGTCAATGCTGATAGTTCATACTGCATTTGTGGCAACAACCCTTTTGCTCAGAGGACAATTATATGCATGATAGCTTGCTCTCAACCATTGCTTGCATTAATGAAGCTTAGACATTAGAGCAAACCTAGCCCATATCTAATGATAGACAATTGTATGTCTGCAAGGGGCTCGCACTTGCGGAATGATTGATTTGTGTCAAGTAAAAAAAAACAAAAAAAAACAACTGTTTAAAAAAAAAAAGCCAAGAAAATAAAAGTCCACAAAATGGTTAAGTATGATAAATAGGATCATTTGTCATGACAATGGAGTCATTAGCCACTTAGGCCCTCTCTCCCCTTATCCTACGTGCCAGCTGGATGTCTTTGGGCATGATGGTGACACGCTTGGCATGGATTGCGCACAGGTTTGTGTCCTCAAACAGACCCACAAGGTAGGCCTCACTGGCCTCCTGTTTAAGGAGAGAGAAAAAGAAATTTAAATAAGCTTCTCGTTACAGTGCTATTACTCTGCAGGTCAAATGTAAATGTTTCACTTACCTGAAGAGCGCCAATAGCAGCACTCTGGAAGCGCAGGTCAGTCTTGAAATCCTGAGCAATTTCCCTCACCAGGCGCTGAAAGGGAAGTTTGCGGATCAACAACTCAGTGGACTTCTGGTAGCGACGGATCTCCCTCAGAGCCACAGTTCCGGGCCTAGCAGATGAATCGAGCAGATATTCAACACTGTAGGCCAGGAAATCTTTATTTCTGTTAGGGGCAACCAGAGTGCCACACACCTGTAACGATGGGGTTTCTTCACGCCTCCCGTGGATGGCGCACTCTTCCTGGCGGCCTTGGTCGCAAGCTGCTTCCTTGGCGCTTTTCCTCCAGTAGATTTACGAGCAGTCTGCTTGGTACGGGCCATGTTGTACTAGCTTTTAGGATAAACGAAAAACAAAAGTCCAGGTCAGAAACTGCTACATCAATAAAGCAGCTCGGCAGAAACGGGTACGACACCAATTAGTCAAGCTAGCGTGTTAGCCTAGCCTACATGGCTAGCACCGTCGGTTCCCCCTCCCCCCCAAGGCGGCCAACACCAACATAAGCAGCGCTACTTTTATACGCCACCGCAGCTTATGTAACAGTTTCCACTAAAGCGAACTAGTGATTATGTCCTTTAACACGTTTCGCTTAACGCGTTTATTAACATACTGACATGAACGATTAAAAATCTTTTAACGGCCCAAGGTAGCCGCAAACAATGGCGTCAAAACAGTGGGAGCCCAAAACAGCCCAGCCAGTTTCTGGTTTTCGACTTCGCCATTTTCAGTTTCTCGTTGTACCTCAAACAACATTGCTTTAACTCAACTCTACAAATGTTAGCACAAACGGTTATATAAGCTGTTAGCCATTTCGTAAAGATATCACGTTCAAATGTCACGCAACATTTAAACAATTTTAGCATCGTTTGTGAGTTGTAACTTCACTTTATCGAGTCAATGGTGACATTAAACGACGAACCGCAAGACACTCCATTGTTCTGTTTTTAGCTAAGGCTATCGTTAGCAAGCCGACACTTAAACCCTAAAACAAAAATCACAACACATGTCACAGCAAAGACAATACAATCATTAGACGTATTATTAGCAAGAAGAAATACTCACGTTACCTTTTCGACTTTAGTTGAGCGTGAAACTAATCACGAAGACAACACCGGAACCTCCGAAAGCGTTTTCTATGATAGAGGGCAACGAGGCCGACTATTAATACTTTGTCGTGACGTCATACTTGTAAAACGCTACACACTGATTGGGTCAATGGATATAAGGTACAGCCAATGGAAGCAAGCAAATAAAAAAATAAACGTGACCTCGATTCCTTATTTTCTTCAGTTTCACATTTGTGCAAATGCCATAACTCTGTGACAATGTGACAGTTAATATCTTGAGTGTTTTATGACTTTCACTTTAGTTTTGAATCACAGCTTTAGTCACGTTATAACTGAACTTCAAATCCCATAGTTCCGTGTTATTAGTTGTCCCTTTGCTATTACTTCCTCTTGCCCTGCGCAGGCTCACATCGCCACAGAATGCGGATTTCGAAGCTAATGAGAATAGCTAGCCAGTAAGCTAAAAACAAGCTTCTTGTTGTTAGGGTTTAGAAGGGTACAATGTCTAAAACGTATCCACAGCCCCCGTCATCTTCGGTAGCGACGAGTGCCGGAGGACACTCTTCGTCCTCTTCGTCTTCGCCTGCAGGGGGGTCAACATCTCCTGCAACCGTGTTGAACGTGCAGCCCGAGAAACCTCAACATTACACGTACGTAGCTAGTTAGCGGGATTAGCTTGTGTACACAAGTGTACACAACCTCACGTGCACTTAAACACAGAAAACAACTGTTAAAATGTATTTAAGGAAACTCCATGAATAGTAAACCTGCGTAAAATGGACAAAGCAAATAATGTGCTTATTTAGCGCTGTAGGTCTCCATAAAGAGGCCTAACGTTGGACATTAACAGTAGCCATTTCTTACAGGCTGTGCGGTGGAGCATCGTTTAAGTGCTTTGTTGTGTGTGTGTCACGGCAGCATTCATTAAGTCTTTGTGTTGTGAAAGTATATATATAAAAAAAATCTCCGTGAGGAATTTTGCTCACTGCTGCCGAGACTGTGTTGCGCTAAAACAGTAATTATTTTTATGAGATTATCTTCGTGAAAAACTCAATGATATCAATATATTCCTATTTGTGTAGGCCACTTCAAAATATGGTGACACCGTACAACAACATATTTCAGTCTCTTTGGCTGCTCACCTCTTTCCCAGATATCTGAAGGAGTTTAGAACGGAGCAGTGTCCCCTGTTCGTGCAACATAAATGTACACAGCACCGTCCTTTTTCCTGTTTCCACTGGCACTTCCTGAACCAGCGACGCCGCAGGCCAATACGCAGACGGGACGGAACCTTCAACTACAGCCCAGATGTTTACTGTACCAAATATGATGAGGGAACAGGCACCTGCCCCGACGGAGATGAGTGAGTGTAACAAAGGCTTCAGTTTAGCACAAGATACTTGCCTTGATTATACTTACAACAGAAACAAAAATAGGGATTTGTGTAAGGGGGAAGTTTTGTTTTTGAATGGCATAACTGGCCACACCATGTCTGGGAAGGTCTATATTAGTGGTATGTATAGTCTCTGTAAGGTTAATTTAAACAGAAAGACATAGTATTTAACTAAATGTCCACATTTTCAGGTTTGTTGTTGTTTTAGCAGCCCTTTCAAGTTTAATCTGGCAGGAGAATGTCAAATTCAAGTTCTTTATGAAGCGTATTGTGCAATTGTGTAGGTCTCTGAATGTCAATAGACCTTTATTATCTCCATTAAAAGCATCAAAGTGGTAATTCGGAACACAAATGGGCCAAAACTGTATGGATGTATGTCTAGTAGATGCTTTAGCACCTGTACTGTCACTCTGAGGGTCTCCCTCCAGTGAAATGTGCTGTACAATCCTCACAATGACCTATTTTAATATTAACAAAGAAAATGGAGATCTAAAGGATGCAACATGATTCCTGTTCTGTGACATTTTTGGTTCAGGCAGCCCACCATATAATGGCATCTTAGTTGTGGTTAGTTATGGTCAAAGTAGCCCATTTATTTAATTAATTATGTCCCTCCATCTATTTTCCTACCACGGACCCCTTCTTCTGTCTCTTCATAAGTCTCTTTTTGGGACTGATGTCCCTCCTCCTGCACTTCTCCAAAGCTTGCAGCAGCAACTGTTTGTGACTGCGACTTCTTACTAGTTTTTGCTGGTACTACTGACGGTGCAGCTGCTAACATATTGCTTACTTTGGCACATTTTGTTGCATTTATTTCTTGTTTCTCTTTTCTCTCTCAGCTTTTCAGTTCCATGCTTTACCTTTTGTTTAGCCATCTTTATCAACCACTTCTTCCACACTAAACTCTATTCTACAAGGTGCATGACTGCACAGGGAAGGTAGGGGCGAGCCAGTGATGGGGCAATCCAAATTCTAATACAAATGAACCAATGGGCTGCTGTCAGTGCTTGTAGGGTAGTGTTAGAGTGCACAGCGGCCCATCAAGCCGACCTGTATGCTGTGTGCATATGGACACAAAAAACATAAAAAATTATATTTACATGTCATGTCTGATTACCAGTACAGTCCTGGTTGGCACCTATGGATAAAGGTGCAAAGGGTATATATTTTGTGATTTGAGCTTCAAATCAGAATACAAAAGTGTCCTTTAAATGTTGTGTGCTTAAAACATCTCACAGTCCTATTTACATCAGCAGTTGCCACAAACAAAGAATTATGAAGTGTGTTTTTCTTTACCTTTTTTTTTTTAAATACTATCCATACAAAACAGTTCATAATTAAAAAAAAAACATTGAAATGTATGCATGATTTGCATGCCTTTAAATAAATAATTTAACATTTTTGAATTTTATTTTTCTACATTCCAGGTGCCCATTTCTGCATCGAACAGCAGGTGACACAGAGCGCAGGTACCATCTCCGCTACTATAAAACTGGATCGTGTATCCATGAAACTGATGCAAAAGGCCACTGCAGCAAGAACGGCTCCCACTGTGCATTTGCTCACGGATCACATGACCTACGCAGCCCCGTTTATGACATCAGGTACACCAAATAAAACATGGAAGCGATCTTTGAAGTAGTTTCTATGTGTGTGGCTGTGTGTTGACAAAGTTTTTTTTCTCATTACGTGCTACACAGGGAAATGCAGGTGATGGAGTCTCAAGGAGGCTCAGGGACCACAGACGGAGGTGGAGGAGATGGGCAGTCGGGACAGGCAGCGAGTACAGCCCTCATAGAGAAGATCTTGAGTGAGGAGCCACGCTGGCAAGGTAACATCTGGAACACCACTTCAGGAGGAATTCAGGCAGAAAAACAGCTCACTGCTCAATCTTTGCTATGTACTATCGGCTTTGTGTTCCTACCTAAGTACTAAGAGAAAGATCATATGTGTGTAGTCATTAGGATATGGATTGCGTTGGTGTGTGGGGATGTAGCTAGTAGCTGTAGATCGTTTCTTAGTAGTACACAAAAACTCTCTTAATAGAACACAAAGCAAAGATGAAAACCAGGACATGGAGTCTTAAAGCGATCACCACAGTGATTCTAGAAACATGAAGACGTAGAAACAGAGGCTGTAGCCTGACTGCTCATCAGTTTACTTGTTGAAGCTTAGGGTCTGGCTGGTGGGCTGGGGTCAGCACTCACTCTGCTTTAACGTCACTGTGGGTTCTTAGCTAGCTTAGCGTTAGCATGCTGTCTGTGCAGATGGTTGCAAAGAGCTGAAGTTGTGTTAGCAGCATAATGCAAATATCCATGCTGTAGACTGCCACTATTTTCCTCCAACACATGAACTGAAATCAGCTGATTGTAGCATCAGTGCAAGTGGAACTGATAAGCAAGATTGATAAGCAGACAGATTAACAGTTACAAATAACTGGACTACTAGGAGCTGGATCTCTACATTTCTTTTCTAATAAGAACATGAAAAATTGTTAGTCTTCCTACACTGACAAACACAGTAATACAGGATTACCTTAGCTTGCGTACATTTATTAACATATGTTTGCTATAGCGTTTTTGCAACAATTCAACTTGGTTGGAGTTATGCATGTTTGCATGAACCTATTCTAATGTGTTAGTCTGAGTTACAGCACAAACTGATTTCTAATCCTCTGCAGAGATTTCAGTTTCCAAAACTCTGTTGTATCCTTTTAGAAATCTGATATGATGCCGTTTGTTAAACAGTGCTTACAGGTGTGAAGTAAATTAGGTTGTGTTTTTACAAAACCTCTTAAATGTTATTTAAAAACATGTTTTTTGCTTTAATTAAATGTATATATCAGTTTTTCAAAGGTTGTGATAACGTACAAGTTTGAACAAGTCTTGAATCTTTTCAGGTCCAATCACCATCCATATTGGGCTGTATTTTGAGATTGTCTGTTTATATAGATTTCCAGTTGCTGTAAGGTCAAATATTTTTACCTAATTTCCCTTGATCTGCCCTTACAGTCTGCCTGCCTCACTGTGTCTTTCCTCTCTCCTCTGTGTCTCCTCAGATAATGACTACGTGCTGTCCCATTACAAGACGGAGCTCTGTAAGAAACCACCTCGCCTGTGTCGTCAAGGTTATGCCTGTCCGTATTATCACAACAGCAAAGACAGGAGACGCAGCCCACACAAGCACAAATACAGGTGCTGTGTTTCATTGTGCTAAAGAAAGAAGGCATTTAAAACATGAGGCTATTGTTGTTGCTCAATTGGGGCTCAGTTGTTAAAGCAAATTGTTTGTTTCTTACCACCGCAGAGCGTTGCCATGTCCTGCGGTGAAGCAAAGTGAAGAGTGGGGAGATCCCAGTAAATGTGAGGGAGCTGAGTCATGTCAGTACTGCCACACGAGAACAGAACAACAGTTCCACCCAGAGGTTTGTCTCCTTTAGAGGAAATTTTATAGAACTTGACTGGAAATCACCCAAGATGTGAAGCAGTGTCTTTTTTTTTTCTTTTTTTGGTTACAGATCTATAAATCCACCAAGTGCAATGACATGCAGCAGTGTGGCAGCTGTCCCAGAGGGCCCTTCTGTGCCTTTGCTCATGTTGAAAGTAAATCCCCACAAAACACCTGTGATCATGTCTCAGAAACCCAAGGCGCCTGATGAGTCAACTTGTAATTTTTGTTTTTCTTCCTCCTCCAGAGCCCTTTGTTCCAGAGGAACCATCATTCCCCAACCCCAGCTCCCCTCCACCCCCTAGGCCTCCAGACCCTATTCCTGTCCAGGAGGTTTCTGCCAGTCCCGGTTGTCACAGCATGGGGTCTTGCTCTATGTCGGACCCCTTCTCTCCTTCTGCAGGCTCATGTGTAGCAGAGCGGGGCTTTCTTGGTAGCGTTTTGTCTCTGTGTGAGGACTTGAGTGGATCTGCAGAACCTCAGTCTCCGTGGGCGGGAGAGGGAGGGTACGGCAGGGCACCTGGCTTTGAGAGGGAAGATCAGGTAAGAAGGACGCGCATGAGAAAAAGGGAACGTGGTCGTATGAGTTCCTATTAAGATATACTGAAGAAATATAATCTCTAGAATGACGACATTACTGCAAAATATTTGTCCTGCTTATTTAAGGTCACTATTTTTCAGGCCAAACAAAGGGGTTTTGCTCTAGAGCAGCGGCACAGAGAACTAGCATCAACTCAGAACAAACAGGTTTTCTTGTTTTCTAATACGATCAAACATTTTGAAATGTATTTCTTGCTTATTTATTTGTTAAAGTAACAAAACCTTTTCTTTTTCTTTCTTCACAAGGACCTTCAGGTGTTTTTGCCAGTTGGCAGCCCTTTGAGTCTGTCCTCCAGTATCCCCTCTAGTCTGGCAGCCACACCACCTAGCCCTGCTCCGCTTGGACCCCCAGGATCCAGCATATCCTCTGGAATGAATGCTAATGCCTTGCCCTTTTACCCGACTAGTGAAACGGTGGAATCAGTTGTTGGTAAGTAAAAGTGAAAAAAAAGAAAATCCACATATCTCGCAGTTGTGACAGTAGATATGTAAGTTGTGGTGTTTTATGTGTTACAGAATCAGCCCTGGATGATCTCGACCTGAATGACTTTGGTGTGTCGGCGTTGGAGAGAAGCTTGGAGAGCAGCTCTGCTCTGCCCAGTGTGGGAGTCATGCTCGGTATTTGAAAGCATGAACACACACAGAATTATCGACATGCGAATATCTGTCTGACATCAAACATTATGTACATGTATGTAAAAATCATTTCTTTTTCTCTTGGCCTACAGGAGGTAGCCAGCTTCAGAGTTCTGCCCCAGTGAACATCCCAGGCTCTTTTAGCAGCTCCGCTGCTTTTAGCTCACCTTCACCATCTCCCCCAGTCAGGCCGCATGCTTCACCATTCTTCTCTACTCATCTGTCCCAACCTGGCCAATCAGAGAGCAGCTTCCTGGGACCATCTCATAGCTCTTTAGGTCTGTAGATTTTTGTTTAAATGATCAAATAGTCTCATACAGAACATGATTTTGCTTATATTTAATTGTTTCTTTGTAGGTCTGAATGGTATGAGTACTAATATCTGGGAGCACTTCCCATCAGGCCAGGGGTCTCCTGGTACACCTCCTACCCTACTGCCCTCTGCTCCTTGTGCAGAGACCTCCAGGCTCAAACAGGAGCTGGAGGAAGCTCACAGGACACTGAAGCAGTGGGGTCACAGCTGGAGACACACAGCTCAGGTAGGTAGGTAGTGGGGCATGCAAATGCAAGCGTGTCCCTGAAGCAGCAGTTTGTGTGCCGTGACCTGCAGAAATAGAAGAAACAAATCCAAATCTGGACCGCACGTCATTTGTTCCGCCTGCTTTCTCTCGCAGTCGTTTGCAGCACTGAAAGCGGATGCAGAGGAGTCACGTGCCCATGCAACGCGGTTAGCCATGGAAGCAGAAAGAGCCAGGCAGGCTGAGGAGGAGGCGCAGAGACAAGCTACTCTCCTGCAGGAGGCGCTGGAGAGCTTAAGGAGCGGAGATAATCCTCATCTGTCACTGCACCAACTCCAGCTACTACACCGGCTGCCGTTGGAGTCGGTCCTCAGTTTACAGGCTCAGCTTTGTACCTGCTTACATGCTGTGGAACAGGTAATACCCACAACCTCCACGACCTGTTAGCCTCACACTGCTTGTTTCGAAGTCGAATAGCATCCACTCTAGTGTTCTAGCTAACCAACACTTTTTGGCCACATAGAACATTAAGGAGTTTAGATGTTTAGTTAATTAAGTAAGTAGGCAGTAGCTTACTCAGAAATCCTCAGAAATTATCTTACCAGTCAAAAAAAGTAGTATCAATGTTTTGATACTGATACTGGCTTAAAAGAAAAAAATAAAATGTCCCAGTTATGTGATATTTCATATCTGATAGCACATGTAAGAAGGCTAACACACAAAGCTGGCCAGCCTATCTCAAAGATGGTAGATGAAGGGTCATTGTTTAGTATCTGAAATGGTACGAAGCACAGTGAGGGTTACAGTCACACCACATTCCTCCAGTTTGTCTTCTTAGCAACAGAAGTGCAGTAGTTTAATTAGTGATCTCATGTTTTTTATTAACCTAATTTTCTATCAAAACTTCCATCACACACTTAGACTTTAATTAGAAATCTTGGCTACACGAGGAAAGCAGCGTTAATATAATTCTGAAATTGTGTTGAAATTGTTTTTTTTAGCATGAAACATGAAAACGGGACAGTGCCACCCACAACCAGAAAACGAGCAACCGGGTTTTAGAAAAAAAAGTCACACAAACAAGAGGGAAATGTTCATTTTTTTTTGAAGGTAGCATCAAAACTGAAAACGTTCTGGAACTCAAACATTCTTCACCATATGTTATATTGTCCCACTCTTTGCAGCTATAACAGCTCCAGTCTCCAGTATAATTAATCCCAAAGGTCAAAGGTTGAGGTCAGGACTAGTCTAGTTCTTCCACACCAAACTCTCTCATCCATGTCTTTGGGGGCTTTGTTTTATGAACTGGAGCAGTCATGTTGGAACAGGAAGGGGCCATCCCCAAACTGTTCCCACAAAGTTAGGACCATGAAAGTCTTGGTATACTAAGCTTTAAGAGTTCCTTTCACTGGCTGAGTCCAACTCCTGAAACATTACCCATAATCCCCCCTCCACCAAACTTTACACTTGGCACAGTGCAGTCAGACAAGTACTGTTCTCCTTGGATACTCACCCATTAGATTACCAGATAGAGAAGCACGATTAATCACTCCAGAGAGCACGCCCTCACTGCTTTAGAGTCCAGTGGTGGATGCTGAGGTGCTTTACACCAATGTGCACTATGCACCTCAGCTGACCCCACTCTGTGATTTTATGTGGACTGCTACTTTGTGGCTGAGCCGCTTCTGAATTGATTCATTCACAAATGTTTATAGAAGCCGTCTGCATGCCCAGGTGCTTGATTTTATACACCTGTGGCCATGAAAGGGATTTTAACACCTGAATTCAGTTATTTGAATGAGTGAGTGAATACTTTCAGCAATAGGGTGTGGCTGTGGTGACGTAAATAACCTAAGATCTGAATTGACTCATTCCTAGTTATGGCCAATTCAATAAGTTGAGACAGATTCTTCAAGATTAGGCAGCCCATCAAAGTAATTATGTTGATCTCACTTATAAGGGGGGGAGAAATAAAGCCCTCTGGAAAGTCAGAGCACTCTAAAACAGATTGGAGCATGCCCTGATGTTCCCATCACAGGCCGGTGTCCTGTATGGCAATGGAGAAACCAAATCCCACAACTTCAAAATTAGACAAAAAAAATGTTTTTGGTCTATTATACTAACTTTCAGCTCTGTGTTTTTAGGCTCTGTGAGAGTAAACTGTATGATCATAGTTGAAAGTAAGGCTCAACCTCGATTTGCTTCCCTTTAAGCCCACTTTTTTCTGATTGGCTGCTCAGAAACAATTCTGGACATGACCATATTAGAGAGATCTTGTCTCTGTGTGACATCCTACAGAGCCAAGAGCAAAAAATAAGTGTCTGATACAGAGATTTAGGTTTTAAACATGAGCTTTTGTTTATAGAACTTGTTTTATATGTGCTGGCTTCATTATTTGAACCTTTACCTGTATTTAACCTGAGTTTCCACTATTGTAGCCATCCATATATGGCAGAAAATAAAGGAAAGAACGATAGATTGTCTTTAACTTTATTCATACTGATACAAATTACTATAGATAAAAGGCATTTTACTACAACAAGACTTGTAAAACGACATATCTGTAAGGTACTGCAGTGGCTGACACGTGTGACAGTAACTTACATGTATGTATGACTAATACTGACAAACACCCAGTAACCTGATGATTCACTAACACTGTATATGAACATAACCATGTATTAATGTCTTTGTCCAGTTTAAGAGATGTTAACATGTCCCTCTTGTGTTTATTAAGGTGGTGTACAGGAAACAGAGACAGTGCTGCGTGACGTGTGGAGAGCAGGGCTCGGTGTCGCTGCCCTGTGGCCATGGACTACAGTGTGAGGGCTGCTCCACCTCTACAGATTGCCCACTGTGCCCTGAACAGAGCCTGGAACAGCAGCTCTCTTGACCTCACAATTCAGTGGGACCACCACAGATTCCAGACCAGTCAGTCCTGATTCCACAGACACCAGCCTCGAATTGTGTCAACAGTTCAGAATTACCCAGAGGTCATTTTGTTATTTGGTAACAAATCAAGCACTGACCTAGTTGTGTACTTCTAAGATGAGATTTACTCACAAATTGCCAGCTTGGTGAGCTGTAGTCACTAAGTAAAAGCTCTTAATGTGGAACTTTGAATGATGTTTCCAGTGGAACAATTTCTTTTCTTTCTTTTTTTTTAAACTAGATGATGCTTTTGACCAGCAACACTGTTCTTTCCACCTGCCCCTGAGTTGTGAAAATCACTTTAAGACCTGCTGTCATTTCTTGTGTAACCCAAGCTATGAAACATTTACACAAATAGTTCTCAATTATGTTTCTTTTTTTTACTCTAAACAGAGTGTTTTCCATCCATGTGCAACAGGTCAGCAGTTTGACTTTATTTTTTTATTTATTGTTTAATATTTTTGAGCCATCCTAACAAAAATCAAGAGGTCTGAATGAAAACACTTAAAGGGCATGGTTAGTTTCATCTAGCAATGAGTCTATATTGTTACAGTCAAAAAGAAGATATCCCAGTCTACTGATATCACATTTATAGATTTTACTGCATTTTTTTTCTCCCTGTCTTTAGCTAAAATTATTTGCTGGTCATTGTTAACAGAAATATAAAAACAATAGTAGGAATATTTGTTTGAATTTACAACAGATGGCCTCTGTTTAAAGCACTCAGGTCTAATATTCTTCTACATAAACTGGAAGAATAAGCATGTTAACACAATCGAGGCAAACATAGTCAACTTGTGTACTCTTTGAAAAGACATATTTTTAATTTTTACTTTTTCATGTTAACTCAGACATAAGTATTTTTATTAAAACCGGCCCCATTGCTGTGTTTAAATCAACGCGCAACAGGTTTATCTGCCAATATTTTAGCATTTGTAGTAATCTTTGACATTTCAGCGTCAAATGTAGTCTTATATAATATAATATATACACACACACACACACACACACACACACACACACACACACACACACACACACAGTTAAGTGATGTCATACTTATCTCTTGCACTGATTAGACAAAGCATCAGGAAGCATACAGGTATGTAAAGCTGTGTGAGGCTCAGTGTTCATGATCACTGTGATGGTCTTCAGTAAACTCATGCTCAGCATAAGGTCCACACACAACTCATGCAACACCAGTGTTTCCTTCTGAGTGGATTTTTTTCATTGTTTTTGGTACAGATCATTAAAACAAATTGTATATTTTTGGAGGAACAGCTTGTTTCTGTGTGTTCATTATGACTGAATGGCCTCCTGTGACTGTTTCTCTCTCTGTCTTCGCTTCTTTGCAAAAGCCTGCGCCTCCCGGTCTCCTTTCCTGGACTCCAGTAACCGCAGGATGTTGTTGTCTACAGAAATGCACACAAACATGGGTTAGGCTTGAGTGCCACTGATGATTTACAATTTAAGGAACACTTTAAAAACACATCAGATCTCAATGGAAAAAAAGTGATGGTGATGTCTATAGTGATATGGTTAATGGGTTAGGGAGGAAAGGGATGCCACATTGTGAGATTGAAATGAAACTTATAAACCTACAGAGGGCTGATTTCAAAGTGAAACAGTGATATAGCAGGCTAGTATAAATTTCATTGCAGCAAGTTAAAATGATACTCGGAAGTTAGGGCATGCTCCTAATGAGCTGACAGATGGTGTCCTGAGGTATCTCCTCCCAGATCTGGACCAGAGCATCAATGAGCTCCTCGACAGTTTGAGGCGCAACCTGGCGGCATAACGTCCCAGGGGTGCTGTGTTGGACTTAGATCAGGCAAGTGTGCGGGCCAATCAGTGCAATTAATTTCATCATCCTTGAGGAACTGCCTGCATGCTCTTATCTTGTGAAGCCGTGCACAAAGAGGAACGTAGGACCTACTGCACCAGCGTAGGGTCTAATAATGGAGCCAAGGATTTGATCCTGATACCTAATGGCAGGCGGGTTGCTGTTGCTTTGTCTATGTATCTACCCACGGATATGCCTTCCCAAACCATCACTGACTCACCACCAAACTGGTCACCTTTAACAATGTTAGACATTCTCCACGACATCTCCGGACGTCACATGTGCTCAGGGTTAACCTGCTCTCATCTATGAAAAGCCAGTGGTGACTTCATGCCAACCTCAATAAGTCTGTTTGTCATCAACATTCACACCAGTGGCCTGCTGGAGATCATTTTGTAGCTCTGGCAGTGCTCATCCTGTTCCTCCTTCCATGAAGGAGCAGATACTGTCCCTGCTGATAGGTTAAAGACCTTCTATGGCAGCGGTGCCCAGGTCCGTGAGTCGTTTGGTACCGGGCCGCGAGAGTGTCAAATTTACGGTTTTCAGGGTTTTTAAATCGTTTTTTAGCGTTATTTTTTAATCGTTTTTATTGTTAGGTTTCCCTTGGTCTTTTCCCACGTGTTAGGAAACAAATCTTCTTTTTTTGGTACCAGTACTGGTTTTATTTTGTTGTATTTACCTGCGACACCTTAAAGGTCGGTCTGTGGTGCAAAAAAGGCTGGGACGGCTGTTCTACGGCATGTTCATGCTTTTGAGACTGCCTATGCCAAACCTTCTGGCATAGGCAAGTACTTACAATATGAAGCGCCTTGAGGCATCTGTTGTTGTGATGTAAGTTTAACATACTGACGTACTGTTAGGCTTAGGATGCATCAGAGGCAGGCGGATTTGAGCAGGAACGTTATTTGGCTGTAAGCTGAGTTCATCTCCTTTGGATTCTTTAGCGACTCCCGGTATTGATCTGAGGGACAGAAAGGCCTCGCCTTCAAAGTCGTCTGACCTCAAGGTGTCGTGGTCCAGGACTGTGATCACCAGGCAAGCGCTGTGGGCCTGACACTGTTCCAGTGAAACCAGACTACGACAGAGGAGGGGAGGCAGATACATGAGATGAAACACGTAGAAAGAAGACAGCCACACAGGCTCACGTATGAGAGTGAACTACTTACAATTCAAATGCCTCGTCAAAAAGGGGATTGAGATCGCAGTTTTTGATCTGAGTGCAGCGAGGTTCTACCTCGGGAAAGATGTGGTAAGGCTCCAGACACAGATGCACGAATGGATCACTGAGACCTGCCGTCAATGCACACGTCACTGTATACTTATCATGGATCTAGAGCGCCTGTTTGTATCAACAGGATGTGTTTGTAACTGTTCTCACCATTAGAATCCATTGGTAGGAGGTTGACTGCATTCAGCACGTCAATTCTGAGTCTTTGGTCTGATGTTCTGTAGGATGCTAGGAGGGTGACAGCGCCGTATTTCTCCCCACTGTATGCTTTCTGTAAATCAGCAGAGACAGTGACAGTCTAAAAGAGCTGCAAAAGAAATTTGTGTGATAAGTGTTTATTGCAAAACTCACCTGCTCAAACACTTTCCCTTCAAGGTACTTTTCCACAAGCTGCTGGCTATTCAGGGAGTGGTGAGTGAGGTGGCTTTTGAGGGCCTCGACAGACACAAGAGTGAAATAATAAAGTCAAATCGTTTTAAACTCTTCGGTGAAATGAATAGTTTCTTCTTCTGCAGAGACTCACCTTGTACTCATCAGAGTGAAGTTTATTCAGAGGAAGTCCGTTTCCCTCCGCGTGGAAGCACTGCTCAAGGCACTGACATTTTCAAGAAATGCAAAAATAAATTATTACGCTTTTTACGGGTTTTTTTTTATTTTGATGACGTCCGCTCAAAATGGTCGTTCTAATGACCAGCAGTCACAGCTCGTCTGCTTCATTGATCTGTAACCTGGGTACACTGCAGTAACCTTACTGATGAGTTTCAATTACTAATTTAAAGTCTAACTGAAACAACATGATGTTCATTTGGTAAATAGTGGTCCCCATTTAAGTCAAAAAGGATGATAAAGAATAGCAGATGAACAGTACTCAAAGCCACGTCCTTAAGAAAGAGGACAAAATCCAGCAAAGATCTTACAGGAGCTGAGAGATCATTTTAGAAGGCCTTGGTTAATATACACGTCACCAAAACCTCATGAGAAATGTTCTTAGTGGAAGGGTAGCTGTTAAGATGCCATATTCAAGGTAGGAAAAAATGCTGAGGTATGCCAAACTACATAAGAACCTTCCTGAAAATCAGTGACAACAGGCCTTATTGAGTGATGGATCGATATTCGATATTTTTGGTATAAATTCTCATCAGTATATACAGAGGAGGTCATGAGAGATATAACAGTCTCAACATCACAGAAGAACGGAGCCAACATTCAAAGAGGAGCTTGGAATGTCCTTTAAGAAGATTGGAGAACTTTTCCTGAAGAGTGCTTAAAGAAATAACAAGACAGCCAGACAGTTTTCTGTGGCTGTGGACCAACCTGCAGTGTATATAGCAACCTCTGGGAGAACACCATTAGCCCCTCTTGCAGTTGATGCTGATTAGCCACCTGGTGGATGATTTTCACTGAGTTATTCCACAGAGGAGTCAGGAGACTGGATATAGAAGATAAAATAAGTTGACACTCTTTAGAAAACTTTGAGACACTGAAAACAAACTACTGGAAAATACACAACACAAGCAGAGCTATCAGACATTAGGCTCAGTACCTGTTGAAGTTCTCTTGAACTAAGTTTTCATTCATGTACTGCAGCTCCTGCTCTATGTAGCGCATAAGAGGGGCTGCAGCCTAAGAACAGAAAAGAGGCTAAATGTTAGGCAAACACAGAAATTCAGTTCACATAGACTTGATTCAATTCAGTCCCCTCAAGGTGATTTATGTTGTGAGTTAAAGAGAAAAGCCAAACAATCAGACCCACTATCAGCAAGCACTTGGTGACTGTGGGAAGGAAAAACTCCCTTTTAACAGGAAGAAACCTTAGGCAGAGGAGGAGCAGCCGTCTGCTGTGACCAACTGGGGATGAGGTGAGAAAACTGGACAAAAGACTGGAAGAGAGCAGGCATGACTCACATCCTCTGTGGATTTGGAAGGAATCCTCCGTCTGGTCGACATGTTTCTGACGTGTGTTTCAATGTCTGTGTTTAACTGAAGAGATATTTCATTTTAAATGTGTGAAATATAGCGTTTTTTAAAAAAGTGTCCAGTTTTCCATTCTAGTCTTCGATACCTTCTTCCCAAGAGTGTCTAAAGCTGATCGGATCTCTCGGCCCAAGATGCTCTGGGCCTGCTGGAGCTGTGAGGGCAGCGTGTTTTTGAACTGGCTTTCTCCTATCACATCGTGAGTCCTGTCTCGAAGCCCTGCCCAGTTCAGCTGCGTGGGAAGTCGGGTCAACACAGTCCGCAAGTGCTCCAGGTCATTCACAACCACGCACAACTGCACAGAGAGGAGGAGGACAATCTGGTTGTAGCATTAATTTGTTCCTATAGATTATTTTTGTTGTTTTCTTCTTCTTCTTACCATGTTAATAGCAGAGCCGTGGTCAGAGTTCTTAGACAGCACCCTGACTCTCTCCTTTAGGATTTTACAATAGTTCACCACAATCTTACAAACATCCTGAAAACACACAGAAAGCCGGGATATACAACCAACAATCTTTCCAACAATCACGTAATGTAACCAGTTTATAATCTGATATATGCACCTCGGTGATTTTGACCATGAGCATGAAAGCCTCCTCGGGGTCAGGCCAGGACAGCTGTTCCCACAGCTGGCAGATGGGCTGGATGCACGCCACCAGGTCCACTGCTGAGGAGCTGTGTTTTATTGGTACAACACCAGTTTGCAGTGGTTGAAGCTGAGAAGAAGAAAGGGTTTAAAAATATGTATTGACATTTTTCTTTGTGGAAGAAATTTACATTACAATAAGAGTCTTCTGTCATTTACCTGGTCCACCTGGACAGCCCTCTCCACCCTGTCCTGAGTGGTGCTGAATGCCTGGTTCAGCCAGTAAGGCAGAGCCTCTCGGAAACCCTCATGAAAGTTTGACAGCTCTAGCACTCCCCTGAAAAGGCAAACAAGCTCTTGAGCTCCTATTACATTACTTGCATTAAACTCCAAAGTACTGACAGAAGGAATTTAAACTTCAGCTGAACAAACAAAAAATAAATAGATTAAAAAATGGATCGAACGCTTAACTGAAGTGTCAGCACCACTTTAAAAAACATGAATACAACCCGGTTTCTGTGCAAATTTGGGCCCACACGTGTAATGTTAATACAATTAAAAGGCAGTGATTGGAATAATTTGTATCCAACACAATGTAATTGACAAAATCTTTAGGGTTTTTGATAAGGAAACAGTTTATATGACTAATTGTGAGGTTTTCCAGCAGCTGTTTTAGAAACAGGGTGGTACATTTGGAGCGATGGGACAAGTGAAGGGCTGCCATATAAGATAGATCACTGAGTGTGATGATTTCTGACCTTTTCTGTAAGAAAGCTTTGTCTTTGTAGATGGCCTGCAAGCTCAGATAAACTGGGAACAGGCTGTTGGCTAGTTTCTGCTCCATCTGATCCTCCATTAACGACAAGGTTTCCCTCATTTCTTTTGCAATCTGTGGAGGAAAGGAGAGAACAATGTGGCGAGAAATGACCAGATTCATTAAGAAGAAGGTTGACGGGGCTTGAAGGGACTGTTCCATTTCTACTTACCAGGGAGTCAAACCTCTTATAGGTGACAGTGAACACATCAACTTGCACAGCACTGTTGTGATAAAAACATCATGAGAACAGGGAAGGTTTTCATTCATTTCAAGCTACTGTAAGCCAAGTAAAAAATAACATTTAATTGCCTTCTTACCTCACAAATACTCTGTTCCAAACGTCTTTGTTGTGTTTTATGTCTTCCTGCACCTCCCCAATCAACCTAGAGAGGGCGCTCCCAATCTCTGAGAGGTCCTGTGTGACAGCATAGTGCAAAAATAGTAAGTGTAGTGCAATAAAATGGAGATGCCAGGTAAGATTTTCATGATGTGCTTGACTTTACCTTAGTCATCGGCTGATGCAAACCCTTTTTGATCACGAACCAGTCCTCTGTACCTTTCTGATATAAAAGTAATGTGATGAGTACTTACAGTTATATGATGTAATAAACATTAAGATGGCAATAATCTCCCAAGTATGATGACTGACCTGCATAGCATCGGTGACCTCATCATGCAGGTCAAACTGAGCTGGATTTAATTTCTGAAAAGCCTGTGTCTTACAGATCTGGACTAATATCCTAAAAAAAAGCACAAGTACTTCATAATCAAAATCCTCAGCTACAACAGCTCTGCCGCCGAGTCTGTAAACACTTATAACCACGTGTACCTGAGCAGTCTGTGTAGTTTCGGAGTAGCGCTGGGTGTTGGAGGGAAGATGTCTCTGTATTTGGCCACCAGACACAGGCCGTACTGTAGGAAGCCGTGAAGAGAGTCCCCAAGTTCCTGTTTCTGATAACAGAGTGCAACACCTTCCTCAACACTTCTGGCATTGAAAGTCAGCTCCTGGCTTCTTTTAACTTTTTTATTAATGACTATCACAGGACAGAAAAATCATCATTAAAGCGAGATGACGAGTAAAAGTAGGTGACATAGTTAGGTTGCATTAGCAGTGAAAGTATGCAGGTCCCTGCGCTGTTAAAGCTCTTCACCTCTTTTCAGAAATTCTCACAGTAAAGCACATTTGCTTCTGAATTATGCAGCTGTGTGACAGTGAGTTGAGCACTTATACCTGTTGGTAGGGCAGCTCCTGCTGGTGCCAGTGGTATTCTATACTCGTGAGCTGCTGTAACAGCACAGACGAGTCCACTTCTAAGCTCTGGTACAACTTACTGTACGCCACCCATTTCCTGTCAGGGGCACACACATCCACATTTATTCAGAAGCACAACTGAAAGCTGGCACAGCAGTAACAGTAACTAAGGTTAACAGCCGCACTAATGTACTCGAAAGACCATTTTTAAAGTGAATTTGTTTTTGACACACAGTCTTCTAATTTTGTCTTTAACTGATGTGTATTGGTAAAATCCCAAAATGACGAATGTAATTAGGTTTCAGTTACATTTTGTGGGGATTCTTTGACTTGGATCACACTGACTTACAATATGTCCATCATACCTCTGATGCAATATCACTGGAAGCTGATAAATGATAAAAATATAGCAATAGATTGATAGATCTAGAGTTTATGATTCTCTTCAGCTAACGCAGGGCTTGTTTTATCTTCTTCTCATATGAAATTTACAACATGTTAAATATGGTGCTTACGCCAGGTCCTGAAGAAAAGGTGAGAGGTCGTTCTGCGTAGCGTACAGTTCGAGCAGAGTCTGGGCCTCGCCGCACAACTCCCCTTTCCACGGGGCAGAACTCTGAGAGACACAAAACAAGATCAGAAGGTTAAAGGGAGAGTTCACCCTAAAATCAAATCCAGACATTTTTTAGTACTACTACAGGCCTGTGCTGCAGTATTGTTTCGATTGTCCATCCGTGCAATTGTTTAAATATAAAGATGAATGTCATGATTCTTTTATAAGGTGTTGCAGGTGCATAAGGGCTAAAAAGGTGGTTGTAAAGGCAATGTGATGGCATCCTGACATATCCTGCATAATTCAACTTTTGTAGATATAAATGAGATCCTGTCAAATTAAAATGATATGACGCTTTTATTAAGGTGTGATAGGTGCATAAATACTCAAAACAGGTCATTTTAGCCTGCTGATAAGTGGTTTCCGAGTAATGGGATAGCATCATGATATGACATGTGTAATTCAGCTTTTTTCAGATGTAAATCAGACGTTTTTGTCATGTTCTTAAAATGATAAAACGCTTTTATAAGGTGTTGCTGGTGGATAAAGGCTCATTGACATCATCAGAAAGGATAATAACATCATGATGGCATCAACATATCTGATATCTCTAAGTGGACTTAGATGAAGGGTGCCAAGTTTGGTTGAGCAACTCTTGAATGTGTAGTTTGCAGACAGACAGACAGACATTTCCGGTACTACAGTAAGCTTTATTCCTCTAAATATTCTTTGTTGTGAGTTGCTGACTTTTGGAGATCCCAGCTGTAAAATTAGTTGTCTTCTTCTGAACAGAATGGCTAAATCCAATCCAATAAAACAAAATAAATAAAAAGGTCACCATCACTGTCTTTCCAGAAATCCAGAAACAAATAGTGAGAAGTTTCATGCAAGCACTATTTTCTTCCCAACAACCACCAACCGTAATACTTTACAAAAGAATTTGAGGCTTGCTCTTGTGACAAGATGCGAGCACTGATGGTGCCCCCCTTGGCTGATGGGTAATGTTAGCTAGCTCCACACTCGATGCAGTTGGGTGTAAAGGAAAAAAAGTTCCTACATGAAACGGTCATAAGAAGGTTTGTGAACTTTTCGAGTGAACTTTGTTTCTATTATCTATTATGCTTCATGGACAGAAAAAGAAACTTATTGAGTTTTTCAAATTAACTTTTCGTGCTTTGAGCATTAGAGGGGAAGTGGTTAGGGTTAACTACGTAATTAAGCAAAAGTACACATCTTTACGTTTATTTTCTGGTGAACTGTCCCTTTAAAGAAGAAAAAGACAGCACGAAGAGAGAGAAGTGAGAGACTGATGAAGGATTTTGAGAAGAGCTGAGAGGATGTTTGCCTAACCTGTTGCTTTGAGATGTAAGCCTGGACAAACTGCTGCAGAATGCCACAGTAGTTGACGTAAGCGCTTCGGCCGGCGCTCAGGGTCCCATCTCTCTGTCAGTCACACAACACATAGAAAGTATTTTCTGTTAGACATATAAATGCTATGTTCTCTGTTGTGCAAGAAGCGCAAGTCTCTCCTATTAGAGTATTGTGTCATTAACTTCACTGTTATTGAATCCACTTCCTCTTTCTTGAGTAAGTTTAGACATCAAAGAGGTTTCATGAGTGCACATTTCTTCATTTATTCTAACAGAGACGCTCTGTAAAACTACGCTCTGTAAAACTACGCTCTGTAAAACTACGCTCTGTAAAACTACACGGACACTGCAAAGAGGGCATCTTTTTACCCCTTTGTGGATGAACTTGAGGTTAAGGTGGCACTGGCCACGATTAGGGTAAGTCTCTGTTCTGGGCTCCAGAGTGTACCAGTTGTCTTCAGTACAGTGGAGCTCCTGTAGTGTGAGGATAGAAAATGGTTACTAGACTGGAAAGAGAGCGCTGAGCAAAAACAGACGATACAAAAATAAGATCATTTAATACCTTCAGTTTTATAACGACTTTTCCCAAAAAGTCGTCTGTTCCTTTTTCTTTTTTGGCCTCCTTGATCATCCTAAACAGGTACGAGTAGAAACACTTAGCTGTTTTGCATAATCAACTTTTTATGTGTAAGTCACAGAGAAAGTAGAATACCTTCTTAAATTATTTAGGTTGGTTGTGAACTCCTCTAGTTTCTGTGTGAGTGACACCTCTTCATCTTTGTCCCTGTAGCAGAAAAGGCACAGCACAAAGGAATGCAGTGAAAAGACCATTTTATAGGGAATCTAATATGCTCATCTCAAATGCCATATTATTGTTTTTGCACCCTACTAGAGCAGCTTTGCATGATGGGCAGTTCAAGCTAATCCTTATTAATCCTTTCAGCTAGCCGTCTTTGTGAAATAAACAGTTTTAGCTCATTCTTGCCCCCTTCAAGCACACTTTGTTCTGATTGGCTGCCTCTCACAAACAAATGTTAGGAACAGCAGGTGGGTGGGGCATCTGTTCTCACAGCTAGAGCTCTGTATGCATGAGAGGACAGTAGTCTCAAGCCCGAGCTTTGGGCTCACTTGTAGCACAATCTCTTGTTCACCCATCATTTGAGACTTTGACCACATTTAATTTAATTATTGTAACTCCATATATTTGACAGAAGATAAGGAAAAGCATACTTAATTAACTTTAAAACAAACAAAGTGAAGGTTTCTGTTTTTCTCACCACATCTCAAGGTGGAAGCTGGCACCTGCAAAATGTCCAAATTCTCTGAAAGGAAGAGAAACAGTAGAAGGTAATGTGGGCGTTTCAATCTACTTCAGCAGAAATGATCAAGAATTGTGACTCACAGTATGAACGTTTGGTTCCAGATGGGGTTAAGAGTTTGCTTTTTAATGTCTGTTTGGTAGATTTTATCATGTGATACTGCATCCTTTACGACAGATTTAAGGGGTTTGGCTCTGGACTGGCGAGTCCGACTCTCCTCCTCATCCTCCATTATAGTGAGCAAACAGTATGGATCACTGAAACCTGTTCAAAACAAACAGTTTTTGATTAACTCAAGTCACCTCCAAAAAGAGATTAACCAATCATAAAAATGTAAACTCAGTAAATTCAAATATGAATCACGTTTGGTAGAGGAGAATGACTAAAGATTCTTAGAAGGAAGGCACAAGATCTTCACTTCTTTTTTTCTGAGGATAATCATTTTGAGAAAATATGCACATTATAAACTATAGACTATTAACCTTATCAGGATTTGCAAACAGAGGAACACTAACCATACGACATTAACTAGTCTGGCATTTCGGATTTGTGACAATCATGGCGACAATGAATCAGACCCCAGTCACACAGGGCTGGAGACTGCTGCATAACCATCTGGCAGTTTAGGGTTGTCTACAAAATAAATCAAATCAAATCGATCCCTGATTCTTCCAGTCCACATCCCAAAGTTTTCCTTGGGTAAGATGCAGAACCCCATTGGATGAGACTTAACTGAGGAAAAAGATACTATATAAATAGCAGTCTATTTACGAAATTAACCAGAATTCTCCAGGAACTACCGCTAACCAATCAGGTCATACACATTTTTCTCTAGCATGGTTGTATCAAGAACATGGCAGACAACAATCCCCCCCCACCATCATGTAAGAAACTTCAATTGTAGCTTACAAGCTAAATGCTAATTTAACATGCTAAAAAGGTAACAATGACAATGGAAACACGACAATTCTTCAGCATTAAGTTGCTAGTATTTAATCACATTTTTAGACATCAATCATCATTTTATATCATGAGTTTTGGGGCTTTTAGTTATAATCCACAGTACTGGAAAGATGGCAGCAAAGAGGCACAATGTTCAGCTTTTCTAAAACATTCCAGCTCAAAAGGGAAAATCTGAAATACCCAAAGTTGCACTTTTTAATGTCAATCCATCCATTACCATTTGGAAGCTATGTCTGCTTTTGCATTAAATGTATATGATCGTGTTTTTTAGGCACTTTCGGTGTTTGACTTTTTTAGGTGATCACACACAGTAAATTTGATTGATTAATAACTTTCATAGTATAATTTCTATTTCTTTGTTTTAAAAAAAGAAAGAAAGAAAAGAAAGAAAGAAAACCCCCAAACAAAAAATAGTAAGATGATGTGCAGTCTGGTCAAGTCTAGCCTAGCTGAAATCAACATCGATATAGAATCTCTGGCTAAAAAAGAAACACATTAAAAGGAGTCTCAATCATCACATCACTGAAAAGTGATAACCCCCTCTCTGTACGGGAAAGGCAAGAACTCACCACTGATGTCTTTTCCCAGAATTCCCTTGGCTTCCTTGACAGTGGCCATCAGACAATATACTGGGGGCTGGATGGATAAGAGGGTTAGATAATAAAACAACATTAAACAGCATTAACTGTTTAATGTAATATTGTTTGCAGCATTAAACATACTGATGACATCATTTCTGCCACAGTAAAGACAGTGGAAAATAGAATTCTTATGACTACTATTAATAGATGTTGGTGGTCTTCAGCATCGCATTTATTGGAACAAGTATGCAGACTTCCTTTTCTCACCTCTGTGCTCTGTACTTTCTCCAGCAGACTGTCGTGCTCTGATTCTGTCATAGTGAAAGCCTGGTAGATAGGATGGATTGAACAATCATCTAGTTGCACACCAACGCAGTTGGAAAGTTATGAGTGCCGTTATACACGCGTGTACGTTTTTACCTCTCGGATGTACCGTCGAAGCTGGTCATCTGTGAAAATCTCATTTGAAGACGGTTTCCCCATTTTGTGTGCGATGGTGTACAGTAGCTCCTTATACAGAGGCTTGAGCTTTTAACAGACATAATCAGATTGAGAACGTTGTTTGAAAATGCCATTTTATGTGCTGAACATAGTCATACACTGGAAGTGATTATACCTCCATCTCCTTGTGTCTCCTTGCTTTCTCTTCTGGATTTTCATCTTCTTTAAAATCCTAAAGGAGACACGGGAAAACTATGTTTCCATGATTCTGTTTGATAAATATGGGAATCATGCATAATTTTAACCTGAAATTTAAGCATTTAAAACACATGCAGGGTGACTTACCCTCCCTCTCAATTTCCTTGTCAACCCCAGTTTACGTGTATGCACAGGTGAAAACTGGAAAGGGAAACACAGAAAACGTCAAAAAGCAGACATGAAAGGAACATTTTAAAACTATACAATGGATTACAATGGATCACAGTGAGTTTCAAGTTAGTGAAGGTATCGTATCTACGATCTAAAACGTCATCATTTCTGTACAGTGAAAAATATAGATTCAACTTGAAGGACTTGACATGAAATTATGCACACATATAAAATCCATTCATTATCCTCATACAATGCAACTTTCTCTATATTACTTTAGAATCAACATATCAAAGCTTCCAAATTTCTATTTTTTTTTTTTTGCCTCATGTAGATACCTTAGTTCTTAGTATCCTATGTAGATACATTTGTATCTACATAACTAATTACCACAAAGATTCTGCATATTTTGACATTCACTTTTCTTATAGGACGTGTTCTGGTTTGTCTGCAACTTGATTTTTTCTTTAGCAATACCTCCAGGTTGAATTCTGAAACACAGTTCTCAACAACTGTTGGAAAGATTTAGATTAAATTTTATACAGACATTCATTGTGTACAGAGGGTAACACCGATTGTGCCACCACAGTGTCAAAGCGTTAACCTATTTAGTAAAATAATCCAACATCTATTCACAGACTTATACAAGATGTCCAGTGTCCGGCAGCCTCGCCTCTGTCAGTGCGCCCCAGGGCAGCTGTGGCTACAATGTAGCTTGCCATCGCCAGGGTGAATGGGTGAATGACTGAATGTAGTGTGAAGCGCTTTGGGGTCCTTAGGGACTAGAAAAGCGCTATACAAATGCAGGCCATTTACCATTTGTGACATTCATTGTTCGAAGAGGATATGTCCTAGTAACTGTTCCCCTGTTCATGAGGGGACTTTCCTGTACCAAAGCCAGTACAATAACTATGGGAAGGATTGTCCACACATTCAAAGTCTTCTAATAACGAGACCTCCTGGCTTTAACATATTCAGTAAAATAGTCCAATATCTACTTGTCACATTGGCAGCTCTTTGAGCAAATTCCCTATAAAAATTCCTGAGATTTTGTACATTTTGACATTGTCCACAGAGGACATTTGCTAATGACTTTGAGGACTTTTGAAGGTGCTGTCCTGACAAAGACTGGAAGGATTGAAATGAAATTGTGCACAGATGTTCATGGTCCTCAAAAGATGAATTTTACAGATTTATTCTCTAGTATCACCATAATGTAATTTAGCAATTTCTCCCAATATCTACAGGACAGACTTGCACAAGGTCTGCAGATGTTAAGTGAAAAGTGCATATTCTTCACGTTGCCTCTACTCGAGCTTCCTCCACCAGTCCAAACATATGTGGGTTAATTTCTCTTTGGCAATTCTGGTTTGTAAGTTTGCAATAAACTGGCAACCTGTCCCATGTGTTCCTTGACTTTTCCTTCTTGGAGTTGGGATATGCTCCAACCCTTCCCGCATTGGATAAGCAGAACGAAATGGCTATTCTTAAAGGATTTATCGTAATGATTCTGGGGGGGATATCTGACTTTTTCTCAGCCAGTGCAACCAAGCTGATCTGCAATAAAATTTCTTGACCGCTATCGGAGGGATTAACTTAAAATTTAGTACAACAGTTTTTGTCACAAGAGGATGAAATCTCCACTAGTAAAAAACTTGGGTACATTTTGTACCAAGTGTAGCATAATGACTTGCGATGGGATTATTTTTCCTCTTGGAACAAAAGCAGCAGCTAAGCTTTGAGAAAGCGAGAGAGACATCTCAATAGTAACTCAACAAGTTATTGTTCTTTTTACTGATCAATAGATCTTGCATCACATGACTTCTAAAAATGGTGATCATGTATAACAGAAAGGTAAATTGTGTAGTTGCAGTGTATACTTAATGTAGTCTAAGCACTTTCAGTGGTCAGACTAGAAAGGAACTATATAAATCCATTCCATTATTTAGCCTTGAGTGGTAATTAGCAATAAACCTGCTAACCATTACACATCTAACTATCTATAAATATGACAGTGTCAACATGCTGAGAACAGTGATACAGAGTCTTTAGGCTCTGGTCTTTCAGTTTGGCTAGTTTGGTTTAGTTAAATTCCCCCCCCGAACACACACAAAAACACACACTGGTTTAGTTCATCACAGCCAAGCCAATTGTTTGTGTTTTTTTACCTGTTTGAGTCTTGGTAAGCCATGCTCCTGGAAAAAACAAGGGAAAGGTGCTTATGTTGCACATTTAAATGGATGTAAAAAAAAGCAACTACTTCAGTTGAATCAAACTGAAACTAACAGGAATTTAAATGTGATCTCAAGTCACTACAGCCTTCGCTACAAGTTCTTCCTGTGCAAAAAGTACATCAATGCTGGTCTGAAGAAATGCGAGTGCTTCTTTAAAGTTTCTGATAAGGCCTGCCTATGCAAGAGACTTCCTCTGTCACTGATAATGAAGCTGACTTGGAAGCAAAAGCAAACCAACAATCCAGGAAATTCACTTGAAAGGGAATCGTTATAAACATAGTCTGAAAATAATTATGCAGATACACACGTACCCAACCTCAACAAACGCACATGCACACGAGTACAGCATTTTCATTATGTACCAATGTAGCAAACCCTTCAAAAGTAAATGATTGCAAAACACTTTTGTGAAAAATATGTTTAATTCTTCATGATCTGATGTTTCCCCCCCCTAAAATAATAATGAATCATAGTCACAGCATCTCAAAATAGCCATTTGGAGACAGTGACTCAACTTCGGATGCAACAACACTGTTGTAGCTGCCATTTTATGTTTTTTTTTTCTTTTAATTTTTATATAATTACCCTAAAATGCAAAAAAGCTTTGCTAGTATAACAAGCCACTGAAAACCAAACCAGGAAAATCTTTCAAACCCAGAGCAGAAATATTTGAAGGGATCATCAGTTTGCTTGTGGCCCGATCACCGTGTAACATAAGTAGTTAATAACTTAAGGAGAATCAAATTTAAATAAATATTGTGTAGCCTACAATCATGCCAACATATTGAAATGCACTGTAGTCCTTACCTGTTCAGGTGTTTGCAGTAGATTGTCTCCTTTGTTCGTGGGCTCACTTTGACTTGACATATTGATGCGAATCTAAGATCATCAGACTCCTGCCTCGTGAGCTGCTGAGTCTAGTGTGCGCGATATAGGGAAGCTGAGTGCTTTGGTGTGTTTCGATGAACTGTCACACAGCAGCCGGAAGTCATCACTTCCTGTAGAAGGTGGTAATGTCAATGACTGTGACTTATGACTTTTTCTTCATCTAGTGCCCTACATTTTGTTTGAATACAAAATACTGGTCTGGCTCCCTGTTACCTTTGCATATACAAACATCAACACACACACACAGTGTTTTACATCTCAGGACATGAGATTTGTTGTAAATCAAGCTTTAAAGGTTACATTCACTGTTCGCGTTATGAAATAAAATTTATGTCCTGGGAGCAAATTTTCCATAACTTGACAGATGATGAATTAAATAATGAAACTGCGTGTAACATGAGACAGTGCAGCCTGTCTGTGGAGTGTGGTTAGTTTTACCTGTGTTTATTTAGAATGTTGACTTACTCCATTATACTACTCCACTATGAGTTCATATACGCTGCTCCAAAAAACGGTACAGCCGACTAAACCTGTGATATTATTCTCTTGTTTTGCTTCTTGCTAGTGTCCTTGTCACTACTTGTAGCATAAGACAGTATCTGCAGGCTATTTTGGTTGCACAGGTAATCTAGTTTCTCCAGGAGGGCACATTTAATGCAATCTGAAGAATGTTGAGGAGGTACCAGAAAATTAAATAGCGAGAGCTGGACACTGTCTGATCTACATATTTCTGATCAGACTCCTTGAGTAAGGGGCAAGGTCCTGAGATCATTTAGTGGGATCTGTGTTCACAGACTAGCATTTACAGCTCAAATGGCATTTGCCTAAGAAATACAGAGTGGTGCCTGTCCAGACACGTCTATATAGCACGCAATGCTAGACTGGCTAATGAGTTGGTGTTTTTTTTTTAATTGAGAGAAGTTCAGGAGACACTATTTGCAGTATTTTATTATCAGGCAGTTAAAGATTTGGCTTGCATAGCTGTGGACCTCTATTCGGGCAGTCTGCACACGGAGAAGTGAAGCACAATTCCTAATTCAAAGTATATACTTAGACAAGAACAAGAAATATTTGTGATTGGCTATTGATGGAGAGATGCCACGGTTTAGACTCAACATACCCTGATTTGTTCTTCTCGAAGTCCTTCTGGATGGCAGCGGTCATTGTCCTCCACTCAGGGATCTTGTCCTGTCACAATAAAGTCTCCATGTCTTGTCCACTAGAACCACCTGTTGTCAGACACCCAAAGCCAAGCAGCCTGTCCTATCTGAAACTGTGTTGTGTAAAGGTGAAGCAATTTACTTTCAACACTCAACTCCTTCCATGCCTCTTTGTTAACCCTTCACAGCTTGAGATTAGTAAAGCTTGTATAATTCTAATGAAGAGTGTATCAACTCTATTATGAGCGTACAATTGCAACTAATGTTAAAAAGAAACCTTATTTCTAACACTATCAATCACAAAGACATCACATTCTATACAAAACCATATCTCAGTCTTTACTTTAAGGTACCCTTTCTTAAACTGTTTCAGTAATTGCTTTCACTATATTATATATTCTCTATTTTCAACTGGCTACATCGTTTTTAAATTAGCTAGATTAAAAAAGCAAGTTTAGCTTATAGCTAACTAGCTAAATTTTGCATTCTACACACCGGTTAAGGTGACAGTATATCAAGTTTTACAGTGCATCTGATGACTTTTTTCAATGAAATCTCAAAATCTTTGGTTTATAAAATGTTCAATCAAATAAAATTCTTAAGGACTTTTGCTTTTATTAGACTAATAATATAGAAGCAATATACAAATCTATTAGCATGTGTGCAGCATATTAAAAAACACAGCTAATGAATATTTGGGAATTTTAGTTGAAAATTATTTGAATTAAACAAATAATTTATGTTGATGTTGAGGTGATGGAGTTCTTATAATTATTCAGAATTCTTATACAATCATTTTAGAGTAAATTTCAATCATCAGCCAGGTGTTTCCACACAGCTGCTTGTGTAGGCATTGAGAGTTTACCTCTATGGTAGCACTGAAGTGATATGAGCTGCAATCCAGGTATGACATGTTCCATGATGGCATCCTAGAGCTTCATGTGATAGCAGTAAACTTTGACAGTAAGGGTAGTTACATCACCTCCCGTGTATTAGCACATTGGAGTGAAAAGTGACATTTGACCCATCTGTTTCATTTAACAACTTTGTATAATCTATTATCTGTTCCTTGTTTTTCTGGCTCATATAATAGCTTTGTGCATGGAATTTAGAGGGTCAGACATAGATGTCAACTATTGTTAGCCAACACACACCACTTGTTGCATCTTTTACAAGGATGTGGGTGCTTCTGACTAACCTGACCACTCACCTTCTCCTGACTCATTCTGTTACATAATGTAAGAGGCATTTCAATACTTGATATATAAATCATCGTGCCATATTTGTACTACAAATAGAATTTTTGACTTACTTCTGTTTGTCAATGCCTGTGACTCACTTGAAATAAATTGTCTGTCCCTTAAACAGGTAAGGCTGACCCTGCCTTGACGGTAATAATACTAATTAAGTAAGAATACATTTCTATTTAGGCTAACTGGTACATCAGCCAGACTCATGATGTAAAGAAGTCTTTCATTCTTTTTTAATTAATTGATATTATTATTATTATTATTTACATCTAACTGTACTACTAACTATAGAGGCGTAGTTAGCCACATTAAAAGTCTTACGTATATGATGATTTTCTAGCATTATTACTATTATTAGAAGCTATATTGCAATTGGTAGAACCTTGTAGAGCTCGTGTCGGTCATTTAAACGTCATTCAGTCATAGACATTTGATCGTAAATTTATTAAAGAAATATTTAAAATCAGACTGAATGTTTTGAAAGGCTTAGGGCAAACCGACTTTTTAAAGGGGCGTGACGTCACGCGGTGGGCGTTTCACACGTATGGCGGAAGGGCAGGTGCGGCAACCTCAGCTGGCTCTGTATCACAACAACCGTTATCCGCGCGGAGGGAAGTCACCGAGGATCCAGAGAGGCCTTTGGATACGTTTTTCTGACTGAATAAAACAGTATCTAATCTTTTCCAGACAATCTGGAGGGCCGTCGACATGACTCTGAATCAGAATCACTCGGAGTCCGGTGGTGTCATCATCAACAACAGTGAAAGGTAACGTCAGTTAGCAGCTGTTAGCTAGCCGTTACAGTTAACCAGCCACGGATAAGTTATACCCGCTCTTTGGGACGAGCGTCACACCAGACTCATTCAAAAATAATGTGGCTCTGACATGTCATGGAGATAGTTTACATATCAGTAGCACTGCAAATGCAACATTATTATTCGGTTAATACACAGACACACCTGCCACACAGTAAACGCTGCACTGAATTTCTAACTTTTAGCATTTGGTAGCTTATTTTTTTTAAACAAACATGTGTAAAAGCTTTTGTCGAACACCGTGAAATAATAATTTTGCTTTCATTTTTAACTACAGTATCATTTTTTTTCTTTTTACAAAGAGCCTTTTATATGATATAGTGCGAATTGAAGAGTTGCTCCTAATCGATGCAAAATAAACCTCTGAATGCTTCACGACTAGCATGGCTATGTTAATTATTTCAACGTCATTTTTTCTAATCTAATATTCGCGTCGCATCTTACAGAACCGGGTCCCGGACTCTTAGCCGAAATATGGCCCTTCAGTCTGTTATATCATCACCGCAGACTAGGATTACATAAATGTTTAGTGGTTTTTAAATGTTGTAATAAGTCTAATGTATCGAGGATAAAACGTTATTTCGCCTCATTGCAGGAATAGCTGAGCATATATTGCAATGCAATAGCTGCATAGCCTTCAGTCTGCGCTCTGGCCTGGCCTCTGTGCTAAAGTATTTGTTTTGTTTATTAGCATGAGTCAAAAATAATGGCCAGCTTCTTCTAGAACATGCTGCAGTGTAATGATAAACCCATTAGAGCTAACCCGGAACCTGTAGTAAGCTCTGTCACTAGATGGCATGTTAATCCTCTGCCTATAGTACTTTGTACTAAAGGCAATGGACGGTTGCACAATAACCCAATGATCTCATTTTAAGCTTTTAAGATGAAAGTAGGTCAAATGCTTATACAAACATTACAGATTTTCTTTTTGATGCACACAAAAAATGTTGGAAAGAATTCTGGTTCCTACAATCAGCTGGTTCCAGCGTCTTTCTCTTTTTGGATCTAGTGTGCTGATGAACCATGACAATGTGGAGCTTGTTTTTTGTGACACGGAAAGGCTGCCCGAAGCCTTCAGAAAGAGCAAGAAGGGCAGCATCTACCTGACTCCATACAGGGTGAGTGACAACACCACCAAGTCTTCCTCTTTGTTTAGCCGAAGCCTTGTGCTGGCATAATGGTGCCACAATTCACATCACGTACTAGCAGAGCAGAAGAGCAGAACTCCATCATTCTAATTACTATCATTTAAGGTTAGTTTGGGAGTAGCTAATACAGGGGTGGGCAATCTCAGCCCACGAGGGCCGGTGTCCCTGCAGGTTTTAGATGTGTCCTCGAACCAACACAGCAGATTTAAATGGCTAAATTAGCTCCTCAACATGTCCTGAAGTTCTCCAGAGGCCTGGTAACGAACTAATCATGTGATTCAGGTGTGTTGACCCAAGGTGAGATCTAAAACCTGCAGGGACACCGGCCCTCGTGGACTGAGATTGCCCACCCCTGAGCTAATATGATGCTGTTTCTTCTTTTAATCCCAGGTGATCTTCCTGGCTAAAGGGCGGGATGCGCTGCAGTCTTTTATGATGCCTTTCTACCTGATGAAGGGCTGTGAGATCAAACAGCCTGTCCTGGGAGCCAATTACATCAAGGGCACAGTCAATGCAGAGCCTGGAGGTAGGTGTACTTTTTCCCCGTTATGCTGTAATGGAACACGCAGCATCTTGTGTCTCTAAGCCAGGGCTGCCCAATCCCAGTCCTCGAGAGCTACTATCCTGCAGCTTTTAGATGCATCCCTACTCCAACACAGCTGAATCAAATGAATGGCTTGCCAAACACGATGGCATGCTGAAGAGGTAATCAAACCATTTGATTCAGCTGTGTTGGAGTAGGGATGCATCTAAAAGCTGCAGGACGGTAGCTCTCGAGGACCGGGATTGGGCACCCCTGCTCTAAGCCCTCTCTTGAATCTCTCTTGGAGGCGGTTGGGAGGGCAGTGCTACTTTCAAGCTCATCTTTGCTGTTGGAGGAGCCATAGAGTTTGGCCAGTACATGTTGCAGGTTGCAGCTCAGGGTATGTTAACAAAGCAGAACACATGAAATAGTACAGTTCCTGATATTTCATGGACTTATTAATCGATTTACTGCCTCACATTTTCAGCATCCAGAGGTCAGCCTGTAACTGCTGGCTTTGGTGGATGCCCCTACATGGCTAATGGGGCCTACGCTTACCCACCTCCACCTGCTAATGGAATGTACCCAGCAGGACCTCCACCCGGCTACTCCTACCCTAACCCTCCTCCTCCAGGTGCTTTTCAGAATTGTCGTCAGCTTAGATCCACATCTTGTGAAAGTGAAAACTAAACTGCAACTCTCTGTTCTCGGACTCCAGATGGATTCTACGCCACTCCTCCAGCATTTGATGCCTCTGCAGCATACATACCTCCACCTCCTTATTCTGCTCCTCTGGGTCAGCAGCCACCACATGATCCAGACCTCCCCTCCTCGGCAGCAGGTGAAAATCTCCGGTAGAGAAGCTCTGACTTCAGCTACAGCCTAAATAAAAACATCATGCTATTAGGAAAAAAGGGATGTTGAGTTTCTGCACGCGTTCATCACTCTATTTTATACTTTAACATTTACATATCATGTTGGAACAGATCTGCTCACACAGGTCTTGTTAGAAAAGAATAGAATGCCTTTGTCATTTCATAAATGTACAAACATTATATGTGAGTACAGAATCTTCAAAAATTGTTTCTGTTCATCTGGACGTTGCGTTTTTCAGTGGGAGAAATGTTTCTCCTACTGAAAAACGCAACGTCCAGATGAACAGAATCAACTTTTGGAGATTTACTTACCTGGATGATTGAGCATGCAACAAGATGTGAGTACAGAACATATACAAAAGGAGAGCTTTACCAAGACCCAGTATAATGTTAATGAAATGTCTTTCATTATATTTTTGCTTTTTCCTGCCACACCAAGTGAAATATCTGCTGTAAAAAAATCATTTGTCTTTAGTATATATTTAGTGGTATATAGATTGTGGACCTTGATTGTTTTAAAAAAATATTCTCCTTTATGATTACAGGTAAATTTTAAATTGAAAACTAAGAAAAGTAATTTGTTTGGAAAGTGTGGATAGTTTTTTTTTTCTCAAGATATTTGAAGCGATGCATACAGTACATTATTGGAAGTACTTTGTGTTGTTTGGGCCTGGATACATAAAGCAGTAGGAAGGGCAACATGTTGCCTGCTTTCTAACAATGAATGCACTGCACTGATATCACATGAGCTTAATTCAGCATCACAGAGATGTTGTACTAAGGAATTTAAGGTTAAAGATAAGCTAATGTCAGATCTCCAAAATATTTAAAACACTTTGCGCTGGAAAAATGCTATCTGCAAGTCATGGAGATTTTAAACTGCCGTTTTTTTTTCTCTCTCAATGCAAAGGCCGTCGTACCTGCAGCGCGTTTAGCACCTCTCATCTCATATGTCCCGGGGGTTATTAGTAAGACCCATGTTTAATTAATGAACCCCTCCTTTGTCTCACTCGCTTTCCCAGCGGAGGCCAAAGCCGCTGAAGCAGCAGCGAGTGCCAGCTGTGCCACACTGCCCCCTACACATGTGTACCTGCCGCAGGTGAGCTGCCCTTCATGTTTCTGCTTTACAAGTTTTTTTTAAAATGAGAATGTAAATCTTGTCGAAGATTTTCTTTCAGTGGCTGTGAGACAGTGTTTGAATTTCCATGTCTCTTTGAATTGAGCTGTATTTCCTTTCCATTTGTCATCTGTTTGTTTGTAGTCATTGCTATACTAACAGTGACTGCAGATCCAAAATAAACTCATTTGGTGTATAATTTGAAAAGTGCTGGCCTTTTTGTATACAGAGGAGTGTATTTTAGCGCAGTGTATTTGCATGATTTTTAAACGTATTGCTAAATTTAAGCTGGGGCATCAAGTCAGATTAATTTACCAGTGTAGAAAAAAAGTCATTTTATTTTATTTTGGTGTTGGGAATTTGTGATTTTCCTTTACAACCATTTCTAAGGTTTACAGAGAAAGAAGCAAAAAAGAGAAAATATCCAGTGAGCAGTTCTGTGGGTGAAAATTCCTTGTTTTGGGATGTGGTGGAATGTGAGATTCATATCATTAATGCGCAGACAGCAGATCTCCACCAACTGTGTGATGCTACAGTCCTGATCAAAGTTTAAGACCACTTGGAAAATCATATTTTGCATGGTTGGATCTTAACAAGGTTCCAAGTAGAGCTTCAACGTGCAACAAGAAGGGCAATCTACTGTCTGGACAACAGCTCCAGAGAGGAGATGCCCTTCATGCAGCCGTCTTCACCACTTTGGAGAAATGTGTAATTTGTTTCAGCGCTACGGTTAATGTACAACACTGAAATGTAGCAATGTAGTTGACAGATATCAGCCTTAAAATGCCATTTAACGATGAATAACCAATATATTATCACATCAAATTTTTTTTCAGTGGGAAAGAAATCAGGTCAGATATTTTCCATGGGTAACATTTCGTGTTATCCCCTGACACAAAAACCATAATAAAAGCAAAATAATCAGCACAGGCATTGGCCATCAGCCATTAACATCAGAAACATCCCTACCTGCATCATTCTGCAGAAGGTCAGCCAGTCTTTACAGGGAGTGCAGAATTATTAGGCAAATGAGTATTTTGTCCACATCATCCTCTTCATGCATGTTGTCTTACTCCAAGCTGTATAGGCTCGAAAGCCTACTACCAATTAAGCATATTAGGTGATGTGCATCTCTGTAATGAGAAGGGGTGTGGTCTAATGACATCAACACCCTATATCAGGTGTGCATAATTATTAGGCAACGTCCTTTCCTTTGGCAAAATGGGTCTAAAGAAGGACTTGACGGGCTCAGAAAAGTCAAAAATAGTGAGATATCTTGCAGAGGGATGCAGCAGTCTCAAAATTGCAAAGCCTCTGAAGCGTGATCATCGAACAATCAAGCGTTTCATTCAAAATAGTCAACAGGGTCGCAAGAAGCGTGTGGAAAAACCAAGGCGCAAAATAACTGCCCATGAACTGAGAAAAGTCAAGCGTGCAGCTGCCAACATGCCACTTGCCACCAGTTTGGCCATATTTCAGAGCTGCAACATCACTGGAGTGCCCAAAAGCACAAGGTGTGCAATACTCAGAGACATGGCCAAGATAAGAAAGGCTGAAAGACGACCACCACTGAACAAGACACACAAGCTGAAACGTCAAGACTGGGCCAAGAAATATCTCAAGACTGGTTTTTCTAAGGTTTTATGGACTGATGAAATGAGAGTGAGTCTTGATGGGCCAGATGGATGGGCCCGTGGCTGGATTGGTAAAGGGCAGAGAGCTCCAGTCCGACTCAGACGCCAGCAAGGTGGAGGTGGAGTACTGGTTTGGGCTGGTATCATCAAAGATGAGCTTGTGGGGCCTTTTCGGGTTGAGGATGGAGTCAAGCTCAACTCCCAGTCCTACTGCCAGTTTCTGGAAGACACCTTCTTCAAGCAGTGGTACAGGAAGAAGTCTGCATCCTTCAAGAAAAACATGATTTTCATGCAGGACAATGCTCCATCACACGCTTCCAAGTACTCCACAGCGTGGCTGGCAAGAAAGGGTATAAAAGAAGAAAAACTAATGACATGGCCTCCTTGTTCACCTGATCTGAACCCCATTGAGAACCTGTGGTCCATCATCAAATGTGAGATTTACAAGGAGGGAAAACAGTACACCTCTCTGAACAGTGTCTGGGAGGCTGTGGTTGCTGCTGCACGCAATGTTGATGGTGAACAGATCAAAACACTGACAGAATCCATGGATGGCAGGCTTTTGAGTGTCCTTGCAAAGAAAGGTGGCTATATTGGTCGCTGATTTGTTTTTGTTTTGTTTTTGAATGTCAGAAATGTATATTTGTGAATGTGGAGATGTTATATTGGTTTCACTGGTAAAAAGAAATCATTGAAATGGGTATATATTTGTTTTTTGTTAAGTTGCCTAATAATTATGCACAGTAATAGTCACCTGCACACACAGATATCCCCCTAAAATAGCTAAAACTAAAAACTACTTCCAAAAACATTCAGCTTTGATATTAATGAGTTTTTTGGGTTCATTGAGAACATGGTTGTTGTTCAATAATAAAATTATTCCTCAAAAATACAACTTGCCTAATAATTCTGCACTCCCTGTATTTATTTTGTCTCTACTTTGCTGTGAGACAGTCACTGATGCTAGCAGCTATGCAGAAACCACATCAGTGGATGACCTGGTTAAGGTGTTACAGCAAGTGGAAGTCACTGATAAAACCACATTTTATGGGGTTAAAAGCCAGTTGTTTGCCACAGCTTCAGTCTGTGAATGGCAGTAATCCAAGACCACTGTGTGTTCCTACTCTTCTGTTTACATGGCACCATCTTTCACATGCTCAAAACAAAACTCTCCTCTCTTTCCAGGACAAGCCTCCTCCCTACTCTCCTCCAGAAGACAAGAAGAACCAATAGACCTGCTTAATGTCTCCCTCATTCCTCTTTGTCCTCTATCTTCCATCCTGCTGGATCTCATTATTTCTCTTACATTAACCGGACAGTAGGAGGGCCAGTATGTTCTTTTTCCCCCCCCCCAAGATAATCAATTTTTTTCATCCTAATCTCCTTCCAGCTCATCTCCATTTTGATCTAACCTTAAAGTCATCCAATTGCTTTCCCGCCTCAGCCTGCATTCCTTGTAACGACTCATATATTGTAATCAGCTTCATTCTCTTCAAATGCACCTTTACGTGATGTAAAGTAGCAAAGAAGAAGTGTTGGTAGCAATTTCTGAGGAAGAACAGATTGTTCAGGCCAAAGTGTTTGGAGTGGTTTTGAGGGCTTTTTGATTAAAACCTTGTAACCTGATGAGCTATTTTAGTATTTCTTGCCTTGGAAGCCTCCCCAGAATCGTGCAGCAACCTTAACTTCAGCTGTGCTCATGATGTCCTGTGACTGTCTATAAAACTAGACTCAGATAAATGATAGTAAATACTTTGCTAACCTGTCCAGAGGCGAAATGAACGCAGTATTTTATTTTTCTATTATTTGTGTGTACAGGCTTTTAATATGTAGACTTAAAAATAACATTATTTTATCAAGAACACTAACCTAAAGAAGAACTAGCTTTTTTAACGAGCGGGTCGCAGGGTGGCCCTACCTGCTTTGACGCGTTTTGGCCGACGAGCGGACCACAAAGATTAGAGCGGCGTTGAGCCACAGCAGCCAATCCCTGATCCTGGATTAGAGCAGGGGAGAGGACGGCTGGGCTTTTGGAGGGACCGACTGCCAGGAGGGATTATCTTTATAATGTTGCAAGAGCAAAGCAGTCACCCAATGATGTCACTCCCTATTTTATTACGCTTCCAGACGTTAGAGAAGACGCACGGTCAGACTCACCATCAGCCTGCTTTCATCTTCACTGCATTTTTAACATTGTATACACAAACAGAACCATCAGTGAACTCTTCTGTTTCTGTGGTCGTGATTATTACTCTTCAGTTTGAGGTCCAATCTGAGTATCTCATCTTCTATTCTTCCTTCCTCTGCGGTCTCCAATCTATATACTGTATCTGTGGCACATCTGCGGCTGATTCTTTGCACTTTTAGAATGCTATGCATCGGGTTCCTGTATGCTCCGTCATGGCTGTGTGTAAAATAAAAATAAAGCTCTGTATTTAATTCAAACTAATTTATTGAATAATTAACAACTCGAGTAAGAAAACAAGGCATGAGCTCAACTGATGCATGTATGCATTGGACTGGATTTTAATAAAGAATTCAGAGTGTCTGTCTTTATTTCAGCAGAGTATTGCTATCATAAGTTTTAATAGTCCACAGTATAGTGCATTAGCAGTTCTGACAAACATATGCAACAGTCAGCAGGAAGAGTGACAGAAAGTTTTCCCCCAATCATTAGGCCAAAACAGCCAAATGTGCTTTTCCTCAGCTGTTCCTTGTCTTCAGGAAACTTGTGCAAATCCACAGCAGTAACCCACTTTAAATGTGCTAAAAGTTCTCAGCTAAGCTAAGATTTGTAAACCCTCATAATCTAAAAATCATCTGCCCCAAAATATGCACACACCAGCACAATACATCAGATTCCGGCTCAGCACCGTCAACCGTCGGCACCATTTGTTTGTGCAGTCAAGATCAGATCGCAACGTGATAACGCAGCCTTCGATTTTCAGTTGTGTTCTCAGTAGTAGCGCTACAGCCTGCAACATTTTTCTTTCACCTACAGTAGCTCACATACTTCCGTAGAATGAGCTCAGCATACATGTGAATATTATCAGAAAACACAATGAGGTTTGGACATGTATGAGTACAATATTTACCCTAAACATCTGAGCCTTGAAATTTTTTTCCCAAGCATCCCTTTACATTTGCTGTTTTCATTTGTATGTGGACATATGCTCTGGCACAGGTGGATATTCATCAGTTTCCATCTGATACAATTCACTCTGTGTGATGAACATAAAGCTACAAAAGTGGGCCCATTATGCTTTTCTGTCGGTTTGTGTCTTGGTAACCCCGACCTCAAGTTTCCTGAAAATATGAATGAGATAACTTCCGAGTGAAGTCACTGAAGATATTCAAATTGATACAATAGGTGAATCTACTAATATGATGCTTTAATTTAACTTTAAAAATAAAGTCAGGACAATATCGAATTTCACCTTTGCTAAAAAGAATCATAAATTTCCCTTAGAGTCAATTCATGTTTTTCAAATGGAATGAGTGTAACAGGTCCTCGCCAACCTAT
The DNA here is from genome assembly GCF_964374335.1 of Astatotilapia calliptera. Lineage (NCBI taxonomy): Eukaryota > Metazoa > Chordata > Actinopteri > Cichliformes > Cichlidae > Astatotilapia > Astatotilapia calliptera. The sequence goes on along the minus strand of NC_137429.1, from coordinate 25,358,650 downwards.
AGGAAACTTCTCATGTAGCCTGAAGTGCATTTCTTTAGGGCAGAATCAAAAATACTCAAATCTGACATGTGTAAGACCGTGTGTTCAAGTTGTCCTCCTGTGCTGGCACAGAAACAACACAGTATTACTGATGCATTCACCTCCACCTCAGTAGGTATCTTTTCACTAATCACACAGCATATATTGTAATGCTATTTTGGAAAAAAGAACATTTGTTTCAACAAGGGTGTGTGCCCTAATTAAAGACATAATCCAGCATGTATGCAGAGTTCAGTGTCTCATGAGGAGACACTTGTTTCTAAGCTTTAGGTAATGAAAGCTCAAAAGTGTGACCCACTGAAATGTAACTGTTTTTTTCCTACCTGAAATAGGACACATGAACATTATTTATCACATGTTAAAAAAAATGAATTAGTGTGAACTAAAACTGCAAATCGTTTTAAAAGCCCCTTACGTATGCATATAAACGGTTTCCTTAGCAACATTGTGGTAAGTGACAATGCAAAACCAAATGGCAAACATGTTAGAGGAAAGAAAATCCCAGTAAGTCAGTTCTTCTACTAAAAACAATGCAGGAAGGCAGTCGTCCCAGAAGAGAAAAGTGAATTTAAAAGAAGCTCCTAGATTGTTTGGAGGCGGGGGGAGGGGGTTCTTTATGTCAAGTCAGATTGTGGCCATGATTCATAGTATTCCTAGAATTCCACTTGTTCCCCTCTTCTACAAGTCCGCTCATGAAGAGCAGAGGGTGATGCTGACCCCCTCTCCTATCCAGCAGGCGGGAAACAGCTCCTGGGTGAAGGCACAGTGGAAGGCGTGCAGCCTTGTCTGGCCGGCTCCGTAGTAGGTAAGCGTACCCGCCTCGTAGTCCAGCAGCATGCCGATGCGGCTGTGATGGGAGTTGCCGGGGATGGTCTCCCGCCGGCCGTTGTGCCAGGCGCTGAGCTGGTGCTCGTCCAGTTGCAGGCTCCAGGACAGTTCATTCATTCCCACCATGCATCTCTTGCCCTTTTCCTTCCTGGGGATGCTCTCGTAGGTTACCTGGGGAGGAAGATGCGCAGAACAAGTGAAACATTAGCATCCTGTGGTCATTTCTCTGGGAACAATGAATCCCTGTATAACACATAAGGAAAATCTGTTGAAACATTCTCGACTGATCAGACAGAGTGGATCTACTATTGAGCAGGTTCATGTAACATGTGTGGGTCACAAGTTAGGTTCCTGAGCTTGTTACATGCCGATTTCCACCTGTTGTGGACTGAATACGTGCAGCTACAATCTGCATGGAATCATTAGTTCTGATGACCTCTACATACATATCAACGATTTATTCGGCAGGACCTAGAATGTTCCCGTTAGCGACCCTCTACAAAGCAATGTGTCACAAAGCCACAGCCTACACAGCATTATGATATCCTTACCCCGAGGTAGGCCCAAGGCTTGGACACCTCCAGTTCCCAGTAGTGCTGTCCGTGTTTGAATCCCTGAAAGCACAGCACCTGCCAGGTGTGATCAAAGCGGGCTTCATGAGCGGGGACAGCGCGTGGCCCTGATGTCAAGTGCTCAGCCCTGCGGTTCTCCTGGGAAAGAACTAGATGCCCATTGGCTGTCCGTGGGTCAAAAGTCAGAGAGCATCGGTCTGTAAGAAGGAAGAAAATGAATCAGGCAGATTAAAGCTGGAACAGTGATCTAGAAAAGTTTTAGAGGTCCTTAGTTATAAAATGTCTCTTAGAACTCACAAGCACTGAGGCCCTCCTTCCCAACAGGGTGGCACGGAGCAGCGGGGCTGGGAACCACAGCGAGTACTGGCCTCTTGTCCTGAGGAGAACCTGGAAACCAAAGACAATGCATGAGAACACATGAGGACCGTCTGAAGGCGGATCGAGCTAACATGCTTCATCTTTCCTAGTGACAGGTCACCTTCTCTGTCATGACCCACAGCGGTGGTCACAGCTTTCTCCAGGTCCTCAGACACCAGCTTAGACACTCGGGAGAGGATGTCGGTGACGCTGTTTAATCGATCCTGCAGGGTCGAAGTCACATCTGTGGAAATATCCTTGAAGCGCGGGACTTCTACGTGCGATGATTCCTGTGAAGAAGCGGGTTTCAGGCAGTGCTTTAACGAATAGGCAAAAGTTTCAATGTCTGATTAATTACTTTGGTTTGACCTTACAGCTGAAACAGTGAGTTTAAGCTGCTTCTGCAATTGTTAAATGAAATAAAAACTCAATTCTAATGACAATTCAAAATCACCTGCCATTCATTACATTATGACATGTGTCTGGATCCTCTACAGTGTGCTCCTAGAATTTGTGGTTAATAGGTTTCAGGCATCGTTTCTGTTAAACGGTGTAATTATTGCCCTAGCTGGCTCAAATAATGCCTCTACTTGTCTGGCCCACACACTGTCGATATGTAAAAGACGCCATTGTGATGTTTCCCACTGGTCAGGAAAGCATTGCTGTGAAGCTGAGAGTTGGAATATTTTCTCAGTGCCTTTCAAACCAGACAGATCGAGCGCAAAGGGGAGACTATAACTTACAAAATAAGTATCATGCTGCATTCACTGGCCTGGAACTAAAATCTGACAAAATAAACTTATGTGGAAAGTTCTTAATGAGATAACAAATAAAGTAAACATTAATTTTCCAAGATGTCTCTTGTGACACTCAATGTTCTTTTTACGTGGCTCATAGGAAAGGCGTGACAAGGCCTGGGCCGCAACTCTGATAAACTTTGTAGTCGAAAGAAGCGAAACACTGAGGTTTTCTGTGATTGAGCAGATACCAGCCTCGTGTTGTTTAATTAAGCCCACATTTCGTTATTTAAAAAAAATGCTTGTGCAGCCATCCAGCAGTAGGAAGCTTGCTGAAAGCTCTACGCATCCACTTGTGCATGTTACATGAAACAGCAACCTGCACATACTTACCTTTGTAAACTACTGGGACTATAAAATGAACCAAAATAAAAAACCAGATCCTCCCCTTCCCAAATGTGTAAAGGCAAGGGATACAAACCCTGATGAGGTCAGTATCAGGGAGGTCATGTAGTGCCGCAATTTGGTCTTGGCGCTCTCTGAGCAGGCGGGATTGCTCGCTGAGTTCGGTTAGCCGCGCCTCTGCCTCCGCGAGGGCTGCCTGCTTTTCCACCTCAATAAAAAGCACTGTTGCCTCCTGCTTCTCGGACAGGATTTTCATCAGGTTAGAAAACTTGGCGTTCACCCAGGCTGACGTCTGCTCAAGAGTTACCTGTTAATTTAAAATATGCTGTGTAAAATAGTTGCTTGGGTTCATTTGGGCACACGCTTTCGATTTCTTTTATACTTAAAAGCCTCCTTTTGCGAAGCATTTACAAAGGCTTAAAGTGAGAGTTTACCTTAGCTTGATTGATATTCTCAGTCAAGTCATTTATACTTTTCTGCATCTCTTCAAGCAGTTTCCCCACGTCTGTATTCTTCCTTTCCAGCAGCAGCTGTAATGAAAACATATCAAGTCAAGAAAAAAATCATTTATTCTTTCACAGTCATACAAATATGTGATAATCATCATCTATAATCCACTCCCAGTTTTAAATCTGCAGAGGCTTTGTGTTTGTATACCTCTTGAGTTTCCCTTTCTTCCTCCAATATGACCCTTTCGTGGTTCATGCACTCTGACTTTTCACATTCGTTGCACACAGACCTTTTGTCCTGCCTGCAGTAATAAACCAAAGGCTTTTTATGGCGCTCGCACAGCAGCATGGCTCTGGCCCCTTCACCTCCTCTCACCAGAGCATCCCTACATGAGGGGCCAGCGCTGTTTGCAGTCTCTGCCAGGACCGACAAGGACACATTACGCCTCAAGACAGGTCTAATTTTGAACTCCTCATTGCAGATGGGGCACTGAGGGCCAATGTCAGACTGGCTCTTAATGTCCCAGTGCTTGCTGATGCAGCTTTTACAGAAGGTGTGACCGCAGGGGATGGTTACAGGATACCGGAAGAACTCCAGGCAAATGGAACAGTTTAGGTTTGCATTCTGAGACTCCATCTCTGAAGACATGGCAGACATCTCTGTAGAGGGAAACAAAAAAGGCTGAGGTTAACCATAATATGACACCTTTCGAGACAAACAACTTCATTTCGTTTTTTTAAAGAAAACAATTTTATTTTTGGGCAGGAAAATATTCTTTATGAACTGGCTTAACATTTATAGGGAAAAATAACAGGCGAGCAGGAAGGCAGCAGTCCCAGATTCTAATGTCAGCTACCACACAAGTGAACGGAAAAGCTAATGTTAGCCAGCGTTAGCATGCTTTCAAGTCATTCAACGTTAGCGCGGACTGTTACAAACAAATACTCGTCAACATATTAAAATGGTCAAAAGATATCTTAAAACAGAGCACCATTACACACTCACCAGCAAGATGCTGTACCAAAAAAAATAATTCTTACCACGTAAACCGATAGATTCATGCAGAACACTGTATGAATATCGCTAGATGAAGCGTTCCGGATGACGTATGACGCAAAAAGGGACGCCTTCACGTGCTTTCGAGAAACCAATGAAATTAAAAAAAGACCCATATATTTTGTATTTTGTATGCTATGAGACAAACTGTAACACTGTTCCGCTGTGAAGTTGCGAGGGCAATACTACTTAATTTATGTCAATCGTTTGCTTTATTTTGCTTTAATTAATGTAGAATAGATATTTACTGAAACATTCGCCTCAAAAATCCTTACATAATTTTTTACATAATATACATAATTTTTTTATGTATTAAATTTTAATGTTATAATGTATATGACTGCATAATTCAGTTTTAAGTGTCTTCTTTTCTTTTTTCCCTCTCGGCCACCGTATTCTGTTTAAAAAAAAAGAAAAAAAAGTAGGGGCGGGGAAAGTCATTCCAAGATGGCGCTGCGCACAGTATGTGCTGCTGCTTTACGGACCGGGACAGATTTAGGGGTCAATAATGCGAGGGCATTTGTCACGACAGGTATGGAGTCCATCTGTATTTGGCAATTTTTAAAATACTTCCTGAACGTCTTGAATATAGAAAATATTTCGGTAGGTTATATTAGTTGCAGCAGAGCCCTGATGCACGCTGTCCCCTTACAGACATGGTAGAAATCTCATAAACAAATGTGACGAATAAATTTGGTCAAGCTAAACATTGATCAGGAAAACAACTGAGGTGTTGTAAGAGTGTCAACACATTTAATGCTAAACGGCTCATACATCAGTTACATTATTTTCTGGAAATTAGCTGCTACTGTTTTTTTCTTCTTCTTAATTTTGAACTGCAAAGTGTATGCTGTGCCATTATCCAGTGACTAATATAGTTATCAGTAAATACTCACAGCCATAGTTATAAAGGTGCAAAGATATCTGCCTTAGAATAAACAGGTAAAGTACGAGACAGTGAACTCATCACTCGCTGACAGTTGACTCGGAGTGCAAAATGTCCTCTGCACATTTCCATTTGTTTTGCAGTTTTCAGTCATGCTGTAAAACCAGCAACAAGCTGATAAATAACACAAAGAGAAATGAGGGGTGCTCTTCCTCCAAAGTCTGACTCGCCCACAGGCACTACACTGCCCAGTTAATTAACTTGATCCTCACTTTTCATGACATTTGTCTGATCCTCTGCCAAGACCCTAAAGGCATTGTTTTCAATTTTAAAGAAGAGGATTTGAATGCATGCTCTTGTTCTTTCTCTCCACCACATTTCCTCACATTTGGCCCATAATTTTTACGTAGCCTTGCTTACAAAGTAGAAAGGCGCTGAGGATGCAATGCCTACATCTGTGTACTTCACAGATGTAGGCAAAGTCATCCGCGTGGTATCAAAATGTAATGGATTCTTCCACCTCCCCACTCAGATTTGGGAAATCAGTAGCTTTGACAATCAAAAGGCACAGAAACATACTTTGGTGCAGAATGAATACAAATTAGGTGAAATAGAACAGCGCAGCAGCTGGAAAAGTAAATGTGAATCACCATCTATGATCACTATTGTACACTATCACTTTACCATTTAAAGATGTAGCATTTTCAAAAGCGATGTGTCTAACTGTTTGGGATGTTTCCAGCATTCCTCTGCAAACGGGTTCCTCCTTTGGGCCCGATGCCAAATGAAGAGATTGATGTTAAAAACCTGGCGTCGGTAGAGAAGTATCGCAGCTACAATCGTTACTTCAGGCAAGCGGCGGAGGCGAGGAACAAGGACGTATGGTGGAAGACTTACAGGAGCTACGTGGAAAACGCTGACCCTGAGCACGGTGAGATGATGGAGTGAACATCGGGGCAATGTGATGTCTTGTAAATGTCATTTTTTTAATGGTAAAAACTCCAGATAGCACGAAAGAATTCTGTTGTGTTTGAAGGCGCAGAGCGAGTGGACATCGGACTGCCCTACTATCAACCCTGCAGGACCAAAGAAGTAAAGAAGAAGAGGCAGGTGATGAAGGAGAACAAGAAGAACGTCGAGCTGGAGCGGGCGTCTCGTCTGCGCACGTGTAAGCTTACATCAGTTTCTAACGAATTCTCCTGTCGCTCTGTTTTGGTACCCTGTGGTAACAGGTTCCTTGTTGTCCACCAGTTAAGATCCCTCTGGATCAAGTGCAGGAAACTTGGGAGAAGACAACCGGGCCGTTTCATGTTAAAAGACTTGCGGACCACTATGGGGTCTTCAGAGATCTCTTCCCCATGGCTTATTTTCTACCTCAGGTTACACTCAAGGTCTGCTACAGCCAGGATAACGGCACTCATGTGCACTATGGGAATCAACTGACACCCACTGAGGTACGTTAAGAGATTTTGATTCTATGTCCCCCCACACCTTTTATAAATCTTCTTGCATCATGTTCTTTCTGTTCTTTGTGGTCCTCCAGGCAGCGACGGCACCACAGATCAGCTTCAATGCAGAGGAGGGCTCCCTGTGGACCCTCCTGCTTACCTGTCCAGGTACACACAAAATGATCAGTGGACAGTCCTAAGAATGACTGGCTGTCTTTTAATACGTTTAAAAGTGAATCCACACAAGTAACTGAAGGATTCTTTACTTTTGCAGACTGTCCAAATTAAGTACAATTTTTTCCCCCCCTCAGATGAGCATCTTCAAGATAACGAGGCAGAATACATCCACTGGCTTGTGTGAGTAGTCTCATACCAGTCAAATAAGCTTTAAAACTATATGCTGACCATGTTGTGTTTATGCTGAGGTTCAAAAGTGCAATCAGATAATTCCTAAGTCAACAAGATCAATTTACTGATCTAATTTTCCAAAGTATAAGGTTTCCCACTAAATCTGAGCATCCAGTTTCACAAAACATATGGTAAATGGTAAATGGCCTGTATTTATATAGCGCTTTACTAGTCCCCATGTACCCCAAAGAGCTTTACATATCCAGTCATCCACCCATTCACACACACATTCACACACTGGTGATGGCAGCTACATTGTAGCCACAGCCACCCTGGGGCGCACTGTTTAACTGTGTGAGCTTCATGGTGCAGACTGCTGCATTTACAGAGCTTTGTCTCACAGGAGTAAGATTTAGATGTCAAAACTAGTTTATAATCAAAGTACATAATTTCCATATTGATTATTAAATGATTCTGATTCTGATCAGTGTAGTAAGTACAGTTTCTGTGTAAAAAGAGACATCTTGTGGCCAACTGAGGATACAACTCCTGCACAACCCCTTCAGCAAGAGAATCTGGTGGCTGTGTTCTGCTGTGGGAGCAGGGTTTTCATCCTCTTACACTAGTATTTTCCACATGTATTGGTCTGCTTGAGGACACAGTCAAATTGGTACGTGTTTGTTCCGCGTAATCAGTTTTATCCTGCAAATAAACCTTTCTGTGTTTACTTGAGTGGTCTCTGTCAGGACTGAGGAACACTCAATAATAAGGTGTGACACCTGTGAGAGATTTTGAAACTGCTTTCTACCAACAGAAACCAAACACCAAATGATGGAGTGACTTTTGAAAGAATTGTGTTCCATCGCTGCGGTAGACTTTCAGAGATTTAAAAAAAAAAAAATCTGTGCCAAAGGTCACACACAGGTGGTGCTCAGACTGAGGCTCATAAGGTGGAGCTGGTGACAAACTAATAAATAGGGCATTTGTTTGCTCCCCAGCAAGGCGAACCCTAAAAAGGAAATGGAATAAAACAGAGCTTTGTTCTCTGCTCTTAACTTGAAGTGTAAGATGTTTTGATTGGTCAGATCATCTGGATGAGCACTAAAAAACTTACAGTCCATTCACTTTATGCTGGCTGGCTTACTGTCATTGATTTCTCACTTCAAGTTTAAATCTAAGCTAAATAAACCTCGTTTCGAGTTATTCATGGATTCCTCGAATGATCCATGTCTCTGCAGGGGGAACATACCGGGCTCAGCAGTCCAGGCTGGTGAGGAGCTGTGTCACTACCTGCCACCCTTCCCTGCCAGAGGAACAGGCTTCCATCGCTATATTTACGTGCTCTTCAAGCAGGATGGGTCCATCAACTTCCAGGAAAACATCAGGCCCTCGCCATGGTGAGTAGTACACTAATCAGAGTGGTGGATGATGTATTCTTTTTGGATGGAGTTACAACAATAACAAAGTCCATCCCAACAGCAAGTTACAGCAAGATACCTGTGACTAGGAAATGTGTTGTGCTCAGTAGGTAAGAATAACACTAATCTCAGTGTAGCATTAGCAACTGCCTCCCGAACCACCCAAACCTGGCATATATGTGCGGTTGTAGTGATGGATATACTACAACATATACTAAACACAATTCAAATTTAGAGGTCATTTTATGCGCGAGTAACCCATGTGAGCCAAACTCTCAGGCTGGTTGCTATAAACACTCTGCTACATTGAGTTTTTCTACTCTTGACTCTAAAATGTCATTAAGTGTTGAGATACAGTGGGGCAAAAAAGTATTTAGTCAGTCACCGATTGTGCAAGTTCCCCCACTTAAAATGATGACAGAGGTCAGTAATTTGCACCAGAGGTACACTTCAACTGTGAGAGACAGAATGTGAAAAAAAAATCCATGAATCCACATGGTAGGATTTGTAAAGAATTTATTTGTAAATCAGGGTGGAAAATAAGTATTTGGTCACCTCAAACAAGGAAAACCTCTGGCTCTCACAGACCTGTAACGTCTTGTGTAAGAAGCTTTTCTGTCCCCCACTCGTTACCTGTATGAATGGCACCTGTTTGAACTCATCATCTGTATAAAAGACACCTGTCCACAGCCTCAAACAGTCAGACTCCAAACTCCGCCATGGCCAAGACCAAAGAGCTTTCGAAGGACACCAGGAAAAGTATTGTAGACCTGCACCAGACTGGGAAGAGTGAATCTACAATAGGCAAGCAGCTTGGTGTGAAAAAATCAACTGTGGGAGCAATCATCAGAAAATGGAAGACATACAAGACCACTGATAATCTCCCTCCATCTGGGGCTCCACGCAAGATCTCATCCCGTGGGGTCAAAATGATCATGAGAACGGTGAGCAAAGATCCCAGAACCACACGGGGGGACCTGGTGAATGACCTGCAGAGAGCTGGGACCAAAGTAACAAAGGTCACCATCAGTAACACACTACAACGGCAGGGAATCAAATCCCGCAGTGCCAGACGTGTTCCTCTGCTGAAGCCAGTGCATGTCCAGGCCCATCTGAAGTGTGCCAGAGAGCACATGGATGATACAGCAGAGGATTGGGAGAATGTCATGTGGTCAGATGAAACCAAAGTAGAACTTTTTGGTATAAACTCAACTCGTCGTGTTTGGAGGAAGAAGAATACTGAGTTGCATCCCAAGAACACCATACCTACTGTGAAGCATGGGGGTGGAAACATCATGCTATGGGGCTGTTTTTCTGCCAAGGGGACAGGACGACTGATCCGTGTTAAGGACAGAATGAATGGGGCCATGTATCGTGAGATTTTGAGCCAAAACCTCCTTCCATCAGTGAGAACTTTGAAGATGAAACGAGGCTGGGTCTTCCAACATGACAATGATCCAAAACACACCGCCCGGGCAACAAAGGAGTGGCTCCGTAAGAAGCATTTGAAAGTCCTGGAGTGGCCTAGCCAGTCTCCAGACCTCAACCCCATAGAAAATCTGTGGCGGGAGTTGAAAGTCCGTGTTGCTCAGCGACAGCCCCAAAACATCACTGCTCTCGAGAAGATCTGCATGGAGGAATGGGCCAAAATACCAGCTACTGTGTGTGCAAACCTGGTAAAGACCTATAGTAAACGTTTGACCTCTGTTATTGCCAACAAAGGTTATGTTACAAAGTATTGAGTTGTATTTTTGTTATTGACCAAATACTTATTTTCCACCCCGATTTACGAATAAATTCTTTACAAATCCTACCATGTGGATTCATGGATTTTTTTTTCACATTCTGTCTCTCACAGTTGAAGTGTACCTCTGGTGCAAATTACTGACCTCTGTCATCATTTTAGGTGGGGGAACTTGCACAATCGGTGGCTGACTAAATACTTTTTTGCCCCACTGTACCATATAGATAACATGGTGATCTCAGACACATAGCAGAGGACGGAAATTTAAAAGCAAAACTTGTGTTTCTGTGGGGCAACCACCATGTGGATGAATGGATAGATAGAGATACAGATCTCTCTGTAAAATACTAGCATCGCACAATCACTATATAGGACCTGAATTATGACGTGTTATTGCAGACCACAAATGCTGGAAAAAAAAAACTCTGCCATATTAAATATGCTTCAGACAAGTGGCTGATGCTCCTAGTATACCACAAACCTTAATAAATAAAATCAATTGTCTTGACATGTTGACTTTAGCTCGATTTAGCACAAATACTCTAAACACCTCCTGGATTAAAAAATGTATTGAGTGGGGACATAACTGTTAATCCTGTGTGATACCTAAAAACGCACTGAGCATGTATCGTCTCTCCACACAGCCAATCACTGGTGCAGCGCACGTTTAAAACGGTGGATTTCTACAGAAAGTACCAGGACAACATGACTCCTGTGGGTCTGGCCTTCTTCCAATGCCAGTGGGATCAATCTGTGACAGATACCTTTCACAACACCCTAAGTGAGTCACGGTGTGGGAAAAAGACAACACAATACATGCTGGAACTTGTTTCCCACCTCTAACGTGTTCATCTAAATTGGGCCAGGATTTGTGTGGCAGCTGGTAATGTGAGTTTAACAGTCTGCTTTCCTGCATCTTCTCCTGCAGACATGAGGGAGCCCGTGTTTGAGTTCATCAGGCCTCCAGTGTACCACCCCCCACAGGTCAAATACCCTCACCGGCAGCCCCTACGCTACCTGGACAGATACAGAGACGGGAAAGAGCACACCTATGGGATATACTGATTATCAGACACATGCACATTTGAGGAAACAGCAACAACAATGTGGAATTGTGTTTGCCATATTTATGTCATGATTGTAAAAATAAAGCAATTTTCAGCTGCACTGGGGCTGCATTTTATTTACCTTTGCCAAAAAACAAACATTTTATACTCACTAAACATCAATTATCAGCATTTTATTAATGATAATCTGGCAGGGATTTTTCCAGCCAGCAACACCAAATATAAGTCAGCAACATTTAACAGCTCAATAAGAAGCAGGTACATGTGGAGTCAAAATGTGATAGAAGTAACATTTTTATGCCTCAACTATTTATTTATTTATTTTTATAGTTTTAAGCCCACGAGACGTTCATGTCAAAGACCAAAAATTTGTCTAAAAGCCCGTCTAGAAAAACATTTATACATTTATTCATACTTGATACTATAAACTTTTATTGCTGCAGTTGCTCTAATGTTGAGTAATTATCCCTAATTTTGTGTATACTGAAGCATTCAAAGAAATGTCAGCAGATGGCACTGCTGAGTTAAAATCCCCAGAGACCACACTGATGAGTCAGAACTTTTCAGGAACCTTATTTTAACTATGACTCATATTTGATTGTAAATTCTTAGCAATAATAGCTGCGGATCTTTGCTCATGTGTCTGTTTTATGCCAGTTTTGATTGATTGCACATTAATTTCATTCCATTTTTATTTACATAGCAACAGATGACAACAACAGATGCCTCAAGATGCTTTAACAACTCTACAATAATAGACAGAGGGCAGAACCAGACATCTATTTTTCTTTCTTTTTTTTAAATGTGGTCCTTTCTGGCAGCTTTTACAATCAGAATTGTGATCTGAATGCATGGTGGTGCTGAAGACATTTTGCTTTTGCACAAACAGCTATATAGAATCTCTATAGGCTCCTCTTATTCATGTGAATCTTTTATTTGTTTATTTATTCATTTCTTTTTGTGCTATTTCAGATATTACATTATATGTGGTATAATATGATAATGTCTAAGTCAAGGTAGGCAAGAGAAAACAAAAAGAGGAGCTGGTGGTGGCAGTGCTGTGACCGGATGGGGTTTAACTCAGTTCAGTTCAATTCAATTTTATTTATACAGCGTCAAATCACAACAACAGTCACCTCAAGGTGCTTTATATTGTAAGGTAGACCCTACAATAATACATACAGAGAAAAACCCAACAATCATATGACCCCCTATGAGCAAGCACTTTGGTGACAGTGGGAAGGAAAAACTCCCTTTTAACAGGAAGAAACCTCCAGCAGAACCAGGCTCAGGGAGGGGCGGCCATCTGCTGTGACCGGTTGGGGAGAGAGAAGGAAGACAGGACAACAGACATGCTGTGGAAGAGAGACAGAGATTAATAACTAATCATCAAATGCAGAGTGGAGTAAACACACACAAGTTAAAAGAGCTGAGTTAAGAATAAACACTCTGAGCACCTACTGCAGTGTAACTAGGGGAGGATTCAGGGTCACCTGGTCAGTCCTAAATGTAACCTTTTTCAAAAGGGAAAGTCTTCAGCCTAATCATAAAAGAAAATGTCTGTCTCCCAAATCCAAACTGGGAAATAATTCCACAGAAGAGGGGTGGGAAATCTGAGGGCTCTGCCTCCCATTCTATTTTTAACTATCCCAGGAAACATCAGTAAACCTGCAGTCAGAGAGCAAAGTGCTCTATTACCTCATACAGTACTATGAGGTATAAAGCAGTCCTACATACAGGGAGTGCAGAATTATTAGGCAAATGAGTATTTTGTCCACATCATCCTCTTCATGCATGTTGTCCTACTCCAAGCTGTATAGGCTCGAAAGCCTACTACCAATTAAGCATATTAGGTGATGTGCAACTCTGTAATGAGAAGGGGTGTGGTCTAATGACATCAACACCCTATATCAGGTGTGCATAATTATTAGGCAACATCCTTTCCTTTGGCAAAATGGGTCAAAAGAAGGACTTGACAGGCTCAGAAAAGTCAAAAATAGTGAGATATCTTGCAGAGGGATGCAGCAGTCTCAAAATTGCAAAGCTTCTGAAGCGTGATCATCGAACAATCAAGCGTTTCATTCAAAATAGTCAACAGGGTCGCAAGAAGCGTGTGGAAAAACCAAGGCGCAAAATAACTGCCCATGAACTGAGAAAAGTCAAGCGTGCAGCTGCCAAGATGCCACTTGCCACCAGTTTGGCCATATTTCAGAGCTGCAACATCACTGGAGTGCCCAAAAGCACAAGGTGTGCAATACTCAGAGACATGGCCAAGGTAAGAAAGGCTGAAAGACGACCACCACTGAACAAGACACACAAGCTGAAACGTCAAGACTGGGCCAAGAAATATCTGATGACTGGTTTTTCTAAGGTTTTATGGACTGATGAAATGAGAGTGAGTCTTGATGGGCCAGATGGATGGGCCCGTGGCTGGATTGGTAAAGGGCAGAGAGCTCCAGTCCGACTCAGACGCCAGCAAGGTGGAGGTGGAGTACTGGTTTGGGCTGGTATCATCAAAGATGAGCTTGTGGGGCCTTTTCGGGTTGAGGATGGAGTCAAGCTCAACTCCCAGTCCTACTGCCAGTTTCTGGAAGACACCTTCTTCAAGCAGTGGTACAGGAAGAAGTCTGCATCCTTCAAGAAAACATGATTTTCATGCAGGACAATGCTCCATCACACGCGTCCAAGTACTCCACAGCGTGGCTGGCAAGAAAGGGTATAAAAGAAGAAAAACTAATGACATGGCCTCCTTGTTCACCTGATCTGAACCCCATTGAGAACCTGTGGTCCATCATCAAATGTGAGATTTACAAGGAGGGAAAACAGTACACCTCTCTGAACAGTGTCTGGGAGGCTGTGGTTGCTGCTGCACACAATGTTGATGGTGAACAGATCAAAACACTGGCAGAATCCATGGATGGCAGGCTTTTGAGTGTCCTTGCAAAGAAAGGTGGCTATATTGGTCGCTGATTTGTTTTTTTGTTTTTGAATGTCAGAAATGTATATTTGTGAATGTGGAGATGTTATATTGGTTTCACTGGTAAAAATCAATAATTGAAATGGGTATATATTTGTTTTTTGTTAAGTTGCCTAATAATTATGCACAGTAATAGTCACCTGCACACACAGATATCCCCCTAAAATAGCTAAAACTAAAAACTACTTCCAAAAACATTCAGCTTTGATATTAATGAGTTTTTTGGGTTCATTGAGAACATGGTTGTTGTTCAATAATAACATTATTCCTCAAAAATACAACTTGTCTAATAATTCTGCACTCCCTGTATTTTTAGGAAATGCTGGTAAAAAACAAGACTTTCCGTGTGTAACCTGGACGTGTGTCCCTCTATCTATAAAGAGATGATCTATACTGCTCGCCCAAGTGCAATGTCTACAATATCCGAATCTAGGTTTGGGAAGGAGATTGGCGGTAGCAACTCTGTAAGAGCAATGAGACTTCCAACCCACATAACACGCACGACCACAGGTTTATGAAACAAAGTTTGCTTTATATATTTCCTTTTGGATCAGTTCCCTTTGCTCATCCTCAATGTAGGGATACCTTCAAATGCAGTAACCATCTCAAATGCATCACAAAAATAATTGAAACAATCAAAATAGATGTAAGACAAGAAACACAATATTTCAACACCCCAAAGAAAAGGAAAAAGAAAAGAAAATAGCATGTGAGTGTCCAGTTCCTTATGGTGTCAGTTTATTCAGTTACCCACTGTCCTGGGTTAAGAACTGAAAACGACCTGAATCTCAGGCGGAGAAAAAGTAGCAAAGAAAATGATAAGGTATCTCTCAGGTGGGCTTCCTTTTGTTTTTTTCCCTACCGCCCTCCTGGTACGGCAGGCATCAACGTGTCGGCGTCCTGACACAGAGAAGGCCTCCACAGCAGCAACAGTGTCTTAGACCCACGATACCAGCTCCTCACTTGGCACCCATGGAACTGTACCTCAAAAAAAAAACCAGTCTGCACACAAATACGCAGAATGTTAGATGTCCACATTCCTTAAATGTCCTTGTTCCTAATGTCCTTGGTTCTTTTGAAATATTAAAATAAATCTGCATCTTGTGACACATTAAAAGTAAATACACCGGTATTACTGTGCATCACCCGCAGTTACAGTAACAGCACAGCTATTGCACGTGAACTGCGCATAACCACTTAGCTGGCCGCGGCTGAACTAGCAGGCCCAAGAAAGTAAAAACATTAGACACTCATAATAAACAAAACTGTCACAACATTGCAATACTATGAAAACACATCTTAAACATCATTAAACACATTTACTACTATTCTGACTGGTTAGTTATTTTTTTCCAGTGCATTGAACTGCAATAGCGGTGCTAAGTGAGCTAGGCTAACTCACCAGAATAGTTCAAAAAAGTTCGAAGAAATACTCCGGCTCCTTTCAGGTAGGTACCCGTCTGTGGTTCACCGCTAACGACAGCTCTCTCACAAATGTTAATTAAACCTCTTTCCTCTCTTTCAACTGGAAAAAACCGTGCTCCGCGGCAGCATGGAGTTTTTCCTTGCCGTCCTTTTTCCTCTACACCACACCTTCACGCGCACGGAGCTGCAGATGGTGCCTTCAGGGCAAGCCCGGAAATTAAACTATCAGACAAGGACTACGATGCATTCAAAGAACCCTGTACTTCTGATTGCTGTAAATCTTACCAGGGTTACATTCTCCCCGTCTAGACTGCATGAGTCCCAGCATGCATACCTGCCCCTACCGGTACAGACACATGTGAAATAGCAGCCCCTAAAGCCTGAAAGAATGAACTAATGGCCAAGGTTAAAGGCTCCCCCAGCTCATCGTAGGTGAGTTTCCGAGGCGGACGTCTCTCCCTAGTAGAACGCCGGACACTTGCGTTCTCGGACTCTTGACTCTCAGATACTACATTGTCAGTGTCTGCAACTACAGGGTCTGTGGTGATGAGATCTGTGTTCTCTTCATCAGGTGAGATTTGTGTCACATCAGGTTCAGGAATATCAATGACAATATGGTCCGGAGTCCTACAGTGTGAAGTAGGATGTGTAACTGAACCACTATTCTCAGAGCTAACATAAGGAGTTCCTGGTTGAAGCTCGTGAGTAGGTCTTTCAGGTAAGTGTGCGGAACTTTGGGGCACAAAAGAAGGGGTGTCTGGGTTTAATACCCTGGAAACTGGCTGAGGCTCATTGAAGCCTCCTTCCCTCTGCAGGAAAGGACCCTTCGTGATGATTTCTGGCATCCATGTATTAGGATACAGTTCATCTTCATCACTGTACGACTCGTCCTCCTGACAATCAGTGTCCCCTTGCACGCCTTTTGTTGTTTTGCCCCTCAGTCTCATTTTCCTCGATGCGTCAGTGGAAGAACTTTGCTCTCTGATCTCAGTTACAGGTAGGAACCCGCACGGCAAAAGAAGGTCTCTATGCAACGTACGGTGTGGCCCCTCCCCTGTCTCAGGTTTGACTACATAAACAGGACTGTCGCTAATCCGTCTGACAACAACATGGATTTTCTGTTCCCACCGATCTGCCAGTTTGTGTTTCCCCCTGATATTCACGTTTCTCACTAAGACCCTATCCCCTTCTAAGAGTTCAGCTGCCCTGACCTCCCTGTCAAACCTAGCCTTGTTCTTCTCTCCCATCTTCTTGGCATTTTTAGCAGCTAATGAGTAGCTCTCCTGTAGGCGTTGACGAAGGCCCTTGACATACTCTGAGTGGGTCTTGTGACTTGCCATATCAGGTTGGATTCCCAGGACAAGATCAATCGGCAGTCTGGGCTGCCTACCAAACATTAGTTCGTAAGGCGAATAGCCTGTTGTACTGTTTCTCGTGCAATTGTATGCGTGGACCAGAGGTTTGACAAAATCTCTCCAATGATATTTGTCTCTTTCTTCCAGGGTCCCTAGCATACCAAGGAGGGTCCGGTTAAATCGTTCCACTGGGTTTCCCCGGGGATGGTACGGGGTGGTACGAACTTTGTCTGCTCCAATCAGTGTGCAGAGTTCTCTGATCGTCTTAGACTCAAAGTCCCTGCCCTGGTCGCTGAGCAGACGACTGGGGAACCCGTAGTGAACAATAAAGTTCTCCCATAAAGCCTTCGCAACAGTTCTGGCTTTCTGATCCCTAGTCGGCACCGCCACAGCAAATTTTGTAAAGTGGTCGGTGATGACTAAAATGTTTCTTGTGTCTCTATCATCCGGCTCAAGGGATAGATAATCCATACAAAGAAGTTCAAGTGGATAAGTAGCAGAAATGTTTTCCAAAGGCGCGGCCCTCTGAGGCACAGCCTTCCGCCTGAAACAGCGTTCGCACTTTTTGCACTTCTCCTCGATGTCTCTGGCCATTCTCGGCCAGTAGAACCTGGCACGAGCAAGCTGAAGTGCACGCTCAGAACCGAGATGGCCAACATCATCATGCACTCCTTGCAGTGCCCTCTCTCTGAACTGTTCGGGTAAGACCAACTGATACACCAGTTCGCCTCGCTCAGACCACTTCCTGTACAGGACACCATCCCTGAGTTCAAGTTTTTTCCACTCCCTAAAAAGAAGTTTGACATCGGGATGTTCAAGGTTTGTCTCTCTGAAACTGGGTTTTACAGCTCTCCTCACAAAGGTGATGACACGTGAGAGAGACGGATCATTATTTTGAGCATTACACCAGTCAGAGTTAGCCATGGATGGTAAAGTGTCCTCATCGAAAACATCAGGCACTACAGAAGGGTCGACAACAAGAGACTCCGCAATGACAGGCTGCTCTGAATGAGGGTGACGTTCATCTTTAACCATCACAAGATGACGTTGACATAATGCAGAGAACACCTCATGATCCATGTCATCTCTTGCTTCCATGAACCGTTTTTTCATGTCCTCTATTCTCTCTCTTTCTTTAGTGGAAGCTTCATCCTCAAGAGGCGGACCTTGAGGCCGCCGGGATAACCCATCTGCATCGCGGTTGGCCTGCCCTGCTCTGTACTTGATGGTAAACTGGTAAGTAGAAAGAGCGGCTAACCAGCGATGACCAGCAGCATCTAACTTCGCAGATGTCAAGACGTATGTGAGGGGGTTGTTGTCGGTAAGCACAGTGAAACTTGACCCATAAAGGAAATCACTGAACTTTTCACAAACGGCCCACTTTAAGGCCAAGAATTCGAGTTTGTGCGTAGGGTAGTTTCTCTCGCTCTTGGAAAGACCTCGACTGGCATACGCGACAACTCTGAGCTTCCCCTCCTGCTCTTGATAGAGCGCTGCCCCCAATCCATCGCGACAAGCGTCAGTATGTACAACATATGGTAGTTGTGGATTCGCAAAAGCAAGGATGGGCGCAGAAGTCAGTTTCTTGATCAGGGTTCTGAATGCACTCTCACACTCCGAAGTACTCCTCACCGAGCGGTGCATTAGGGCTCACAAGAGTCGTGAAGCGTTCCCTCTTGTACACTTTGCCCCTTTTCTTTGGTGGATAGTAGCCTGCTGTCAGGCTATTAAGAGGTTTGGCTATCTGGGAATATCCTTCGACAAACCGCCGATAATACCCAGCGAAGCCTAAGAAACATTTAAGCTCTTTCCTATTTGAAGGACGAGGCCAGTCCCTCAAGGCGGATATCTTGTCAGGGTCAGTATGAACTCCTCGTGCATCCACGACATGACCAAGATACTTTACTGACGTCTTAAAGAAGTGACATTTCTCCGGAGAAAGCTTTAGACCGAAATCTTTAAGACGGTTCAGCACCTTCATGAGTCGTGCTTCATGTTCTTCCAATGTGTCTGAAAAGACAATCAAGTCGTCCAGAAACACCAATACCTCATTGAGATGCAAGTCACCGACACACCTTTCCATAAGGCGCTGAAAAGTGCTTGGTGCGTTCGTGACACCCTGAGGCATGCGATTGAATTCAAAGAAGCCGAGGGGACACGTGAAAGCGGTTTTAGGCTTGTCTTCTTCGGCCATCTCAACCTGGTAATAACCAGATTTAAGGTCCATGACGGAGAACCATTTAGCACCGCTAAGGGCAGCAAAGGTCTCCTCAATGTTCGGAAGAGCGTATGCATCTCTGATGGTTCGAGCATTTAGCTTCCTGTAGTCAATGCATAACCTGATAGAACCATTCTTCTTCCGGACCAAGACCACTGGGGATGCAAAAGGGCTCTGTGACTCTTTAATGATTCCTGCATCAAGCAGTTCTTTAAGATGCTCCTTGACTGCCTCCCTGTCACTGGGATGAATAGGCCTTGGCCTCTCCTTAAAAGGAGTCTCGTCATGTAGCCTGATGTGATGTTTCACTGCAGTGGTGTGACCATATGACAGGTCATCCACAGCAAAGACTTCTGGAATAGATCTAAGCTTGGTGGTGATACGATCTTTCCATTGTTCAGATATTGGTGAATCATCAAGATTGAACTCGAGGTTGTCACTGTCAGGCTTATTGTGATGAGAGTCACCTTTCACTGGTCCAAGTGATGTGACCTGCTGAGCTGCACATATTTGAGCAATGATGCATTTTCGCTGCAGCGTAACATCATGGTCATTAAGATTGCGCAGGACGACCGGGACCTTGCAGCTAGACTTAAATGGAATGTCCATCAGAGCAGCTTCAAGGAACACGCCACCTGGCAACCTGTGATGTTCATTGGGTTCAAGCACAAATGTGGTCTGACTGTTCCTTTTCAACCTGACATCACCTGTGATGCAGCACTTTTGTTTTGCAGGGATGGTGATGGGGTTTCCACCATGTAACCTGACAGGATGAGCATGGTTGTTGAGGTCATGGATCTGGGCAATATGCTGGAAGATCACTGCAAAATCTCTAGAGAAGAGTTTGCAAACAACCTCTGGACCATCCCGTTCAAGTACTTGTTCATAAAGTCGTAATAACACATTGGTACCAATCAACAGGGGGGTCCTGCTGTTGAACTGACACTCTGGCACCACAAGTGCTAACACGACTAGCTCCTCTTTCCTGCCAGGAACAGACAGCGGGAAAGTGACACGCGCTTCTATGTAACCAAGATAGGGGACCTGCTGTCCACCTGCTCCTTCGATTTCAAGAAGGGCATGAATTGGATGTATAGGTAAGTGAGACAGATGGTTCTTATGGAAACACTCGGACACTGTTGTAACTTGTGAGCCGGTGTCCATTATGGACTCACACTGTACACCCTCAAGAAAGACAGAAGCCGCACAACGAGGACCTACAAGCCCTGCAGGTATAGATCGCTCTGTGCAACGGTAGGTTTCAGTCATTGTGTGGGTTATGACTTTCTTCTGTGTTCCAGCACCATCAACTGATCTGTTGGGACAGGGGTTATCATCAACTGCAGCTCCTGGACGTCCCACAACAGGAGCTGCTACTAGTTTAAAGTGAATGGGGAAGCAGCCTGCTGAGCTAAAAGCTTATCCTGCCTCTCCCGGAGTTCTGCATTTTTCTTGCGAACCAGTGCGGGGTTGGGTTCATTGGAGCAGTGAGCAGCAATGTGGTTGTCTTCCCCACACTTAAAACAAAACCACGGCCTCGGCATTCCAGGCACCTTAAGGCCCCTCTTCATGTTACTACTACTGATTGCAAAGCAGTCGGTCTTTTCAGTACTCTCTCTCTGATTTTGTGCTAGTTTTTCAACTTGCTTTGTCAGTTCAGCTATCTTGTTCTCAATATCAGAGGTTTCATCTCGCTTTGCTTTTACCACTAGGGGAGGATTACTATCATGAGTGAGGCTCGGTGGCTTTTTGTTTAGCTTTTCCAACTGTTTAGTTAGCTCGTTTACTTTCTTTTCAAGCTTTGATGTCTCATTCGGCTTTGAGTTAGTCAGTGGGACAGGCTCACAGTCATAAGAGGGCATATCAAAAACATGGTGGGCATACATGTTAGCTTTCGAAGCACCTAAATGCTTTTTCATCCTATCTAGCTTTGTGGAACGGCGGTCTTCCTCAGTTCTCAGCATGAGGAGGAATTCAGGAAATGTTGGTGGATTTCCCTTTTTGCACTCTAACTGTAAGCCGATGATGATGCTCTGATCCCAACAGCCCCTACAAAACTGTCTGAGCAAATGATCATTGGAATTTCCAGCTGAGGCTCCCCCTCTAGAAATTGCTCTTGTGAGGAGGCTATGGAGCCTGTTCAAGTATGCTGATGGCTTCTCTCCACTATCTTGGTTAGAGCCGAGAAATGCCGCAAACAACTCCTCTCCATCCTCCACAACACCAAAAGCAGAGTCAAGTTGAGTGATGTAGACACTTGGTGGTGAAGAGATGCCAAGAGGCTTCACAACATCAGCTGCTGGACTCAGCAAGCTCTCAAGAATCCTTCTCACCTTGTGAGCATCATTCAAGGAAGGATCGTTAAGGAGAAGATCAACTTGGGTGTGCCATGTTTCGTAGTCCACCTCACCGTTTGGCCTTGGCATCCGCCCAGAGAAGGTGCGCAACCTTATTTGTGGGGATGGTGAAGTGGTGGACTCACTTCGGATGACATGCTCCACAATCACTCTCTGGATCTGGGGGGGGTTAAAAACATCCTCACTGATGTGGACTGGGCTCGTTGGTAAACTAGCAGATGCACTATAAACATGTGTGGGCTCTGCAGGCTCATTTTGATCATTATTAGGTGTGTTAGCATTTTGAGCTGCATAGGGCTGTGTAGCATTACTGTGTACGTCATGTGATGTGCCCTGGTTCCCATGCAGTTCCTCCTGAAGCACATTCAAGAAACCTTTCCTGCCACTGCCTGCGACAGACTTTAGTTCGTCCAGGTATCTGCAAGCTATCTCCCTCCCCACCACTTCCTGACAAACATCTCTAATGGTCCTCGCAAACCACATCACAGCTGGGTCCTTTGGACTTGGTACGGTACCCAAAGTAATGGGGTCGATTCTAGAGATAGACCTGTCAGATGCATACTGGACCAGGGCTCTACCCTCTGGTTGTCCTGATTCGTCAGGGATCCTCACTAATTTAGAAATATCTCCATTAACTTTGAACACAGCAGTTATTTCCTCATCTGTGTATTCTGGTCCTATACCTGTTACATACAGGGAGTTTTGACCATTAACCTCAAAACGATTGCAAATATCCATACCTGACTCAGTGGAACAAATCTCAAAAATCTCAAACGTGCGTAGTGTGGGGTGGAAGATCAGAAAGCTACTATTAACCAATCTCCTGGCTGGCTCGCCACTTTTTATGTAACCTGGACGTGTGTCCCTCTATCTATAAAGAGATGATCTATACTGCTCGCCCAAGTGCAATGTCTACAATATCCGAATCTAGGTTTGGGAAGGAGATTGGCGGTAGCAACTCTGTAAGAGCAATGAGACTTCCAACCCACATAACACGCACGACCACAGGTTTATGAAACAAAGTTTGCTTTATATATTTCCTTTTGGATCAGTTCCCTTTGCTCATCCTCAATGTAGGGATACCTTCAAATGCAGTAACCATCTCAAATGCATCACAAAAATAATTGAAACAATCAAAATAGATGTAAGACAAGAAACACAATATTTCAACACCCCAAAGAAAAGGAAAAAGAAAAGAAAATAGCATGTGAGTGTCCAGTTCCTTATGGTGTCAGTTTATTCAGTTACCCACTGTCCTGGGTTAAGAACTGAAAACGACCTGAATCTCAGGCGGAGAAAAAGTAGCAAAGAAAATGATAAGGTATCTCTCAGGTGGGCTTCCTTTTGTTTTTTTCCCTACCGCCCTCCTGGTACGGCAGGCATCAACGTGTCGGCGTCCTGACACAGAGAAGGCCTCCACAGCAGCAACAGTGTCTTAGACCCACGATACCAGCTCCTCACTTGGCACCCATGGAACTGTACCTCAAAAAAAAAACCAGTCTGCACACAAATACGCAGAATGTTAGATGTCCACATTCCTTAAATGTCCTTGTTCCTAATGTCCTTGGTTCTTTTGAAATATTAAAATAAATCTGCATCTTGTGACACATTAAAAGTAAATACACCGGTATTACTGTGCATCACCCGCAGTTACAGTAACAGCACAGCTATTGCACGTGAACTGCGCATAACCACTTAGCTGGCCGCGGCTGAACTAGCAGGCCCAAGAAAGTAAAAACATTAGACACTCATAATAAACAAAACTGTCACAACATTGCAATACTATGAAAACACATCTTAAACATCATTAAACACATTTACTACTATTCTGACTGGTTAGTTATTTTTTTCCAGTGCATTGAACTGCAATAGCGGTGCTAAGTGAGCTAGGCTAACTCACCAGAATAGTTCAAAAAAGTTCGAAGAAATACTCCGGCTCCTTTCAGGTAGGTACCCGTCTGTGGTTCACCGCTAACGACAGCTCTCTCACAAATGTTAATTAAACCTCTTTCCTCTCTTTCAACTGGAAAAAACCGTGCTCCGCGGCAGCATGGAGTTTTTCCTTGCCGTCCTTTTTCCTCTACACCACACCTTCACGCGCACGGAGCTGCAGATGGTGCCTTCAGGGCAAGCCCGGAAATTAAACTATCAGACAAGGACTACGATGCATTCAAAGAACCCTGTACTTCTGATTGCTGTAAATCTTACCAGGGTTACACGTGGCTTCATAGTGCTGCTGTGAAGGCCAAGGTGATGCAATCCAGTTTAAGTATCAGGTTATATTTTTAGGGCCGAGTAATACATTCAGTAAGAAGCAGGAAATTAGAGATCACCTGATCATTTATGTCTTTAAGAGATTTCTCCAGTTTAACTCATTAATGTGGGTCATCATATAATGATACAACCTAAGGGAAGCATCTATAAACTAAATGAAACATGCCTCGGGTGAGCATCAACCTCAGATTATTAAACTGACACGTTGCTTAATGCGCCAACTTGCACTTGAAACTCCACTGTATCCACAGCCCTGACACAGCAACAGGAAAAGTTGGGAACAATTTTGAGGACCCATGCAAGACTTCAGATGGCTTCTAAAATGTGTATATCGTACCCGTCCAGCAAAATACATTACTGTAACTTCAGGGCAAGCTAACCTGTTTATCCTATATTAAATTGCCAAGTAGATTCATGAAACCTGTTTTTCAGGACATTTCACAATATGAAAAAAACCTTCACATCAGTGTGAATTGGTCCACTAAAACTACACTAAACTAAAAGAATCGAGATACCTAAATTATGACTAAATGTCATAGTAGACTATCAATATAATTAAATGAAAATTTGCTGTCAAAGTGAACCTTGAATCATACAGATCCAATACCTGATTTACGAATAAGGACTTTACAGATCGGCTTTCCATTTTCAGTTTATTAAATCTTGCAGAGTAGTCCTTACCTCTAAATATAACCTCTCTCTTCTGTGAATATTACTAAACAAATAAAATCAATTGTCTTGACATGTTGACTTTAAGTCGATTTACCACAAATACTCTAAACACCTCCCGGATTAAAGCGTGCATTGAGTGGGCACATAACTGTTAATCTGTGTGATAACTAAAAACGCACTGAGCATGTATCGTCTCTCCACACAGCCATTCACTGGTGCAGCGCACGTTTAAGACGGTGGATTTCTACGGAAAGTACCAGGACAACATGACTCCTGTGGGTCTGGCCTTCTTCCAATGCCAGTGTGATCAGTATGTGACAGATACCGTGCACAACACAAGACACATCACATAACAACACAATACATGCTGGAACCTGCACGTCTCTCTAACGCGTTCATCTAAGTTGGGCCAGGATTTTTGTGACAGCTGGAAATGTGAGTTTAACGGTTTGCTTTCCTGCATCTTCTCCCTGCAGACATGAGGAAACGTGTCAAATACCGGCAGCCCCTACGCTAGCTGGAAAGATACAGAGATGGAAAAGAGCACAACTATGGAATGTACTGGTTATGCAACACATGCATATTTGAGAAAACGTCAACAACTATGTGGACAATGTTTGTCATATTTATGTCATGATTGTAAAAATAAAGCAAATTTCAGCAGCACTGGTGTTGCTTTATAGTTTGCTTTGTTAAAGACCATATATAATATGTCACATAGCTCCACATCTTCATTTTAAGCATTTCTAGCAAACAATGGGAGATTGACGATGGCTCCTGGGCTAGGCAGATCCTCACGTACTAATGAATATTTAATGAATTGGAAAAAAGGGAGGGAGCGTGGGGCACAAAAGCTTGTAGAATCTGATTATAGCTATGACTCATATTTGCCTGCATATGCTTATCAATTATAGCTGCCCATGTTTGCTTATGTGAAATGTCTCTTTACTGCCAGTTTAGATGGATTGCACTTACAGTTTAAAAACTTCTGCGTGCCTGTCTGATCAGAACAGAACAAAAAATACAAATATTTAAGTACAACATGCCCTCATATGTTTGAAAATTTGCAAAAGTTTGTGGTTTTCATATTTTTAATCCCCTTCAGATAAATTTCAATAATTGATGTTCCGATGTTTCCTTATCTTGGCATTTCCACATTGCTCTGTATTAATCTTTATAGTTAAACTGAACCCTGTACGATCTATCATGAGCTGAAAGACTGCAAAGTTTCTTGCCTTTTCTTATCGGCTCTTCTTCTTTAAAAATATTTCTTGGCAGTTGCAAACAGCAAAATGGTGCATTACTGCCAGCAACTGGTGTGGAGTGCGTCTTTGCTCCTCTTTTTCTTCCAAAGCAAGATAATTGGAGCTGATGAGCTGCAGGTGTGACGCCTGCACAGTGGCCTTTTTAAACCTCACAGGTGACTTCCATCTGTGCTTGGTTGCTGGAACAATGGGAGCTGTTCGGACCATTCTCGGTTGTCTGCTGGCTGTTTGGCTTGCTGGAGGTTTTGTAGCTTCTTTCTGCTTCGTTTGACACTTATGTTAATTAACTTAGGAGTAGATTTTTGTAAGATAAGATCTTGGAACTGCTAGAAGGTTCTGGTGTAAAGATTCGGAAATATCACTTAGCTATTGCAAGTTATCTCTTTTGGCATCAAACGGCATAAAGAATGAACAGAAACATGCTAATTGTAAATCATGTTCCTCCTGTTTTGCAGTCAGTGGATTGAATCACAGACAGAATAAAGTGCTGCAGAGGGAAAAGACAGGTAAGGTCCCTGGCTTCTAATTTATGCTTGAGGGCACACGGTTACAAAATTCATTTCAAGATGGTTGGTGATTAAAATGCCTGTCATTCATCTGAAAGAGTGAAAAATGTATAGAACACAATTTTCAAAAGCTTATCAGGGCATGTTGTACTAAGTGTATTCATTTTTTTTGTCTTGTATCCTGTGACAAGACTACTCAATGTGATTTGAAGTTATTAAATAAGAAAAATGAAGGGGGGGAATGCTTAAATTGTCAAGAACTGGGTTGTTGCCAGCAGTTAAGTTTAATGGTTATATTATGTGTAATGTTTTCAAATTAAAAGTATAAAACACAGGGTCATAATTCAAATAGACACTTATGTAAGTACCTGTTACTGGCACATGCATGAGGGCTTTGGTCAGTGGTGTTGTAATTGACTTAAAAATCCTTATCTACATTGTTCAAGGACATGATGTAGACATTTATGCAACAGTATCCTTGCATATGACCAAAAAGTGATGTAGGGCACAAAGTCTGGGACCAGTTGCTCGGTGTGGATTTGACTAAATCTTAATAGTGTCTGTGGTTTTGTTTTAAATTTTGTTTTTATTTTTGTTCCAGTACAACAGGAAACTAATGAAGTGGATACTGAAGCATCAGTTGGAAACTTGAAATCTGGATTGCCTTTGAAAAAGCCAAACAACGTTAAAACCGTGAAGGGAAAAACTGCAGTCAGTCAGAATGTTGGTTTCCAGGGAGGTTTCTCCAAACCGACTGACTCCAACGCCACGGCGGGCGGCCTGCCGACTGACTCCAACGCCACGGCGGGCGGCCTGCCGACTGACTCCAACGCCACGGCGGGCGGCCTGCCGACTGACTCCAACGCCACGGCGGGCGGCCTGCCGACTGACTCCAACGCCACGGCGGGCGGCCTGCCGACTGACTCCAACGCCACGGCGGGCGGCCTGCCGACTGACTCCAACGCCACGGCGGGCGGCCTGCCGACTGACTCCAACGCCACGGCGGGCGGCCTGCCGACTGACTCCAACGCCACGGCGGGCGGCCTGCCGACTGACTCCAACGCCACGGCGGGCGGCCTGCCGACTGACTCCAACGCCACGGCGGGCGGCCTGCCGACTGACTCCAACGCCACGGCGGGCGGCCTGCCGACTGACTCCAACGCCACGGCGGGCGGCCTGCCGACTGACTCCAACGCCACGGCGGGCGGCCTGCCGACTGACTCCAACGCCACGGCGGGCGGCCTGCCGACTGACTCCAACGCCACGGCGGGCGGCCTGCCGACTGACTCCAACGCCACGGCGGGCGGCCTGCCGACTGACTCCAACGCCACGGCGGGCGGCCTGCCGACTGACTCCAACGCCACGGCGGGCGGCCTGCCGACTGACTCCAACGCCACGGCGGGCGGCCTGCCGACTGACTCCAACGCCACGGCGGGCGGCCTGCCGACTGACTCCAACGCCACGGCGGGCGGCCTGCCGACTGACTCCAACGCCACGGCGGGCGGCCTGCCGACTGACTCCAACGCCACGGCGGGCGGCCTGCCGACTGACTCCAACGCCACGGCGGGCGGCCTGCCGACTGACTCCAACGCCACGGCGGGCGGCCTGCCGACTGACTCCAACGCCACGGCGGGCGGCCTGCCGACTGACTCCAACGCCACGGCGGGCGGCCTGCCGACTGACTCCAACGCCACGGCGGGCGGCCTGCCGACTGACTCCAACGCCACGGCGGGCGGCCTGCCGACTGACTCCAACGCCACGGCGGGCGGCCTGCCGACTGACTCCAACGCCACGGCGGGCGGCCTGCCGACTGACTCCAACGCCACGGCGGGCGGCCTGCCGACTGACTCCAACGCCACGGCGGGCGGCCTGCCGACTGACTCCAACGCCACGGCGGGCGGCCTGCCGACTGACTCCAACGCCACGGCGGGCGGCCTGCCGACTGACTCCAACGCCACGGCGGGCGGCCTGCCGACTGACTCCAACGCCACGGCGGGCGGCCTGCCGACTGACTCCAACGCCACGGCGGGCGGCCTGCCGACTGACTCCAACGCCACGGCGGGCGGCCTGCCGACTGACTCCAACGCCACGGCGGGCGGCCTGCCGACTGACTCCAACGCCACGGCGGGCGGCCTGCCGACTGACTCCAACGCCACGGCGGGCGGCCTGCCGACTGACTCCAGTTCACTAAATGTGAAGCAGCTGAAGTTGGTGCTGGAAGACTTGACTTTGGCTTTTGAATCTTACACTGATTCCACAGTCCTGACACAATAGCAAGAAAACTGCTTTGCTCTTGAATAAAACTCTTAACTTCAAGTTATGTGTTTATTTGTCCACTGATCAAGGTACTTTACCTATTTCTAACATTTTAGTCATTTCCATAGTAATCCTAGACAACTAAATTATTGTTATAATTTGCGTAGGTGGTAAGCTCTGGGTGCATATTTTTTAATTTAAAAAAAAAAAGCCCAACAAAAAGCTAGTTTACCAAAATGCCAAGAACAATCAGAGGGAAAGTCAGAGCTCTTTTGAGCAAACCATCCATTTAACGTTAACCAGTAATGACTTCATGAACTTCACAAATAACTTTTTTATCATTAAAGAAAAAATTACCAATAATCATCCCACAGATGTAATATTATCTACAGCTACTTTAGTACCATTGATGTTAGACTCTTTTTCACCAATAGATCTTTCTGAGTTAACTTCAATAATTGCCTCCCCCAATACTTCGCACTCAGGCAATAAGAAGACTTTCTCTCGTCCTGTAACAGAAGTGGTTTTGCTGCTGTCCCCCGAAAAGTTTAGTGACTGACCGTTTAATGTGGGATTGTTATAATCCCAGGCGGGGAGTGTTATGTTACTGCTTAGTTAATTTCACGTTTTAAATGTTAGTAAATGCGCCACCCTGTGGCCCCTTTAAGTCGATATTTTGGGACAGTAGAAGAAGAGTTAGACATGAAGTTCATGTTTTCTTGCTATGCTGTTCAAGATGGCTGCTCCACATTCATGTCCTTCTTTGGGTGTTTGTTAAAGCATTGTCTGTAAGTATTTAATGGTAAAAGGCAATGAGACACTCCAAGTGTTGTCTTTATGTGTGATGGACTACAGTTAACAAGTTTTCTATGTGCTATTCATATGTAAATGAGATCGCCAGTTCAAATGCTAATTAGCGGTGCTAATCGTCATGCTAGCTTCTCAAATGCATTGTTAGGTCATTGGCACATGTTGTTGTTAACAGTACAGATGAGTAATATACATTTCCACATATGCTTTATTGTTACAGTTTCACAAAATGAAAGAACCAGTAAACTTCATAAGATCTCATCTAGGGCTGCCACGATTTGTCGACCAGTCACGATTACGTCGACTATCAAAATCGTCGACGACTGATTTAATAGTCGACGCGTCTTTGAAGCTTTGTAAGATCCCAAAAGACGCAGGAATAAGTAGCAGGATTTAAGAGTGTAATAACGGACTGAAACAGAAGATGGCAGCACTGCATGTACAAGGATGCCAGCTGCCGTTAAACCCCGAAGAAGAAGAAGCAGCTGTGTCCCAGAATTCATAGCGCGGCCCAGCTCAGTTTCCAACAATGGCGGCAGCTAGTTAGTTTTAATATTACTCTTATTATTCTTTCTGGGTCACAAAATAAACGTTTAACATATTTTCAGCCGAGAATGTAGCTGTGTAAACCTCAAATATCGGCTCAGTTTATCAGGACACCACATATTTTCAAAAGCGCTCCGACGTTTTCGGAGACGTCTGTTACCCACTAGCTCGATAGCTAGCGCGGTGAGAACACCGGACTCCCGGCAAATTGTTTTCAAACCCACCGCCGTCTTTCGCTACTCAGGTTAAATATATATGAGTCACTTAGATAAATTAAAAATGTTGTTGTTTGGCTTTTTTTTTTATTTTTTAGTATTTTATTTGTTCCTGAGTAAATCGGTTTGTCTGAGATTAAAGTTATAGTTTTTACACAGCTGAATAAACGTCAAGCAGACAGCTGATTATCAGAAGTGTGAGTTGCTGGAGAATATACTCCGTTGTCCTGTTATATTTTAGATAGCAAGGAGTTTATTAAACTTCACCGAAACAATCTGCAAATTTCATTAAAATTGAATAAACTATCATCTTGTCTTTATTTTTAGTTAGCACCTTAAAAGCTTAAAGCTGTAAGCTAATGATAGTTATATAAGAGCAGATGCTGCTGGTGCAATAAGCTGTAGTTTTACGTCCAGTGGATGATGATCTGATTAGTCGACTAATCGCATAAATAATCGGTGACTAGTCGACTATCAAAATAATCGTTTGTGGCAGCCCTAATCTCATCTATTGTCTGGAGTTCCTGGGTTCATGTTTAGCTGTGTGGATAGTCAGACTTCTAGCGACGCCATTTACAGTATCTAATCAGATTCTTACTCTGGATGGCATTACCTTGGCCTCCAGTAACGCTGTGAGGAACCTTGGAGTCATTTTTGACCAGGACATGTCCTTCAACGCACATATTAAACAAATATGTAAGACTGCGTTCTTCCATTTGCGCAACATCTCTAAAGTTAGAAATATCCTGTCTCAGAATGACGTTGAAAAACTAGTTCATGCATTTATTACTTGCAGGCTGGACTACTGTAATTCATTATTATCAGGATTTCCTAAAAACTCGCTGAAAAGCCTTCAGCTGATCCAAAATGCTGCAGCAAGAGTCCTGACAGGGACTAGAAAGAGAGAGCAGATTTCTCCTGTTTTGGCTTCCCTTCATTGGCTTCCTGTTAAATCCAGAATTGAATTCAAAATCCTGCTCCTCACATACAAGGTCTTAAATAATCAGGCCCCATCTTATCTTAATGACCTTGTAGTACCAGATCACCCTATTAGAGCACTTCGCTCTCGCTCTGCAGGCCTACTTGTTGTTCCTAGAGTATTTAAAAGTAGAATGGGAGGGAGGGCCTTCAGTTTTCAGGCCCCTCTTCTGTGGAACCAGCTTCCAGTTTGGAGACAGACACTAACTCTACTTTCAAGATTAGGCTTAAAACTTTCCTTTTTGCTAAAGCATATAGTTAGGGCTGGACCAGGTGACCCTGAATCCTACCTTAGTTATGCTGCAATAGACGTAGGCTGCCGGGGATTCCCATGATGCATTGAGTTTTTCCTTTCCAGTCACCTTTACTCACTCACTATGTGTTAATAGACCTCTCTGCATCGAATCATATCTGTTATTAACCTCTGTCTCTCTTCCACAGCATGTCTTTTATCCTGTCTTCCTTCTCTAACCTCAACCGGTCGCAGCAGATGGCCGCCCCTCCCTGAGCCTGGTTCTGCTGGAGGTTTCTTCCTGTTAAAAGGGAGTTTTTCCTTCCCACTGTCGCCAAAGTGCTTGCTCATAGGGGGTCATATGATTGTTGGGTTTTTCTCTGTATCTATGAAGCGCCTTGAGGCGACTTTTGTTGTGATTTGGCGCTATATAAATAAAATTGAATTGTATTGAATTGAATAGGGAAGGGTGGTGAGTTCATTGCTTATAGGTATGACATGAAAATGATACGGACCTCAAAGATATAGTTCCTAATAATGAAATAATATCCTTAAATAAGCTGAATTTTAACCTACAAAACACCAAACTTCATAGTGGCCAGTAGCTATGTCAATTTACTGTGTGTGCACTAAAGAATGGTGAAAATACAGAAATGTAAATTATTTTTAACTTGAGCAGAAATGCAGAACTCTTGAGGTTTACTACTATGTGGATGTGCACCTTTAAGGTCTGTGACAATGACCTTGGCAATTTAAATAAATGTATTATGTAATGTTATTTGCGACAGTGTAATTTGGTTACCTTTAGTTTCTGACTGACCACTTTCTTCCATGGTACCAAAAGAACTGTCCCTTCCGTAGCAAAGTTATCTTCATGCATGACAATGCACCATCTCATGGTGCAAAGAACATCTGTTGCATTGGCTACTATGGGAATAAAAGGTGAGAAACCCATGGTGTGGCCCCATACTCCCCTGACCTCAACCCTGTTGAGAAAGGTCTGAGGGTGAGAGGCAATTCACATGAAAACAGCAGCTGTTGGAGGCAATTGTGATGTCTTGCCTTATCTCTCCACATTTAATGGATGCAAGAATTGGAAAGCTTATATGAAAGAAAGGGTCCTATGTTAACATGTTACATAAGTTTACCTGTCAATGTTTTTGATATAGCTTTTGGTTCTAAGCTGCTGAGCCGAGTACAGTATCAGTGTTTGTACTTTGTTGCTTCCCACCTCTGCTTCTACTTTAAACTGTTATCAGGGTGAAAACGATTCAGGTTTCATCAATAACACCGCCAACATCTGCTGCTGTATCGTCTCTCCACACAGCCATTCACTGGTGCAGCGCACGTTTAAGACGGTGGATTTCTACGGAAAGTACCAGGACAACATGACTCCTGTGGGTCTGGCCTTCTTCCAATGCCAGTGTGATCAGTATGTGACAGATACCGTGCACAACACAAGACACATCACATAACAACACAATACATGCTGGAACCTGCACGTCTCTCTAACGCGTTCATCTAAGTTGGGCCAGGATTTTTGTGACAGCTGGAAATGTGAGTTTAACGGTTTGCTTTCCTGCATCTTCTCCCTGCAGACATGAGGAAACGTGTCAAATACCGGCAGCCCCTACGCTAGCTGGAAAGATACAGAGATGGAAAAGAGCACAACTATGGAATGTACTGGTTATGCAACACATGCATATTTGAGAAAACGTCAACAACTATGTGGACAATGTTTGTCATATTTATGTCATGATTGTAAAAATAAAGCAAATTTCAGCAGCACTGGTGTTGCTTTATAGTTTGCTTTGTTAAAGACCATATATAATATGTCACATAGCTCCACATCTTCATTTTAAGCATTTCTAGCAAACAATGGGAGATTGACGATGGCTCCTGGGCTAGGCAGATCCTCACGTACTAATGAATATTTAATGAATTGGAAAAAAGGGAGGGAGCGTGGGGCACAAAAGCTTGTAGAATCTGATTATAGCTATGACTCATATTTGCCTGCATATGCTTATCAATTATAGCTGCCCATGTTTGCTTATGTGAAATGTCTCTTTACTGCCAGTTTAGATGGATTGCACTTACAGTTTAAAAACTTCTGCGTGCCTGTCTGATCAGAACAGAACAAAAAATACAAATATTTAAGTACAACATGCCCTCATATGTTTGAAAATTTGCAAAAGTTTGTGGTTTTCATATTTTTAATCCCCTTCAGATAAATTTCAATAATTGATGTTCCGATGTTTCCTTATCTTGGCATTTCCACATTGCTCTGTATTAATCTTTATAGTTAAACTGAACCCTGTACGATCTATCATGAGCTGAAAGACTGCAAAGTTTCTTGCCTTTTCTTATCGGCTCTTCTTCTTTTAAAATATTTCTTGGCAGTTGCAAACAGCAAAATGGTGCATTACTGCCAGCAACTGGTGTGGAGTGCGTCTTTGCTCCTCTTTTTCTTCCAAAGTAAGATAATTGGAGCTGATGAGCTGCAGGTGTGACGCCTGCACAGTGGCCTTTTTAAACCTCACAGGTGACTTCCATCTGTGCTTGGTTGCTGGAACAATGGGAGCTGTTCGGACCATTCTCGTTTGTCTGCTGGCTGTTTGGCTTGCTGGAGGTTTTGTAGCTTCTTTCTGCTTCGTTTGACACTTATGTTAATTAACTTAGGAGTAGATTTTTGTAAGATAAGATCTTGGAACTGCTAGAAGGTTCTGGTGTAAAGATTTGGAAATATCACTTAGCTATTGCAAGTTATCTCTTTTGGCATCAAACGGCATAAAGAATGAACAGAAATGCGCTAATTGTAAATCATGTTCCTCCTGTTTTGCAGTCAGTGGATTGAATCACAGACAGAATAAAGTGCTGCAGAGGGAAAAGACAGGTAAGGTCCCTGGCTTCTAATTTATGCTTGAGGGCACACGGTTACAAAATTCATTTCAAGATGGTTGGTGATTAAAATGCCTGTCATTCATCTGAAAGAGTGAAAAATGTATAGAACACAAAATTTTCAAAAGCTTATCAGGGCATGTTGTACTAAGTGTATTCATTTTTTTTTTGTCTTGTATCCTGTGACAAGACTACTCAATGTGATTTGAAGTTATTAAATAAGAAAAATGAAGGGGGGGGGGAAATGCTTAAATTGTCAAGAACTGGGTTGTTGCCAGCAGTTGAGTTTAATGGTTATATTATGTGTAATGTTTTCAAATTAAAAGTATAAAACACAGGGTCATAATTCAAATAGACACTTATGTAAGTACCTGTTACTGTCTGTATGTGTGGACTCGGAGGAAGATATTTGTTAACTTTGGAAACCAGCTGAAGGTTGTAGTATAAACTTTCCCTCAATGTGAAAACCTTTTGTATAATAAGAATGTTGTGTTTACAGGTCTTGGAGCCAATGATGGTTCAATACAGAGAGCGCTTGCCCTGCTCCAGTCAATATTGACTCAAAATGTTGATGAAGGTAAGCAAGATCCAGTTTTATGTAGTTTGTTGCCAGTAGTTCACAAGCATGTGACAGCACACTTGTGTGGGGCACATGCATGAGGGCTTTGGTCAGTGGTGTTGTAATTGACTTAAAAATCCTTATCTACATTGTTCATTGACGTAATGTAGATATTTATGCAACAGTATCCTTGCATATGACCAAAAAGTGATGTAGGGCACAAAGTCTGGGACCAGTTGCTCGGTGTGGATTTGACTAAATCTTAATAGTGTCTGTGGTTTTGTTTTAAATTTTGTTTTTATTTTTGTTCCAGTACAACAGGAAACTAATGAAGTGGATACTGAAGCATCAGTTGGAAACTTGAAATCTGGATTGCCTTTGAAAAAGCCAAACAACGTTAAAACCGTGAAGGGAAAAACTGCAGTCAGTCAGAATGTTGGTTTCCAGGGAGGTTTCTCCAAACCGACTGACTCCAACGCCACGGCGGGCGGCCTGCTGAGTGACTCCAACGCCACGGCGGGCGGCCTGCTGAGTGACTCCAACGCCACGGCGGGCGGCCTGCTGAGTGACTCCAACGCCACGGCGGGCGGCCTGCTGAGTGACTCCAACGCCACGGCGGGCGGCCTGCTGAGTGACTCCAACGCCACGGCGGGCGGCCTGCTGAGTGACTCCAACGCCACGGCGGGCGGCCTGCTGAGTGACTCCAACGCCACGGCGGGCGGCCTGCTGAGTGACTCCAACGCCACGGCGGGCGGCCTGCTGAGTGACTCCAACGCCACGGCGGGCGGCCTGCTGAGTGACTCCAACGCCACGGCGGGCGGCCTGCTGAGTGACTCCAACGCCACGGCGGGCGGCCTGCTGAGTGACTCCAACGCCACGGCGGGCGGCCTGCTGAGTGACTCCAACGCCACGGCGGGCGGCCTGCTGAGTGACTCCAACGCCACGGCGGGCGGCCTGCTGAGTGACTCCAACGCCACGGCGGGCGGCCTGCTGAGTGACTCCAACGCCACGGCGGGCGGCCTGCTGAGTGACTCCAACGCCACGGCGGGCGGCCTGCTGAGTGACTCCAACGCCACGGCGGGCGGCCTGCTGAGTGACTCCAACGCCACGGCGGGCGGCCTGCTGAGTGACTCCAACGCCACGGCGGGCGGCCTGCTGAGTGACTCCAACGCCACGGCGGGCGGCCTGCTGAGTGACTCCAACGCCACGGCGGGCGGCCTGCTGAGTGACTCCAACGCCACGGCGGGCGGCCTGCTGAGTGACTCCAACGCCACGGCGGGCGGCCTGCTGAGTGACTCCAACGCCACGGCGGGCGGCCTGCTGAGTGACTCCAACGCCACGGCGGGCGGCCTGCTGAGTGACTCCAACGCCACGGCGGGCGGCCTGCTGAGTGACTCCAACGCCACGGCGGGCGGCCTGCTGAGTGACTCCAACGCCACGGCGGGCGGCCTGCTGAGTGACTCCAACGCCACGGCGGGCGGCCTGCTGAGTGACTCCAACGCCACGGCGGGCGGCCTGCTGAGTGACTCCAACGCCACGGCGGGCGGCCTGCTGAGTGACTCCAACGCCACGGCGGGCGGCCTGCTGAGTGACTCCAACGCCACGGCGGGCGGCCTGCTGAGTGACTCCAACGCCACGGCGGGCGGCCTGCTGAGTGACTCCAACGCCACGGCGGGCGGCCTGCTGAGTGACTCCAACGCCACGGCGGGCGGCCTGCTGAGTGACTCCAACGCCACGGCGGGCGGCCTGCTGAGTGACTCCAACGCCACGGCGGGCGGCCTGCTGAGTGACTCCAACGCCACGGCGGGCGGCCTGCTGAGTGACTCCAACGCCACGGCGGGCGGCCTGCTGAGTGACTCCAACGCCACGGCGGGCGGCCTGCTGAGTGACTCCAACGCCACGGCGGGCGGCCTGCTGAGTGACTCCAACGCCACGGCGGGCGGCCTGCTGAGTGACTCCAACGCCACGGCGGGCGGCCTGCTGAGTGACTCCAACGCCACGGCGGGCGGCCTGCTGAGTGACTCCAACGCCACGGCGGGCGGCCTGCTGAGTGACTCCAACGCCACGGCGGGCGGCCTGCTGAGTGACTCCAACGCCACGGCGGGCGGCCTGCTGAGTGACTCCAACGCCACGGCGGGCGGCCTGCTGAGTGACTCCAACGCCACGGCGGGCGGCCTGCTGAGTGACTCCAACGCCACGGCGGGCGGCCTGCTGAGTGACTCCAACGCCACGGCGGGCGGCCTGCTGAGTGACTCCAACGCCACGGCGGGCGGCCTGCTGAGTGACTCCAACGCCACGGCGGGCGGCCTGCTGAGTGACTCCAACGCCACGGCGGGCGGCCTGCTGAGTGACTCCAACGCCACGGCGGGCGGCCTGCTGAGTGACTCCAACGCCACGGCGGGCGGCCTGCTGAGTGACTCCAACGCCACGGCGGGCGGCCTGCTGAGTGACTCCAACGCCACGGCGGGCGGCCTGCTGAGTGACTCCAACGCCACGGCGGGCGGCCTGCTGAGTGACTCCAACGCCACGGCGGGCGGCCTGCTGAGTGACTCCAACGCCACGGCGGGCGGCCTGCTGAGTGACTCCAACGCCACGGCGGGCGGCCTGCTG
The DNA here is from genome assembly GCF_964374335.1 of Astatotilapia calliptera. Classification (NCBI taxonomy): domain Eukaryota; kingdom Metazoa; phylum Chordata; class Actinopteri; order Cichliformes; family Cichlidae; genus Astatotilapia; species Astatotilapia calliptera. The sequence goes on along the minus strand of NC_137429.1, from coordinate 25,321,142 downwards.
AGTGACTCCAACGCCACGGCGGGCGGCCTGCTGAGTGACTCCAACGCCACGGCGGGCGGCCTGCTGAGTGACTCCAACGCCACGGCGGGCGGCCTGCTGAGTGACTCCAACGCCACGGCGGGCGGCCTGCTGAGTGACTCCAGTTCACTAAATGTGAAGCAGCTGAAGTTGGTGCTGGAAGACTTGACTTTGGCTTTGGAATCTTACACTAATTCCACAGTCCTGACACAATAGCAAGAAAACTGCTTTGCTCTTGAATAAAACTCTTAACTTCAAGTTATATGTTTATTTGTCCACTGATTAAGGTACTTTACCTATTTCTAACATTTTAGTCATTTCCATAGTAATCCTAGACAACTAAATTATTGGTATAATTTGCGTAGGTGGTAAGCTCTGGGTGGTTTTATATATATTTTTTTTAATTTAAAAAAAAAAGCCCAACAAAAAGCTAGTTTACCAAAATGCCAAGAACAATCAGAGGGAAAGTCAGAGCTCTTTTGAGCAAACCATCCATTTAACGTTAACCAGTAATGACTTCATGAACTTCACAAATAACATTTTTATCATTAAAGAAAAAATTACCAATAATCATCCCACAGATGTAATATCTACAGCTACTTTAGTACCATTGATGTTATACTCTTTTTCACCAATAGATCTTTCTGAGTTAACTTCAATAATTGCCTCCCCCAAACCATCAACGTGTCTTTTAGACCCCATTCCTACAAAACTGCTCAAAGAAGTCCTGCCATTCTTCGATCTTAAATATGATCAACCTATCTCTAATAATCGGCTATGTACCACAGGCCTTCAAGCTGGCTGTAGTTAAACCTTTACTCAAAAAGCCATCTCTAGACCCAGCAGTCTTAGCTAATTATAGGCGAATCTCCAACCTTTCATATCAAACATCCTTGAAAGCGTAGTTGTCAAACAGCTAACAGATCATCTGCAGAGGAATGGCTTATTGGAAGAGTTTCAGTCAGGTTTCAGAGTTCAGCACAGAAACCGCTTTAGTGAAGGTTACAAATGATCTTCTTATGGCCTCTGACAGTGGACTCATCTCTGTGCTTGTCCTGCTAGACCTCAGTGCAGCGTTCAATACTGTTGACCATAATATCCTATTAGAACATGCTGTAGGTATTACAGGTACTGCACTGCAGTGGTTTGTATCATATCTAATAGACTCCAATTTGTGCATGTAAATAGAGAGTCCTCTTCACACACTGAGGTTAATTATGGAGTTCCACAGGGTTCAGTGCTAGGACCAATTCTGTTTACATTATACATGCTTCCCTTAGGCAGCATCATTAGAAGACACAGCATACATTTTCACTGCTATGCAGATGACACCCAGCTCTACCTGTGCATGAAGCCAGATAACACACACCAATTAGTTAAACTGCAGGAATGTCTTAAAGACATAAAGACCTGGATGGCTGCCAACTTTCTGCTTCTTAATTCAGATAAAACCGAGGTTATTGTACTCGGCCCTGAAAATCTTAGAAATATGGTATCTAACCAGATTCGTACTCTGGAAGGCATTACCTTGGCCTCCAGTAACGCTGTGAGGAACCTTGGTGTTAGAGTTTGTATTGTTGATTGTCATTTATGCTTAGAAATATTTAACCATAGATGCTTAGAGGTGTATAATCAATTGTGTAGTGATAAGTTGTGTGATCTTTAACAGGCTACAGAGGCTTGGTGTGCATTCCACACTAGAATGCACACCTACATCCTGGGAGCACGGGAAGAGGTCGCATCTTGTCTTAATTGTTTTATGGTAGGATTAACGTAGCTACGTCTGTTCTAGTCTAAGTGCTTTTCTGTTTAGATGAACTGCTGGACTTCCTCACCGGGGGGGGTCTAGTCTACCCTCCTCCTGACCAAGGATGTTTGACCCTTTGATCAGCGCGCACACACACACACACAGTATTCTTTGTTCACATGTATACCTATGTAAGATGTTATATGTTAATGACCCTATGCATATTCATGTAACCACAATAAAAGGAGTGCTGTGGGGAAACCTGGCTGAGAGTCTGACAGTGGTCAAGTGGTGGAACGACGCTTGGCTCCAGCCAGGTCTCCCTCATGCATGAGTAACCAGAGAACTTTGGTGCCTTGAGTCTTGCTTTTTGCTGCGTAGCAGATTGTCCTTAACGTTCCAGCGAATAGGTTTGTAGCATAAACCTATCACTTGGAGTCATTTTTGACCAGGACATGTCCTTTAATGCACATATTAAACAAATATGTAAGATTGCGTTCTTCCATTTGCGCAACATCTCTAAAGTTAGAAATATCCTGTCTCAGAGTGACGCTGAAAAACTAGTTCATGCATTTATTACTTCCAGGCTGGACTACTGTAATTCATTATTTTCAGGAAGTCCTAAAAACTCGCTGAAAAGTCTTCAGCTGATCCAAAATGCTGCAGTAAGAGTCCTGACAGGGACTAGAAAGAGAGAGCAGATTTCTCCTGTTTTGGCTTCCCTTCATTGGCTTCCTGTTAAATCCAGAATTGAATTCAAAATCCTGCTCCTCACATACAAGGTCTTAAATAATCAGGCCCCATCTTATCTTAATGACCTTGTAGTACCAGATCACCCTATTAGAGCACTTCGCTCTCGCTCTGCAGGCCTACTTGTTGTTCCTAGAGTATTTAAAAGTAGAATGGGAGGGAGAGCCTTCAGTTTTCAGGCCCCTCTTCTGTGGAACCAGCTTCCAGTTTGGAGACAGACACTAACTCTACTTTCAAGATTAGGCTTAAAACTTTCCTTTTTGCTAAAGCATATAGTTAGGGCTGGACCAGGTGACCCTGAGTCCTCCCTTAGTTATGCTGCAATAGACGTAGGCCCCCTCCAGGGGCAAGGGTACCTAGACCCGGTTCGTAGAGTACGCTTGGGGAGTGTGATCGTGTGTACAGCGTCTCTTTATGTCTGTCTCCACGTTGGTTGAGTGTGGAGTGAGTGCATATGAGAGCATGAGGGGGGGAATGGATGTTTGTGTCTGTGTGTGCCTGTATGTCTGTGCCTATATGTCAGGTTGGGTATCAGATGCCACCTCTCTGGGGACACCTCAGGCCCTCCAAGGTTTGGAGGCCTATCTCCACCCACCACCACTTCCCCTGCCAGTGGCGGACTCCCTCAGGTGTCGGTGCGTTGGTGGTTCTTTGTGTTTGGGGGTGGGCGTCCAGGTACACACCGGCTCACTCCTTGGCGGCCGCTTATCGGGGCCTGGAGCGTGGGGCTCGCTCGGGCCCCTTCGGAGGTGGGGTGCCCCCGGCCTTTCGGCCTGGGGCTCGGTCACTCAGGCACAGCTGGCGGCCGGCGGAGCTCATGGGCGCGTCACTGCAACTCCCCCTGGCTTCTGCTCCGCGGCTGCTGAGTGAACCCTCATCTGGGACTCTCCTCAGCTCTTACTGGAACAGTGGCGCGGCTGCCCCTCTGTTGGTCTTCCTTGGTCTCTTGTGTTCTGGGCGCCTCTGGATGTCTGGAGTTTTGATCTCCTCCATACCTGCTTCACACCCTGGAGGACGGGGCTGTGGCCCCCCCACACTCCCTAGCAGATCGTTACATGGAGAAACCTTTGGAATACAAGCGCGCTGATCCACACAGGTATGCACACGGGTGTTCACTGCTCGTAGACCCAAATTACACCTTTCCTAGCTGCTACTCCGAAGCACATCTGTCCTGCGTGCTGCACAACAACATTGAATATTTAGTATTTACTGCTGTTTACACTTAGCTAGATTAATTCGATGGTGTTGTGTTTAGTATGTTGCTTTGGTTTTTTTTTGTCTTTTTTGCTTGTTTTCTATTCTTCTCTCAACAGGTGATCCAGGAGATTTTTTTTTCTCCCCCCCTTTCTCACTGTCCCTCTCCCCTTCTGTTTTTCCTTTCCTTCCTCTTTCTTTCTCCCTTTCCTATCCCTCACTCATGTCTCTCCCGTCTGTAACATCTGAAAATAAAATATAATAAATAATAAAAACAAAGATCGACCAAATGGACCAATACGGCAATGCCACGATGATCCACTTGGCAAAGTAAATCCATTGGGTATCCTTGTTGGTCTTCAGACAACAATTCTGATGGCTAAAGAACCAAATGGGACAGGCAGAAAAAAAAATAGACGTAGGCTGCCGGGGATTCCCATGATGCATTGAGTTTTTCCTTTCCAGTCACCTTTACTCACTCACTATGTGTTAATAGACCTCTCTGCATCGAATCATATCTGTTATTAATCTCTGTCTCTCTTCCACAGCATGTCTTTATCCTGTTTTCCTTCTCTTACCCCAACCGGTCGCAGCAGATGGCCGCCCCTCCCTGAGCCTGGTTCTGCTGGAGGTTTCTTCCTGTTAAAAGGGAGTTTTTCCTTCCCACTGTCGCCAAAGTGCTTGCTCATAGGGGGTCATATGATTGTTGGGTTTTTCTCTGTATCTATGAAGCGCCTTGAGGCGACTTTTGTTGTGATTTGGCGCTATATAAATAAAATTGAATTGTATTGAATTGAATAGGGAAGGGTGGTGAGTTCATTGCTTATAGGTATGACATGAAAATGATACGGACCTCAAAGATATAGTTCCTAATAATGAAATAATATCCTTAAATAAGCTGAATTTTAACCTACAAAACACCAAACTTCATAGTGGCCAGTAGCTATGTCAATTTACTGTGTGTGCACTAAAGAATGGTGAAAATACAGAAATGTAAATTATTTTTAACTTGAGCAGAAATGCAGAACTCTTGAGGTTTACTACTATGTGGATGTGCACCTTTAAGGTCTGTGACAATGACCTTGGCAATTTACATAAATGTATTATGTAATGTTATTTGCGACAGTGTAATTTGGTTACCTTTAGTTTCTGACTGACCACTTTCTTCCATGGTACCAAAAGAACTGTGCCTTCCGTAGCAAAATTATCTTCATGCATGACAATGCACCATCTCATGGTGCAAAGAACATCTGTCGCATTGGCTACTATGGGAATAAAAGGAGAGAAACCCATGGTGTGGCCCCATACTCCCCTGACCTCAACCCTGTTGAGAAAGGTCTGAGGGTGAGAGGCAATTCACATGAAAACAGCAGCTGTTGGAGGCAATTGTGATGTCTTGCCTTATCTCTCCACATTTAATGGATGCAAGAATTGGAAAGCTTATATGAAAGAAAGGGTCCTATGTTAACATGTTACATAAGTTTACCTGTCAATGTTTTTGATATAGCTTTTGGTTCTAAGCTGCTGAGCCGAGTACAGTATCAGTGTTTGTACTTTGTTGCTTCCCACCTCTGCTTCTACTTTAAACTGTTATCAGGGTGAAAACGATTCAGGTTTCATCAATAACACCGCCAACATCTGCTGTACCACTGAAAACCTGTGAATTTGTCAGTTCACACAAAGTGGTGACAGTGTTGAGACTGAGTGAACTGTCACATTTTCCTGTCAGTTTGTGGCCCAAATCATCCCAACTGCAATCTGCATGTTTCAAATGTCCAAATACCTCACACTGCGGTATAGGTTGGTATTAGGCCTTAAGGAATAAAGAATGGTCTTCCAATGCTGAGGTTTTAGATGTTTTGGCAAAGTCTAATCTGGCTTTTCTTTTTTTCTTCACTTTGCACCTTATGGTAACAGTCGGTGTGCTCCTGCAGTCTTCTCATTATAGTAGACCAACAATAAGGGACACAAACCTTCTGGAGAATCATTTTGTTATATTTTATAGAGGTTTATATTTACTATGGAAAGGATGCTGTGATCATCCACCAGTCTTCATTGATGTCCAGGCCTTTTTATGATAAGCTCAGTATGAACACCCTCCTTGTCCAAACCTTTGATTTTGCAATTCACATAGTTTTCCTTTTCAAAAAACAAAAACAAAAACCCATCCTTTTTTGCCACCTATAGATGTTCTAGTCCTGCTGACCTTTCCATAAAATATAAAAATCTGCACTTTAATCGCATATAATAAGAATTTCAATTCAAATTATGAAGAGCCAAATATATGAAAGTAGTGCCAAAACATTTTCAAACACTTGTGGACCTAACGATGGATCCCAGCAGTAACAATTGAAGCTCTGAGGACAGGAATCAAAGGATAGACGTCATTTTATTTCCTCAAATACAGATTTAAGATGTTCAATGATATTATATAAAAGTGCAAAAAAATGTTGCCACATAGTTTTTAGTTAACGGTACATTACAGTGCACAACTTCCATAAAAATCGGACCCATTATAGTTTGGTCTTGAGCGCAGCAGGTTTTCAGTCCTTGTTGTTTTCAGTCAGTGTGTTGTATTGGTAACAAGGTAACTAAATTACACTGTAGCAAATAACAGTTCCTAGTAGTGCCATGTATACAATATGAATTAAATCCATGTTAAGGAGTTCAAATAGTCATTTTTATTGTGTGATCAATCAGTGAGATCCCTAAAGACAAGTGCAGTCATTTTTTAGGTAGCATTGCCTGTTCACATGAAAACGGTTTCATTCTTTCATGTCCAAGCCACGTGCAGCATTTCCTCCACAGTCAGTAGCTTTTCTCTGGGTTTCCCACGGGATTCACCTCTTTTCATTTCCACATTGTCAATCTTCTCCCAGTCTGAAAAAGTCACTGGTTTCACTCCTACAGAAGAGAAAAATCACATTTGGCTGTGGCTTAGTGGCAACTTCAGAGAACAGGATTATACAGACGGGTCACTGTGTGCACTGAGATGATGACGACATACCTCACTGCTGCTGTTGCTACTGATTTATGGCTCTCCGTAGCAAATGTTTTGGTGGCATGCAGGATTTATTGCTAGTTTTGTTTTGTAATTTTCTCTTTCAAATCTCTTTGCATCTTTGTTTTTTTTTGTTTTTTTTTTGCTCTTCGTCATTTTACTTCTTATGTAATCATTTAATGAACTTCACAATAAACACAAACAGTCACTTCAAACAGAATCTCTACAGCCCGACTTTTTGGTGACTGTTCCAGCATTGAGTTCATTTTCCCTTGTTTTTAGTCCAACTGTTTTTGGTCCACGCACATTTACTTTCATGACTCTATACTGGCTCATAGAATAGCAGCACACGTCGAGAGCACAGTTATAGGATGTATTGTGAATGACAAACTAACATTTTTATACCTCTCTTTTCCAGCAGAGCACTAATGCTTTGTGATCCAGGCTTAGCGGCAGACATATCCAACGTTCCCGAGTCCATGTCCTCCAAAATGGATCGTGCAGTGTCAAAGCTATTGTTCATAGTGGTAGCTATGACACCTGTGGGGCCTGTTTTAAGCCAGCCACTACAGTACAGACCTACAAAGAAAAATCGAATCATTAAATATTATTGAAGTAATAAAATATAATATAATGCTTGTTCTTTAGAGTGTTTACAGGGTACCTGCAGCCTGTTTAACGCGGCCCATGGTGTTTGGAACGATGGCTTTGCGGGAGTCAAAAGGCACTGATGGATCAATGGGCAGGCTCTTGTAGCCGATACTGCTGACGACCAGGCCGCAGGGCACGTCCTCCACTTCTCCTGTGAGCACAGCCTGGGCTCCATCACCTGAACCCTGCTCACAGAGAGGATATCTGCTTTAAAAGGAGCAGCAGCACAGTGACAGGCACTTTTGGAAAACCAAATCCTGCTAACCTCCAGCTTGTTGATCGCCAGTCGGATGCCAGCTATTCTGCTGTGGCCGGGTTCGGCCAAAACTTCCACGGGGCTCCGGAAGAATCGAAAGCCCCAGGTGCGGGAGGCCTTGCTCCGTCTCTCCTGCTCCTTTTCTCCGGGTACCTCCAGGGCCGTCTTCAGCATCAGCTCTGTCAGACGCTTTCTGGGCCTCGGCAAGTCTGACACAGCAGAGATACTTCAGCTTAAAATCGCCCTGCTTTGCTTGCATTTATAACGTCCAAATTTTTAATCTTCCAATTATTTTTTTTGGATAGAATAGGTTGTGAAAACAACATATACAGTGCTGTGCAAAAGTCTTGATCATCCCTTATGTCTTTATATTTTGCTTCCATGGAGCCAGGACCTTCTTGTACATTTTAAAGAGCCTTTCTGAAGGTCTTTCAAAGTTTTTCTTTGAACATTGGCTGCCGTTCAACTTATCAATCTACAGCAGATGAACTGAATCCGAAAATCATATCCTTAAGAAACCTGACACGGCACCTGAGAGACGTGACCAATCAATGCTCTGTACTTTGTACCATTTCTTCCCTCTCCTTAGGAAACACTAGTCCCCATCTCCACTCCTATACTTGTTTTCATCTTAAGGGATAAGATGCTTTGTGAATAACTTTTATCTTTCTCCTTACTTAGTCTTTTGATTTTTAAAGGAAATTCCAACAAAACTCCATAATTTTAACAATCTTCTTAGAATTTTGTCACTAGCAGCTACTCTTATACTTGGGAACTTTATGGACACATGCTGTGGTCTCATGACTAGTATATGGCTGTGAATGCATGTGGTTTTTTTTTGGTTTTTTTTACATACAAGTGTGCATACAAGTGTGGTCTTTCAGTAAGTGATATGTGAGTGTTGCTGTGCATGCACCTTGTATGTGCACATATGAACACATTAGAAATGGCTTTAAGGAACTGGTCTTTATAAATTTCCTGTAACTGCAAAGTTCTGATGTGCTGCTGCGACCACAGACTTGTCACTCCAGTAATGCAAGCTCAGCAGGCACGATTACAACACAGATAAACATAGCCAGCTTCTTTTACCATCCTTCACTGCTATTTATCACTAAAACGAAACATACGCTCAGGGTTATTTTAGCAATCTGTGACCAGAGTCAAGGTTATCGTTATAAATCTGAGAGTGCCTGCCATCATCAAAGAGGCCAGCAGCATTTCTCTGGCAAGGACGAGGCCAGCTTAGGGGGGGGGGGGGGGTTGTTGCACAATTCTGTTTTGCACCCTAACCTGCAGGTTCCCACACAACAACAGAAAATCTTTCAAACTAAAGCCAGCAGCAGCAGCAGCAGTCTGGGCAGGTTGGCAGTTTCCATTCACCTCACAGTATGTATAAGCTATACGTCTCAGCTGGGTATGCTGTTGTTAACCACAGCTTACCTTTCTTCCTTCCTGATGGCGCTTTCAGCAGTCTGAACATGTGTTACATGCACATGTAGATATCTAACATGTTTTCACTGCTCACTTAAAAACACCAGGCATCTTTTCCAGCTGCACCAGAAAAACTAAAAACACTGAAATTTACAGATCTTAAAGGCAGACGAAACTATGTAAACATTTATTGGCTTTAAAAACACAGCAGGTCAGTTAGAGGGGAAAGCATGAAGATAAAGCTGCATGTGGTCTCACCTTTAAGAGCCTCTTTGACTCCATCAAAATCAGCCGCCACCATGTCCGGCCTGGTGTCCGGCAGGTTCACCATTTCTCTGAGCTCCTGTAGAAAAGGAGCATATGTTATGGTTCACTGGGCCAAATTAAAGCATCATTAAAAACATGGAGAATCTCTTTTGGTAAAATTCTAGTGAAATTATATTTACTGCAGTACCAACAATGACAGCAAACATATAAGAGGGGTGATGATCAGACAAGTTTGAAACAGTCTGGCAACAACAACCAAACTGTTCATTTTACAGGACGAACCTCTGATTTTTCAGGGTGACACTGAAAGACTGAAGAATAGTTCAAATAATATAAGCAGAAAAGAAAATAATGTGATGTTGGTCTTGTTTTTTTCACTTTAAACTACAAGATAAAGCTACTCCCTGCAGAGGACACATTTTCTACCAACCTCAGCAGTAACATTACAAGGTCACTGACCAAGTGTGCATGAAAGTGCTCTGGCTTTCTCTCATATGTGGGAACTCTTAAAGCGACTATTATATTTTCCATATTTTTATTCTTTACTCTTGGACCCAGCTGTTGTAACTTTTAATAGTTAAATTGTTGAATTTTTTTACCCCAAAATGAAGTGGAATTAAAAAAGCAAGCCAAAGCTAACACGTAAACAGGTCATTTAAGAAAATGCTAAAAACGGCTAAAATTATCAATAAGCATTAGGCAAAGATGCAGATAAAACAGTTGGTTAACACTTGCACAGTGGCTAAAAAGTGCAGTTTGTACCACTCCAATGGATTAAAATAAAGCCTTCTAATAATATTCTGCGTGTCTGTGGTGTTAAGAAACAGGTTTTGGAAGATGCGGCGTGGAGATGAATGGTGACCTGAGGAAGAGGCACTAGAGAACATATTATTCTTTCCTCTTGTTGTCTTTTCTGTCCGACACACACCTTGATTGTGCAAGCGATCTGAATGGGTCCTCTCCTGCCAACTATCAGCACCCTGCGGACCTGGCTCTCTGCCAGAGCCTCCAGTGTTGGTTGTGTGATGTCAGTTTTCTGCAGAAAAAGTTTGACAAGTAAATTACATTTTCAGCTGGAAAACTGAACAGCTTAGAGAGATTTTTTTTCCCCAAGTGATTTGATTTCTATTTATTGTTAGCTCATATTGCTGGTTAACACAGGAAGTTTGACTCACAATTTCTTGGACAAATACCCAACTTTTGTAATTTTGCACCATCACAGGCGTACAGACACATTTTAAAAACAATCAGTCAATATGTGATTGATTTTAATTCAGCATGTAACTTCTTTACATTTGATGACTGCCTGCAGTTTAGAACCAACAGACATCACCAAATGCTGCGCTTCCTCTCTTGAGATGCACTGCCAGGGCCTTTTTTCTTTTTGTTTTTCTTTTGGATTATGCTTTGGGCTTCACTTGTGAAGTGCCGACCAATTTGCAGAATTTGACTGACTGAGCAGTCAAGTCATCGATAAACCTTAGCGATCCTGTTCCACTGGCAGCCATACATTCCCATTCAATAATGCTCCCTCGGTAGAGTATATAACAAATATTATGGTATGCTTCATATACATCATTTCATTTAAAATCCACTTTATTGGTACACAGAGGCAAAACTACAGGAACTGTGTCTTAGTCCAACAAATGTATGTGAGCTCTTGTATCACCTTTTGATATTTGTATGCCCAATTTCCCCACTTTAGTCTGACAAAGCAGCTCATCACTTATTTATTCCAAACAAAACAAATCAAACTTCACTATTATAACTGACACCATGGTGTCCTACATCTACCAGTCAAGTACAAAAGGTCACTGTCATCTTTGACCTTTAATTTTGTGGTTATCAGTGGTGCTTTTGTATGAAATGACACATCAGAGAAACTTGAAGCTGATGAAAATGACTCCACTAAAGTTGACTTTTCTCAGAGACTGTTAGTTCAGTTAGACATTTTAAAAGACGTTAGCTGTGTTTCTCAGCCCTAAAAGCTTCCTGTGGTTACCTCCTGTACATCCTATGATGTCATGCAGGCTCAGAGATGCTAGCTTAAAAAGCCAAACCATGTGTACTTAAACTGAGCCCGAGCGGGTCAGAAGCTGCTATTAGTACAGGTCCCAAGGTTTAAAAGGAAACCAACTGTAATTATTAACAAAGTCATGTATTTGTCTCATGGTAAAGAAAATATCTTCACTATTTGAAAACATTCTGACTTCTCAAGGTGCACGACCCTACAATAATACATTTTACATAACCTACCAGCCTTTTTAGGGGCTCTTACTTTCCCCTCATGTTCTTCTTCAGTCACGTTTGCCCATTAATTCTTAGTGTCAGGTGGAGGACTGATCAGGAAACTAGAAAGGTCAAACTTTACTTGTCAAAACTAGTGAAACTACTCTGTAGCACTATTTCTTATCTTATCTTCATCTATTGATGATTTTCTGTTCAGTTTAGTTTTGTTTTGCATTCTGAAACAACAACAGATAAAGACACAACATTTCTCCATTTGGCTTCACGCTGATGCAATGAAAAACAAAAATATTTTTGAGGTTTCAGCAACGGTGTTTTTGCTTTTCATGCCTAACAGACAAACAAAACATTTGTGATTATTTAAGCAGATAAAATTCCTCAGCTTAAGCGGTTCTTTCATACATCTCAGAGCACTCAAGACTTGCTGACTGAAACATGTCTGCTCTTACTGTTTTTGTTTCTTTTGTTATAAATTTACTGATAACCAACTCGCCTTTAAAATGTCGATGGGAGATAGCAGAATTCTTGCTACATCCAAGGCCACGTTGCCTTGTCCCAATATGACTGCTGTTTCACAGCTCAGGTCTGGACTCAGCTGAAGAAAGAAATCGAACAGATGAGACAGAGAAGCAGTTTCACCTGACAGTTTTTCTTGTGAAATGATCTAACTTTGTTGAGGCTCTTTTTGATGGATGGAAACATCTTGTGTGTCTATGTGAAACACTTACTTGGAAGTCTTACCTCTCGACAGCTGGGGAGTCCGTTGTACCAGCCCACAAAGTCTTTGGCAGAGTACACACCAGCCAAGTCTTCGCCCGGTACTCCCATGCTCCGGTTTCCCTCTGCACCATAACTCTGTCGCACAATTGACAGAGTTCAACAGAAACAGATGATTATTTTTCACACGTTTAAGGTGAAGGAGCCGCAGTGGGCTTTCACATCCTTACCAGTACGACAGCGTGGTAGGCTTGCTGCAGCTCGGTGATGCTCACATTCTTGCCTACGTTCACATTGCCATAGAAACTGCAGCGTGAATGCTTGGCCGTTTGCGTGAATGTGTTGATGACGTTCTGAGGACAAGAATCGGTAAAATTTAAGTTAGCAAGCTGGACTCTCCATCTGTATTTCAACTCCACCTATTATGGGAGTAATTCTCTATCCAGTGGTTAATGACCTCAGGACAGCAGATGACTAAAGTTTGTTGGGGTAAACTCTGATTTAAGAATATTTACATAAAACTTCACTATATTCCACTTTGTGAAGGTTTCTTGTTCTTGTCTTATAGTTTTATAGCTCCTGTAGTGGTGCTCAAACCCTTATTAGACTTATTTGGGAAAACTAATTCCCTTTAATAAATGAAGTATACATTACTGTGTCCACATTCACACAAGAACTCAGATTTGAGTGCAGTATTGGCCTTTCTTATGTAGCACACAGGATGAGATAGCCTGCTTCAGATTCGCTCTCAGTTCTCTGAACACTCTGGCTGAAGTGAGGGCGCAGCCTCAAAAGAGTTTGGCAGGAGATAAGACGCATGACGTCCACACTCTCTCCGTGAATTCGACACGCCAGCACCTGCTTTTTACACATCTGTGTAATTAGAGACCCGGCGCGAGCAGACATCTGTGTTCACACATGCAGGTCTAGTTTTTAATGCTGCAGTGCATTTATTTACAGTGTTATTATCTATTTCTGGAGACGATGCCTTAATAACTATGCCAGATACAAAAGCCAGCAAAATTACGTCATGTTAGTTTCAGTTCAAAGTGTTCACCTGCATTTACAAACAAGTACAGAACAGATCACAGAGCCCATTATTTGCATGTTGTAAGAACAAAGAGTTCATAAAGAAGTTCTAACGTCTTCACGATAGAAGGGCTGGAGGAAAAATGGATTTCCGTCACTTCAATGTTTGCTGACAAAGTGCAGGAAACTGACTGATGACTATATAAATAAAACTGAATTGAACTTTAGACTCAGACTGTAATAAGAGCACAGCTCAATGAGTGCAGAGGTTGCCACCTTTCACCTCCCAGCTGCACTGAGATATGGAAGAGAAAACATGGTAGATGGGACTATGTTAATTATCCTCACTGTAATTTTTAAATGCCAGTTATATTTCATAATAAATACACAATAATATACTTTCATTTGGGTGAACAGTCATCGGAAGATTTCAGGAGACAAAAGGCTGATGTTGGCGATGAAATGTTTGTATAATATTAAAAATAATAATGATGGAAGGACCAAACAATCTGTGAGAAGTGATATTGAAAATTCACAAATACCAATAATTCATTTAACTTTAGACATTTGTGGTTGTTCAGAGGCTACTTAGACAGTAATGATAATCCTGTCTGAATATAGGCGCCTTAATGGAGCTGCTCATATGGATCCTGCTGCTGTATGATGCTGCATATATTTAATAAAGACTTTAAGAAACAGCTTTAAGCAAAAACACAAATTCATCTTTTGATAAGCAAAATTTTAATGCATTAAAGGCAACCTTCAATATATTTGTGCCTTCTCCAGGACTTGAATTTGCTTCATAGATGAATGTGGAACCCAGTTTTAATTATTATTACATTCTTGAGTTGTCCGTGTGACTGCTTTAACAACTACAATAACATTGTTTTGAACTCTCAATAATGCTTATGGAGCCAATGTTGCTTCTGAGAAAAATCTGATGTTAAGATTTGGGATCAGGAACAAAAACAAACAAAACTACCAGAAAGAGCAAGACTGAGCTTGAAATTGTCTCTACAACATCGCCTCTACAGATAACCACATACGTGGAGAAAGACACACACACATGCATCGATACACAGCTGTAACTTTCGCCCCGTTTCCCTGATGTGCAATAGTACCAAGTGCAATTTTTCCTACTATGACAGAGCATTTTATTCTGTTTTGTACAGTATGTTATTCTATTTTATCTTCTCCTATTCTGTCGTGTTTTTCTTAAATCTTACTTTTCTTTAATTGTACTTTTTGCCGTGAGCAGAAAATTTCCCACGTGTGGGATTAAAAAAGGTTTATCTTATCTTATTACATTCAAACAAATACTTTTGGCTGCTATCTTGTTCACATGGGTTCGCTCCACATGATTTGGTAGATTTTTATGCTGGGTACCCCTTCCTGACCCAACCCCCAATAGATTTGTGTCTACTGGGATCAAACTGGGGATCTTTTCCAAATGTGTACACCACTACACTATTGGCCCACCGCTCTCTTACCTTTATGATTAGTGGAATTAAAAGCAGGGAACAGCTCAGCAGAAATATCAGACCAGACTAGATCGATTCATGCACTCACTCATGTGCTTTAAAGATGAAATCAACTGCTGCTTCACAAGAAATGGTTGCACGTCACCGAAAAGAACCTTGTTGTTGTTTTCGCATGTTTTGCCTCAGTATTGACTGAACAAAGAAGACACACTAGTGATTTAAAAGTCTTGGTGTATTACTTTCAAAGTAGTATTTCTGCTGAGCTAGGCTAACCACATCTCTAACCACGATTATATCAGACATGCAAAGGTGACATTATTGGTTGTGGGAAACAAAGCAGATAGGTCTCATTATTACCAGTATTTATCTGTCATTATATTTGCCAGCATGTTGGGATATGTGTCCTGTTGAGGGTTGCATAATATTGCTTTTGTTGTTCAGTTACATTTTAATGAGTTGGGTGTGATGACATGGAAATATAGCGAGCTTCAAACACTGCATTCAACCTCAGACATAAACGTGATAACACCCGTTCACTGTGATGTTATTCACACTTCTAATGGAATTTCACTTCACTGACAGACTTATCTAACATGTCTCTTTCTGTTTGACTGGTCTGCATTAACCACTGACTGGTTTTTAATTTTCCATTAACGGTACCACAGGTCGTTACACAGTCTGGCGAAACTAAACAGACTTTAAGAAACGGGTTTGTCTGAAGAGTTTCTTTTTCCAAAACAAAACTAATCCCTGTGTTAAAAGATTTTCACTGCATCTGGTGTTAGAACTACTGAGGAGAAACTGGACTAATTAAATGAATCTTTTTTGTCCTTTTTGCTTAAAAACAGGTAATATACAGAAAATGGTTTGAGGCAATTATCTGTTCTTTAAAATCTATTAGAAGCAGACACCTTGACTTCAGGATGATCTGGGGCCACTCCGAACCTGACCAGGCCAAAGGGGACAGGCAGACGCTCATAAATGTCCACCTCAACATCTTGGCGAGCCTGAGAGAAAAAACAGAAACAAAATCCAAAATATAATGCGTAAAGCTTAAAGTGAACCGTTAATAAAGGCTTTAGAAAAAACAGAAACAAATATTGTGTGGTTACAAAACTGGAATATCTTTAGTTTTAGTCTTGAAATATTTTCAACACAGCCCAAAAATAAAAATCCTCAAAACCAATAAAACCACTAAAAATTAAATAATCTAAATAATTTTTTTAAACAAACCAAAAAGGATTGCTTGTTCGTGTCATCTCTCTAAAAAGAACACAGCAGCAGGGCTTAGAAAATCAACCACAGGACGTCTGGAATAAGATCCTTTGGAAAGATGAGGTCAAAGTGTAGATGCTTGGCATTAATGCATGGTGTGATGTTTGGTGAAAGCCAAACAACCACAGGGTCTCAGCACAAAGACTTCAAACCAACTGTTAAGTTGGTGGTGGAGGGGTGATGATTTAGGTTTGATTTGCAGCCACCTTGCCATAAATGAGTCACTTATGAACTCCTCTGTATGACAAAGTGTTCTTTAGTCAAATGTGAAGCTGTCTGTCCATCAGCTAAAGCTTGACCAAAATTAGGTCACACAACGGGACAATGATCACACGCGCACCAGAAAACCTTCAATTGAACGGTTGAAAAGGAAAAGAATCAAAGTGTTACAATGGACTGATTAGTCCATTGTAACACTGGACTAATCAGTAACACTGACTGAAAAGTATGTTGGGACCTTACAACAAATATGTATAAACCTTAATGAACTGACGAACTGTTTCACTGCTTCGGTTCCTCCACAATGATGTAAACCACATAAAGTCATACAGAGAATTATTACTTTACATTATTGCTCTTGTGGTTGGTTCTAGACAGCCACTGAGCCATTTATTTGCACACACACTAAACTCTTATTTGAAGCTTGACAAATATGAACATCCACCATTATATTAATATTAATTACTGTCATGTATCGAATGCAGCTTCCTCGTGCCAACAGTTTTACAAACTTTCTGAAGTACAAACACAAAGTAAATAAAAATGACAAAATGTATGAAATTAAAATTTGATTACATTTTTTTTTAATCATCAGAAACTGGTTATTATATAATTTTATATTATATTAGTTAAAGTATGTTGTGCTGAATCAGACAACAATTAATATATGAACTTAAAATCATACAAACACAACATGAAAAACATCAAAGAGCCACAGTGCTGCATGGCCAATGCACATCGTGCTGCTGTGTGTGGGGGGCATAGCTTGCAATGACATAACCTTGGGCTCAAAGACACAGCATACCCTGCAAGTTATTTCCAGTCGTATGTACACTCAACAAAAATATAAACGCAACACCTTTGTTACTGCTCCCATTCCCCATGGGATGGACGTAGAGACCTAAAATTCATTCCAGATACACAATATAACCATCCCTCCCAAACAGTGGTCACAAATCAGTCCAAATGTGTGGTAGTGGGCACATCTGCTATATTGAGATAATCCATCCCACCTCACAGGTGTGCCACATCAGGATGCTGATCTGACATCATGAGTAGTGCACAGGTGTACCTCAGACTGCCCACAACAAAAGGCCACCCTGGAATCTGCAGGTTTGTCTCACAGCAAAATGCCACAGATGCCACAAGCAATGAGGGAGCGTGCAATTGGCATGCTGACAGCAGGAATGTCAACCAGATCTGTCGCCCGTGCATTGAATGTTCATTTCTCAACCATAAGCCGTCTCCACAGGCGTTTCAGAGAATATGGCAGCACATCCAACCGGCCTCACAACCGCAGACCTCGTGTAACCACACCAGCCCAGGACCTCCACATCCAGCAGGTTCACCTCCAAGATCGTCTGAGACCAGCCACCCAGACAGCTGCTGGAACAATTGGTTTGCACAACCAAACAATTTCTGCACAAACTGTCAGAAACCGTCTCAGGGACGCTCAACTGCATGCCCGTCGTCCTCATCGGGGTCTTGACCTGACTCCAGCTCGTCACCGTAACAGACTTGAGTGGGCAAATGCTCACATTCGATGGCGTCTGGCACGTTGGAGAGGTGTGCGCTTCACGGATGAATCATGGTTCACATTGTTCAGGGCAGATGGCAGCTGAGAATGTCCCAGTTCTTGCATGGCCAGCATACTCACCGGACATGTCACCCATTGAGCATGTTCGGGATGTGCTTGACCGGCGTATACGACAGCGTGTACCAGTTCCCACGAATATCCAACAACCTCGCACAGCCATTGAAGTGGAGTGGACCAACATTCCACAGGCCACAATTGACAATCTGATAGACTCCATGCGACGATGTGTTGCACTGCATGAGGCAAATGGTGGTCACACCAGATACTGACCGGTTCTGGGTCCCCAGACCCCCAATAGCGCAAAAAACTGCACATTCCAGGGTGGCCTTTTGTTGTGGGCAGTCTGAGGTACACCTGTGCACTACTCATGATGTCAGATCAGCATCCTGATGTGGCACACCTGTGAGGTGGGATGGATTATCTCAATATAGCAGATGTGCCCACTACCACACATTTGGACTGATTTGTGACCACTGTTTGGGAGGGATGGTTATATTGTGTATCTGGAATGAATTTTAGGTCTCTACGTCCATCCCATGGGGAATGGGAGCAGTAACAAAGGTGTTGCGTTTATATTTTTGTTGAGTGTATGAGCATGTACTCAGTAGGCAGCTCAAAGGCTATATTTTGGTTAGTGTGTGATAGCGTAGTGGTTTTGTGTACTAAGCAGGGAGGGGCACGCTCATTTGTTTGACTTCACATTAAAGGATGCTGGCCGGATTTGGAGAAACTAATGACACACACACAAATTGAAAAATTAACATGTAATTAACACACAACTATTGGGCAATAAATTAGTAGTCATTAGCAAATTCATTTAGAATTGGACTGCAGCTATTGATTATTTTAGTAATTGAGAATTCTACTTATTATTCCATCAGCTGTAAAATTGTATAAGAAATTCTTCTGTCTTATTGTTGATATTCCAAGTTAATTCAAAATGTTCAAAATGCTTTCTTGCATCGATAGGAGAAAAAAAAAAGATTTCTGACTCTATTGCATCACACGGATGAGGTAGATTTGGTGTTTGTTCATGTGCATGTGTTTTTTAACAAGTGTATGAATGTGTGTGTGTGTGTGTCTTTGAGTGTGCTAGTGAGTGAGTAAATATGCATGTCTCTAATCTTTTTAAAGAGTATGCGGTGTCTGCACTGAAGAAAAGAGATGATATCAATATTCTCAGAACTGATGCAATGTTTCCTGGAGCAGAAAACAAATGCTATGATGGTGCATGTTTTAATAAGTCACTGTCCAGTCTAACAGCACCAATTACCATTAAATTAACAGAATTTATTTAATTTAATCTAAACTTTTTAAGCCTTGAAAGAAATATGGTCTAATACACCTTACCAACCCCCCCCCCCCTTTAGACTCACCCCTGCTTGCTGTAGGTATCACTGTGACAGAAAGTAGGAAGGCTGCTGTCAGTCTTCAGCAAGCTGTGTAATTTAAACACTGTGGCATACTAAATTAAGAGTTCACCTATAGTTACCTGGTAACTGTAGGTTAAGAACAACTGCTTCTTAAGAACATAGCTTTCCTTTCCTTTTTTGTAAATGTGTCCCCCCCCCCCTCCCCCCAGTAAATATGTTTTTCCTTTTTCCCCCACTTTGCCCAGTTTTTTTAAGGACATCCTGCACACACTGACATCCCTGCTGCCCCATCCCTTGGGTTAGCTGCCTTTTTAAGTGGTTTCTTAAACAAAAGCACTTTTTGAAAATGTTCAGGTATAATAAGTGGGCCAAAAATGAGAGTTTAAAGAAAACTCTTTAAAAAGCCTGCTGAACTAAGACACCGCTTTAAAAATGACAAGAAGGGCCAGCTCATTGGAAGAACATTAAAAAGAAATCAAGGGTGGCTCAAGACTTTGGCACAGTACTACATATTCAGATATTTATCAGTATTGCCTACTATTACTCCTGTGTCTGTCATAACAAGCAGTCCATACCTTGATTAGATGCTGTGCTGTGTAGAAACCTGCTGGACCGCTTCCGACAATACACACCTTTGGGCTGCATGAGGACAATGAAGCCTTTCCACAGCCGCCTGCAAAAACACGTGACAAGTTCACGTCTAACTCATTGGAGTTGCAGCAAAACAGCAAGGCCTTAGTTTGAATTAAATCCTCTTAGTGAGCTAAAGGGTCTCAGTAAGCTAAGGCAGTGTAGTGTACAGCTACAGCCTACAGTGTTTTAATGAAAGGCTAGCAGAGTAAGGCATGCAGTTATACAGTATTTTGTTTTACTGATGCTCAGAGTTGCTTGATATATTAAGTACTGCTGAGTTAAATCAGCCTGTTAAAGTTTCTTCAAGCAGGTGTGTAGATAAGAACGTTAAGTTGGCTAAATTTTGTTCTGGGTCTGGCACGCGTCCACACTGAATATCAAGTGTATTACGAGTAAACATTTCCTGATTACCGCACCTTTGTGAAGTCGCGCTATCCATCCACCTCTTCCTGAGGTCCACAGCTTCAGCTCGGAAAACAGCAGTTTATGAGCGCCCATAGCTTCCTGACTTAGACGAGCTGCCTCGTTTTAAAGCATGAAACGCTTAAACCCTCTCCGTTGCTTTCCTTGACCGTGGTGACCAGCTCTGCATAGCTGCCTCTCCTCTGAGCTTTGGACACTGAGCAGCGCTGAGTTCAGAAGCCAAGGTGGAAAACGCTTATCTTTACTCTTCCTTATATTTATTTATTTTTAAAGCTTCGTGTCCTCAAATGGCTAGCTAATGCTAATATCGATTAATTATTTTACACATATGCACTTTATCACGTAAAACATCATTACCATAACAAACTGTTTTCAAGGCTGTACCTTGCGTTACGGCCATAACAGTCCGTGGGAAACCGGCATTGACAATTAAAGTTCCACAATGACGGCGTACATGGTTAAGTATACATTTATTAGCGCCTTCCATTGACTTTTACACGTGACTGTCAGACTTACTTCAAGCTATGATATTGTGAAATGATGGTATTTATCTCAACCTTGTCTTAACAAAAATTATGAGTTATTTGTAAAGGATCGGAAAGGAACTATTTTACCCATAAAACTATATTGAAACAGTGATTGGTGAAACAGGATACTTAGTGACCGCGAAGTTAAAGAAACCAGGCGAACAAAGCATTACACATACACAACACAAACAACAAAAAATATAAAAAAAACTATAATAATACCTTACTACGCGAATGAAAAGGACTAAATTCAATAAATTTGGGAGTTATTTGCTGTGGAATCTTGGATTTGGAGTGGGTTATGGGATGATTAGTTCCTTCAGCGTTAAAAGTAATTATAAGCACAATCTTGTACGTTTCCTTTTTACTTTTGTATGTATGTATTTATTTAAAATTTATTTTTTTAAATCCAAATAAAGTATTTTTAGTCATGATTTACCTTATAGCTGGCAGCTGGTTGTTCAAGGCTTTAAACTGTTTTCTTCAATGGAGAAACGGAATCGCTTTATTGAAGCTTTTTTATGCTAGTAGGTACCAGTGCAATGTAACTTAGAACATTCACTCAAATACTTTGCTAAAATATGTGTTTTTTATGTAGGTATATGTGTCATCCTACTTTCGGCTTCTACTCCACTGTTTTGGTAACTACTGTGCTTTGCACCCCATCTCCTTTCTACCATTTAGTTTTTATTTTGCGGATAAATAGCAATGCTATAGGTCAAACTAGCCGACATTATTTAATTAACTGAAAATAGCCATTCTGCATAATGATTAAGTTAAGTTTAGGTGTTTAAATGTACTCTTATTGTCACGAGTCAGGGTCATTTTGACCCAGCATTTTGAGTTTCTGGTGTCCTGGTGTTATTCTGTATTATGGTCTATGTTCTGATTTACTAGTTGAGCTGTTTTGATTCGTTTATCCTATGCTTCAGTTTAATTCTTGTTAAGAGTTTAGTTCTTAGGTTTTGGTTTCCATACTCCTTCTGTTCAGTGTCTAGTCTGTGTCTCTGTGCCTGCTCTGGTCCCACGTGTCCTGTCTAGTCATCCCTGCCCATGTGTTCCCTCTGTACCGTCAGTATTATCATAATGTGAAGCTCATATCTGAGTCTGTAAGTTCAGTTGGTGTGTTTCCTGTTTTATGTTGAAGGTCCTTGTCTTATGTCAGTGTATTCTGTTTTGCTTCCCTTGTCTCATCCTGCCCAATTAGTCCCAGCTGTTTCCCTTTCCTGATTACTTTCCTGATTACTCTGTTTCCTGATTACTCTGCCATGTATTTTACTTTATTCACTTTAAAGACAAGAAACATTTTCTAATCATATTTTAGGTGGCAGCAGTGCCACCTCTGCAGTTTCCCTGAACATAGTGGACTGTTTGGATTGGGATTATCTCATGACTAATTCACATG
The DNA here is from genome assembly GCF_964374335.1 of Astatotilapia calliptera. Classification (NCBI taxonomy): domain Eukaryota; kingdom Metazoa; phylum Chordata; class Actinopteri; order Cichliformes; family Cichlidae; genus Astatotilapia; species Astatotilapia calliptera. The sequence goes on along the minus strand of NC_137429.1, from coordinate 25,298,901 downwards.
TATTCACATATTTGTTGCAGGCATAGCTGTTTCCTAGTCACAGTTGAAAGTCAGTGGCTTCCATTGTAAAACTCTGCCAAATCAAATATGCAGAAGCACCTGCTGCTGTGGCAATCCATATGACAAGGGAGCAGCTGAAAGCATCTCTTTTTTCTCTACTAGTAAGTCATTTGTGTTAATAGAGCTAAATGACCCAGTGGTACATCTACTAGGCTAATTAGTTAGAATCATTTTCAACAGTAAATCAATATGCATGCACGGTATGGGATTGTGAAACTGATCCTTCTGCGTTATATCAGTACTTCCACTATTTGACTAATACTATTCACTATTTCACTTCTAGAATATTTTGATGCTTTGATACTTTTGTACTTTTACTAGTACTTTGAATTGAGCCCCATTGAGTTGTTCTTATCATTTAAAAAACAAATACAACAAAACAAAGATTTTTCAAAGGAATGGCAAAATGTTAAAAATATCTTTGATTTATTGTACACATCAAATCAGGTAGAAAACTATGGTTCAAAACATTTAGAGCATTCACAAAGAAAAAAGAACAAAACAACACAAAGCTGTTGAAAACTCAACAGGTAAAGCCAGCGTGTGCTAAATCAAAGGAAAAAGTGCTTGGTCTGCAGTTTTTTTTCACCCACACTCTTCACACATTGCACCTGAACACTAAGCATAAACCAGGATGTGGTAGCTCAATCACTTTACTGCAGATAAAACACAAATTTCTGTAAAAGGAAGAGAGATGCACTACAGCAAAAGGTTAAAGATTACGAGTTCAGCCATCTGAAGCCGTCTGTGCAATTAACTGTGCATCACCGCGTGTTGAATTATTAGCACTGCACCATCTCTGAGCATTACAGGAGACCCCTGAAGTCTGTGTTGACATCCGTGCTTAGAGATGTAACTAAGTAAGCATTGTGATGGTGGCAAGAGCAGGTCTGCCGAGGCCTCTGGGATCTTGGTGGTAATTCAGGCACGGCAGGTCTGAATTTCTTTTTATACTGGAGGAAGACAAAGGAAACGTTTTCACTCGAACACAGTCACATCCTCTTTGCTTGACTTTTAACAACAAGTCTATCTACTTCACACTTACTCGTTTGCACCTCATAATCAGCACTCCAATGATGAGGGACAGTATGACAGTAAATCCTATGACGACAGAGCAAATCAAGGTCAGATCCAGTATGGAGTTTGTGCATTGTTCCTCTGGGCCACCCTCTGTGTGTGAGAGAGAAAAAAGCACGTTATAGACAATTAAATTGAAAGTTACAACACTTTTAATGGAAGTGGATTGCATATACTGAAATGCACAATTCTCTTCACCTCTGACGATAATGACTGTGCCGTTGCTGGTCATGAGCAGCTTGTTGAATTTCTCGTCTGTGTAAATCCACTCGCAGTAATACAAGTTTGTGTCCTCGAGCTCCAGCAAAGACAACTGGAAAGTGAACCCACGAAGTTCCTGTGTGATCTCCTTGGCTGGACTTATGATTATTCGGCCTTTGAATTTGTTAGATGTGGTATTCTTGGTGACTGAAAATCCATTCAAGTCCAGGTACACAACATCTTGTTCCTTGTGGAAACGCCTATGCATGTACAGCCCCATTGGATTTTCCAAGGATGTGGTGCACACGATTTCAGCAGATGAATTGACTCTCATGAAAGTGATGGCTGAAGGATTTTGGAAAGCTGTCAGGGAGAGATGGATCGTTTAAAAGAATCACTTATGCAGAATTTTTGTTTTGTTTTAACACCTTATACATCAGCTCCACCACAGGGCACTGGCAAATAAACTTTAATTGCAATAAAGCAGAAAAGGCACAATTTGATCCAATTCGTCATTTGCTCAGTTCAGTACAGTTGTTGGGGCTGCAGAAGGTAACCACAAAACCAAACTACACCCAGTAACTGTATATAAAGTGGCCTAACCTAGATTTAGCTGCAGCAACATATTCCAGTCATGTCACTTGCAGTGGGCTTTTTTTGTAGACAACTAACTTCTACGTACATATTTTTGGTGCATCACTACATTTACTGTAAAGAGTGATTTAAAAAGACCTTTTTAAATGATGGGTTTTTTGAGACACTGCTAAGAGGCCCAAAACAGGATGAAGCTGCAAACAAACAGGAAAAGATGACTCAGACTCATCTTCAATGACATCTACAGTTATGTAAAAAACAGGGTTTTCTTCCCAGGAGCAGAAAACCCAATAAATTCACCCTGGGGTCAGACCATGCAGGGCTCAGAGAAATAGGCAAAAAACGTAAGAGCTTAGGTTTAGACTTCTGGAACTATGAACTTTGGACAGAGTTAAAGCAATGTGGGGACCCTTGGTCATGATGCACGACACTGAGAAAACCAAACACAGCATATCAGTGCGAACACCTCACAGTAAACAGTGAAGCATAGTGGAGGAGGGGTAGTGATTTGGTCTTGTTTTGCAGCCACAGGACCTGGGCACTCTGCAGTTAATGAGCACATAATGATCTTGTTTTGTGTACTAAAACAAGACTCAAATGTGAGGCAACCTGTCTAAGAGCAAAGCATGGCTGAAATTGTGTCACGATCCAAAGCACAGCAGCAAATCTACAACAGAATGGCCGAGAAGCAAAAGAATCCAGGCGTTCAATAACTCAGCTTAATCATGTTGCAGCCAGATCTTAAGACAGCTGTGTATGACCAAATGACTGCAAACCTCAGTGAACTGAAGCAGTGCTGTAAAGAAGAGTGGCCCAAAATTTCTCCAAAAGAACATAAGAGACTGATAAAATCACACAGACAAAGCATAACTGCGAGCTAGTGCTGCCTAAGTGCTTCTGCAAGCTCCTAAATCATAGGGTGCACTTGGTTTTTCACAGGACTGCAGAGAGACCTGTGAAAAACATTTTTTCCCACATAAATTTATAATTTTTGTGGATTCAAAAATTCCAAAACACACTCACCTTTCCTGATGTCTAATATTACCTCCGCAGGCATGCAGAGCAGTCCCAGCACACAGCTCCACCAGTAGGCTTTCATCATGCAGTCAGGCTCGCGCATATGCTCTCTGACTGACAGACAGATTGACTACAACATGAACGAGTGTGACAAAGAGAAATGAGGCGTAAAGAGGAAATGAGACACTGACTCTTGGTATTTTATCAGCTGTACGTGGGTGTGTGCATATGTGCTACATAACATCAAAGATGTGGAAGAGTTTGTTACTGACATAAATTTATTTGAAAAGATGTTCCATTGTACGAAAACTGTCTGATTTACAGTTAATCTGTACAAGCGGCACATACAGGATATTAATCACTTTTCACAGTTCTCAGTTTCACGGTACATTTTCTTATGATTCCTATTTCCATTATGGTTTTCACTTTCAAATGACACATATACACAGAAAGAAATGGTAAAAAAAAGATGAAACAGAGGAAGAGTTGTCTCAGAGGAATTACATTGTTTCCATAATAACATGTTTACAATGCTTCATTCAGTCTACTGTATAAATATGGACTGTATTGATAAGAATTTATGTTTCCACCATGACATCCCCTTTCATCATCCATCACAGTCTAAAGCAAGTGCTGGATGACTTTTACTGTGAGCTGTGATCAGAATTATGTGAAGAAGTCCAGGTGGACAGACATCAATGGATTTACAAAGTAAGTAGGTTATCCAACTTCTCGTCACTTCACATAATGAGAACATGGATGAGAAGTCAACTCTGTGGACATTAATTAGACTCCGTTTTACAACACATACAGGTACAGTCCTATTTTTTCTTAAATGTTTATTCATCAGGCAAGAAATTCACATTCCCAAGTTTGACCCATAGTCTTTCCCTTTTACTCAGGAGACTAAAGTCACGTGGAATGCTTTATTATTCACATCCTATTATTGTATGCATATTAGACTGCATCAAAGAATTCTAAAAATTATTCTCTATGTACAGAGTCAGCTGTGGTAACTGATGAGCCGAATCTTTCACAAACAGCAAACATATGCATTTATGTTCTGCTACAGACTGGTGCAGTCTATGTCACCGTCCTCTCACTTACTCTGTACCTGTAAGTTCTATACAGGAAATACAAAATTACTACAGCAACAGCAGAGGCAAAAACACAACGTACAATGGTTGTCACGCGTGTTGACTCCTCGGGCCTAATGATGTGACCTAGTGTTGGAGCTGGTCCACCTGACAAAGTACAACACAGTTATTCTAACAGATGCACTGAATACAATTTATGTATGTCTGAACAAAACATACACTCATTCAAACACATAAATTTTAAGATGCTGATAGATACTCACTCTGTAAGTGGACGCAACAGTTTAACACGATTTCAGCTATGACATTTTCCTCTCTTTGGATATTTAAGATGGTCATTGACAAGCTATTCGGGGGATCCCATTTACAGCCGTATTGTGACAAGCCACAGAGTTTGGTATGATTTTGGTTTATCCAGGAATAATTTAGAGCTCTACAGTCTGAGCCCCCTTTTGAATTTATGTAACAATTTAGAGTCACGTTTTTTCCAAATGTAACATAGTCAGGGTTACTGCAATTAAGTGACACCACTGAAAGAGAAAAAATATTAAAATATTGTTTAATATATTATTACATTTATTCTTCCTTATGTATTTAGAGTTGTCATGCTTTTTGGTACATACTTTTGTACTGATGAGACACTGTTTTGTAGAGCACAGAACAGACTTAACCATTTCCACACACAGGACATTCTGGAAGCTTCACTTCACTTGAAATTACTGGAAAGAAAAAAAACACATATGAATCAAGAAACAGGGTTTTGCCTGTATATTTGTTTTAAATGAAAAAGTCATCTCAAAATCTGATTACTGGCTTGATTACATCATTATTGTAACAATGCTTCATGGCAGTGAAATCTTATATGGTTTATTCCCCTTAAATGGTGCAACATTTGTCAGTCAAATGCATTTTTGGGTTGAGCAGCAGAGTTGAGCATGTGGATTGGTGGATATTCTCCACCAGTGATAAGTCTGAAGAAACACGACATACTGGCAATTGAACCCTATTTATATGAAAGAACCAAACACAGCCACAACAGCCTTGCACCTCTTCTTCACTACCTTGGTCACAAACTGCTGTAGAATCCCATTCTTCAACAAGCATTCACTGCAAGTCAGCCAGTGTAGTTGTGCTGGTCACTCTGATATGAACAGCACGCCCAGGCTGATCCCACAAGTGTTCAAAAAGTCAAGTCTGCAGGCAGGCCATGCCATCCTCTCCACTCGCAAATACACATCGCTAAACATAATGTTCCTCTGCATATTCAGGTTAGAGTGCACATGTTGCTGACACCAGCGCAAACAGGTCTGGCCGTGAATCATGACAAGCCTTATGAGGCCGGACACTGGCTATGAGCAGATCCAAGTAATGCTGCAACTTGCCAGCTTGAAGTTGCCCTATAGCACAGACCCTATTCAGATCAGTGAAACATGGCATACTTGGAGCAGACACCAGCTGAGCAAGTATCCTGCTACATAAGCTTTATTGGCATTAAGCATTGTTACAAGAAAGACATAATTGGCCAAACACAAATGTCCTTTGTGCTAAGTTTAGTTCATGTTTCTTTGAGTAGTAGTTGTAAGTATACTGTATACTGATTACTGAAAATACAGATTTAAACATTTCTCATATTTGAGAGTGCAAAAGAAACAGCAGAGATAAATACTAGAAACAGTTAAGTGCAAAGATAGCATGCAAGCTTTCTGTTTATTTGAGTTTTTCCCACATTTCAGCACAAATACATAGATAACTTCAATAACAATAACGTTAACTGCTCTCCTTTAGTGTAACATTTTATAGACTTTACAGAAGCAGCAGCAGAATTCTCATTTATCTCTGCCCATAAATATGTTATTGTGTAACAGTCCTCAGAGGATTTGTAATTAACAGATTTTTTATTGCCAGAATAACTGGTCAGTTTCCAGATAAAAGAGAATGCCTGTAAATGTGACATCTAATCTCATATTGTGCAAAAACAGGGCAAAAAGTTTAGTAGTTATTGTAAGAAACACTAAATAACAAAATGTAATAAATTTTGTTTAAATTAGTTCGTCTCTTTACATAATAAGAACTTTTAATTTTGATACTCAGCATTTTACTTTTGTAAACTTAATTTTCTTAAATAAAACTTTGTGAGCAATTTAGGTTATCTAAACAAATCTATTTGCATTATTAGACTTGCATTGCATATAAAAATATGCATATGTTTCATGACTTTGTCAAGGGAAGAAAAGCCAAATAACACTAGCATGAAGAGAATTTTGTTAAAATATGTAAAAGAAGCAGTAATACTTGGCAGAGAACTTCTGTCTTTGGAGAACATTTGAAAAGGAGTCATAACAAACAGGGCAGATTAGGTCAGTGGTGACAAACATACAGCCCGTGAGCCACATCTGGTCTGTGAGATAATTTCAGTTATTAATAGCCATCAGCCCTGCTGAGACTTTATTTTGACTTTATTTTGAACACCATTCGGCCAATCAGATGCAGTGGTAGACTGGGCTCATTATGTGAGAGAAGGAAGGGGGGCAGATGTTCAGCAATGACAGCAAGTACAGTGGTTCAGTCCAGGAAATAAAACCCCAAAATATTTCATCTGTGATGTTTGCAAAGTTAATTTAAAAACGGTCATTTTTATTGTGCTTGGCCAACAGTATACATAAAATAATGTCTCGTGTTAACCCGGTGATATTCTCATGCATGAGGTGACTTCAAAAACAGCAAAAAAAAAAAAAAAAAAAAAAAATAGCCAGGATAAGTGAACTGTCACCATGAACATTGATGATGTTCCTCTGACATTAAAAATAGATACTGGACCATATGTGACTGTAAGAAGTGAAGAAACCTTTAATACACTTCCTAAAGTCTATAATGTTTAAAGGGCAAAATAGCAGTTTACTCAGCAGACCTGAAGCTGTAAACATAGGTTTAGTGAAACGAGTGGAAAACATCAGTACCGTTTTGGTACAAGTAGACTATGAAAAACTGAACCAGTTAAAATAATTCTTAAACAAGATGCACAGCCATATGCAGTTCACGCAGTCAGACGAGTACCTAAACTTTTCATGCCTCTTGTGAAAAAGTAACTGCTGAGGCTTGAAAGTGAAGGGATAATAGAAAAGATGATGGTTCCAGTGTGTTCCAGGTTCCAGGTGTTCTACCTGTGGATATGTTTGAGTCAATCATGGAAGCTTCACCGTCTTTTGAAACTACATGAAAGAATTTTTAAAAACTTTTTTTTGTATGTCACTTGACCTAAAGGTTCACCTAACACAGATTCTCTTTAATCCTTTCAGGGAGAAATGCTCGTATGGGTCATTTCAGGAGGCTGGAATAGTTTCAAATGGGATGAAAAAAAACCCCATGACACATTTGATTGAAAGACTTGTTACAAGTTGAGTGTATTTTGAACAAAACACTGTTCAATTTTACACAGTTATTACATTTACAGTTATTTTGTAGTGACAAGTGACTCTTTTAACTCCAGCATTAGGTGTTAGCTGTAAACATCTATAAACACAACACTGACATTTAATTTTGGGCTAACATCTTAACAAACAGTGGTTTACACATAGGCCTGGAAAAATATTACCAGTCAATCTTCCTTTTGCTCTTTTTTTGCTCTCTGTCATTTCTGAAGGAAGTATATGTCTGATAATGTGCCAACCAATGTGCAACAAAAACAGCAGCACTGTAATGATGTAACGATGTGGACGGACTGTCTTGCCACAGTCTTTGAGTTTACTTGAGTTAACATATAATAATGCTACACAGGTGGCAAAAAATCCATGTGTGGAACAGGGAAATGCATTATCCACAGCCCACGAGAGTCCCATCTGTCCATTCATTCATCCATCACAGCCTAAAGTAACAGTTGGATGATTTTTACTGTGAGCTGTGGTCACAATTATGTAAAGAAGTCAAGGTACAGAAACATCAGTGGATTTACAAAGTAAGTATGTAATCCAACTTTGGATCATTTCCCTATTAGATCGTGGATGATAAGTAAACAAAATTGACCTGATGTTCACACAATGAAGAGTCAGAGCTGTGACAAATCTGTAGACATTCATCAGACACATAACAGGTTCAGTCCCAAATGTTCTTAAATTTCCCCAAAATTGTTTCATTTTACTGAGCAGACTGAAAGTCATGTGAACGCTCTGTTATTCACATCCTGTTATTGTATATCTATATATTGTATATAAGACATCAAAGAAGTCTAAAAAAAAAAAAAAGGTTAATAAAAAACAAACAAACAATATGATGATCAAAGAGTCAGCAGTGATGAGCAGCATCTTTTACAAATGGAAAATATGTCACATACATTCATATACATTCATATTCCCCTCGCACTGATAAACAATCATACAAAGAAAAAATAAATTTTTAAACAACCGTGAAGTCTTTACTGACTGGTGCAGTGTATGTCACTGTCCTCTCTCTTACTCTGCGTCTGTAAGTTCTATACAGGAAATACAAAATGAACACAACTACAGCAGAGGCAAAAACACAAAGTACAATGGTGGTCACGCGTGTTGACTCCTCCCGCTGCCTGCTGCGTTCTGTTCCTGGACCTGATTCACGCATGGAAGTGGAATACAGTTATTCTAACTGATTCACTGAATAAAATTTGTTACAATATGTAATAATGTACAATGGTTAAGTCGTTGTCTTTCAGCTTACCGTTATCTGGTGGTGTTGTTGGTTGGAAAACGTCCGTTTTTGGATCTGGATAGTAAATTGCAGTTATTTTAACAGTGGCAATGACAACAATTTATTCTGGATATCTGAACTAAACATACACTCACCAATGATTAGCTGTACTCTGATAGGAAGTGATTTCACCATTCCACAGATTGACACGATTTCAGCTGTGACATTTGCCTCTTCTTGGACATTTGAGATGGTCAGTGACAGGTAGGTAAGGGCATCCCATGCACAAGTGTATTTTGTGGCATCAGTTTCACATAGTTTGTTGCCATTTGTGTTATGCCAGTCATAATTTTGACCAGTACACACTTTCCCTCCAAAAGTCGAAGTTATGGAACAATTTAGAGTCACATTTTCTCCAGCTGTAGCACTGACAGTGTTGTTGCAATTAAGTGACACAGCTGAAAGAAAGGAAATATTTGATGTTCAATTTCTTCTTCCTTTAGAGCGCTCATGTCTATTAGTAACATATCTGGTACAAGCAGTATAGAAATACCTTCATCTGATGAAACACTTCTTTGTAGAGCACAGAACAAACTCAAACATGTCAACATGTACAACATCCTGGAAGCTTCACCTCACCCCAAACGGCTGGAAAGAACAAAGTGATTACTGCAGGTTCACATAAAGTCATGCTGTTTTAGAAAACACAAGAAACATGTTCTCTTTGACACATTAAACATAAAGTAAAATGTGCTTATCCCTAAAAAATCATTTAAATTTCTATCATTTGAGAATGCAAGAAAAACAGCAGCGACAGTAACATATGATTATAATAGTTCTATTAAGACATAAACGGACATATCAGCAGTGTTACATGCATTGTATCTTCTGTCACATGTGGAGTCACGCTTCCTACTTTAGTTTGCTGTGAAAACCAAACAATTGTGAGATTGACAAGTTTGAACAGCTCCACAACAGCTGCCAAGAATGTTGGTTCAAACAGGAGCTTCTGTAGGTCATGTGCCATCATCAAGTCGCGTGGCACTGCTGAGACCAGATTCATAGCTTTGCAGAATTAAAACAGAAAACTTTACGGGTGTTAACGGACAAAATGGACTGTTTGGAATAATCCCACCTCTTTTTTTTAGTGTCACATTTTATGTGCTTCTGAGCATATGTGTTCGGTACATTCTTCTGTATTCTGTAAGACTCCCCAGATTAGGATGACTTAATATTGTTAAACAGTCTCCTGGATGACAGTGAAAAGCACCCAAGAAGCATTTTTGGTGGTTTCCCCAATAAAAGCAGATTCATATTCCGACACTTTATGCTTCTGCATTCATGGAGTGCTGCAGTTATTCTAGTACTTCCTTATTAATATTCTTCTTTCTCCTTTTTGCCTGGAAACTCGTGTTACCTGTTAGCTTCTAGCTACAAGTGGCATAGATTGCTTATAAATTACAGCTTGTCAGATGCAGAAAGAAAAACAGAGGAAAGCATTTAGTAGTAAGGTGTAGAAACTGTAAATCACAAAATATAATAATTTTTGTTTAAACTAATAAAATGAATTAATTGTTGTATTCACTTTTTTTTTATATAGATAGATATAGTAATAAAAATTTAGATACCCCAAATGAGCCTTTTTACATAATAAGCACTTTTTTTTTTTGTTAGTCAAAATTTTGCTTTTGTAAATTTCTTTAAGCATTAAGTAAAGAAGTAACTTTTACTATGTGAGCAATTTGTTGAAGGTTTTCTAAGCAACATTATTTACATTTAAATGACTTGATTACCCTGATAAAAAGATGCATATGATTTATAACCTTTTTTGAAAGAAAACGAGACTGTTAACAATTACCAGCATGTAGAATTAGTTAAAATACATAAAAAAAGGATTAATACTTACTTGGTAGAGAACGTCTCTCTTTGGACAACATTTGTGAATGAGTCGTAAAAAATCAGGGCAGATTAGATTATCCAGTCGAGGTGACACATGATACCAGGGGGAGTTTCTTGCAGGTGAAATGAAACTGCCTGCAGAGATTACAAGACTCATTGGCAAAGAAGAATGGAAAACAAGAAGCAAACACATTCCTTAAAACAGGGTCTAAGGTGACACTTTTCATTTATGAGAGAACAAATGAACTGGATCTAAATGCTTTTTTTCTTCGTCAGTGAATAACACTGGCTTGAAATGATTTTTTAGATTTTACTAAAAGTTTGGTTGGTAAGTTAAAAAACAGACTGAATTCAAAAACTAGTTGTGAGGCCTTTCAGGTAAGAATAAAAGAAATAAGCAAAGGTTAAAGACAATGCTTTATAATGAGAATGCTGTTATTAGTTTCATTCTTTTATTTTCATATATTATATTTTTGGCCTGGGAACACCTTGGTGTTCCCCCGGATAAGCTGGAGGAGGTGGCTGGGGAGAGGGAGGTCTGGGCCTCTTTGCTTAGGCTGCTGCCCCCGCGACCCGGCCTCGGATAAAGCGGATGAAGATGGATGGATGGATGGATGGATGGATATTTTTTAATCAGCATATAATACAAATTAGTATTGAACATAAGTTGTAGTCTTGTTTTTATTGCTAATGCCAGTTTAATCAATCCATCCACGTATCCTCTTCAGGGTCGCATGTCTTTGGACGGTGGGAGGAAGCCGGAGTACCCAGAGAGACACAAACTCCACATAGAAAGGAATTGAACTCAGGACCTTCTTGCTTCCCAACAACAGTGCTACCCACTGTGCCACCATTCACTTTAATTTATTAGTTAATTTAAAGGTAAAAGAGGGAACTCATACAGACTTAGCTGTCACACATTTTTGCTTTGAGTTTTTTTCATACCTTCACGTGTACACTACCAGTCAAAAGTTTGGACACACCTTTCCTTTAATGGTTTATCTTTACTTTCATGACTATTTACATTGTAGACTCTCACTGAAGCCATCAAAACTATGAATGAACACATATGGAATTATGTAGTAAATAAAAAAGTGTGAAATACCTCAAAACATGTTTCATGCTTTAGATTCTTCAAAATGTCCACCCTTTGCTTTAATCACTGCTTTGCACACTCTTGGCATTCTGTCGATGAGCTTCATGAGGTCGTCAGCTGAAATAGGTTTCCAACATTCCTGAAGAAGTTCCCAGAGATGCACTTGTTGGCCTTTTGCCTTCACTCTGCGGTCCATCTCAAACCGAACCTCGATTGGGTTTAGGTCAGGCAATTGTGGAGGCCAGGCCATCTGGCGCAGCACTCCATCACTCTCCTTCTTGGTCAGATAGCCTTTACACAGCCTGGAGGTGTGTTTGGGGTCATTGTTGAAAAATAAATGATGGTAGAACTAAACTGGATGGGAAGGCATGTTGTTGCTGGGTCAGTGTGCCTTCAGTTTTGAATAAATCTCCAACAGTGTCACCACCAAAGCACCCCCACACTATACCACCTCCTCCTCCATGCTTCACGGTGGGAACCATGCAAGTAGAGACCATCCGTTCACCTTTTCTGTGTCGCAGACAGACACGGCGACTGGAAACGAAGATCTCAAATTTGGACAAAAACACAGATTTTCACAGGTCTAATGTTCATCCCTTGTGTTTCTTTGCCCAAACAAAGCTGTTCTGCTTGTTGCTTTTCCTTAGCAATGGTTTCTTATCAGTGGTTTTAGACCATAAAGATCTGATTCGCACAGTTTCTTCTGATCAGTTGATGTAAATAAGTGTCTGCTCCTGGAACTCTGTGTGGCATTTATCTGGGCCCTAATCTTTATCACAGCGCTTAATGGTTTTTCACCACTGCACTTGAGGACACATTCAAAGTTTTAGCAATTTTCCGGACTCACTGAGCTTCAGTTCTTAAACTAATGATTCAATTCTATTTATCCAGAAACAAATAACAGCAACAGTCACCTCAAGGTGATTTATGTTGCAAGGCAGAGACCCTACAATAATACATACAGAGGAAAACCCAACAATCACATGACCCCCTTTGAGCAAGCAGTCAGACTGTTGTTTCTCTTTACTTAGCTGATTGGTTCTCGCCATAATATGAATTCTAATCGCTGTCAAATAGGGCTGTCAGCTGTGTACCAACCTGACTTCTGCACAACACATCTGATGGTCTCACAATGAACCTTGAGAAGGCACACATGTGAAGTGAAAACCATTTCATTTGACTACATCACGAACCTCACTGAAAGAAGGCCAAGGGTTTGCAGCGCCGTCGACAAAGCAAAGGGTGGCTGCTTTCAGGAATCTAAAATATAAGATATATTCAGAGTTATTTATCAGTATTTTTGCTTTGCTGCATAATTCCATATATCCCGCTCTCTATATTTGATGTCTTCAGTATGTATCTACAATGTAGAAAGTAGTAAAAATAAAGAAGAACCATTAAATGAGAAAGTTTGACTGGTAGTGTATTCATTTTTGACCGTTTATCCTCTCAATAAAGCGTGAAGCTGACATAGAGTTAAAGACAACCATACACCCCCACAAACATGCCCATAACCAGTTTAGAATCACAAGTTAAACTGCCAAACATGCCTTTGGAGGATACCAGAGTGCTGGGAGGAAATGCCACACAGGCACAGGGAGAACAAAGAAACGTAACAAACAACAGCTCTGACCTGTTCACAAACTCTGCAGAAAAAGTGCCAGCACTAAACAATGCACCGCCATTCACTGCATTTGTAAAACAGAAACCACTTTGAACAGATTATACAAAACTCAAATGTATCCTTTTATTATTCACAAAGGTTTTTATTTAACATTACCATTTTCTTGCAGGATGACTCAACCCTACATGATAAATCTACATGACTGATGTAAAAAAAAAAATCCAAAACAAACAAACCAGCAGCTGAAGCTAATGTGTGCGGAACCACACAACTGCAGAGTCTTTTGACTCTAAGCTACTTTTCTGGGTAAAGGTGATAAAAAACTCCAGGAAGTCATCAACCTTGCTGCCGGCTTGTCATTTAAATCCTCACAGAGCTCCCTGCAGCAGGTTTTACATTCCTCCCTGCAGCAGGTTTTACATTCCTTTGGCACCTATTTCACTTGTAAAGTGAAATAGGTGCCAAAGCAGGTGTTGCATAAGAAATCTCACGGAGAGAACAGAAACGTTTACTCATGACTGTAGCGCTGATGCTGAGCCAAACTATTTCGATTCAGTTCACTTTTACTGACAGAGTGCCAATCTCATCAACAATCTAATGTGTGATCTAAATCTGTGCTGAACGCCCTCTGAAGGAACTTAATCTTATTCGTTTGCCAGTTTAAAGACAGGAAATCGCCCACAAAATCACAAACAAGTAAATATCAGCAGCACTAATGTTGTTGAGTTGTAGTGGAAGCCAGATGCTAAAAACACCTTTTTGTACCAGGTAAATATACTTATTTTGATTCTGCATTTGAGCATGCTCATGCTAACCAAGACGCACACTCAAGAAATGAAAGAGGAAACTGCATTTCCTCGGGGTGCTTGCGAATGTTAGCTCGTGACATACATTCTAGCCTCGCCTCTAAATATTTATGCGGGCCAAGGAGGTAGCACTGAAGCTAAAAACGCAAAACCCAAAACAAATGGGCGACATAATGGCGGCTACATCAACTTCAGCATCATCAGAGTGTCTACACTGAAATGAGACAGCTCTTGTTTCAGAGAGGTTCAGACTTTTTAGAGCTTCACATGACAAATATATGACAGCGGGGGAGATTCTAAGTTGAAACTTTTATGCATGCAGTGCCTTGTAATTTATGTTAATGAAATATGCTGTTTGCAAATGTAATCAGCCTCATCATCAAACCTCAACTCAACTGAATAAACATTATAAGGCTATCTTGAAAAGCAACCTAATCAGTTGGATGACCTATTGTAGTGTCTAAGAATAATTCAGAGTGAATAATCAGACATTTCAATCTCATCCACCCTTTTCAGGGTGGAGCCTTTAGTTACCATACCCAAGGCAAGGGCTCAAGGTAAAGAACTATTTGTGGCAAAGCAGATCAGATGAGATACACGCACAACATGAGTGCAGTCTCATATTTACACAGAATCACATACAAATCATTGAGCACTTAAAGTAGCATTAATCAGTACAGACACTAGAAACTCAGGCTGCCATTCAATATACCTGTACATGAAGTAAACTGGTAATAGAGTTGCTTTATATTAAAGTTTCTGAATTCATACTGTACAAACCCTTGTTTTATTAAACAATGTTTTTTTTCTTGTCCTCTCTCTTTCCATCCTCGTCACTTAACTAGAAACTGGTCTCCACACACCTTGTGTGAATCGCACATTTGTTCCTGATGACTTTGCTGCTTTATAAGGAAGGGTTATTCTTTACTGTAGCAGTGAAGCCTGGTATGAACTTTTGTGGTGTTTTGTTTCTTATTATGAGGAGTTGGTAATGGCCAAATGAAGCTTTCTGCAGCACCGGCTCATGTATTGAAAAAGGTTCACTACTGAAGCTTTTCAACACATGCTTCTTTGGTGACATTTGGTGGCCACAAATATGAACAGCAGCTTTAATCCACAAATGAAAAGAAAACTGCTGTATTATGATTGCCCACTGAGAGATGCTGATTTGCCAGCCTATATTTAATATCATGTGACATTCTGTGACATCGGCCTGACTTTGCTTGTGACTTCCTGACGTTTGTAAACAAATAGATAAAAATGACATCATATATAACGACATATCACAAAGTATTATAACAGGTTGGACTATGCTTCTGCTGTTAGGTAACTGCCTCAACGTGATTATGTAATTAATTTGTGCATTTATATATATTATATTCTAACCCTTATGTATAGTGTATTTGTATGTATGTTTTGGACCCGGGGGTACACTTGCTTATTAACTAGTAAAATAAAAACATAAAATAAGGTTATTCTGTTTGTTTTTTTCCTCGCTGACTCTGTCTCTCAATGTCTTGGTTTTCTTTTGACACATGTGCCGTCAGCTCAGCTTCAAATGGAGCCGTGTTTTTGACCAGTTCCTTGGCTGAATGGAAGAATTATCTGTGATCGTACATTGGGCCAGAATCAAATATGTGGTTGTCCAAGCAGACTGAAAATTGACTATTTATCTGACATCTCATAATTTCCTCTTGCTTAAGGAGTGGCTATGATCTTTGTAAAACAGCCAGCAAGATTGCAGCACAGGTTTTCCAGACATAGCTGAGACAGCCCTAGTGACATCATCAGGGTCTGTTTCTAGCTGGCCACATTACAGTAACACAATTAGATTTCTTTGTACACTAGTCAAGGTGCAGTTTGTAGATGCTAGATTGTAATGTGGTGGGGGGACGTAACAGAGAGATTTTCAGGTTTTATTCCACATGTAATCAAATATAAAATACCCTCCAAAAACAAACAAACAAACAAACAAACAAACAAACAAACAAACAAACAAACAAACAAACAAACAAACAAACAAACAAACAAACAAACAAACAAACAAACAGATTTTACAATATTTAGAATTTATTGTGGTCACACTATCCCACCATTAACTGGAGACATTGTAGGCTTGTGTACAGTACAGAGGCAGTGTTCACACATCACTGAATGAAAGTAAACAGTAGTTTTGTAACAAAGCTCCTCTCAGGAGCACAGCAGACAATATTCAGCTGCAGCTGTGCTCGTTGTTGTTGTTTGTATAAACCTATCGAGTAATGACAGTAATGTTTTTGGGAAGCAGGTGGATCCACATTCATACATCAAATACATGCCACATAACACCACAATCAGTCTTTAATTCACAGTGCAGAATCTGTGCCACTTACATTTCTGTGTGTCTGTGACTTCTATAGAGAGAAAATGGACACAGCTGTGGGAAAAACACAGAGTACGACGGCCATCGCATGTGACTTCTCCTGCATTCCTCGTCCATTTCCTGTCACCCTTACTGAAGCTGACAAAGTAAAGTACATTTATTAAAGTACAGTTAACATGAGCATGAAATACAATTGAAATACAAAATATTAATTCACAGACATATTTCTTGTAAATGTACAGTACTGTGCAAAAGTTTTAGGTAGGTGTTAAAAAAAAGGTTGTAAACAAAGAATGCTTTCAGAAATATAAATGATTGTTTATTGGCCCCAAATGTATTGTGCAGCAGGACAACGACCCCTAACGATGGTATGGCGCCCGCAGAGGTCTGATTTCAATATCATTGTGTGTGTCTGGCATTATATGAAGAGACAGAAGGATGTGAGGAAGCCTACGTCCACAGAAGATCTGTGGTTAGTTTCCCACGTGTGGGACTAACAGAGGCTCCTCTTATCTTATCTCTTATCTCTTAGCCAGGAAGAATTGATGATGTTTTGAAGGCAAAGGGTGGTCACACCAAATATTGATTTGAATGAGATTTCTCTTTTGTTCATTCACTGCATTTTGTTGATTGACAAAAATCAATTATTAACTTTTCCATTTTTGAAAGCATTCTCTGTTTACAACATTTTTTCTCACCTGCCTAAAGCTTTTGCACAGTACTGTATATTTCTGATGATATTACTGAAACTTACTAACCTGCAGAAGGGAATAGTTGTGCAGGATGGGATTTAGCCATACCACAGCCTGACCTGATTTCAACTGTAACGTTCACCTCTTTCGTGACACTTGGGACGGTCACTGAGACATACTTCAGACGATCCCCTTTACAGATGTGTTTTGTCAAACTCCTGTAACATTGTATGGGCTCATTTTTGTTCTCCACGGTATATATATCAAAAACGCTACAGTTTGAGCCATCTTTCCAATTTATGGTACAATTTAGAGTCACACTTTGTCTAACTTCTGCAGTCTTGCTGCAATTCACTGACACAGCTGAAAGCAAAAAAAGCACCAAATGATATTATTATATTTCTTCTTTCTAATGCATTTACATGAATAGCAATACTTCTATTTTTGATACACACATTGTATAATTACCTTGATCTGATGATACAGTGCTTTGTAGAGCAAAGAACAGACTCAAGCATATGCACAGGTAGAACATCCTGGAAGCCTCAATGTCTTTAAAAACTGGAAGGAAGCAGAAAAGTGTTGCTGTTTTAGAAACAGGGTTTTGTAGTCTTAATTTATTTTTTATTGTGTAATTTAAGATCATCATAAAATTTGAGAAAACAACCATAGCAGTCATTTATGCAAACAATGAGTGAAAGCAAAATTTTAAAATGCTCTAACAAAAGCTGAATGTTTTTAAGCTTCAGTGTTTGTCAGGTTAGTTTGTTTAAAGCTGTGCAATCAGTGAGCATCTCAAAAGGAACTTGCACACACAATACACTTCACTTTTACTGAGCGCGATCGTTTTATGTGGAATTACAAAAAAAACCTGCAACAAGTTTCGACAGCTTCCTTAAAGAATAGTAAGAATGCTGATAGCCTGCAAAAAAACAGAAAGTGGAATAACTGATCCATGGAAGACACCTGAAACCAGGTTAGGTATGAAGATACTCCTTGATAGATACTCCATTCTGTAATATTTGATGCCTGATCTTTTGTTGTGATAGACTTTGGCTGTACATTACTAACAACATTGTGTGTCACAGTACATTGATCAGGAGTCTGCTGATCAACAATACTCCGCAGCACACAGTAATCCTTAATAATTTTTCTCTTTAATTTCCCAATAAAGTAGACTTTTGTTCCCATTTCAGGGAATAATATTGTACTTTAAACCTCTGCATTCATCGGACAGCTGCAGCTCCTCAACTAACAATTATTCTGTCCACATTAAGATGGTTGGAATATGATAAGTTTTGTAGCTTTGATCTAAGTTTGCACATCTGTCATCATGGTAAACAGCCAGCTTCCTGCACATGCATCCACATCATTTACAATTTAAAGGCATCATCTATTAAAAGTAATAAAAGCAAATAATAGCAAAACAAATAGTAAACAAACAATAAATAATAAAATGTAATGGATGTGACTTATACAGATCAAAGCAATGCATATTTGACTAAATTAATAAAAAAAATTAAATTAGACAGGTAAGAGTGGTACTTTTACTTTTGATATGCAACATTTTGTTTCCACAAACTCACCTAAAGGCACTTTTCTTAAATATAAAATATTTCTCCCAATATCTGTTTAAAATGATCAAAGCAAATCTGTTTGCATCAGCAGCTCTCTATCACCCAAATAAAACCAAGCATATCATTCATTACGTATTCTAGGGAAAAGAAGCAATTTATACCATCTCTTGCAGACAATTTTGGTAAACTAGGTTCACTGAAAAGTAATACTTACTTAGCAGGGAACTTAACTCCTTGCAGGGTATCTGAGAATGACTCAAAAACCAGGAGAGACAGCATTAATCCAGTTCACAGCTGCCACAGGACACCAGTGGGAGTTACCCGAAGAAGAGAAAGTAAGAAGCAGACAGGTTGCTCAACATGAACTCTACCAATGGGGCACTTCAGGTAAGAATAAACCACCAGCTACCAGTTTTGGGGTCATTAATAAAGAAAAGTAAGAGAATAGAAAAACAATAGAAAAATAGTTATCCACAGTTTTTTTTTTTTTAATTTGGATATTGGCTACTAATAACTTATTTTGATCCCAGGCCTTGTAACTGACCATTTTCAAGGGAGTGTTTGTTAAACTACGTTTTGTTTGTCAAGGTCAGCTCATGCCTTAAGACATGCAATTAATGAGGTTAGGTTAACTAGGGATTTTCATATTGCCCACAGGTGTGAATGTGAGTTTGAATGGTTGTCTGTCTCTCTACTGATTAACTCAGCATCATTTTTTTTCTTTGTTAATCTCTGGATCGTCATGTGCCCTTGGGCTCAACACAAGAGCCACAGGCAAATACAGACAAGCTCCCCCAGGTGGTTAAAAGTAAGAATAACCTATTGAGATTTCACTATTCCATGGTTCGTCTTTCCCTGGGCCAGAATTAAATACACTTGATGGTTCAAGCAGAATTGGTAAGTGGTTGGTGATCGGTCCTCCTCTAGCAGCCGACTGCCTTTGGTCTCCGGCTCTTCTCCTCTATACGCCACACCTGCATTTATGAAGGGAGACACCTGATAATTGCTGTCTTTGTTGCTTTCATAGTGACTTTCTGTTTGGGGCTACATCCAGTTGACCTCTGGTCTATCTGAAGCCTGTCCTACTTCATGGTCAACACCATACTTAACAGACAATTTAATTGGATTAATAGACAAAAAAGAAAAGCAAAAAAAAAGACAAAAAATCAAAAGCAAATGGCAGTGATCACATTGAATGGCAGCAACTTGAATGCTGCACTTGAATAACCCTGCTGCAATTGTAAGACAACATCCAGGTTCAATGCAATTCAGTTCATCGGTCTCAATCCACAGGACACGTCAGGCTTCGCAGGAATAACAAAAATATTACAAAACCGGGGGTGGATTGTGGGCAGAAGGTCATTTATATATTAAAATGGACATTTAAAGAAATAAGCAGGAGTTTTCATCTCTTAACCCTGACATTATTAAAAAATTCTTACATGGCACTGTGATTTTGTTGGCTCCGATACAGTCACACACTGTAAAAAAAAAAAAAAAAATTGTTGCGATAACTTAAAAACTCAATTCTGGGGTCTGGAGTGTGGGGCCTCCCTGCTGCTGCGGAGTCGGGGTGGTCTGCCTCTCCCCACCGCAGGGAAAAGGGTAACACCACCTGGGTCTGGGTGCAGTTCCCCCCTCCAGGGGCAAGGGTACCTAGACCCGGTTCGTAGAGTACGCTTGGGGAGTGTGATCGTGTGTACAGCGTCTCTTTATGTCTGTCTCCACGTTGGTTGAGTGTGGAGTAAGTGCATATGAGAGCATGAGGGTGGGAATGGATGTTTGTGTCTGTGTGTGCCTGTATGTCTGTGTCTATATGTCAGGTTGGGTATCAGGCGCCACCTCTCTGGGGACATCTCAGGCCCTCCAAGGTTTGGAGGCCTATCTCCCCCTACCACCACTTCCCCTGCCGGTGGCGGACTCCCTCAGACATCGGTGCGTTGGTGGTTCTTTGTGTCCGGGGATGGGCGTCCGGGTACACACAGGCTCACTCCTTGGTGGCCGCTTATTGGGGCCTGGAGCCTGGGGCTCGCTCGGGCCACTTCGGAGGTGGGGTGCCCCCGGCCTCTCGGTCTGGGGCTTGGTCACTCAGGCACGGCTGGCTGCCGGCGGAGCTCACGGGCGCGTCACTGCAACTCCCCCTGGCTTCTGCTCCGCAGCTGCTGAGTGAGCCCTCATCTGGGACTCTCCTCAGCTCTTTCTGGGACAGTGGCGCGGCTGCCCCTCTGTTGGTCTTCCTTGGTCTCTTGTGTTCTGGGGGCCTCTGGATGTCTGGAGTTTTGATCTCCTCCATACCTGCTTCATGCCCTGGAGGACGGGGCTGTGGCCCCCCCACACCCTCTAGCAGATCATTACATGAAGGAACCTTTTAAAAAAAACAAGCGCGTCCATGCTCACAGGTGTACACACGGGTGCTCACACACACAAACTACACCCTTTTTGGCTCCTGCCTCAAAGCACACTGTGTGCCTGTCGATCTTACGTGCTGCACAATAATGTTTAATATTTAGGATTTACTGTTATATTCCCATATATCATTGTGATATTAAAAAAAAAAAAAAACTCAAGGCAACCCACTGCATTTACACTTTTGGGTTCTGATGGATAACTTATAATTTCAAGTTTAGGAGAAAAGTTGCTTCAACTAATGTTTTTGTGTTTACAAGATTAATAACTGTGCTTTTTCTTAACTCATATTTTATTGTTTTAACAATGTATTTCCTAAAGTTTACACATTTTTTTTGTTTTGCCAATCAATTTCCTAAAGTCTAGAAAAAGTACCCTTTATAGTTTTCATAAGTTGCTCCCTGTTGTATTAATGAATATTTACACAATGTTGATTTTCAAATAACTATATTGTGTTCAAACACAACTGCACCACTGACAATGTTTTGAGATGAGCCATTTTTAACATACTGACAACATTCAGCCACAAATAAAGTCCTTTTCCAAAAACAAAAAAAGGTCAAATTTTTGTAATAAATGTTACTCATCCAATTTTAAAGGTGTGGTGTTGTCAGTCAGAATATCAAACCT
Organism: Astatotilapia calliptera; assembly: GCF_964374335.1. Classification (NCBI taxonomy): domain Eukaryota; kingdom Metazoa; phylum Chordata; class Actinopteri; order Cichliformes; family Cichlidae; genus Astatotilapia; species Astatotilapia calliptera. The sequence continues at coordinate 25,277,107 of NC_137429.1, read as the reverse complement.
ATCTTGATTGATAGTCACTAACAAACAGATGAAAACATCAGATGGCAGGATGTGAACTCTTCTATCTGGTTTCCATACAGCAAACAAATGTGTACTTGAGTTCTTTGGGAAACTCCATGTTGAGCCCATAAAGTAGGCCAAACAGGTAGGCAAAGGCAGTGGGAAGGTCTGGCAGATCATCAAGAATAATGTCCTCTTCCAAAACAATGGCAGTGTTGACCCCTGTGGACTGCGAGTTGGGTCCCACGCAGTCCTCCAGAACAGTGAGGATGCCCGCCGTAACACCTCGGGTTGCCCTCTCAACTGGATCTGTATCCTATGCAAAATTAACAACAGTACATATAAGTCTCTGTAAACCAAAACTGAAGATTGAGTAGATTTGCATGCTCACCAGACATGTTAAGAAGAGTTTGGTCTCGTCGTCGCGAACAAATATCGGTAACCCTTCCAAACTGATGGTTCGTCAATGCTGGACTATGTTTGAGACCTAAAACAAGGAAATCAAATAAGACTCAGTCTCATTTCTAAACCTACCATTTTGTTTTAAAAACACATTAATTGTTGCTAAAAATACAGCCTTAAGAAATAAGATGTTAAAATGAGTTATTCCAGATAATTGCTCATGGTTTTGTCGGTTTTTTTTAAGTAATTTTGATGCAAAACCAATGTAGCACACTTATGAAAACATTTATAACAAAAAGTGGCATGAATGGGATGAGAGTTGAACTGTCCATCATGACCTGCCATCTGCCAAACACACAGCGCTGCTTCTTATCTTATAATCCCATTCAGGAGGACACTTTTTTGAAAACTAACAATTTTTATATCAATTTGGGAACTTCAGGTTCATGCACAAGTTATGCAAACAAAGTTATATGGTACTATTTACCTAAAAATGCAATTTTTTATATAACCATTTAAATCTATTTACAGAACAACCAGGTGTTCTGCATCAAATAAGAAGGCACACAAATTATTTGTGCCAGTCCAAAAAATAGTTTGTGTGCAGTATAAGACAGAAGACCCTGCAGGTCTGACAACAGGAGGTGTATCAGTCCTGTTTTCCATGTGGGAACCGCGTTTACACTGGAATCTGCTTTTGATGGCTTTTTTGGAGCAAATGTGACATTCAGCAGTATAACTGACACACAATACAAAACAATAACTACACTACACATTAACTCTAGCCTCCAAACACGCTAAACATCACTAATGTCTCACATATGAAAACTCACGCTCTCTTTCTTTTGCTCGCCCGCTTTCCATCGCAGGTGTCACTCTTAAAACTTCCCCCTCTCCCTAAACAACTAAGTGCCACATCATTTTTTTTAATTGGCTGACATGGTACAATCTAACACCAATAGGGAAGGGGTGTTTTTTTTTACTCGCAAGTGGAGAGTGTTTGCACAATAATGTTTAATATTTAGTATTTACTGTCATATTCCCATATATCATTGTGATGTTGTTTATTCTATTACTCTTGTTCTCTTCTGCTTGTTTTCTTTTTTCTTTCTCAACAGGTGATCCAGGTGATCGATATACACTGAACAAAAATATAAACGCAACACTTTTGTTTTTGCTCCCATTCCCCATGGGATGGACGTAGAGACCTAAAATTCATTCCAGATACACAATATAACCATCCCTCCCAAACAGTGGTCACAAATCAGTCCAAATGTGTGGTAGTGGGCACATCTGCTATATTGAGATAATCCATCCCACCTCACAGGTGTGCCACATCAGGATGCTGATCTGAAATCATGAGTAGTGCACAGGTGTACCTCAGACTGCCCACAACAAAAGGCCACCCTGGAATGTGCAGTTTTTTGCGCTATTGGGGGTCTGGGGACCCAGAACCGGTCAGTATCTGGTGTGACCACCATTTGCCTCATGCAGTGCAACACATCGTCGCATGGAGTCTATCAGATTGTCAATTGTGGCCTGTGGAATGTTGGTCCACTCCACTTCAATGGCTGTGCGAGGTTGTTGGATATTCGTGGGAACTGGTACACGCTGTCGTATACGCCGGTCAAGCACATCCCGAACATGCTCAATGGGTGACATGTCCGGTGAGTATGCTGGCCATGCAAGAACTGGGACATTCTCAGCTGCCATCTGCCCTGAACAATGTGAACCATGATTCATCCGTGAAGCGCACACCTCTCCAACGTGCCAGACGCCATCGAATGTGAGCATTTGCCCACACAAGTCTGTTACGGCGACGAGCTGGAGTCAGGTCAAGACCCCGATGAGGACGACGGGCATGCAGTTGAGCGTCCCTGAGACGGTTTCTGACAGTTTGTGCAGAAATTGTTTGGTTGTGCAAACCAATTGTTCCAGCAGCTGTCTGGGTGGCTGGTCTCAGACGATCTTGGAGGTGAACCTGCTGGATGTGGAGGTCCTGGGCTGGTGTGGTTACACGAGGTCTGCGGTTGTGAGGCCGGTTGGATGTGCTGCCATATTCTCTGAAACGCCTGTGGAGACGGCTTATGGTTGAGAAATGAACATTCAATGCACGGGCGACAGATCTGGTTGACATTCCTGCTGTCAGCATGCCAATTGCACGCTCCCTCATTGCTTGTGGCATCTGTGGCATTTTGCTGTGAGACAAAACTGCACATTCCAGGGTGGCCTTTTGTTGTGGGCAGTCTGAGGTACACCTGTGCACTACTCATGATGTCAGATCAGCATCCTGATGTGGCACACCTGTGAGGTGGGATGGATTATCTCAATATAGCAGATGTGCCCACTACCACACATTTGGACTGATTTGTGACCACTGTTTGGGAGGGATGGTTATATTGTGTATCTGGAATGAATTTTAGGTCTCTACGTCCATCCCATGGGGAATGGGAGCAGTAACAAAGGTGTTGCGTTTATATTTTTGTTCAGTGTATGCATTTTCTTTTTCTTTCTTTTTTTCTTCTTCTGCCCATTCTGTTGGTTTTTGTTTTTTGCCCTTCTCCCCCGTCCCTCTTCTCAGCTGTTTCTCTTTCCCTCTTTCTTTCTCCCCTTCTTTCCCCCAGTCAAGTCTGTCCCATATTCAGTAAGTGAAAATAAAATAAACAATAAAAGGTGAATCAAATGGACCATTATGGCAAGGCTGGGATGGTCAATTTGGTAAAGTAAATCCGTTGGGCATCTTTCTTTGCCTTTAGACAATAATTCTGATGGCAAAAGAGCCAAACGGGACAGGCAAAAAAAAAAAAAAAAAAAAAGTAACACCAATAGGGAAGGGGTGTTTTTTTTTACTCGCGAGTGTTTGCTAGTGCGGTCCGTAGAAAGTTCATATGTTGAGATGAAAGTTGAGATGAACACCTTAGCTGCATCCAGCTCCTGGTGTAAAAAGCCTCGTGTTCAGTGTTGCCAACTCCTCAGTAAGGAAAATCGCTATTGGTTGTCCTAAAAGTCGCTAGAAGTCGCTAAATGACGTCATCACCTAATTTGCATAATTGGTCATGCTAATCTAATTGTAACCTATGTTGTTGGAGAGAGAAATAACATCGTGGAAGAGACATAAAGTGAGTAAAAAACGTCCTAAATGCATTTAGAGTTTATTTAGAACTACAAATTAAATTTCTTTTAGCAATTATTGTTTTTTTAATGTCACAATTCCAACCCTGCTCCTTTACCCGGGCTTGGACCGGCAAGTGACACGAAATTGGAACTCTGGTGGAGTTACTTTGTGTGTGTGTTTATAAGTAGTTTTAAACCTTGTGATCCACAAAACAGCATAAGAGTAAAAGAGTAAAAGAAGAACTGACTGCGTTACAGCACCCGCTGCTTTTTGAGAGTAAAAGCGATACGTGCTTTCACGTCTTTTTTTAGCGACTTTTTTTCTAAAAAAAAGTCTAAGGGGTCTGAAAACTTGCTAAATATAGCGACAAAGTCGCTAAGTAGGCAGACGGCCAGGTGGCTTTCAGTCCTTGCAAAAGTGCAAAGTAGACCCCGTAGTATCCACAAATATGAGATGCGCATGCGTGCTCAGGCGCAGAAAGGCGCCAACAGCTTCAACTCATGTAAAACTTGAATTCATTCATTTTGCCAGCAATAAATTTCATCTGAGACCATCTTTTGCTCCAAAACATTAAAGGATTAGTTGAAACCCTTAATGTATTTGAGATTATGGGGCAACTCAGCTTTTATTGTTGAATTGTGAAAGAAATGACTGTAAGCTCAGCAATTGCAAGTTTGATTTTTTACAGTGCAGAGGCACCGTCACGATTTTCTGTGGAAATTAGTGATGTGCAATACCACTGATTTTCTTTCTGATCCGATACCAAGTAATATTCAGGGTGGTATCGACGATACTGATCCGATACCGATACTTTGTACAAAAACTTATTTTATTTATTGTATCTCAAATTATAGCATCATAATGATTACAGGACATCAGATTACTTGTTCTTATCACTTAATAATGCAGGGTTCATCATATAGAAATAAAAAAACTGAAGTTGTGTGCTATTTGAACACATTGCCTGCCTACAGCACTAAAGGACTCCGTGAGAGACGTCTGTCTCGCCCTAGCAGCACCTGTCCCTGTCCTTCTCTTCAGTTCGCCCCAACATACGCTCGTCATATTCTGTGATATGATTTACTTTGAGGTGTTTGACAAGGTTAGTGATGTTGCCACAACCATACATGCCAACCCTCCCGATTTTTCCGGGAGAATACCGAATTTCAGTGCCCTCCCAAAAATCTCCCGGAGCTACCATTCTCCTGAATTTCTCCCGATTTTCCAGGACAACAAAATTGAAAAACCATATTGCAGAATTCATAGCACGGCCCAGCCAATTCCAGTTTCCAACAATGGCAGCAGATACTTAGTTTTAATATTACTCTTATTTCTCTTTCTGGGTTGCAAAAAAACCTTTAACATATTTTCAGGTGAGAATGTAGCTGTGTAAACTTCAAATATCTGAGCCGACCGACACATCGTCTTCAAACCCCCCCGGTCTTTCGCTACTCGGGTTAAACATGATATATAAGTCACTTTGATAACTTAAAAATGTTATTGTTTGGCTTTTTCAGTGTTTTATTTGTTCATGACTAAATCGGTTTGGCTGACATTAAAGTTATTAGATTAGATTAAATTAAATTTAACTTTATTAATCCCTCGGGAGGGTTCCTCCGGGGTTTCACACAGCTGAATAAACGTCAAACAGAAAAAGATTAAACATAAGAGTTTACGTCAGTGCCCGGTTATATTTTAGATAGCAAGGAGCAGACGGCAGAGTTTCACTCCACCGAGGGAGCTCGTGACGTACTACCCGGCTTTCTTTAGACCACGAAGGCCGGGTCCTCAGGTGGAAGCAGCCTCTGAATTTGGACACCCCCGCTGTTTCTGGGCCGGCCAATAATAATGGTGACATTTGACGTATGTTATCCGATAAATAAACCCTGTAAAATGTATTTACCACCCCCAACAGCCCTTTTGAATGTCTCCCTAGTGTAGCTACAACACGTCACTCTTGGGGCACTTTTTTGCCACATGTATCGCAAACCACGTCTCAGCTGTTTGTGGAGGTAAAATAAGTCCGCACATGACTTCAATTACGCTCAACCATTGTTGTGAGTGCGCACGCCAAGGCGCTGCGAGACATTTATGCAGCCGTATAAGTTTGTGGTCACAGGCTTGCACCCATTTGCCACAGCAGATGCTGGAATGTGTTTAATTGTAGGCAGGGACATTACTGGATATTCTTGTGTAATTGCTACAGAATAATTTATGTTATACTTTGTTATTGCTACAGAAGAATATTTATTTTATTATTTTACATTTACAATTTTTTTTCCTGGGGACCCTGTGACACCCTATTGAAGAGCCATAGGCTGGATCTCTTAAGATCTCACTGCTGGGTTTGTAAGGCCATGTTACTCCTAAATTTCTATCTTGTTCAAAGAGAAGATATAAAACAAAGTTCTAAGCTAATCGACCTCAGTGTTTTTAAAAAAAAAAAGACTCGATAAAGAATCGAATTGTTAAACAGAATCGAAAATGGAATCGGAATCGTGAAAATCGTATCAATACCCATCCCTACCTGTGAGGACATCTGATCTCTGAAAAAACAACTGTTAATGAAGCTGGAAAAACAAACCCACATCTTGATAGAGAGATAATCCCATACAGCTTATGACAAAATTTGATCCGAAGTGATTGATGGCCCTAATCACGACCTTTTGACCTCCCGCCCCTCCCCCCCGGAAGCGTGTAATGAGCGTGACGAATCGCATCCGGAGAAGGGGGGTGGGAAACCCCCCGCGTGACGAATTATATCCTGAGAAAGGGGGGTGAACCCCGGAAGCGCGCCATCTGTTGCTAACCGTGTCGAATTGCATCCTGAGAAAGGAGGGGGGGGGAACCTCCGGAAGCGCGTCATCTGTTGTTGGGGAAAAAAAAAAGTTTTTAGAGGGAGGGGGGAAACCTCCGGAAGCGCGTCATCTGTTGTTGGGAAAAAAAGTTTTTAGAGGGAGGGGGGGAAACCTCCGGAAGCGCGCCATCTGTTGGAGGGGAATAAAAAAGCAGAGAGAGGAGTCCGTCACAATTTCTAAGGCCCAGACGCAAGATGGATTTCCTTCTGCAGCGTTCCTGTGTCCGATGAGATCTGCTCTCCCAAAGAAGAAGGCTTTGAATATGACATATTCAATCTCGATCCGGACCTTATGACCCTACCGGAAATACTCCGGAAGTGTCTAGTCATTTTCAGACCTGTTGCGTCATGTTCCCTAAGCACAGCGGTGATGCAGCAGCTGATTCTGTGATGTATAGAGAGACAGAGCGGATGTAATTTTACTTTCTTAAGCTGCACCGGCGTTTGTAATGGAAATAAAGAGTGACTTCCTGTAGAGATTTCAATAGTAATTTTATTTTCCTATAATACAGACGCTGTAAAAAACCTTTAAGATACACCATAGCTTGTGATGAAAAGAAGAACTTTCTATCCGCTTGTAACCTACAGGCTGCCTATGTGTAAAAAATGAATAAATACCGCTTAGTGAATACTACTTTTCCTTTTGAGAGTCCTTTTTACAAGAGACTGAAAAAACAAACCCGCGACAGGCGATCTTGTTTCACACACACACACACACACACACACACACACACACACACACACCCACACCCACCCCGCGGGGCAAGGAGGAGTTTTTTTCTTCATTACTTTTTACAATAAGTTTTCTCAATAGATAGAAAATGATGACGCTGAGGAGTCAACATCCGATATTATCATTGCTTGTAACCCGGTTTCTTACATCTCCCCATAAAACTAGTCTTAGCGAGGAAAAAAGCTCATATTCGAATAAGTTTATTAAAGCACCCCCCTCTGTGGGAAAGAGTCAACCATGAGCCGAGTTTTGTCAACAGCAAGAACAAGGTCAGACAGCAATTGTCCATTTGGTAAAACAAATACCCGTCTCAAAGCCATATTTTACCGTTGCAGAATGTGGGAAAACAGACGGCGTTCGCAAGAAGGCAATCAAAAAAAAAAACAAAAAAAAAAACAACCCACTCTAACTATCGGTATTGTCAAGAGAAAGATGCGAAAAACAGATGCTTCGCTAGACTAGGATAAAATGAGAGAAGAAGCGGAAGGGGAGTCGCTATCTGCTCATCCCCTACTGTGACAGTTCTACCAATCGCGAGGAAGAATCCGTGAATATTATGTCAGCATTCCGTTCAAACAACGCCGCCGATCAGAGCGCCAGGGCCATCTCGCCAGAACTGTTCATACCTCACCCCGGTAAGTTTTTTTCTTTACGACTTTAAATTATATATCAACAGAGATGTCAATAATTTGATTACTTTCTTTTAGATTTCTACATCAATGATTTCACGCAAGTGGACTACGGTACGTTTAAATAAGTATATACCATTTTTTAAATAAGTTTAGATAGACTTGATTTAACCATGCTCTGATACTTACAGAAACAATCGATAATGCAGTGAGTAACAGCAGAAATCCGGCCGTTTTCCGCGGCGAATTAGAAGCCATATCCCCCGCAGAACCTCCGCTGCCGCCGCGTCGAAGAGAAGACGGCACTATTTTCGTCTCCGCATACCGGGAGAACCGCGGAGAAAAAAGTTTTAAAATCGAAGGTAAACAATATGATGCATTATCCGCCATTTTGTTGAATAACAGGATGTGACGGAGTAATCCGAGTGTGCTATACCGCCCCTCCCGACCCGGAGCAGATTTTTAAAAAGTTTAACTTTATTTCTCGACAGAGGTAACCGAGAATATACAGACCCCGCCGCAGCGAAAAGAAGAAGAAGAAGACGACGACGTTATTTTCGTCAACGCATACCGGGAGAACTGCAGGAAAATACCTTTTAAACCAAAAGGTAAACAATATGATGCAATATCCGTCATTTCGATAAATATCAGGATGTGGCGGAGTAATCCGAGTGTGCTATACCGCCCCTCCCGACTTGGAGTGGTATAAAGCGTGCTAGAAAGTTTTTTTTTTTATTAAATCTTTCTCTTTTTTGTTTTATTTCTCGGCAGCCGAGATTGCGGATATACCTATTCAAGCCCCCTCCGCTACAGACAATCGCGCGGAGGAGCGAGGTAAATAAAAAGTTTTTTCATTCTCGAAAAATAGGAAGGATGAGGTTGTTTTCTTAAATCTCTTCTGTTTTATTTCTCGGCAGCCGAGATTGCGGATTTACCTAACCAATCCCCCGCCGCTACAGACAATAGGGCGGAGGAGCGAGGTAAATAAAAAGTTTTTTCATTCTCAAAAAAATAGGAAGGATGAGATTGTTTTCTTAAATCTCTTCTGTTTTATTCCCCCCGACAGAGACCGATACAGAAAATCAGGCGGAAGAAAATCAGGCTGAGGAGGAACCGTCCAGATCGCCTCCTCTCAGGAGAGTGAGAGCTACTCTCAGGAGACTGAGAGGTAATTGACGGGGGGATGAATCGATCCTATTAAACTTCTCTGCTCTATAAAAATAAAAAATGTAAGGTTTAAAAATACATTCTGTCCGTCTTTTCTTACAGCTCGACGGATGCTTCATAAGAAGAGAATCCTTGAAAACCTCGCTTTCATGTACGCCATAACAGTTCGCACATATGCATCGATATACAGACACAAGGACCTGTAAAGTAAAAGCATGTAAAAGTCTGTGAATTAAGAAATAAAGAAAATCATGTCGGAAGAACACAGCATTCCTGAGGCTTTGTTGGAAGCCGTGGCAGAATTAAACAGAAACCATGAACATTTAGCCCCACCGTTAGAAAACAATATAGCCCCACCACCACCAAACGACCCACTACAACCTTTAGAAAACGCATTGCAGGTCCTCCTTCAAAACATTGAAAACGAACGGCTTGCCGGTCTACTGAACTTTGACCCTCTGCAGCCGATAGAAAATGCTCTTCAGCTCTACGACCGGCAGCAGGGGGAGGAGCAGGTGCAGCAGCAGGTGCAGGTGGAGCAGCATCATCATCAGCAGCCCAGGGAGGAGGAGGAGGACCGGCCTGCGGAGCATCAACAAGGAGGAGGAGGAGGATCTCGGGTACAGAACGATGCGGTGACTCGCCGCGAACATTTTAATAATTTCGAAATAAGGCGAGTATTTAACATTCCCTCTCCGGATGAAGCGAGCGACCTCGCTCAATTTTACCTCGACGTCAGGGATAATTTTGTAGATCTAGCGGATAGGGTCAGACCGGAAGTTAGTCGTAACGACCGGGTTCAACTGGAGATCATCAGCGAGCACGCGCGAAATCACTCTGTTTTTAACGTCGATGACGAAAGCGCTGAAAACATTGTACCGGTTTTTGAGGACCTGCTAGCCAGGCTGATACAATCAAACGGAGCGATCGTCGCAGGCTCTCCCCTAGAAATTGTTGTGCAAGTAATTAGAAATCCTAGAGGCGGTGGCAGTAATGACCCGCGTAAAAAGATTCAAAAAATGTTAGATGATGAAATTCTAGTCAAAAAGCGTCGCTGTCTGTACGTGGTAAAAAACAAAAACGATAATCTGTGTTTTGCCATCAACCTGATTCACCTCACTCAACCTCATTTCACAGATAAACAGGCCCTGGAACGCGGCAGAGAGCTGCAGCGTTTAGCGGGGTTGAGCGATCGCACTCAGGTAACTCTCACCGACATAGGTAAATTCGAACAAATACTAAAACGTAAAATCGTCGTGTTTTACCGCCCGCCCGAGGACAGAACTCTTTCATTAATCGAAACAGACTACCCGAACACGCCTCACCCGTTGTACTTATTCTTATTCCAGCATCACTATTACGGGATAAAAAATCTAAAAACATTTTTAGGAATTCAGTACATTTGCAACGAATGTCACCGCGGGTATTATAAAAGAGAGGAACACTTTTGTCAAAACCGCTGCAACCTCTGTTTTGACCCCGCATGCCCCTCTCACTTTCTGGACTCTGTAATCTGTACGGATTGTAACAGATCATGTCGCACACGTGCGTGTTATTTAAAACACAAACAACCTAGAATTCACTCCGGTTCAGACCTCAGCGTTTGTCAACAATTGTATAAATGTCCGGACTGCAAGCACCTCTCCCGTCGCGGAATGCACAGGTGCACAGCCGCCAGATGTAAAATCTGTCGCGCGGAGCTTCCTCCCGACAACGATCAACACCTGTGTTACATCCAACCTTTGAAACATGAAAACTCTGATAACGCTTCCATAATCTTTTATGACTTTGAAACCTTCCCAGACAGGGAGGGGGCGCACGTCCCTTACCTAGTGTGCACAAAATCTCTAGAAGGAGAAGAGTGGCACGCTTACGGTGTAGACTGTGTTGAAAAGTTTCTCCAAAGATACAGAAGGAAAAGATATAGAGAGACCACGTTCGTTGCGCACAACGCGAAAGGGTTTGACAGCTATTTAATTCTAAGTCACCTGGTGGGGGGTGGGATGACGCCCTCTCTCATCATGCAAGGCAGTAAAATTATATGTTTCACAGAATCCGATTTCCTTCTCAAATTCATAGACTCGCTTTCTTTTCTCACCATGCGTCTCAGCGCTATGCCCAAAGCTTTAGGCTTCGAGGACAAATCCAAGGGATTTTTTCCTCACAAATTCAGCTCGCGGGACCGTTTAAAATACTCGGGTCCGTACCCTCCTCCTTCAGATTACGGGGTGGAGCGCATGTCACCACCCGAAAGGGGAGTGTTTAACTTTGAAAAAGAGTCCCTGTATTACTGCCGAAACGACGTTAATATCCTGAGAGAGGCGTGCGTAAAGTTCAGAGACGGGTTTATAGGCGAAACTAAAGTAGACCCTTTCAGCTGCGTCACTATAGCTTCAGCCTGCATGAAAGTGTTTCTCACCAATTTCCTACCCGAAAACAGTCTGGCCATCCCCTCGCCCGACAACTACGGGCGCAGGTTCAGAGCCTATTCGCACGCGTCCATTCAGTGGCTGGAGTGGGTAGCTCACTCTCAGAAAATTCCCGTTCAACACGCTCTCACAACCGGCGGGGAGAAAAAAATAGGCCCGTACTTTGTCGACGGATACGCGCTGATTAACGGGGAAAAGTGGGTGTGGGAATTTCTGGGATGCTTTTATCACGGCTGTCCAAAATGCTACAGGCCTGAGGAAATCTGCCCTTTGACCCGCGCTCCTTACGGGGACCTGCACGCCTCTGCCGAGGCGAGGCTCCGGGAGCTGAGAAACGTTTACAGAGTCCGCACGGTCACTCTGTGGGAGCACGAATGGAACAAGATGAAAAAATCGAACGAGGAGGTTATAAATTTTATGCGGAGCTACGAAGTCCCGGAACCTCTGTCTCCTCGCTCGGGGCTTTACGGAGGCCGCACTTCGGCCTTGAGGCTGCGTTACAGCGCCTCGCCAGGAGAAAATGTGTATTACGTAGACGTCACATCCCTGTACCCTTACGTCAACGCCAAGCGCGCTTACCCTCTGCATCACCCCCAAATCATCAGAGAGAATTTTGCAGACCCTCGCAGTTATTTCGGGCTGATCAGAGCCACCGTTTACCCGCCGCGCGGGCTCTATTTCCCCGTTCTACCGTACAAAACCCCCGGAGGTAAATTAATATTCTCCCTCTGTCGCACCTGCGCCGAGACCAATCAACAAAGCGGTCCGTGCCTTCACGACGACGAGGCCAGAGCTCTCACCGGGGTCTGGGTCACCGTCGAGTTTAACAAAGCCTTAGAATTAGGTTACAGAGTGGCTAAAATCACAGAGGTCTGGCACTTTGATAGTCGCAGCAGCGCTATTTTTGCCGGTTATATTAACACTTTTCTCAAAGGCAAACAGGAAGCCTCCGGTTATCCTCCGGAAGCTCGCGACGAGGATGAGAGGAACAAATACGTGGAAGAGTACCACAGGCATCAGGGCATACGTTTAGACCCGTCAAAAATAGAGGTGAATCCGGCCAAAAGACAAGTTTCGAAATTGTGTCTCAACAGTTTCTGGGGAAAGTTTGCTCAGAGAACCAACCTGACTCAGACCACTCTGGTCAGAAAACCGAGTCAGTTTTTTAACTACGTCTTTTCAGGACAGTACGTCTTTAAACACGTCTCTTTTTTAAAGACTAAAAAACAGGAAGTGGCTTTAATTCAGTGGAGCTATAACGAGCGGTGCGTGATACCTCCCGGCGCTACCAATAACGTTTTCATCGCCGCTTTCACCACAGCCTACGCCCGTCTAAAACTCTACGAGTATTTAGAAAAATTGCAGCGCAGCGTTCTGTACACCGACACCGACTCTCTGATCTACGTAGTGAAAGAGGGGGAGGAACCTTTAGAGCTGGGCAACTATCTAGGGGATCTCACGGACGAATTAGACGGGGACACCATCCAGGAATTTGTCTCCGCGGGTCCAAAGAGTTACGCCTACCGTACCAGAAACAAAAAGAAACTGGTGGTAAAAATGAAAGGAATAACGCAGACGAGAGAATGTTGCGAACGTGTCAATTTCGACAGTATGAGCGGGTTGGTGGAAAGTTACCTTTCTGGTATGAAAGAGGCGGAGCTCCAGACCCCTCAGAACGGTATTCAGAGGGATAAGAGAGGCTTTGTGCTCAAAAACAGAACATTTCAGAAAAAGTTTCGCGTGGTTTACGACAAGAGACGTCTCTTTCCAGACGGTACAACTCTGCCTTTCGGGTACTAGTGTTTTTGTTTTCTTCTAAAAAAAAAAAATGGAGGAAACTGATTTTGATCACAGACTGAAAGTACCTTTTTCCTGTCTAGTTGTGGGTCCTAGCGGGTGTGGGAAAACTCATTTTGTAAAGTGTGTTTTGGAAAACTGTGAACGCGTCATGGATACTGTGCCCGCGAATATTGTGTGGATTTATACTTCTTTTCAACCCATGTATGAGGAGCTTTCAAAGACCAATAAAAACATTAAATTTATCGAGGGGCTGCCTGATTCTTTTGAAGATTTCCGAGACGTTCTGGTGGTGCTGGATGACGTCATCTTTCAGGCCTCGGATCACCAGGAAGTGGTTAAAATTTTCACTCAATACCGCCACCATAAAAACGTCTCGGTCATGATGCTAACCCAGAACGTTTTTCATCAGGGTAAATACAGCCGCACCATCAGCTTAAACTCCAATTATATGGTGTTTTTTTGTTTACGTTTCTTTATTCGATACACACATCTTTAAACTTTTGTAAGGAGCACGCCCCGTGATGACCTCTGCGAGAGCGAGCGGGGCAGCGTCCTTTCAGAAAGTCAGACACCATATCGTCATTTTTAAACACATCGTTATAGTACAGAGAAAGTATTTTACCGACGGATAACCCCTGAGCCTTGTGACATAGATAAAAAATGCAATGTTGCCCGCAAACGACAGACATAGGGTGCTGAAGTTGACGATCGTGATAGAGTATTTTGTCAGAGCGGCCTTCCAGAAACTCTGAGATGACCGAGGGATAGTGAGCAAAGTCGGGAGGGAATCCGTAAGAGTCAAAAAAAGTGGAGGAGCCGTCCTTTTCCAGAGTCAGAGCCAGCCAGTGTTCTCCCCTCAAGTGCGAGGGGTGAGTGTTTACTATAAAGTAGGCGGGGGGTTTAAAGTCGCGCCTCAAAAAGGCCAGCTGGTCCGAGGCCCAAACCCCGCAGAAAACGTCTCCCAAGGCGCGATGTAGAATGTGCTCCAGCTGAAGGTTATCCATGTATATATTTTAGTAATAATCCACCAGCACCTGTCTTTTAGAGTCAATCTCCAGAATTGAGTCGTAGCAGGCATACACTATGAGAGTTGTGGTCTGAGGCAGAGGAACTCTGAATCTCATCTCCAGCCTCAAATTCCCGTTGGAGACGGGAGACAGGGCGTCAGCATCCTCGCTGGGTTCCAGATTAAAGGCAAAAAGGGCGTACCCTTCGTTAAATTCCCGGCGATCGATGCTCAGAGGTAAATCTTTGAGGTGTCTCCCCGTGGCGGAAAACATGTGATAAAACTCCCTGACCGAATTTCCGCGGTCAAACTGTGGCTGGAAAGCTTTGGCGGGCACCTGCCTGCCGTCCTGACACAACGCCAGATACTCCACATCGTTGTGTCTAAAGTTGAAAGGCGACAGATCCCTCCTCCCGGTGAAGGCGTCGTGATGAACCATGCCCAGGACCACGTATTTTGGCATGGCTCCCAGAAAGAGATTCTCTTGGTTGCAGATCCTGGAATTTTCAGGGATGGAGTAGGTTTTCACAGAAACGCTCGAAAGAGGATAGAGGGCGTTTCCTTTCATCAGGGCCGCGGCGTGCCCCAGCCTGACGGCCGGCGAGACAGTGACCTTTTTAACAAACAGAGAGGCCGAAGTTATTTTCAGAGCAAACTGCGAATCCCGAGTTCCCATCAGACTGAAGGCATCGCTGTTGCGTATCAATTTAATTCTCAAATCCACAGAGTTCAGCAGGAGCCTCTCGCAGAAGAAAATATCTGCGTGGAGGGGACCCAGCAGGTCCACTTCTCGCGACTCGGCCGTGAAAACGGCTCTCTGTTTTATCCCTCTGTTCGGCCCGTTGCTTATAACTATAGAATCCATGTCTCCGGCAGTGTCTTTGTAAAACAGACCGGCGCTGAATTGACTCTTTAGAGTGTCTTCTGAAAAGTTGAGCAGCGTCTCGATCATGGCCCTGTAAGGATGGGTGGCGCTGGACTGCGAAATCAATCGATCCCCCAGAATAACGTCGCACTGACTGAAAATTGTGTTGAGAGGATAATTGATGAGGGCTACCCCCGCATCGGGTGGGATGTTGCTCCCGTCCCTTTCCGTAATTTTCACTCTCAGATGGAGCATGGTGTCGTTCAGATCGAGATACTTTTCCCCGTCTCCGGGGATGAAAAATTCAATGGGTGAGTTGTCGTTCAAAGCAGAGAGGGGCTGACATTCTTGATATTTTTTATCCTCTATGGATAGCTGGGTCATGGGAGCCGAAAATAGATCCAGTTCGGCAAGGGTGCATTCGGCAGATTTCTTGTGTAAGAGAGACATTTTTTATTTATTTTCTTCTAAAATATGTCCGAGCTCCTCTGGGGCTTCCTTCTCTTCCCGCTGCCAGCCTTAACTGATTTACTTTTTACTCCGACGCTTTTATTTTTAATCCGCTCGCCCGGAGGGCGTTTCCTCTTCCTGCGGGAGAGGACCATCATACCCCCCGCCCCCTCCTGACGAGGCTCTGTCAGCTTACCCATCACTCTTTTCACAGCGTCTGTAGCGATATTGGTTGCGGCCGTTTTCAGGTGAGGTTTAGCTACGGCGAACCCGGATTTGAAGAGAGGAGACACGAAACGAAACAGTCTGGAGAAGATGGATCCTATCCCTCTGCCGTACATCACGGGCGCTCCGTAAAAACCCGGAAGGGAACCTCCCACCTGCCCCTCATAATACCTCACAAAACGGTGGGGGTCCTGCGGAAGACGCGCAGCCATTTGTCAAGCCGGTTTAAAGTGCAGCTTGACTATCGTTTTCCCGTAAACAAAATCCACGAATCTGTCGCGGTCCGTTTTAATTTCTACGCGTATGGTTTTAATGTATTTTTTAGAAACGCGCAAGTAATGGACCGTATTATGTCTGATGCTGATCACGTCTCCGTAATCGCCTTTCACGTTAAGGACGCTGAGCAACGGTGAGTAACTGTCACCGACCGGCTGGTACTGAACGATGTCGGTGTAGAGAAACAGGTTATATACGCCCGCGTTCATATCGCACGGATACGGAGTAGAGCGCTTCGACAGAGTCCACCACTCGTTCGTTTTCAATCCCAGCATGTAAGCCAGAGGAGGGAAGACCTTTATTTTATGGCTCCCGACTCCTTTGATATCCAGACGTTTGGTGATGTTGTTGAATGAAGCCTCGAAGGACGGGTCGTACTTTTGGATCGCCGGCACCAGGTGATCCAATAGATCTTTAACGCGTCCGTAATGACCTCCCCTGCCGAATTTTAAAATCACCAGGGGCTGATCTTCCTCCGTCGTCCGCATCAGCTCCAAGTAGGAGGCGTCCGGCGGTAGATTGTACCATGTGCGCGGGTAAATGAATTCGCATAAGCCCACGCTCCATTCTCCGGTCAGCTCGAGGGGTTTGGCCAGATCCACCGTGTAGCAGCCGCTGGCGTTATCTTTAAATAAGCCCTTGCTGGCGTTGGAAGGCAGGGTCACGTAAAACCCTTCGGACTGCATGATGAATTTTTAAAAAATGAGCCGAATGATGCGAGGGGTCTCTTTTTTTATACGCCTATCACTTCCGAGGCTTTCACCCAGCTGTTGAATTTATCCGGCCAGTTTTTCCACTTGACAAAAACCTGTTTTTCCCCTCTGACTGTGCGGCGCTTTAAAATCTTCTCCACATGAAACGCTTTGTCCTCGGTCAGTTTCACTTTCTGCAGCTCGGGCTCATAAAACGACCCATCAATGGGGTCCCCGTCATAATCTTGTAGTTTATACACCGGTGGCGATCGGTGAAGGACCCGGATCACAGTAAAGATTTCGTCCGTGAAACTCTGTTCGTATTTTTTATCAAATACTCCTCTCAATTTGGATATCCTCACCAGATCCGCCCTCTTAAATTTCAACTTTATTTTAGGACGGGCGGGTGTCTTTCCATACAAGTTGCGAAACACCTGATCCGCGTTCTCGGGGTGCACCTCGGCAGGTGCCATTTTAATGCTGCTGTGATAACTGCGGTTATATCCTTCTAACAGGTCGGGCAACACCTCCAGATAGCGTCTGGTATTGTGCGCGGTGAAATATCTCCACATCCTCGTTTTCAGGGTGCGGTTAAATCTCTCCACCACCGAGGCCTTTAGGTCGCTGGCGGTAGCAAAATGGGAGATGCTGTGATTTTTCATCAGAGCTTGAAAACTCTTGTTGAAAAACTCTTTTCCCGCATCGGTCTGTAAATTTTCCGGTATTTCACTCTCTCTCAACACAGATTCGAAAGCTTCAGTCACTTCAGAACCCGTCTTCTTTTTCAGAGGGCGGGCGTAAGCCTTTTTTGAAAATACGTCTATGACGGTTAATAAATAATTGAATCCGTCGTTGTATTCAGACAGCTGTCTCATGTCGCACAGGTCGGCCTGAAGCTGCTTCAGGGGTTTGGTCACAAACACTCTATTTCTCTTAAATCTTACTCGCGCCGGCTTGTGCAGAGTATAGGCATCCTGCTCGGATAAAAAATTCTGCACCTTGCGGATATCAACTTTTTTACCAGTTTCATCTTCTAAAGCGCGTCGGAGTCTATTTACTCCTCCGAAACTACCTGGGTGATGCGGGTCATAATACACTTTTTTCATCTCACTTTTCTCGGCCATCTCGTCTTCTGATAAAAAGCTCGTCTGCGTTATAACGTCGCAGGAGTCGGCTTTTATTATTTTATTCAAAAACCAGAGATGAATGTTTTTTATTATTATTTTTTTTGAAACCAGAGGGCTTAATGTGCAGAAAACAGGAATACAATATTCAAAAACCAGAGATGAATGCTTTTTAAATATTTTTTATTCAAAACCAGAGGGTTTAATATGCTAAAAACAGGAATACATTTTTATTCAAAAACCCTGAGATAAAACACAGTTATAGAATACAAAAACTCTTTTTTTTTTTTTTAAATTCAAAACCAGAAGGTTTAACATGCGAAAAAAAAACAGGAATACATTTTTATTCAAAACCCTGAGATAAAACACACTTATAGAATACAAAAAAACTCTTTCTTTTTTTTTAAAAACATGAGGTAAACATGTTAAAAGGTTACAAACAGGATACTTTTTTTTAAAGCATACACGATTAAAAAACGAGGTAGTTTTTTGTTTTTTTGTTTTTTAAAAAGAAACAGAATACATGATTAAAATAAAGCAGAATTAAAAAACGTAGTTTTTTTTTGTTTTGTTTTTTAAAAAGAAACAGAATACACTTTTATTCAAAACCCTGAGATAAAACACAGTTATAGAGTCAAACGGTTACAAAAACTATTTTTTCTTTTTTTTTTTAAAAACACGAGGTAAACATGTTAAAAGGTTACAAACAAACAGGATACTTTTTTTTAAAGCATACACGATTAAAAAAAATGAGGTAGGATTTTAAAAAACAGAATACATGATTAAAAATGAGGTAGGATTTTGTTTTTTTGTTTTTTTTGTTTTTTTTAAAAAGAAACAGAATACATGGTTTAAAAAACAAGGTTAAATATAGGAAGCATGCAGGATAAGAATCAGCAACCTTTGTAAAACTCCGTAACCAAACGGAGTTCCCCGATTTTAACCACATCTTGCCCCACCAAATTGTCATAAGCGTCTGTGATGGCGTCAAAGACTTTCCTCACCGATTTCAGCTCATGAAGCAAGGTCTCCGCAACCATCCCGACTTTAACGTCCTCAGTCTTGATGTTGCGAGCAATCAGCAGACGTTGAATGGAAGGGACAAAGCGAGGAGTGAGCAGTTTCTTTCTGATGTTATAATAATTGTCGGAATAAAAATCATCCTCCAGAATTTGCAGGCACTCGTGTTGTCTCTGGCTGGGATGGTCTATCTTACATCCATTACATTCGTCGGTGCGGTGCTTGTTTATCACCAAGTTGACCAGATGATACACAGCCGTTTTCACAGTGTCGATGAATAAAGAAGACGCCCAGCCGTCCATCTCGTCGGTATGCTGCTGCCGCCTCTGGCGCTTCAGAGGCCAGTAACCGGGAATGTCGGGTACCAGCTCGCCCTCATCAGAAAAACAATCGGTGGAGCCGGTCTCCTCATCGCGAAGCAGGGGTGCAGAGTCCATCTCTCTCTCTGAGCTAAAAAAGGCTTTTTGATCGGACTTTTAAAACAGAAGGAAGGGGGGCGTGGTCCGGGAGGGGTGGGGATTTTCAGAAGCTGAGACATTTCCTTACTCCTACGGCATCCCTCCAGCAGCGGCAAGTTTGAAAAAGAATTGTAATATCCTTCCTCACTTGCAGCATTCTTACGACCCACTCTTTGGCTGGTATAACCATCATGCTGCGAAATAATCCGCAGTCGGGGTTGAATTTTTCCATGACAAAAATGTCAGGGGCATCAGACTCGTCAGTCGAACGCAGACTAGCTCTCATTCTCCATCTCCCCGTGGCTGTGGTTCCTGAAGACCAGACGGTTGACAAGATTGTTTTAGTCTTGATCAGCTGCTCATCATTGAAGCGTATGCCTCCGTTCCGCGGCGGGGGAGGGGGAATAGCTTCTATTTCTTCTTCCGTAGCTTTTTCTGGAGCCGGGGGAATGTTTTCTTTATTCTCAGCGGCTGCTTTCTCCTCTTTTATTTCTGGAGCTGGGGGAATGTTTTCTTTATTCTCAGGAGCTGCTTTCTCCTCTTTTATTTCAGGAGCTGGGGGCTCATCATCTTCTTCTGGAAGTTTTTCAGCCAGGGGCTCATCATCTTCTTCTTCTTCTTCTTCTTCTGTAACTGTGTCGAGAGGATGATGATCATCATCATCATCAGCTGATTCAACAGCTGATTCATCAGGGGAGGAAACATCCTCTACAGAGGGGGTCTTTTCTTTATCCTCATCATTCTCAACAGCAGTATCCTCTTTTTCATCAGAGGAGACAGAAGGAGGGGAAGGAGGGTCTTTTTCATCATGCTCTTCTTCATCACCGAAGCCGGAAGGAGAAGGAGGAGGAGGGGGAGGAGAATCTACCTCTCTCCGGGGTCTTTTAGCGGCAACATCTTCCTCTTCAGGAATGGGAAAATCCTCATTTGCCTCTCCGATAGCCATCGCAACCAGCAGCTTCAGCACGGCCCAGTCATTGGGAGTCAGCTTCACAATGCTGCTCGATTCCGTCAAGCTTTCTCCTTCGTTCAACTGATAAAACCAGAGCTCCCCCGACTCATATTTGAATATGTAGCCCCACTTTCCACAACCCTCAGCAGGCAGAGTCCATTCTCCTCGCAAGTTTCTCGGTGCTGGAATTTGGCTGCGGAACATGAAGACGCTCTTACTTCTTCCTTCTTTCCGCGGAGTGTCGGTTGCTTCGGGTCTGGTACTGTAGACAGAGACGGGCGTATCGCTGATAATCGACGAGGCCCACTCGCTGCTGCTGCCGCCCATGCTCGAGGAGGGTTCTGCGGGAGAGCAGATTTCTTCACCGTCCAAGTAAACAGGACCGCTGGAGGGCTGCAGAAGGAAAGAATCCATCTTGTGTGTGAGACTTAGAAATTGTGACGGGGCTCCACCTCTCTGGTTTTTATTCTCCTCCCTCGCTGCAGTCCCTCCCACTAAAAACTTTTTTTCCCAACAACAGATGGCGCTCTTCCGGGGGTTCACCCCTCCTTTTTCAGGATGCAATTCGACACGGTTAGCAACAGATGGCGCGCTTCCGGGGTTCACCCCCCTTTCTCAGGATATAATTCGTCACGCGGGGGGTTTCCCACCCCCCTTCTCCGGATACGATTCGTCACGCTCATTACACGCTTCCGGGGGGGAGGGGCGGGAGGTCAAAAGGTCGTGATTAGGGCCATCAATCACTTCGGATCAAATTTTGTCATAAGCTGTATGGGATTATCTCTCTCTTGATCCTTAAAAAAGCATATTAATATATATCTTAATAAGAAAAACAATCACAGCTGAAGTAAAAGGCTTCAGCCTACTAATCATAATTCATAAAATACATTCTCTGCGTCAAAAGTGATGAGTTAAGGTGCCCATGGAGGCAAAGGTGCAACCAGGCATTTGGCCCCGGGGCAGACCCAAGTCAGGCTGGAGAGATTATATCTCTTGGCTGGCCTGGAAACGCCTTGGTGTTCATATTCATATTAATATTCTTATTCTTCTATGACAAAAAGTACAAGTGTTCATTTAAAGAAATAAACAGAGCAGTAAGAGATGTTTTTAAAAAATTGCTTTCTTTATTTTGATTTGCCGCCAATTACATGTTTTTATTTGTAATTTTTGTAGTGCTCCCTACTATGTGAACCCCTCACCTGAAGTTTTATGTTTGTTTTATGTTGGTTTAAGCCAATTAAATTCTAAACTATCACAGGGCTCGCAAAATCTCTAGCTCGACGTCCCAGGGCTAGCAATATCTCCGGTTGGGCGACCAAAATCACCCAACCGGAGATATTGCTAGCCCTGGGACGTCGGGCTAGCGATTTTGCGAGCCCTGTATCAACCCAACAATCAAATGATCCCCTTAAATAGCAAGCACTGGGCAACGGTGGAAAGGAAAAACTCCCTTATAAAAAGGGAGAAACTTTTGACAGAACCAGGCTAAGAAAGGGGCAGCCATCTGTCGTGACTGGTTGGGGGGTGAGAGGCAGAGGAAAAGAAAAATGAGAGCACACGTTAGCTATATGTTGTTCACATTACCTAAAATGAACAACGTATGGTTTTCTGGACTGTGAAAGAAATGTCTCAAGTCACTTTTCAGTGACGTGACCGAAGACTTTTCTGGATGGCCGTGCGGATGCTTGTCAGAAACAGTTCATTTCCTTT
The DNA here is from genome assembly GCF_964374335.1 of Astatotilapia calliptera. NCBI lineage: Eukaryota > Metazoa > Chordata > Actinopteri > Cichliformes > Cichlidae > Astatotilapia > Astatotilapia calliptera. The sequence continues at coordinate 25,255,197 of NC_137429.1, read as the reverse complement.
CTTGGAGAAATGAACTCCGTCGGGTAAAAAAATTGAGCTGCTGAAAAACCTGAAGCACGGATGCTCAATAATCACTCCATCAAAGAGGTCGACAGCCTTTCTAATGCTGGCATTCACAATCGTCCTTTATTGATTTCGCCTGGATTTCCATATCTCCACACTTGACGCCCATTGATGGATGAATATGTGAGGGCACATATTTACGACCCTTAGAAAACGGTCACGGGGTTGTTTACAGCCTGAAGCAGCCAAGAGGAAGTGATGTAGCGTGAAGAGGACGGGCATGCGCAGTGAGAGAGAAGATGAGCGGAGCAAAACAAAACACACGTGTCCGGACGAGAGAGGACGCTAGGAAAGACCCGAACAAAGTGTAAACGAGGGGTTAGCGAGACAGTGTACGGTACCGCAGCGAGTCTAGGCTGGGTTTCCGTCCGTGTATGAACTCTGACTCCGGCTACAGCGGCCTTACGGGTGCAGCGCCGGGGCGAAGCGTCGGCGGAGATAGCGCTAGCAGAGGGGCTAATCGAGAGCTAAGGGCTAGCGGCCGCTCCCCTCCAATCTGCCTCAGTTTCCCGGCGTTACCGGTAGAGTTTGACGGTGAAGAACGTTTAGAAAGCGAGACAGCACGGCCGGCTGTCTGGCGAAGGACCAGCGAGTTTCCGAGAGAGGAATTGGGCGGCTTCGCTTCGCCCGGCCTGGGGACTGCTGTAGCTCCGATAGCCCGCGGGACCGCCATTTTGGGCCTCAACGTCGGCAGTGTTTGGAGTACCCTGCCACCCAGACGACGCTCCGGATGTTCACCCTGCTTCAGCGGGCTGTATGTAAAAGCTTCGCCTACCCGTGAGTTCATCACACCCCATTTCAGGAGGGGCAAAGGTACTGTTTCTGTGTTTTTTCTTTGTTTTGTGTGGACCGGAGAATGGACATTCTATTCCGGCTGTGGAAGTTCTGGACAGCCTAACAGACTGTAACTCCAGTTAACGACACCTACCCCTAGAACTATCTGTCCGTCCCACCCCAGAGACAATTTACTGGATTAAACTGTAAAGACTGAAATGTTCTTTTGGTGTGTCGGACATTGTAAATGATGCGTTGGGACTGTGTCAGCCATTTTAGACTGGATAATTGCTGTGTTAACTTTTACTGTTCTTCTGTATTGTGAGTGCTTTCTCTGTGACTAGGGTGGGTTGTGCGGAGTCGAGGACTCCTAACACTGGGTCCCACCAGTCTGTTTTGATTTATTTTACCTCATTTTATTTCTTTCATTTCTTTGGTCCTGGGGAGGCTCCTTGCTGTTTTCCCTTTGCTCTCCAGGGCCCTGTGGACATTGTTAACCAAGTTTGGTTTTTTTGAGGGCTCTCCAGATAAATAAAAAGAGCCACGTGGTTTAAAAAGTCGTTGTTGAATGCTTTTGTCCGACCCAGGTTGCCTTGGAGTAGGGGCACCTGAGTTATTTGGTTAGGCACAGGACGACGGAGTTAAGTGGGACCGTGCTAGTATTCCGTGTGCAGGTGCTGCTATCATTGCAGGTCCGGGCCTGGAGTCCTCCTTTTGTGCCTACTGTTGCCAGGTAACTAACCCCATTCTTACTGAAGTAAGTGTCCGGGTCAATCGTGCTAGAGGGGGTTACGGACTTAGATCCCACCACCCGCTAGTCGTTCAAGGCAGCCTGTGCGCCCTTCTACCCCTACATAGCAGGGCTAGTAGCCCCTCACAATTGGCGTCACGAACAGGATTCACCCATTGGCTCAGGGTCGTTATAGAGGAGGAATAGAGTTAAGGCAAACATGTCTGAACTAGAAGATTTGAAAAGGAGCTTTGATGAACTACAAGGGAGGCTTGCGGAGTAGGCGGGTGCCTTACAGCAGGCACGAGAAGAACAGAGAGAAGCTCTTTCTCTCACAAGGGCAGTGATTGATCAACAGGCCCAAGCTTTAAAAGCCCCGGCGGCAATCTATGTCCACCGAGACCGCAAACTGGCAGATTTTAGTGGTTGCCCTGGAAAGAGTGGAGATGATTGTGTGGAAGAGTGGATCGCGGCAATGCGGTCTGCGTTCCAAGTCATGAAGGTGCCAGAGGCGGACCGTGTAGAGCTGGTCAAACAACACATAAAAGATGAGGCCAGGGCAACTGTTAAGTTCATGTTGGATGGGGCAGGAGAGTCTGTCGAGGGCATATTTGAGGTTCTCCTTCAAACCTATGGACACAAGGTCCCCATAGGTACCAGGTTGAAGGAGTTCTATGAGAGAAGGCAGATGTCCAGCGAGACAGTCAGAACTTATGCCTATGACCTACAGGAGAAGCTGGCTTTGATTAAGAGGCGAGAACCCAACCGCGTTCCCGACTCAGAGACAGTGTTGAAGGAACAGCTAGTGCTGGGCTTGCGGGATGACCTTTTGAGGCGAGAGATGAAAAGGAGGGTCAAGGAGGAGAAAGGCCTAACCTTCATCGGGCTGCTGCAAGCCGCAGTTGACTGGTCGGAGGAAGAAGAAGCCCAGTCCCCTCTCGCCTCCCAAAGTAGGCTCAGAACTAGAGGTGCGGTGAACGCTGCAGTACCGGCCGAAGATAAACCATCCCCCCTGACCCTGGAGATGCTCCACGAGGAGGTTAGGAAACTTGCTGCTCGTCAAGAAGAGCTGTACTTAGCACTACAGAGCAGGGAAAGAGGGAGCAGCCAACAGAGTGCACAGCGCAGGCGAACACCCCTGAGGGACGGTGAAGGGCGCTATATTTGCTACAGCTGTGGGGAGCCTGGCCACACTAGCCGGCATTGTACCAAAAAGCTAGACGCAGGGGCTCTGGCCCCTATTCCCATAGACCCGGCGCAGGTGGCATTTTCTGGCAATCCAAACGCCAAGGGTGGGGCCAAGAAACACCCCACCACACCGGCCATAGGGCGCCAAGCAGCCGAGTGTCTTCTGACAGAGGTGGAGGAGAGCCTCCAAAGGAGTGCTCTTGGAAGGTGTCGCACAGTCCACCTTAAGATAGGGGGGGTGGACACCACCTGCCTCTGGGACACGGGGTCAAATGTGACGGCTATTACGGAGTCCCATTTCCGTAGGTGTTTTGGGCCACAGGAGTTGAAGTCAGCAGACTGGATTGAGCTCACAGCCGCAAACGGGCTTGATATTCCTGTCTTGGGCTGCTTGGAGGCCGAGGTTGAATGCGCCGGGAGAGTGGTTGGTAAGAAGTGCATTTTTGTACTCACCGACACTCACCCTCAGGTAGACAAAGCTAATGGGCTCCCAGGGATTGTGGGGATGAATGTTATAGAAGACCTCGAAGCGCTCTTTATCGCAGATGGGGGTCGCGTCCACATGGATCCCCACGCTCCAGACGAGACAGAGGCCACCATCCGTCGGTTGATAGCCCGAGCGAGGAAGGAGTTCCCGCGCACAGGTCCGGGTGGCAAAATCGGGTTCGTCAAGGTGGCTGGAAGGGAACCCGTTATCATCCCCCCGACGAGCGAGAAAGTGGTGGAGGGCCGTTGCGGGGTCTCACCTAGGGTTGAGTGCCAAGTGCTGGCAGAGGCGGCAAAAGAGATAGAGCTGCCGCGGGGACTGTTAGTTGCCAACACTATTGCGACAACCAGTGGTGGAAGAATCCCTCTCAGAGTGATGAACACAAGCGAGAGGGCTGTCAAGCTGATGCCAAGAGCCAGGCTTGCCGTTGTAAGCAAACCACGAGCTGTGCTCCCCAAAGAGGTTGTACGGGTAGAGGAGAGAGGGGGGGCACTCGTGGTTAAGCCGCTGGGTCAGGGTGAGAGTATAGCGACAGGCCTGTACAGGCTAACACCCGGGACCTCACGGAGCTACAGCGTCAAAAGCTTTGTCGGCTGTTAGCCCAACACCAAGACATATTCTCGGCAAGCGAAGTCGATTACGGCTACACCACCACGGTGACACACAGTATCCCCACCAAGGCACCCCCAATCAAACAGAGGCACCGAAGGGTCCCACCCCATGTCTTTCAAGAGTTTAAGAGGCATGTTCAGGAGCTCGTTAGCCAGGGGATCCTTAAAGAGAGCTCCAGTCCATGGGCCTCGCCTGCGGTGGTGGTTATTAAGAAAGATGGAAGTGTTCGATTCTGCTGCGATTACAGGCGGCTGAACGAAGTGACGTGCAAAGATGCCTACCCACTTCCCCGCATCGAAGAGTCGTTGGATGCGCTTGGCAATGCGCTGTTATTCTCGACCCTGGACCTGACCGCAGGCTACTTCCAAGTGGCCATGAGCGACGGGAAAAACGGCGGTTACAACACCATTTGGCTTGTTTGAATGGACTCGGATGCCATTTGGCTTGTGCAACGCCCCAGCCACTTTTCAGCGGCTGATGGGTATGGTACTGGGGAACCTCAGTTTTGATATACTCCTTGTCTACCTGGATGACATTATAGTCTTCTCCCGGGACTTTGACAGTCACTGCGAGAGGCTCGAGACAGTGTTTGAACGTTTGAAGCAGCACGGGTTGAAGTTGAAGCCGACCAAATGCTTCCTTCTGCGGCCGGAGGTTAAATTCCTTGGCCACGTGATTTCTGCTAAAGGCGTCCAGGTAGATCAAGAAAAGGTCAAGGCCCTGGAGGCATGGCCGGCTCCAAGGAGCGTGCGAGAGGTGAGGCAGGTGCTTGGATTCATGAGCTACTACAGGCGGTTTGTGCCAAGGTTTGCACAGTTGGCCAAGCCTCTGCATGCCCTGGTTGGGAAAGGGTTGAAAAACACGTCGAGGGGCACCCAGACGTTTGTTTGGACCGGTGAGTGCCAGGAGGCACTGGATGAGCTGAAACGGTGCCTGGTGTCCCCTCCAATCCTGGCCTATCCCAACTTTGGCCTACCCTTCATATTGACCACAGATGGGAGTCTGCACGGACTCGGGGCTGTGCTCAGTCAAAAACAGGAGGGCGTAGAGCGTGTGGTAGCCTACGCGAGTCGGGGGCTGAGAGGCTCCGAGAAGAATGACAAGAATTACAGCGCATTTAAACTGGAACTTCTGGCGCTTAAATGGGCTGTTACCGAGAAATTCAGGGACTACTTGATGTACGCCAGGTTCACGGTAGTCACGGACCATAACCCGCTGCGCTACCTGGCAACGGCTAACCTGGGGGCTGTCGAACAGCAGTGGGTAGCACAACTCGCTGAGTATGACTTTGAGGTGTGTTACAAGCCCGGGCGGCAAAACACGAATGCAGACGTCCTCTCCAGAATCCCTGACCAAGAGGAACCCGAGCAGGAGGACACGGGCAAGGACTTTATCAAAGTGGGCCCAGAAGAAGTGCGTGCGTGTCTGTGGCCTGCTAGGTTGGAGGAGGATGGTAGGGCTGATCTGAAAGCCAGAGTGCAAGCGACTGCTGGGAAAGCTCTTGGTGGGCACAGCTGGGAGGAGGTCGAAGTGGCTCAGAAAAACGACCCGGTCGTCGCGCCCGTGTATCGGGTGGTGGAGAGGGGCACGGAGATGAGCCATGCCGATCTCCACGCGTTAACACCTGACGCGAGGCGGCTTCACCAACAGCTTGACCGCCTTAGGCTTTATAAGGGTGTGCTGTATAGGCATGTCAGCGACCCTCGTGATGGGGAGGAGATCAGGCAGCTCATTGTCCCAGGGGCCTTACAACGTAGGGTATATGAGAACCAGCATGAGCATGGGGGGCATTTCAGTGCAAAGAGCACCCTCGCGGTAATGAGAAGGAGCTATTACTGGCCTACCATGAGTAGAGATGTTCAAGATTGGGTTCAGCAATGCAGGCGGTGTGCATTGGCAAAGGATGTCTTTCCCAACCACAGGGCCCCCATGACCTGCAGCAATGTCACCGCACCCCTGGAGGTCCTTGCTATGGACTATACGGTGCTAGAAAAGTCTTGTGGGGGATACGAAAATGTCCTTGTCCTTACAGACATGTTCACCAGGTTCACCGCTGCCGTCCCCACCAGAAACCAAACTGCTGAGACGACAGCAAATGCTTTGCTGAAACATTGGTTTACCTATTACGGGTGCCCGGCCCGGTTGCACTCCGATCAGGGGAGGAGCTTCGAGGCTAGTGTTATAAAAGAGCTGTGCAGGGCCTATGGGATTGCCAAGAGTCGCACCAGCCCTTACCATCCGCAGGGGAACGCGCAGTGTGAGAGGTTTAATAGGACCATGCACGACATGCTCAGGACACTGCCACCAGAGAAAAAGCGGGATTGGAAAACGTACTTGCCAGAGTTGGTTATGGCCTATAACTCTCGTGAGCACTCTTCCACGGGTTATGCGCCCTTCTATCTCCTGTTCCGGAGGGACGCCAGAATGCCCTTGGACCTCCTGGGAGGGAAAGACATGAGGGAACCAGAGGCGGACAATCTGGACAACTGGGTCCGGGACCACCATGAGAGGCTTAGGACCGCGGTGGAGGTAGCAAGCTCCGCTACTCAGGAGGCTTCTAGGAAGAGGAAGAGGATCTACGACCGGAAGTCCCGCGGCGCCCTGCTTCAGTCCGGTGATTGGGTGCTGTTCGCAACCACAAACCCAGAGGCAGGAATAAGATCCAGGACAAATGGGAACCCAACCCTTATTTGGTGGTGAAACAAAACCACCCTGACATTCCTGTGTTCACGGTCAAGCCAGAGAAGGGTGGCTCGACGAGGGTCGTGCATAGGGATCAGCTCAAATTGTGCACCTTCCAAGCGCCGACATGGCGGCCGAAGCAGGCCAATAGGTTGCCAGCCGAAGTGGAGTCCGATACAGACTTCATGGAGGTTGTTTGTGTTCCACCACTCCCCTGTGGGTCGAACCCGAGCGCTCTCGTTGCCCCAGGGGCGGATGAGGTTGGCGACTGTGTCACCCAGGGGTTGGAGCCGGATTTAGCGGGGGAGGTACAACCAGTTATGGCCCTAAGTGAGCCAGAGGAGAGCGATGAGGCCTCAGAGGCGAGCGATGAGGTGCACGAGGGGCGAGGGGAGGTTTTGCAGTTTGAACGCCCTTTGAGGCGAACCCGAGGGGTACCCCCTGCGAGGTATAGAGATTATGTTACGAAATGAAGCCATGGATTACTGTTATGCTCATTTGCAATGTAATGTGAGTCATATGTGAAAGGTATAGAGTGTTACTGAACATGTGGGTTAATATGTGTTATTCTGTGTTTGTTACAGGGATGAACTGCTTGAGTCGTCGCTGGTGTGGCAGGGTTTAGCTGGGGGGAAATGTGAGGGCACATATTTACGACCCTTAGAAAACGGTCACGGGGTTGTTTACAGCCTGAAGCAGCCAAGAGGAAGTGACGTAGCGTGAAGAGGACGGGCATGCGCAGTGAGAGAGAAGACGAGCGGAGCAAAACAAAACACACGTGTCCGGACGAGAGAGGACGCTAGGAAAGACCCGAACAAAGTGTAAACGAGGGGTTAGCGAGACAGTGTACGGTACCGCAGCGAGTCTAGGCTGGGTTTCCGTCCGTGTATGAACTCTGACTCCGGCTACAGCGGCCTTACGGGTGCAGCGCCGGGGCGAAGCGTCGGCGGAGATAGCGCTAGCAGAGGGGCTAATCGAGAGCTAAGGGCTAGCGGCCGCTCCCCTCCAATCTGCCTCAGTTTCCCGGCGTTACCGGTAGAGTTTGACGGTGAAGAACGTTTAGAAAGCGAGACAGCACGGCCGGCTGTCTGGCGAAGGACCAGCGAGTTTCCGAGAGAGGAATTGGGCGGCTTCGCTTCGCCCGGCCTGGGGACTGCCGTAGCTCCGATAGCCCGCGGGACCGCCATTTTGGGCCTCAACATCGGCGGTGTTTGGAGTACCCTGCCACCCAGACGACGCTCCGGATGTTCACCCTGCTTCAGCGGGCTGTATGTAAAAGCTTCGCCTACCCGTGAGTTCATCACACCCCATTTCAGGAGGGGCAAAGGTACTGTTTCTGTGTTTTTTCTTTGTTTTGTGTGGACCGGAGAATGGACATTCTATTCCGGCTGTGGAAGTTCTGGACAGCCTAACAGACTGTAACTCCAGTTAACGACACCTACCCCTAGAACTATCTGTCCGTCCCACCCCAGAGACAATTTACTGGATTAAACTGTAAAGACTGAAATGTTCTTTTGGTGTGTCGGACATTGTAAATGATGCGTTGGGACTGTGTCAGCCATTTTAGACTGGATAATTGCTGTGTTAACTTTTACTGTTCTTCTGTATTGTGAGTGCTTTCTCTGTGACTAGGGTGGGTTGTGCGGAGTCGAGGACTCCTAACACTGGGTCCCACCAGTCTGTTTTGATTTATTTTACCTCATTTTATTTCTTTCATTTCTTTGGTCCTGGGGAGGCTCCTTGCTGTTTTCCCTTTGCTCTCCAGGGCCCTGTGGACATTGTTAACCAAGTTTGGTTTTTTTGAGGGCTCTCCAGATAAATAAAAAGAGCCACGTGGTTTAAAAAGTCGTTGTTGAATGCTTTTGTCTGACCCAGGTTGCCTTGGAGTAGGGGCACCTGAGTTATTTGGTTAGGCACAGGACGACGGAGTTAAGTGGGACCGTGCTAGTATTCCGTGTGCAGGTGCTGCTATCATTGCAGGTCCGGGCCTGGAGTCCTCCTTTTGTGCCTACTGTTGCCAGGTAACTAACCCCATTCTTACTGAAGTAAGTGTCCGGGTCAATCGTGCTAGAGGGGGTTACGGACTTAGATCCCACCACCCGCTAGTCGTTCAAGGCAGCCTGTGCGCCCTTCTACCCCTACATAGCAGGGCTAGTAACCCCTCACAAATATGCAATTGTCATTGAGGGGAACTCTGTGTGCAGTTGCATCAATTCCTTCTCAATGACAGAAGAAAGTTTATAAGCAGAAAAGACTCCCAAATCATCGCCCCCAGCATGGATTACCAGTATGTCAGGTGGGCTCTGTGTGGATAGCTCCTCATAAAAACGAGGAAGGACTCCCCTCCAGCGCATTCCTTCTTTGCCAAACCACTGGACTTTGGCATTAAGTCCGAAATTTTCTCCGAAAATCTCTTTTGCTTCACCCTCGGCTCGTCTGATGTAGCTGGACCCAATGATCCACACGTTTGTTTCTCTCTGGTCTTCTGGCCTCTTCTTGTCTTTTGGTGTGTTTTCAGAGGTTTTGGTATCACCCAAGGCCAAATTGTTTGTTTTCTGACCTGGGAGTCGGATAGTCCTGGACCAGGGACTTTGTGGGATGCTCTGTGTCACTGCTGTGTTTTCAGAGGTTTTGGTATCATTCAAGGTCGTATCATTTGTTTCCTGAACTTGGAATTGGACCATGCTGGACGAAGAACTTTCTTGGATGCTCGGAGTCACTGCTGTTTCTTTCTTCTCAGAGTCTATTCTCATCCTCTTTCTCTCTGGAGAGTAGCTCTCAGAGTTCTTTTTGCTGCCTTTTGAAATCTGACTGTATCGTCTTTTCAACACATTTTTTTCTTCACAGATAAGTCTTTCTTTCCTTGGTGGAGAGCAGCTGTCAGCGCTTGTCGTGCAATTCTGTGCAGCATAATCTGGGCCTTGCATTGTCTTGAGTGGAAGCTGGACAAGTGCGTTTGTTTCCTGAACTTGGAATTGGACCATGCTTGACGAAGAACTTTCTTGGATGCTCGGACTCACTGCTGTTTCTTTCTTCTCAGTGTCTATTCTCATCCTCTTTCTCTCTGGAGAGTAGCTCTCAGAGTTGTTTTTGCTGCCTTTTGAAATCTGACTGTATCGTCTTTTCAACACATTTTTTTGTTGTTGTTGATTTTTGCCGTGATTACTCTGAGACATGTTGGAGTGTTGATGAAGCGACTGTGTTAAAGATTCAACTGTTACAAAATGTTTCTCAGATGTACCTTTGAATGCTGCAATCTTGAGTGTTGCAAATAAACTGACTAAAAGTTTGGGATCCCTACCCATATTTATAGGTTCCATGCCCTATGACATCATCTTCATGATGATGTCATATAAAATGTTAAAAGCTTTATAAAAATCCAAAAAAAGAATGAAACTATTATCTGTGATTAAATCTGAATGGTCCAAAATATCAATTACCAGTCTTATATTGTTAGTTATGTGTCTGCCCTGTTAATATTATGTATGTAAATTCACACATCATTTGTTAAAAAGGCGAGCTTAACAGTTACAGTAAGGGACAGTGCTCCATACAGCCTGTTAATTGGGTCAGAAACATGGGATGCGGGGCAGCTGGTAAGGATTTGTGTATTTCTGCAAAGTCTGCAAAGTCTGCAAAGTTGTCTTGGCTGATTTCAAAAACTTTGCTCGGTTTACTCATCAGAAGGCTGTAAATTCAGCTCATTGGTCAGATCAAAACGGTCCCCTGGTGTTTCAGTGGCTCAAGCAAGAGCCTGCCTTGCTGAAATGACTTTATTGACAGGTCTGGGAAGAGCTTGACAGGTTGAGCTTGCGGCCGGGGGTTACAGTCAGGGGCCTATTTCCACTAGGTGAGAGTCAGGCAGGCGAGAGCTTCCGATCACTTGGGGTCACTGGAGTTGAGCGAGGGTGGGGTAAAAACTCCCCAAACAGCTGATTCACACAATTCATGTCAATTCGCTCTCTGATTGGTCAAGAGAGTGCCTGCCTCTCTGAAACTGCTTTATTGATCAGTGGTTTTTCTCATAGGTAAACGGTAGGGCCACCTCTATTTTAAATTGCTTTATTAGTGGATCCCTGCTCGGGAGTGGCACTGTGAGTCAGAGAGCCATTTTACCCACACAGGCTGCTTTGTGAAGACCCATTTTTACTTTTCTCGGGGATCCTCGCTCTGGTATGATCACCTCACAGTGAGGTGGAGCGTTTGTAAGGCTAACTTACAACTCTTTTGGATTAAACAAACCAAAAAATGCAATAAAGGGTTGCACCCTCAGAGAGACATGACTCCATTCTCCTTTTGGCAACTTTATTCTCCTCAGTTCAGGTTCGGAGTTTACAGGCAGCATAGCATATCATCAGCAAACATTGCTCTCACGTCTTATTGTTTTTCTTTTTTCTGCGCTTACTGATGGCATCACAAGTCTGAACTCTGACCTCCTGGAACCAATGAACTACAAAAATTAACTGAAACTACAATAATTAACTGAAAATTGTGTCCAAAAATAAAACACCATTAAATAAGATTTTCCAACGATTCAGAAAATCTCAATTTTATAACTACTTTTAGAGCGCAACAAAAGCTTTTCATCAGGGCATGCAGCCTCCATCTCTCCACATCCTCACCATTAAAAGAGCACTGGTGCCATTTTTGTCAAAAAAGTAAACTTTTTGGCTTAAAATTACAACAAACTCAAACTATCACAAACATCCCATTCATCATCCTAGTCCACTGCCATATTTTCATGATCATATAACTTTTGGGAATATGATTATTGATAATTTCCAAGTATCATAATTTTATGACTCATAATATGATTCATGGTTCATAAAAAACTATGACTGCCATTAACTTTTATTACCTCCAAAGTCATAAATCATTTGACAGGGGCCATAAATCACTAGTTTGACACATATTATCCCTCCTGCTGTGCAGTTTCTGTTTTAAATGCATTCATTGTTTCACTGCTTTCCTCCATTTGCACAATATCTCTAAATTTAGAAATATCCTGTCTCAGGGTGATGCTAAAAAAATAGTTCCTTGATTTATTACTTCTAGGCTGGACTAGTTTAATTCATTATTATCAGGAAGTCCTAAAAACCCACTGAAAAGTCTTCAGTTAATCCAAAATTCTGCAGCAAGAGTGCTGACAGGGACTAGAACGAGCATATTTCTCCGATACTGGCTTACCATACGGAAAAGAAATAGAAAAAAACTTATAAAAGACTTGCATCAGATGTGGCCTACTTCATACAGTGAATCATATAAGGCTGATATGATTTACTCATGAAAGTGGCCACTTTCATATATTGTTTTAGTAAGAATCCAAAACATACAAGTTTCATTTACATAATTTTTATAGGGATCTTATATCATTTTTACTGTTGCATGCTTTTCATACAAGTTTCACACGAGACAGATACGAACTTTATAAGATTTATATGTCTTTTCCACATGGGTTCCCTTCATTGGCTTCCTGTTAAATCCAGAATTGAATTTAAAATCCTGCTCCTACAAGGTCTTAAATAATCAGGCCTCATCTTATCCTAATGACCTTATAGTAAGTACCATATCACACAACTCTGGCATATAATCAGGATAAGATCAACAAACACGTGGGCCTGGAAGATTTCTGAAGGAAGTTGTGTCTCAAAATCTAGGGCACATCCTTCCTAGGACCCGGCCTTCGCAGTCTACGTGGGCCGGGTCCTTCGACGACCAAGAAGGCCAGAAGTGCGAGGCTGTGAAGTGGGACATCTAGCCTTCGGATTTGCATCACCGCTGTGTCGGTGGAGTTTAATAAACTCGGCCGTCTGCTCCTTGCTATCTAAAATATAACAGGACACTGCCGTAATTTCTCGACCGTCTCATACTTCTGTTTAATCAGTTTTCTGTTTGACGTTTATTCAGCTGTGTAAAACCCCTGGAGGAACCCACCCAATGGATTAATAACGTTTTATTTAATCTAATCTAATAACTTTGATCTCAGCCAAACCGATTTACTCACAACAAATAAAACACAGAAAAAAGCCAAACAATAACATTTTTAAGTGATCTGAGTGACTTATATATATTGTTTAACCTGAGAAGCGAAAGACGGCCAGGGTCTGAAATTGATGTAGCCAGGAGTCCGCTGTTCTCGCCGGCTCGAGTGACCATTGAACCCCGGCTAGCTATCGAACGGGTGGGTAACAGACGTCTCCAAAAATGTTGGAGCACTTTTGCAAATATGCAATGTCTTGATAAACCAAGCAGATATTTGAAGTTTACACGGCTACTTTCTCGCCTGAAAATATGTTTAAAGTTTATTTTGTGATCCAGAAAGATTAATAAGAGTAATATTAAAACTTAGGCTCTTGACATTTCCAGCAGGTGTCATTGTCAGCAAGCTTCAACCTGACTAACTTACTGGGAGTCCAGTAATTTCTGTGAAGCAACTTGTATTGGATAAGCTGAGATAGTGCTTCAGGTGAGCAAAAATACCATGATGAAACCAGCTTTTTTTCAAGGTTTTTTTTCCCCTTGCTACCTAGCCTGACCTGTCTCCCCAATGTGATGTTTCTGTATTGTATGTACGGTCGGCAAGGTCTGTCATCTCGGTTGTGGGCAACTGCAACCGACAAATAAAGGCTATCTCATCAAACCACTGTGAACATGACATCTTTCGACAGCTCTTCAACAGCTTCCTGTCACGGCGGGGTTCGCTGGCGTAATTTTGAAGCAGACCCAAAAGCAGGACACAGAGGACGAGAAACTGAGATAAACAAAAGGCCAGCATTTATTATGGCTGAAACAAGGTGGCATGACAAAACAGCAGGGACAGTGACTAACTAAACTAGAAGCTAAACTGGAGAAACTAAGACTCTACTATAAACGACAATGACTGCGACAATTCTGACTGTGACAACGTGGTGGCAGGTAACACAGACGACGTGACAATGAACAAAGGGAGATGGAGAGCTTAAATAGACACATGACGTGATCAGGAGAAGTGAAGACACATGAGGACACAGCTGACTCGAATGAAACAATGACAACACAGGGGAGAGTAACACTGGACACACTAACATGAGATACGGACCTTCAAAGGAAAACAGGAAACATGACAGGCACAGACTAGACACTGAACTAGACCTTAGAACAAAACTCTTAACTACAATAACACTCAAACTTAGGATTATAACGTTCAAAACAGGACAACTAAAGACTCTGAAAACAAACCATAATACAGAAAAAAACACAAAAATACAAGAAACTGAAAATGCTAGGTCAAAATGACCCAGAACCATGACACTTCCCTAAATGTCGATACCCTGCAAATAGTTACTGATTTAGCCAAAAGAAGATGGTATCATCAAGCTGTGAAAGGGGGACCAGATTATGGAGTATCTACTCCTTGGTAGATCACGTACATGTATTGTTAAAAAAGACAACAATATTTTTTGGATAAACAGCTCTCCATCACTCTTGTAAAACCAAGCACATGATTCAGTTATCCTCAGAAAAAGAAGCAATTTATAACATCCATTGCAGAAGGACTAACACTCATTTAGCTGAGAACTTAACTCTTTGGAGAGCATCTGAGAATGACTTACAAAAATATATATAAATAAAATGTATCCAGTTGATACAGGACACCTGTCAGAGTTAAAATAACTGATTTGCTGAGATGAAGGGAATGTAAGAGGCACACGTGTTGCTCAACATGAAGTCTAGATAAACTACTTTGAGATTACAACATAAAACATTGATGAAATAAAAATTATTTCAGTTTTCCAAACAAAACTGGCCTCTTGTGTCCATTATGCCCGAGGACAACAGTTGTTTTTGGTACTCTCTGTTTGTAAACATTAACGTTCAAATCGACTCTTGGGACAGTTCATATGAGAATAAACAAAGTAAGATGAATGAAAAGTTGCTACTGATTATTATTTATTTTAAATAAAAAAGCTATAAATGTTGGGATTAATTACTAAAAAATGTTTTAGTTATTTTTGTAGCAGTGGTAGCAGGAGTAGTCTAAAGATGTCCACAGACTTAAAGTCCAACAATAAAAATCTGTATTTCCAAAAGAGGCAGTGGTTATTCATGTAAAGGCATCAAAATAAACAGCATAAAAAGCCAAAATCTAAAAACACTTCAAAAGGTTGCACAGGAGGAAGTCAACATAAGGAGCGACAAGAGAAAGAACTAAAAATCGCCCCCAAAATACTTCACTACAAGAAACACATCTGGCAATGAGCGGTAATTCAAAATGTGTGAAGGATAACAAAGGCGAGAGTATTCAGTGCGGGAAATACGAGCACAAAATAAGGAAAACTAACGAGAGTATAAATAGATATAGAATCACAGCACAAAACAATTCAGTTTAAACTAAAGCTAGCCCCTGGCACACACAAACCTCTGCACCATGGTAAAGCAGAGACTCATGGAGGGGCAAATGTGACCTGATATTTTACATCTTTGTACAGTACTTTCTATATGTTACCAATTTACATCACACTTAAAAGAATGATAGTTTCTAAGTTAAAAATCTTTTTGTAAATTTTCAATCTATAAATCATTAAAGTTTACCTTGAAGATCTTGCTGGATGTAAGCCAAATTCTAAGCCAAATCATTAACATGACCCAGCTCGACACACCTACAAAGTTTTTGTCAGATAAAGAAAGATAACATGCCTACATGCACACAAAAACATAACCTTTCTTTTTGATAGTAAGTGAAACAGTCACGCGCACTTGTCTTTCAGAATATTGCACATTCCCTTTCTGTTGCTTTGCTCAGCATTAACTGACATAATTGCTTCAGGGTGTAACCTGTTCTTTCACAGGTTGATCCTTGTTTCATAGGCTTGAATCATCTGTCTGAGGACAAGACTGAGTTGTTGTCCTTGCACCACCTGGTCAGCTGCTCCACCTAACACCTATAAGCTGATTTATTCCTGTCAGCAATGACTCCAAACACAATAGTGTCACCTGCAAACTTTGAGGTCTGAGACCCTACTCTTCTGGTATGATCCCGATACTCTCATATTAGACTACTAAGATTCTGAATCATTAAACTCCTCAAATTCCTTCAGTATCCACAGGTTCAGGTCATCAGTTTCAGAGCCACAGGCTGTTCAAATACGGACAGCTTTCCCAAGTGGTTAAAAGTAAGAATGACCTACTAAACTTCACCGTTCCATGGTTCATGCTTCGCTGAGCCAGAATTAAATATGTGAAGGTCCACGCTGAATCAAAATCATATAAGTGAATATTTTAAAACGGTCTAAGTGAAGAATTAATAATGGAAATAAATTCATGTCAACACTGTGCAAAAAGGAAGAACTTAAAAGAAAAAAAAAGTTTCTTGCAAATGCAATTAAACCTAATTTAGAAGCAGAGAAGCAAGAACACCGAGCCAGTGTTTAGACATAAGAGACTAAAGGCAGAAAGTTAAATAAAATCCCAACATAGAGTCTTTACTGCACAGTGCAACATCTACATCAATGCTGGCTCATCATCATTTTCCTCTTTTAACTATATGACAGAGCTCTTTTAATCACATAAAATCCTCATGTGAATGTTGCTCAGTCAGCATAAACACAAGAAAGAATTTTCTGAAAGACTAAAAATGAAACGGATGATAAAAAAAAATGATGACAACAGGACGGGTCAGGAGCAGAGTCATCGATGGTGAGGACTAGCTTTCATAAACAGCTTATACATTCATATCCACCCGTTCACTGATAAAAACAATCTGAATTTGTCAGTCTGTACTCCCTGGTGCAGTCTATGTCACTGTCCTCTCACTCTGCATCTGTATTTTCTATACAGGAAACACAAAATGACCACAACAACAGCAGCAGAGGCAAAAACACAAAGCGCAGTGGTTGCAGCATGTGTTGACTCCTCCTGCAACCGATCTGATACAGCTTGTTCACCTGTAGAATACAGTACAATATAGTTACACGACAGGTACACTGAATACAACGTGTTCTGCATACACGGACTTTAAAATTCTGAAACACACTCACCGCTGATTGGCTGTACTCTGATAGGACGGGATTTCTCCATACCACAGGTTGTCGAGATTTCAACTGTGACAACGTCCTTTTCTATCACATCTAAGATGGTCAGTGACACATAGGTATAATTATTCCATTTACAGCTGTATTTTACGCCATTGTCACAGAGTTTGGTGCCATTTGTGTTACGCCAGACATAACTGTGACCAACACAGTCTTCTCCTTCTAAAATCCAATTTATGAAACAGGTTAGAATCACATTTTCTCCAGCGGTAATGTTGACAGTCTCGTTGCACGTCAGTGACACGCCTGGAAGAGAAAAAAGCAATAAGTGATGTTATTCCTTGTTTATTTGTCCCAGTGTCTTAATAGTATAGTACAAGGGATAAAAATACCTTGATCTGATGATACAGTGCTTGGTAAAGCACAAAACACACTCAAACATATCCACAGGCAGAACATCCTGGAAGTGCCACAGTCTTTAGAAACTGGAAAAAAGAAGAAAATATCTGAGTACTTTTAAGTAAAAACATTCTCTACAGGAAAAACTCCAATATAAATATTCTTGTTTCCAAAACGCTGTAAAGACTTACATATAGCTGCTAAGGCTAACATGTTATCCAATCATAGCTTACACCTAGTGCACCAGACCTAAATAATGTTTAACACAGGCTTTCTTTGCATTAGATGCCTGGACATCTATAAAGGCTACACAACAGGGGTTACGCACTTTCTCTGTTAATCTGTTAACATGCTATCAGATGTTGATGATGATGATCAGGGCTGGACTGGGACAAAAAAATCAGCCGGGCATTTTGACTAGAGACGGGCCCACCAGGTATTATAGGAAAAACCATAAAGCCTTTGAATGAAAACAAACGTCGTTGTGACAGTGATGTACACTGTCTTGTTGGTATATATGTATCAGTCTAATAACCTTAAACCTACACCATCCTCCCTATTCTGCTATTCTAAACAGTACTTAGCTGAAACCCAAAGACTTGGTTGAGTTAACCTCCTGAACTATCTACAACACATGGTGGAAACCTGAAATGAAGACAGAGAAGACTAGAGGTGAGACATGATCATTACTGAATATTAAAAAATAATAAATGACAGATTTAGTGATATTTTCATAAACCATTCATTTGCCACATCAATAAACAGCATGGCAGGGCAAAATATTTTTTCTAACATGGCAACCTTTAAAAAGTGAAAGGAGACAGAAAGACAGGTGAGAAAGAATAAAACTTAACCAACTTTTTGATGGCATTTTACACACAGTACTGGTACAGAAAATACTGGCATCATATACAGTACTTACTTCTGAAGAAATTATGTTGGGACCCTCAAAAAATTACTATGTACAATAATGGATTTCTATATATTTGACATCAGATGAAAACTTTGGTTGTAAGATTTGGATAATTATTTGTTAAAAGCTAGAAATTTTAAATGAGAATAAGAAAGAAAAGTATTTCTTTGTGCCCCCCTCTCCCTGTTAATGCCCTACCTGGCCCCCTGGCAACACTTTGCTAGACCCGCCCCTGCACAGTTACCAGCTGTCAGCTACATAAAAAAGGATCCTGGTGTTATTTGTCTCTCAGAAACAGTTCATAACTTCCCTTCAACTCATTCATGTTAACTAAAAGGTAAACCTGTTTCTCAATCACCTGTTCAGCTCTGATGATCCAGTAAGGACATCTCCTGGTTTCATCTTCATGTTTCCCTCTCATCACATAACCAAACCGACATCATGACCAGCAGCTTTACAGCTGTGGCTCCAGCAAACATCAGCTGATACTAGAAATTAATTTTAAATAAATTCTAACAACAGCTGATCAAGTTTAAACGTGCTGCTGTTGTTTACCTCGACATCCGCTGGTTTCCTCTTTCTGGCGCAAAGTGGGAGATAAACAAGCAAGAGAGAAAAGCCGATCAGCTGATCATTGATCAGTTTCATGATTGAAGTAGCAACAGGAGAGGCAGGGGAGAGAATGAGAGGAGAAGAGGCAGCTGATATTGTAAAGACAGAATAAATCCAGCTTTGTGTCTTTTTTTTCCATTCTGAAATCACGTTTATTTTCAGCTCAATACGAAACGAGTAATATTAACTCTGAATACGAGACGATTCAGTTTTTTATGAGACGGTTGCCAACTCTACTAACTAACCTTATGAATAAAATAAAGTTCACTATCAATAACATCACAGCACCCATCCAGCTGTATAGAAACTCTGTCATGCTAGCTAGCACGCAGTACGAGTTATTGTAGCTGACTGTAAAACGTCAGCACAGCGAAAATAAACTAAACTTGGTTTATATCTGACCCAGACAGACTGCAGGTCATAACTTCTTACCTGAAGTTCAGTTCACCTGACAATCGGACCAGCCCCGCTTCGGGTCTCTGCTCCTCCGCCTCCCCTCTCCCTCATCCACCTGCTGCCCTCCACCACTTGCTAATGTTACTGAATCTGTGGAAGCTCCGCCATAGCCACCACCAAACAATTGAGTTATTTTTACACATCTGCCAGCATCTGTCCAATCCACCACCTTTCACTGTTTACACCGTTACGGAAAAAAAGACAACAACAAAAAAACATCGGCCCATAAAAACAAAAATTTGCCTGATGGGCCGATGGTCAGGCCAGCTATGATGATGATAAAATGGCAACAGAAAAAAACAAAAACATAACAATAGAATGCAATAATTTTACAAATAAGACAAGATTTAGACTTTAAAGATGCTGTGAATCAGTGGAAATGTGGGGCTTTCAAACAACCTGCTCTCAACAGTTTCAGTTGTTCTTTCAGCTGGAGACTCTGTGGTGTTTAAGAGTTTGAGAGTTACGATTAGTGAAGATTAAATACAAAAGCAGAATTCAATCCTAAGCTTATTGCACAAATACATTTGATATGCGATCTCCAAGTATGGAGTAAGTGTCCTGTTTTAGGATCATATATTGATTCTTATAGAAAAATAACATTTGTTGTAAAATTGTTTGCTGCCAACAGAAAGAAAGAGGTTTTTAAGAATTTGTATTACTCACTGAAGCTGATCAGGGGAACATGGAGACATTAAACACTGAAAAACTTTGAACCTTCCTACTCTTGCCACAGAGGACAACTCAACTGAAGGGCCAGCTGCATTTCTGAGCTCCTCTGCAGGTCTTGGCTGGACTTTTTCTTATTCTTAAGAACACGACTTTTAGATATTGTTCAGTCTGCTGTAGATAATCTTTGGGCCTGCCATTTCTCAATGACACACTGCACACCATGATTAATCAAGATTAGTTTTGAGCTAGTGGCTCTTTGGGAATCACCCTGTTGGTGCAAAAATACTGTTTTGTGTCTGTCAAACTGTATTGTCTTCACCATTTTTTATTTTTTTGCAACAGGCAGCTAGTAACAAAGTAGCTATACAGAAAATGTATAATGGTTCTTTGTTAATTTTTCTGCATAGACACTGCATTGGTTCTTCCTTGAGTTACGTAGCCTTTTTATCCTTGAATAGGGCGGCGTTTAAGTGGCTTACCAAAAACAAAAATGAATGAAGAAAACAGCCAATCTGAAAAGAAAAACGACAAAAGCTTGGAGAAATTTTGCGCTGTTCAGAAGAAATAATATATATAAATATAAATATAAATATAAATATATATATATATATATATATATTTTTTTTTTTTAAGTCTGGCTCCTTGGAAGCAAAATCTGAAGAAATGAGGGTTGGCTGAATACTATACAGTATATACAGCACTGCCTGACTGAGTTTGCTAATGAACCTCAGAAATAATGTCTCCACCTGACATAATGACATCTGGGTATTTCTTTGCTTTCTATCTTTGCCTTCAGAATCCTCTAAAATGAACCCATATTAAAATGACCCTCTCCTAATTCACTCCTAAAACACGGTGCAATATTAACGTGCCAAAACCCCACACTGTAAATATTTATTGTTTTCTGATTGTATATTTGTACAGCTGATATTGTTTGCAAACTGTTCATATGTACATAGTGCTGCAGAACTGTGCACCTCACCCCCCTTTTCTTTTCCCACATGTCCTCACTGAGTAGGAGCTACTCTGTATCTCACTGACACAATGTGTATAGTGACAATAAAAGGCATTCTACTCTAATTCCAGTGTTTGCCAAACTTCACACTGATGAGCTGTCAGTGAGTCATTAGTGTCATTTGTTAAATCATAGTTTGTTCGTTTGGTTTGGCATTAATACTTCAGTCACATTCCACACTGTACAGTCACTCTAACTGTGACTGTGTTCTGTGGAAATTCAAACAATTGAAGGACTAAGCCAACAGCTCCATTGTAGCTGTCACTATAGTCACTAATACAGTTCAGATTGTAGATGCTGATGAACAACATGGAATAAGTGAACAGAATAATCTCCCCGCTCATTTAGAGTTTTTGTTATGGGATATATTTTTGTACTCTACACCTCCGTATTCCCCTGACAGCTACACCTCTACTGTAAATGAGTACTGGGATTAAGATTTTACAAAACGTCCTACCAAGAATACTTTGGTAGTAGGTATGTGTGCAGTTTATTAGGAATACAGCTTGTCAGAAGATAATTTTGTATTGATCGACTTCTGTGTATTTGCTGTCACAATAAAGAGTTAGCTTACAGCTACAATGGAAAGCCTACAAACTCCAGAGCTCCATCCAAAATAAGTCACTCATGACTTAAAGCTAACATTGATTGTATTAGTTTGGTAGAAAAATCAAAATGACAAAATGTGACAGCATTTAAAGCGTCTTAAACAGTTAGATCAAAGTATTCTTATTCAAATAGTTGAATGAGAATTTCAAATTAAAATTGGAAAAAAACTTTATGTAATGCATACTTTCACTTTTTAGACTTAATATTTTTTCCTATGAACATTCACGTAAAAGTTACTTCTGAAGCTATTAGTTACAGGTTATTTTAGCAGCATCTAAACACATCTACTTACATTAAGCCAATTAACACATGCATGGACATGGATTTAGTTAAAATATATTAAATATATTAAGTGCTTACTTGGCAGAGAGCGTATCTCCTCAGAGAGCATTTGAGAATGAGGCACAAAAAACCAACAAAACAAACGTAACCTATCATATTATCAGTTATCCAACCGTGAGACCACACCCGGGGAACCTGTGAAACTGCCTTCCAAGGTAAGACACTGACTGACAGGAAAACAAAAGGAAGAAGGAAAGTGAGACAGATATGTTGCTTAAAATGTGTCAAAGGTACAAGTGAGCTTGTTTCTGGTTATGCTAAATTAACATTGTGTAAAATGTTTTCTTTTGGAAATAAATAACACCAGGACAGAGCTATGTACACTGTGAAAGGCACCTACTGTGTTTTTTTTGCAGGATGACACCATATTATGTTTTGGTATGTTTGGAGATGTTATGCACTTCTCTGCTGTCTGCTTCAGGCAATACTTAAGGCCCTGGTGGAGTGTTGATCCTCGCTGGATCGTTGTATTTATTCAGGTAGTGTAGCCCTGGTGCTATCCCGGGTATCTTTCCTGTCTTCATACAGACCTTCCTGGACCCCTCCGGCAGAACCAGGCTCAGGGAGGGGCGGGGCCATCTGCTGTGATTGGTTCGGGTGAGAGAAGGAAGACAGGATAACAGACATGCTGTGGAAGACAGACAGAGGTTAATAACAGATATGATTTGATGCAGAGAGGTCTATTAACACATAGTGAGTGAGAAAGGTGACTGGAAAGGAAAAACTCAATGCATCATGGGAATCCCCGGCAGCCTACGTCTATTGCAGCATAACTAAGGGAGGATTCAGGGTCACCTGATCCAGCCCTAACTATATGCTTTAGCAAAAAGGAAAGTTTGAAGCCTAATCTTAAAAGTAGAGATAGTGTCTGTCTCCAAACTGGAAGCTGGTTCCACAGAAGAGGGGCCTGAAAACTGAAGGCTCTCCCTCCCATTCTACTTTTAAATACTCTAGGAACAACAAGTAGGCCTGCAGAGCGAGAGCGAAGTGCTCTAATAGGGTGATCTGGTACTACAAGATCATTAAGATAAGATGGGGCCTGATTATTTAAGACCTTGTATGTGAGGAGCAGGATTTTGAATTCAATTCTGGATTTAACAGGAAGCCAATGAAGAGAAGCCAGAACAGGAGAAATCTGCTCTCTCTTTCTAGTTCCTGTCAGGACTCTTGCTGCAGCATTTTGGATTAGCTGAAGGCTTTTCAGTGAGTTTTTTGGACATCCTGATAATAATGAATTACAGTAGTCCAGCCTGCAAGTAATAAATGCATGAACTAGTTTTTCAGCGTCACTCTGAGACAGGATATTTTTAACTTTAGAGATGTTGCGCAAATGGAAGAAAGCAGTCTTACATATTTGTTTAATATGTGCGTTGAAGGACATGTCCTGGTCAAAAATGACTCCAAGGTTCCTCACAGTGTTACTGGAGGCCAAGGTAATGCCATCCAGGGTAAGAATCGGCTTAGATACCATATTTCTAAGATTTTCAGGGCCGAGTACAATAACCTCGGTTTTATCTGAATTAAGAAGCAGAAAGTTAGCGGCCATCCAGGCCTTTATGTCTTTAAGACGTTCCTGCAGTTTAACTCATTGGTGTGTGTTATCTGGCTTCATGGACAGATAGAGCTGGGTGTCATCTGCAAGCAGCTCTGACTCCTGCATTTGAGTCCCGCCTTGCAATCCTGACAGGAAAGTTTTAATTTGAATGAAAAGAACACCATTCACTTGACTTTTAAATGGGTTTGTTTGTTTGATTTCTTCATCAGAGAAAGTTCACAAAGACTTTGAACTACTTAAATCAAAGATTTCAGAGAACCCGATTAGGTCTTTCTTTGTTGTGTTGTGATGTTATCAACCAGTACTGGCCCAGTTTGACCGTATTCTTAGTGAATTTAAAGGAAATAAATCTGCTCATATAGGCACCTAAGGCTCACCAATCTGGTTGGTAGGGAGGACTGCATCAGAAGTCGGGCTTTCACAGTAATTGGTGCTGAGACAGTCATTACTAAAAGTTACTATGAATACTAATTTGTACTCAAAACAAAAAATGGCCAAAACATATATGTGCTAAAATACATTTCAAAATATGTTATAAATATATTCTAAAATGTATTTTAGCACATATATTTTTTGGCCATTTTTGTATATATTGAAATATATTTCAAAATACAAATGAAAGTTATTTAAAATCATTCATATATACCACACACCCAGCACGCCCCTGCAGGTGGTTTATCCTTCAAGTCCTCTACCAGAGGCCTGGGAGCTTGAGGGTCCTGCGCAGTATCTTAGCTGTTCCCAGGACTGCGCTCTTCTGGACAGAGATCTCCGATGTTGTTCCCGGGATCTGCTGGAGCCACTCGCCTAGCTTGGGAGTCACCGCACCTAGTGCTCCGATTACCACGGGGACCACTGTTACCTTCACCCTCCACATCCTCTCGAGCTCTTCTCTGAGCCCTTGGTATTTCTCCAGCTTCTCGTGTTCCTTCTTCCTGATATTGCTGTCATTCGGAACCGCTACATCGATCACTACGGCCATCTTCTTCTGTTTGTCTACCACCACTATGTCCGGTTGGTTAGCCACCACCATTTTGTCCGTCTGTATCTGGAAGTCCCACAGGATCTTAGCTCGGTCATTCTCCACCACCCTTGGGGGCATCTCCCATTTTGACCTCGGGACTTCCAGGTTATACTCGGCACAGATGTTCCTGTCCACTATGCCGGCAACTTGGTTATGGCGTTCCATGTATGCCTTGCCTGCTAGCATTTTGCACCCTGCTGTTATGTGCTGGATTGTCTCTGGGGCATCTTTACACAGCCTGCACCTGGGGTCTTGCCTGGTGTGATAGACCCCAGCCTCTATGGATCTTGTACTCAGAGCTTGTTCTTGTGCTGCCATGATTAGTGCCTCTGTGCTGTCTTTCAGTCCAGCTTTGTCCAGCCACTGGTAGGATATCTGGATATCAGCCACCTCCTCTATCTGCCAGTGGTACATACCGTGCAGGGGCCTGCCCTTCCATGATGGTTCCTCGTCTCCCTCCTCTTTCTTGGGTTTCTGCTGCCTGAGGTATTCACTGAGCACTCGGTCAGTTGGGGCCATCTTCTCAATGTATTCTTGGATGTTCGTTGTCTCATCCTGGACTGTGGTGCTGACACTCACCAGTCCCCGGCCCCCTTCCTTCCGCTTAGCGTACAGCCTCAGGGTGCTGGACTTGGGGTGAAACCCTCCATGCATGGTAAGGAGCTTTCTTGTCGTTATGTCAGTGGCTTCTATCTCCTCCTTTGGCCAGCCTATTACCCCAGCAGGGTACCTGATCACGGGCAGGGCGTACGTGTTGATGGCCCGGATCTTGTTCTTACCATTCAGCTGACTCCTCAGGACTTGCCTGACCCTCTGCAGGTACTTGGTGGTTGCAGCCTTTCTAGCGTCCTCTTAATGGTTCCCATTTGCCTGCAGGATCCCCAGGTACTTGTAACTGTCCTCTATGTCTGCAATGTTGCCTTCTGGTAGTTCAATCCCCTCAGTTCTGACTACCTTCCCTCTCTTTGGCTCCATTCCATAGTTGGTATCCGTAGCCAGTCTTGTTAATGATCTCACTGAGGGGGTTCAGGCCTATGCAGAACAGCAGTGGGGACAGAGCATCTCCTTGGTAGATCCCGCACTTGATGGTGACTTGTGCTATGGGCTTGGAGTTGGCCTCTAGTGTTGTACGCCACATCCCCATTGAGTTCCTGATGAAGGCTCTTAGGGTCCTGTTGATCTTGTACAATTCTAAGCATTCCAGTATCCAGCTGTGGGGCATTGAGTCATAGGCCTTCTTGTAATCAATCCAGGCAGTGCACAGGTTGGTCAGTCTGGTCTTGCAGTCTCGGCTGACTGTTCTGTCTACCAGTAGCTGGTGTTTTGCGCCTCTGGTATTCTTGCCAATCCCTTTCTGTGCCCCACTCATGTATTGACCCATGTGCCTGTTCATCTTAGCCGATAGGATGCCTGACAGGAGCTTCCATGTAGTACTGAGGCAGGTTATTGGTCGGTAGTTGGATGGGACCGGTCCCTTCTTGGGGTCCTTGGGGATCAGGACCGTTCGACTTTCGGTTAGCCATTCCGGGTGTCTCTCGTTAACTAGCAGCTGGTTCATTTGTGCTGCCAGACGCTCATGGAGTGCAGTCAGCTTCTTCAGCCAGTAGGCGTGAACCATGTCGGGCCCTGGTGCTGTCCAACTCTTCATACTGGAGACCCTTTCTTGGATATCTGCCACTGTAATGGTTACTGGACCCTGTTCAGGGAGGTCGCTATGGTCTGCCCTCAGATCCACTAGCCACTGAGCATTGCCGTTATGGGTTGCGTCCTTCTCCCATATGCTCTTCCAGTATTGCTCCATCTCCAGCCTTGGTGGTGCTGTTCTCTTATTGTTCCCTTGCCACTGAGAGTACACCTTTGCTGGTTCTGTGGAGAACAGCTGGTTTATTCCCCTGCCTTCTATCTCTCTGGTGTACCTCCTCAAGCGGCTGGCCAAGGCTGTGAGTCTTTGCTTGGCAGTTTCCAAGGCCTCAGGTATGGACAGCTTGCTGTATTTCTTATGCACCTTCTTTGTCGCACCTTTCTGCAACTCCGTTAGTTGGCTAACCTCCCTCCGTGCTACTTTGATCTTGCCCTCTAGCCTCCTTCTCCATGGAGGGTACTGCCCCTTGTGGCTGTTCAACTTGTAGCCAAGCATCTCACTGATCACTGCTGCCGTATTGTAGATCAGCTTGTTAGTGTCGGTAATCGTGGTTGTAGGTATTGTCCAACCTATATATATATATATATATATATATATATATATATATATATATATATATATATATATATATATATATATATATATATATATACTCAACAAAAATATAAACGCAACACCTTTGTTACTGCTCCCATTCCCCATGGGATGGACGTAGAGACCTAAAATTCATTCCAGATATACAATATAACCATCCCTCCCAAACAGTGGTCACAAATCAGTCCAAATGTGTGGTAGTGGGCACATCTGCTATATTGAGATAATCCATCCCACCTCACAGGTGTGCCACATCAGGATGCTGATCTGACATCATGAGTAGTGCACAGGTGTACCTCAGACTGCCCACAACAAAAGGCCACCCTGGAATGTGCAGTTTTTTGCGCTATTGGGGGTCTGGGGACCCAGAACCGGTCAGTATCTGGTGTGACCACCATTTGCCTCATGCAGTGCAACACATCGTCGCATGGAGTCTATCAGATTGTCAATTGTGGCCTGTGGAATGTTGGTCCACTCCACTTCAATGGCTGTGCGAGGTTGTTGGATATTCGTGGGAACTGGTACACGCTGTCGTATACGCCGGTCAAGCACATCCCGAACATGCTCAATGGGTGACATGTCCGGTGAGTATGCTGGCCATGCAAGAACTGGGACATTCTCAGCTGCCATCTGCCCTGAACAATGTGAACCATGATTCATCCGTGAAGCACACACCTCTCCAACGTGCCAGACGCCATCGAATGTGAGCATTTGCCCACACAAGTCTGTTACGGCGACGAGCTGGAGTCAGGTCAAGACCCCGATGAGGACGACGGGCATGCAGTTGAGCGTCCCTGAGACGGTTTCTGACAGTTTGTGCAGAAATTGTTTGGTTGTGCAAACCAATTGTTCCAGCAGCTGTCTGGGTGGCTGGTCTCAGACGATCTTGGAGGTGAACCTGCTGGATGTGGAGGTCCTGGGCTGGTGTGGTTACACGAGGTCTGCGGTTGTGAGGCCGGTTGGATGTGCTGCCATATTCTCGGAAACGCCTGTGGAGACGGCTTATGGTTGAGAAATGAACATTCAATGCACGGGCGACAGATCTGGTTGACATTCCTGCTGTCAGCATGCCAATTGCACGCTCCCTCATTGCTTGTGGCATCTGTGGCATTTTGCTGTGAGACAAAACTGCACATTCCAGGGTGGCCTTTTGTTGTGGGCAGTCTGAGGTACACCTGTGCACTACTCATGATGTCAGATCAGCATCCTGATGTGGCACACCTGTGAGGTGGGATGGATTATCTCAATATAGCAGATGTGCCCACTACCACACATTTGGACTGATTTGTGACCACTGTTTGGGAGGGATGGTTATATTGTGTATCTGGAATGAATTTTAGGTCTCTACGTCCATCCCACACTGAAAAAAAGGGACTGGCCATCTCTTGGATTTATGTAAGCATCTTGCATGTATTTAACACAATTACCTCATGTTTTAAAGATAAATGTAACTATATAGTGTAAAAACTACATGATATGCAGAAAGGGTGTATTAAATTGTTCATATCATGTTCAGGTGAAGTAAGTCAATAAGATAGCAACGTTAAATCTCGTGAAACCACGCGTGATTTCATCTTGCGGGCTTTGGATCGTGGTTCAAAAAAGGCATCCATCTCAGTCAAGTCGAGCAGCCAACTCTACGTTTTTGGTATGTCTTGATTTTTTGAATTAATATTTACCATATTTCAGCCAAATGTAGTTAAACGTCTAGAGTGTCGCCATGTAACATGCTAAAAAAGAGCCGTTAGCTTATTTGCTGTTTTATCTGTTGTCAAAGAATTGGCGCTTTTTCATTTGAATTTGTCTTTGGCACAAGAGCCGTAATATCACATTAAACCTAATTACGAGGCACTCATAACATAATTTGGTTTTCTGTGTGAATAGATTTGCCAACTGACTCTTCAGTTACATTGTGTATTTACTGCACCGTGGTGTTAGTGAGATTTTGGACATTGAACAGCTTTAGCTAATATCATTAGCGGCATTATGCTAGCTTACATCCCTACCCCTCCTGCCCTCACCTGCTGTCCTTTTCTTTTTGTTTTTGTTTTTTTTGCTGCACATTGAGAGACGACCTCTATTCTGCATTTCACCAGGAGTCAGCTGATGGATTGTGGGTTCAAGGTGTTATGGTAAGAAAGTATATTCTATTTTCGTTTCTGTAACTTAATTATAATAGGTTTTTTATAATTATTAGGTGCATGCATACTCACCCTATTAATACAACTGAGAAATCCAAAATCTGCCATAGGTTTAACTTATACCTGTATGTATTGTCAGAAAGGTGATTACTGGACTCGCATTAATGCACACTTGAACTAAAATGAGGTTGTAACTTGTGGGTTCTTGGGTTGCAAATCAGAAACAAACATCTTTGGATTTTTTTAATCCCATAAGATCTGGAAACACAGTTTTTATTCAACAAAACATTACTGATTAACCAAGCACAGTGCCTGCTGTTATTTCAAAATTTCAAAATGTTATTTCAGATAAAATGCAGCATTCCAGTGCATCCCAACCATGCCTTTACAGTCAAGGTTTCTGACGGAGCTGAGTTTCTCTCTGACAGTCTGCTGAAAGTGTTTGCAAAGTGATCGGGGGAACAGGGCACAAAGCTAAAGGATGTAGCTGCCATTATGACAGTAAGAACTTTAAAATTCTTTAACTACAAAGTGTATATGTATTGCATTAGGTCAGTAAAAGATTTTTATGCTGCATCCATTGAAACAGTCAACTATTACCTGTGAGTACTGATTCCACTGAAAGGATGCCATTCTTTTTTGTCATGCATTTACTGGCCCACTGAGAAAAAATTATCTTTTTTTAAAAATATATGTTCTGGAAACTATATATCCATAAAGTTGATGTCAAACAGGAATTTTTGCTATTGCTTTGTAGATGCTGGTGTTGCATGTTGACTGGTTTAAAAAGTCAAGTTTTTGTCTGGGATCATTTTCTTCTGTGCTACTGAAAAGTTCACAAATCTCTGTTTTCTTTGTTATAATACTTTAGGATGACATTAATGCTCAAAGGGAGTCTCATCAAAGTGCTCCGCATCTGTGTGAAAGACAATTGCAACATCTTGGTGCAGGAGTTCATGGTGAGTGTTTTATGAGTAGATTGTGGCTTTGCAACATTTAAAAATGCATTTAGTTATCCACTTGATCCTCATTGGACTGGTTAGGACCAGTAGTCCTCTTTAATAATTTGAAGTTCACATGAGGCCTAGTAGTGAACTCGGCCGCCGGCCCTTGAGGCCCCACCCCTACCCCTGTATTAGGGGTCACATCAGTGTGAAAAAACTTTAAATTTGTCATTCTAGTGAACAAAGAAAAATCCCCCCAATATTTACATTAGCTTTTGTTTGAAAAAAAAAAAAAAAAGACCAACTGACCAACAGCTAACCAAATTGTGGGGCTGAAAGTCTAAATTCTAACATCTTCTGAGTGACATAACCTGGATTTCTGATGGGCCGGTGTCTTTCTAACAAAAACTAATGTAAAGCATTTGAAATTATTATGTTTTTCACTCTCTCTTAGAAACTCTGTTAGACCATGAATGGCAGCATGGCAGGCCACTCTTTGGCTATAGCTATTTACTATGGTTTAAATTACTCTAACATTAGAACTGGTAGATTCAAAAGAGATGAGTTTAAAAGGGAATCTTAAAAAAATGTTTTGTGTTTAACCAGGACTTGACTGAGGCCACTGCACAGATTGAGAAAACCACAATGAACATCTGTCTCCAGAGATGCGCCAGGCAATGACTTTTCTGATGTTGGCATCATCATCGAGGGTATAGTAGTTCTTCAAGATCTGGATAACGTGACCTTTGCAGTAGCCATGCTGTTTGGACCTTTTTTATTCCTTCAATATGAGTTACCCATCACAGCTCTGCTACACTTTTGAGGTGATTCAATGGGTGGTAATGGAGTTGGAAGCAACTCAGCTCTCAAGAAAAGCTCACAACTGAGACAAAACTGCTCCTGCAAGGAAAGCTCACTGTTATGCATGCAAGCTGATCAGCTCTAGGTGAGAGGACATTTAAATCTCACACTTGTTCTGCTGCATTTTTGAAGCTCAATTCCAGGAACGGATCGCAGGGTTCATTTTTATATACTCTGCAACTGCCATGAGGACAAGCCGTTTTTGTTGTTGTTGTTTGTTTTTCCTTTTGCTCTGTACAAGTTCTCTGTTTGTCTGTTTGGCAGCATTTTTAAATTTCTCTTTGTATTTTTTCTTTCTTTTACTAGTGAAGAGATGTAGCATGAACAGTTATACAGTCTAAATATCCCATATGGGTCGTGTGAAATGGTATTTTCAGTTTCATTCAGTTGAAGTAAAGAACGTTGAATATTTCTAAGTGTGCTGTTTTGAACCAAGATGTCACAGTATGATCAGTGCTGTAATTTTTGACAGTCACTGTATCAATGTTATTTTTGCGTCTCTTGAATAAAGTTTTTGACCTGCAAGTGCTAATTTCTTTAGTTATTGGGGTAAAATGGGTAGTGTTAATAGGAAGGTGTTTGCCAATTCAGTAACCTAATTTAATGTTAATGGAAACTAACATTTCCTCAAATTGTTTAGTTATAATTGTTGTTTAACTGAATCTTGACGTCAGAGGCCTTAAATAGAATGTTTTGTATTGTTCTTTCCCAACATTTTTCAAAAGAAACAGTCCAATTTCTTTGCTGTGATTGATTCCAGAGAACACGGAAGAACTGACATTATTTAACTGTTGATTTATATAGATTCAGTGGAGGAGTAATGTCAGTTTAATTCTTTACCTACTGTCAATGCAGTGAAATTAGACATTTTGTTTTTAAAGGTTACTGGTGGATGCCAGCAACCATCTTGGAAGAGAACAATACAATCTGTTATAAGGCCTCCATTTGAAAATTGTGTATTTGATACTAGAATATAATAGCAAAATGTAATTTGAAGATAACGTAGTATTTAAGTGACCAAGTAGTATTGGGTAAAAGTTATTGAATCGTGTTGGGATAACGTGAGAAAATTGTGAAGGATTAAAATATTCCAAGAGCTCAAATTACTTCATCAAAACATGTTTAAGTCACATTTTATCAACACAAATTGCACAGGTTTATTGAACATGAATAAATTGTGTTAATTTAACTCAATTGTTTAAGTTGCTGCCAAAGCAAAACATCTGTGTGCAACAAATGTCCACCATTGAATTAAGTAAATCCAACAACATATTTTTTTCAGTGCATGGGGAATGGGAGCAGTAACAAAGGTGTTGCGTTTATATTTTTGTTGAGTGTATATATATATATATATATTAGCACCTTTTAAAAAGCATATCTTAACTAGTCGCTATCCTAAACACAGAGGAATATCTGCACAATATAATGACATTTTCCATTTTTATTGTTAATGCACAACACACACTTATTCCTCTGAACTTAATTTCTGTCATCACACACTTCCAGGAAGTGTAAACAGATAAACGCGTGCTTTAAAGAGTGTCTCAACTCATTGTCCTCACTGCTAAATGACCTGTGATTATAAGACAAGATACAGACACAGTAATCTGGAAAAGACTGTCACTGTTTTCCATTTACTTTTGCTTCCAAGCTCTCGTTTTGTCTTGTGCTTTAAATCAAAGAGTTTCGTCTCGTTTTAGAAGTCCAAACACTTGTTGTTTATTCATCTTGAGCAATAACGTTATGAAAAGAGACAGAGTATCTGCAGTCTTCTTTATCTGCGATTACCTGGTCTATTTCAGTCATTTTAGAGGCCATCAAAATCCATCCAGCAGCATCAGGCAAAATCTACATAACTGATATCTGACAGATGCCAGCTAGAAGATGATCCTGGTATAAATATGGAGAAGTTTCATTAGCACTCACTTGGTAGCACACATGTTAAGAGCTTTGAGAGTTTTACTCAAAATGCTGTATTCGCCGGTGAATTAATAATAATCTGATCTGATCTCGTTCTCGTTGATCTCCTTGAGATCTGAATGACATCAAACTTATTTTTGAAGTTTGCATTTACCCTGTTGTATTAAAAGAATAACTAAAGTTTCTTTTCCATTAGAGAATTTTTTGTTAACCTGTTTACTGGTCTTGATTATGCATCAAGTCAGAATCTGAAATTCATTTTTTTAAAAAAGGACGTAAAAACTCCCACGTTTTACAGCGTCGGCTATGCGGAGGCTGCCAGGCGTCGTATTTACACACCCATGGATGTTTAACTGTATTTATTGTGTACAAATAAATGTGAGATAAAGATAGCTTAAATGGAACAAGACTCTGTTTTAACTCTTAATTCCTGCGTCCACCTGTTTAAAATATATTATTTTAAAATAATGTGTTACATGACTACACAGAAGGATGTTTCAGCTCAGTATATAGCAAATATAAAAAATATAAATAATTCTTAATTTTAAAATAAACATTAATCTGATTATTAAAAAAATTATTGGACAAAAAGTACATGGAAAAAAGAACTCGGTGAAATAGAAAAAATAAAGTTCAATATCTTGAAAATCAAATAGAATACAAGCTTTGTTTTCTTCTTTGTTTTCTGTATTTATCTGTTTGTATAAGACAAACAGTTTATCATAAGTAACTGAAAGTCTTTCGGCTCTTCGAAGAAAAACTGATGGGATCCAACGAATAAACATAACTAAAAACTGCAGCCTCAAAAGTAAAACTCATTTGTTGCTGATAATGAACGCAAATCCAAAGTGCTGTTGTTCCCACCCGAGAGCAGCAGGTGGCAGCAGCACGATACAAAGGAACTGTACTGTACTGGGATTTTTGTTAGTTTTTTTTTTTTCCAAACAAAGAAGCCGTTTTTAACGTAAACTGTTGATTAAAGAGTTTTTTGTTGCAGTTTGACCTTCAGCTGAACTTAATGTTGGGTTTCTATTGATTTTAGAGAAGCTATTCGCTGAGAGGTTGTCATAATTCATGCATGAAAGGGTTAAAGCTTATCCTTTGTTTCATTTTTTAGTGAAACTCTGGTAGAGTAGCTTTGAAACTGATAATTCAGCATATACTAAAAAATAAAAGCCTTTTCTTACAGTATATTTGTGTGTATTTTTTTATTTTGCAATATTTCTAATTACCACACTTAAAAGTGAACAGCCTGTAATGCTATCATGACTCATCACTCAGATGCGTTTTCGTTTGTAAACGCATCTTTTTCTCTCCGTTTTGGCCTTCCGTCTACACTGTGACAGCGTTTTGAAAAAGCTCTCCAAAGCGTATACATTTGACGCCGTTTTCGCGTAGCATTGTGGAAAGCGAACTGGAGCCTTTTTAAAAACAATGATACATTGTAGACTACGTCCACGCGTACCCGGGTATTTCTGAAAACTGAGATTTTTCGTTTTTTTAAGAAATCCCATCCACACCTCAACACCAAAAATGAAGGAAAATGCTGCCAGGAGCATGCCAAAGCAACAGGTGGCGATATATTCCTAACCGTGTAGAAATGTTGGCCAATCAGATGTCTAGACGCCTGGGCGGGAAAGAGTAAACAAAGATGGCGGCGCAGAGAAGCAGAACTGAGTCCTATGTGTGGAGGGACAGTAACTGTCTGTGTATGTAAGGATTTAAACACTACAGAGAGTAAAATTAACAGTATTTTGTCTATGTCCGCCATTGTAGAAATTAATTTCACCGAAACAATAACTTGGCGCACACCTTTGACCCTGCGTTTTCCTTGTCCATAGTAAACGCAAAAACGGAGTTCTTGAAAATCTCCACCCAGGCAGGAATTTTTAAAATTTTCCCTTTTTTAGGAGCCGAAACGTGTGGACGAAAGGTACAAACGCATAGAAAAATCTACGTTTTCAAAAATACCCATACATGTGGACGTAGCCTAGTCAAGTGATGCAATCATGTGATAAATTGTGACAGCCCCGTGAAAGATTAATATCAGTTTGTACATTCTCCAGATAGCTTTTCTTCAAATTCTTTAATTCTCAATCGCTTTTGCAACTTTGTACTTTTGTATTACTTGCAGCAACAACTCCACCTCATTGTTAGTCCATTTAAAAAACTCGTCGTTTTTCCTCGACATTTTGCTGCGACGTTTCAAAGAGCCGGAAAGTAAATAAACGGCAGACAGAAATGAGGCAGGTCGAGTCACCTTGCGTTTCACGCATGCGCAGTACTGGAACGTAAGTGTTTGTTTCAATGTGGACGCACAACTCTGTGAAA
Source organism: Astatotilapia calliptera (assembly GCF_964374335.1). Classification (NCBI taxonomy): domain Eukaryota; kingdom Metazoa; phylum Chordata; class Actinopteri; order Cichliformes; family Cichlidae; genus Astatotilapia; species Astatotilapia calliptera. Next base: position 25,220,621 of record NC_137429.1, on the reverse strand, counting down.
ACGGTAGTCTGGACACGGAGTGTTTTCAGACGAAAACGCCTTTTTCAAATTTATCCGGGCTAGTGTGACGTAAGATCACAGGCCGTTCCAATGACGTCACATATCACGACACTTCAAAGCACAAAGCCTGCGTTGTCACAGTAACGCATTCTGCGATAGGAGGTCATATATAGGAGTGAACTTGACTCTCACACAGCCTGAACTGTCTGCCTGTCCTCATGTCTGCAGTGCTGCTGTCTCCTGTCACCCTGCATGTTTCTAAGGTTAGTTTTCTCCATATTTATGTTCTTGTAGTTTTTGTCCTCTGGTTTTTGTCCTTGAGGTTTGAATATATATATATATATATATGTATATATGTATATATGTATATATGTATGTATATGTTTTTGTCCTCAGATGAGGTTTGAAGTGTCTGTGTGGTGCAGCTGGTCTGGTCTGTCTCTGTACAGTCGAGGCTGGACCCACCTATAAAAGGTGGAGGCTCACCAGGACATGCACACCTCGCAAGTTCCCGGCTCTCTCGACTCGGTTGAAGACGGGTTTCTTGGAGAAGGGGAGGGCAGTGAGGCACAGTCCCCCGTCCCCCGACGCCCCTCGCGATGCCCCTCCTTCTTCGACTAACCCTCTGCATAGGAGCCGTGAGAGCCAGGAACTTGTGAGTTTTGTTTGTCCACTCAGGCATCATTCATCCCTGGTCTGTAGGAAGTTCCTGTCAGAAGGAGGACGGACAGTGAACATTTTAAGCCCACTCGGCAGCGACAGATGGCCACCCCTTCTTGAGCCTGGTTCTGTCGGAGGTTTCTCCCCGTTAAAAGGGAGTTTTTCCTCCCCACCGTCGCCAAGTGCTTGCTCATAGGGGATTTTTTGGGCTTTTTTTTTTAAAACCAACCGCTGATAAGTTCACTGGCATCAAGTTCAGGACTCTGCAAATATTTAAATGGATAATTCGTCATCAAGTGAGGAATGATCCATTTAAATCATATTTGAGAGTCACATATATTTGTATATAAATATGATCTGTTGGACAATAAGGCAAATCACAGACTAATTTGGACAATTGGGAAAAATTAAATAAATAAAAAAAAATTGGATAAAATGCATGTGTCATTGTTTCATATTGATTTCAAATAACATACCATTTGATTTCAACATATTTTTGTTAGACTTGCAGTGGTGTTATTTTGTTATGATCCTGTTCATTTCAAATCTAAATATAAATCATCTAAATAGAAATGGAAAACTAGAAAAATTAAAAATATAGCTTTACTAATCTGAAAGTTATTTGTCATTGGATCCATCATTTCCACAGTGGAAACACATTATTTCATATTATGTTCAATTCAGTAGTTAAAAGTATAAAATTTAATAATGTCTAGTTTTAGTTTACTTTGTTAATAAACACATTTTTTAGTATTTTAGAAACACTAACATCATACATATCCAAATATGAAGCAATGTTTTAACCCTTGTGCACCCTGGACCAAAAAAAAAAAGGAGGGGGGGTGTCACGCAGATCCCGGCAGCGCGGACCCAGGTCTCGTCGCGAAACAGGGCGCCGGTTCGCGGTGGGGGCACATAGGGGTCAGGCGGACCCCCGGCTATAGTGGGTCTCGTCACAGCGTCGGACAAAGGCACCTAATTGGTTGTAACCCTCCATCGATCGCGTAAGTTACGATGGCAAACCTTGGGGTCTGGAGGGACCCCAAAGCGCCACGGCAACAACTCTCAACTTCACATCATCATCATCATCGTCTCCTTCTCGATAGTGTTCGCGTACACCGGCCTCAGTGAGGACCTCGGACTCTCCGTTCCTCCTCGACCTCCTTCCTCCTTCTCCCCCGTTCTCCTGCTCCCCGCCGGCGAGCGCTTAGCCGGATGGGCCCCGGGTTACGCGTAAACCGGCCCAAGTGGGGACCGCGGGCGCTCCGTGCTCCGTGGGTACTCTGTGACCCCTTAGTGATCATGATGGGGTATTTCGCCACCCCACACCACATTTGTAAGTTACGATGGCAAATACCGGAGCAAACATCTCTCAACTTCGCATAATCATCATCATCATCATCGTCTCCTTCCTCCTTCTCCTTGGTCCTTCTACCCTGCGCTTGCAAATGCTCAGCTTTACAGAGGGTAGTCTTCACGTAAACCGGCCCTCTCCTCAGTTCTCCTGGGCCTCGCTGTTGGACGCTTGGCTTTACAGAGGGCAGAGTTCACGGACACCGGATGGTTTTACCGTGGTTGTAGCTAACGACAAGGCATAAAGATAGTCGCTTGTCCATCCCTAGTGTGGTTATATTAAATATAAGAGAAAGAGAGAACTTTAAGAAATTAATATAACCACTACAGTGACCATCAAAACGATGAAAAAAATATTGCCGTAAACAGTTTATTTTGCGACACCTAGTGTAAAATGAATTGATAGACGTTTTTATATTATCATCTGATATATATATCGTTATATCGAACAGCCCTAATATGAACTTATTTAGAACTTACCAGAATGAAAATGTCTGTAGCCTAAGTAAGGACACTTACTCGGACACTCCCTGCCTCCTAGTCCTCCTTCCTCCTTCTCCTCGGTTCTCCTGTGTCTCGCTGTCGGATGCTTAGCTTTGCAGAGGGCAGTGTTGGCGTAAACCGGCCTCTATGAGGACCTTGGATGCCCCCTGCATCCTAGTCCTCCTACCTCCTGTTCCTCGGTTCTCCTGCTCCTCGCAGGTGAGTGCTTAGCCTCATGGGCCTCGGGTTACGCGTAAACCAGCCTTCGCGAGGACCAGGGATGCTCTCTACTCCATGATTACTATGGGGTCAAAGTGTACCCACCTTGGGGTATTTCGCAACCCCAATGCACATTCGTAAGTTACGATGGCAAACACTGGGGTATAGAGGGACCCCGAACCGCCGGAGGAAACAACTCTCAACATCATCATCATCGTCTCCTTCTCGGCAGTGTTCGCGTAAACGGGCCTAAGTGAGGACCTCTGACTCTCCCTCTCCTGCTTGTGAAGCTAAATTGAGTGTGTGGGCAAAACAACCAATGTGCAACCAGCCCGTTATTTCCACAGCTCGCACCATATTTGCAGCATTGTCAGTTACGATGACTGGAGTTTTGTTTGTAAGCTCCCATTCTTCGATTGCTTTGAACATAATTTCAGATAAATTAGCTGCTGTGTGGCTTGCTTCAGTGGTTCTTGTCTGTAAGACATGAGACACGAGTCGCCACTCCTGGTCGATATGGTGTGAGGTGATAGTCAGGTAGTTATCTGTTGCTCTGGATGTCCAGCTGTCACAGGTTATAGCGACTCTCTCTGCTGACTTGAGTGAGGCTGTAACATCGTGTTTCACTTTTTCATACATGTTTGGGATTACCACTTCACTCAAATGTTTGCGTGTTGGTAAAACATAGCGTGGTTCTAGCGTATTAATGAGGTTTTGGAAGCCATCATTTTCAACAACGCTGTACAGACGTATATCTTTACATATGAAAGTTGCCACAGGCTGGGTTATTTTTTGGGCACGTGGAGAAGTGGATGCCAACTTCACTGCAAATGCCTTTTCGAGTGAGCGTTGCTTGGTGTCGGCCGTTTTTGCTAGCGGGATATCTGGATGATGCCTCGTTAAATGATTTCTGAGATTTGTGGTATTTCCACAGTGCTTTACCTCCATTTTGCACATCTTACATACGGCTTTGCTTTTGTCCGGCTCTTCACTGTCTTCACAGTTCTTAAATCCAAAGTGTTGCCAGACATCTGCCTTTAGGCTCGGTGGCACATTCCCGGGAGTAGCCATGATGGTTCATGCAACCAGGTCACTTAACTCTCGCGTGACTTCCTCACGTTAACCGCTTACAAGTTTCATACGCGGCAAACTACATATGTATAAAAAAAATCGATTTCAGGATTTAATGAATTGATATCGTTTTATTCCAGTTAGAATCGATTTTAATCGATTCATCGATTTTAATCAATGAATCGATTTTTTTAAACCCACCCCTAGTGACAGGTACTCAGAGATAAGGGTGGTCTCTGCTGCCCTCTAGGCCCAACAGACTGTCAAAACAGTTTATTTGTATCTAATTATCATGCAGTTATAAGCATGGTAATTGTATAAAATGTGTGTACAAATATAAGTCTTTAAATACACTTACAAGGGAAATTGCAATGTTTTCTGTTTTGCACAAGAAGCTTTCTTTGACTAGGTAAAAGCTCTCTGAAATGCTAACTGGTTTCTCAGTGGGTATCTTCTCAGCAATAATTGGATTCCTGTCCATCTTGATACTCTCCAGTTTTTTCAGCTTCAAGAGGCAGCCGGGGAAGCGGGTGAATCTGTTATCAGAAAGGCCAATGTGGCGGAGCTCCTCCAGTGCACCAATGGAGGCAGGAAGAGCTTCCAGCTGGTTGAGACCCAGGTTCAGTGTTTGGAGTTTATTCAGGAGGCCGAGCTCGCTTGGGAGGCTTGTGAGACGGTTGTTGCACAGGTTTAAAACCTTAAGGTTCTGCAGGTAGCCGATAGCCACCGGGAGCTCCTCCAGCTAGAAACAATAACACATTTTTTAACAAATGGTGATTTTGGTGCACCAAACATGGACATAATTACAAACCATGGTACAATTTTGAAATGGGCAAACTACAGCTGCCAAAAGGCTAGTGACAGTTAGCGGGTCTCTAAGGTGTCCCCGTATGTTTGTGATTATTTAATGATTGGCTTTTGATGATTAGTACTTTAATCTAGAGATCGTATTTTTAAAAAATGGGCTTAATTTTAAATATTTGGAATATTTAATTATTTAAAATGATTTAAAATAGTGTGAATTGCACTTTTCAGTTAAAGTTATGAAGATGTAATTGCGTGGCAACGCCACAAGCAGGAAGTAGTTGTGAGTGCGATTGGCCGTTGCAACGCTTCTGTACCTCAGACGAAGAAGAGCCTGCAGACCAAACGCAACTCATGTCTCCTGTCTCTACTTTTCTGTATAAAAACAGACCCCATGGAAGGCCTGTAACACCTGTAGCTGATTTGTCCATATTCTTGTTATTTATCTCACTGAAACGCAGCTCTGCCCAGTACTTTGTATTTGCCACTTTGTTTGAAATGAAGAACAAGTACTGCTGCCTACATAACAGGGAATGTATACATTTATACATGAATGTGAGTCCCACAGCCTAAGTAAACCATCTATACACATAATGCTTACATAGCAAATGCTGGCAGCTAATGAGGCCATTCTTGCTTTATATCTGAAATAAAAATCTGACCTTTGACCTTTAACTCGGACTCGAATCATTTCAGGTCTTTCTCAAGCTTTGATGTGATTCTGCAGCCACACACTGATCTATTTCCCACAAACACAGAGAGTTGTGTCAACAATGAGTTTAAAGTGTCACATATTGCAGTTACTCTGCATCATGCATTGCTGACGATGTCGTTTTTGAATAACACACAATCTTACCAGCAGGTGGGGCTGTCTCCATACATATAAGTTCAAGATTACTTTGTGCCAAGAAGACAGGATGGATCCATGCTTTCATGTTGTTTATGTCAAATTCTGACCCCATCAATCTAACATCAGAGCTAAAATTGAGACTAATCAGATTAGATAACAGTTTTTCAATCTTCTATTATCTAATATTGATAGACCTGCAGAATCTTCCTCTTCTTTGGTGACAGAAGTGGCGTCCGGTGTGGTCTTCTGCAGCTGTAGCCAATCTGCTTCAAAGCTTGACGTGTTATGCATTCTGAGATGCTCTTTTGCATTGATTGTAACAAGCTACGTTTTCTTCCCATCAGCTTGAAGCAATCAAATCATTCTTATTTTACACAGAAAACTACCACTGGATATTGTCTCTTTTTCTAGTCTCTGTAAACTAGTGATGGTTATGTGGGAAAATCCCAGTATCAGCAGTTTCTGAAATAGTCCCATGTCATTGTCAAACTCATTTAAATCACCTTTCTTTCCCATTCTGATGCTCTGTTTAATCTTCAGCAGATTATGTTGATCACATCTACACGCTTAAATGTCCTCTGTTGCTGCCATAGGATTGACTGATTCGATTTACTGAGGAAGTGAACAGGTGCATCCAGTTAACTAAATCTCATTACTGTAATAATTTTAAAGGTATAATATTTCATATAAAGTCTTTGTGGGAAACCACTGTGTTCAGAGGTAAGTTTATAATATGTTGTGCCTGCAAAATATCAGGAATGGCCAATGAAAGGAAAGAAAATGAGAGGCAATTTTATGTCTATTAAGGTATTAATATTGTTGTCTGACTAGTGTGTAAGAAAAGTTAAAAAAGAGTCAAAGCAACACTGTGCCACATTGGCATATGTACGTAAACATGCACTTGAATGACATTCTTGGATATAATGATCCAGTAAAAAGAAGAACATCTTGTTAAAATGAATTAGCACCATTATATTATAGACTTTAGAAAATGCATAGCCACAAAAAGCCACTTACTTTGTTATGTTAAACTACAGATAAACACAGAAAACCTGTTTACCTCCTCCATGTTTGATCAAATCTTAGCTTTGCATTTGGTCAGTTCTTTTATTCTCCTGAAAGAGCAGGAAAATTTAGTAAATGAGCCTGAGTCATGTCCCTGTGGAGTGTGAAATACGGGTCAGGAAATGTGAAGCTCACACTGGAGGAAATGGTGCTGACCTAATTGCGTGAGGTACGAGTTTAGATTACGTCCAGTGATTAGAAATATGAGCTGTGTGTTTGTGGGTCCATTTGTGAGCATGAAAGAAAATGGCTACAGCTATACCCTGCAGACAGTAGCATAGCAGTATGGAAGAGTTTAAATTAATAACTTTAATAAATGATGTCATTCTAATATTTATCATTTCATTTCAAACTGTGCAAAAAATATGATCTCATTATTTAAAAAAAAAAAAAGAAAGAAAGAAAGGAAAAACAAAGTTCTGTAGCAAGGCCAGTTTTGCTTAGTATGGTTGGCATTGTTTTACTGAAAAGATCAGAGTTCCATGAAAACGTTGTCAGAATGGAAGCAGATGTTGCTCTAAAACCTGAATTATGCGGTATTAGCAGCGCTGATGCCAAGTAACAGTCTGTTCACGACTTATATTTACTGGGACATCTTATTTAGCACTAGCTAAACAGTTAGCCAAACAGTTAGCTATAAGTTAGCTAGAGGTTCAATGTTTGAAGCTAGTTAAACTAATAGTCTAAAAAATTACTTTTTCTTCAAGAAGAAGTTTGCTGTAAATTAAATCAAAACAAAACATTGTTAATAATTTTTGTGCCCTGCTTATGAATGCTAAATAGGTGCCTTTAACCTCCTAAGACCCAAACTCTTCCACGGCATGCATTTTTAATTTCTCTTTGATATTTGGGCTGATTGGGACCTGATGATTGTAAAAACAAAGAATTACCAGATTTTTTTTTTTTTTTACCTAATTTTTGTTTCTAAGAAAAATGAGAGCCACATATGAGGATATTCGTTTAAAATTTCGATAGAACAGTAGCAGTATAATGTCCTTGTAAGTGGTTATCAGGCCCCTGTAGAGCAAAATTGAGTATTTTGGTCTAAATTACCCAAAATGTGATGTCCACATATGTGGACGCCAGGAGGTTAAGGAACAAACATACCATTCACATTATCACATTGTCAAAAATGGGCTGTTTAAGCCTAGCATAGAGTCATTAATGAGGGTAGGCTAAAGGCAGCAAATCAAACATAGAGTGACAACACATAATCACACCAAAATCTAAACAAAAGCAGCATTTATCATTGACATCATCATCATCATTTGCTAATTTTACAGTGAGGATTTCCCGTCTTTCATCCACTCATTTCCTTCCTTCCTGTCTTCTTTCACAGCTGCTGGACAGCATTTTTAGCTGCTATCCTGTAGAGAACCACAAAGCTTTCAAACATACCATTATCGCCCAAGTGTCTTATCATTGTACAAATGATGAATGAAGGTTTGTAAAAAATCTACTTCTTAAATGTCTGTGTGCAAGACATTTGACGCAGTGAATCTGGTAAACAGAACTTCCGCAACTTGCAGTTAACACAGGATTTTACCACCTAAACCTCAAAAACAAAGCATCACATGCGACACATGTTGGTAAACTGTCACACGTTGCAGTTTCGTCATGTTGTAATGATTTTACTTCCCTTTAAAACTGCTTAGGTAGAACAGTTTCCATTGGAGGGAAAAAAATCCATGAACTGCAAAGGAAAGGAAAACAAATCTAGGGCTGAAGAGACACTTGCGTGAAGCCTCACAAAATTCTCTTGAAGGACCCTGAGCAAATGTATGACTTACATAAATGCCAAAAAGCTCCTATATTTCCTGCTTAGTGAGCTTTAGTAGACTGCAGAATGTTTTAAAATGCCTAAATGATGCCTGAAGGATGCGGTCTTCCTGCTTAGGATCAGACGCGTGGAAGGAGCCACAGGGCTGGGTGAAGGCTCCAGAATTTGTTTTTGGGATTTCTAATTTCCTGCGTGCCTCAGCATACTTCTTTACAAACTGTCCCTTAGGCCTTCTGATCCAAAACAAGAGTAAAGCCTTTTTTGTGCTGCCCGTTTAAGAAAGCTGGCACCGCAGAAGCAGAGGCGTTCAAGTGTTTATCTAAGCCCTGAGTGGACGTGGCTTTGCTTTCCTCCAAACTTTGCGACTGTAGGGTACTTTGCTTCAGGGCTGCCAGTTCAAAGTCTTTACCCATTTGTAAATGTTTGCCTACATCATATTAAAAGAAAAACCTCCTAAGGGCTCTCATTAAATGTTTACTGGGACTGTGGCAGTGTCTTTTGGTGGTTAAATCAATTAGTTATGATGGATAAAATCACTGAATCTGGATTAGTTTGGTATTTGAATGTGTCCAAAATTTAAAAAAAAAAGACAAAGTAATTAGCCCTTACATTTAAGGCCTCTGAATCATTTCCAACACATTATTAAACTCCATGAAGACGTGATAGAAAACACATTTTTACAGCTTGTAGATGATCATTTCTAAATCAAAATAGCAGAATGACTTGTTTCCTTGAAAAAAAGGTAATTTTCTACAGTTATGTGTCTGCAATACCTGACAGGTTCATTTCATAATTCAGAGACAGATTATGTCACCGTAACTATATAGACTGTAAATAAAAATGGACAAAGTAACATGGATGGCATCACCGATTGGTTTGTGGATTACAATTATATTTAATGACATATTTATTTATTTTATTTATTTTTAAACCCAAAGTAACATATTAGGGTACTGTGGGGATATGGATGCTAGCTATCTGCCTTTGTTAATAAAGCAACATGATTTTTTTTCCATCTTTAGTGCTCTTCAAATGTATAGTGGACTTGACATCCCATAATGCCTTGCGAGACGTGCCGTACAGTAATATTATAAACGAAGGAACCATCCATGGTGTTACTTTGGTCATGTGGTATATGGCAGCGGTCCCCAACCATGGACCAGTTTATGTCCAATAATATTTTCACAGATTGGCCTTTAAGGTGTCACAGATAAATACAACAAAATAAAACCAGTACCCAAAAAAAAGAAGATTTATTCATAACGCACGGGAAAAGACCCAGGGGAACTGAGTTAATGATAAAAACAATAAAAAACAATGCTATAAAGCGATAAAACCCCCGAAAACCATAAATTTCACATCCGAGCCTCATCTCTTGGGGCCCGGTACGAAACAACTCACAGACCGGTACCGGTCCGGGGTCTGGGGCCCGCTGGTATATGGTCACCTACTCACCCACTAAACTGGCATCCAAGATGCATCAGCGTTTTAAATGCTACATTACATGTTCATGCAGTAAAAATCTACACCTGTAGTAGCTCACTGGTCACTTTGTTAAGTACACCTGTTCAACTGGTCATCAATTGATGCGTTCAAGCATATAGACATGATCAAAACAACCTGCTGAATTTTAAACTGGACATCAGAATGGGAGAAAAAGGTGATTTAAGTGAGTCTGAACATGACATGGTTGTAGGCTGGTCTGAGTATTTCAGAAATTTCTGATACTGGGATTTTCCCACTCAGCCATCTCTTGGGTTTATGTGAAATGGTCCAGGAAAGAGAAAACAGGAGAATGGCGAGACTGTTTTGAGCTGAAAAGAAATCTGTAATTCAAAAGCCTCTCTGAATGCACAGCATGTCAAACTTTGAAGCAGACCACATCAGGTGTCACTTAAGAACAGAAAACTCAGGCTACAATTCATGGGCTCAACAAAATTGCACAATAAAACATGGAAAAGACTGGAAAATGGTCTAAATAGTTTCAGAATTGGACCTAATTGACATAAAAGCATGAATCTTGCCTTGTATCAGTGGTTCAGGCTGGTGGTTTAATGGTGTGGGAGGTATTCTCTTAACTAAGCACTGCTTAAACACCGCAATCTCTACCTGAGGGTTGTTCCTGATCATGTCCATGCCAGTCAGCTCATCTTCTCATGGCTGCCTCCAGCAGGATAATGCATCATATCAAAAAGCTCAAATCATCTCAAACTGCTTTCTTGAACATGACAATGGCAGATTTGCAGCAGCCAGAAAATTTGTTGTAGTGAAGTGATGCTATCATGTCGACATGGACAGAAATCTCTGAGGAATGTTTCAAACACCTCGTTGAATCTACAGCACAACGAATTAAGTCCCAACCCAATACTAGCAAAGTGTAACTACAAAGTTGATGAATATTTGCTACTGTCTTTAGCAGGGAGATGCTAATACTTTTCTCTCTCTTTTCTCTCCCCCTTTATTAATGGTTGCTTGCCAGTTGGTGTTTAGAACATTTATTTGGTGAAAAACAGATGCTTGGCGTAGCTGTGAGTGGTGTTTCTTTTAGTGTATTGCCTCTTTGAAATTTTTGACTAATGCCGTTTTCACATCTATGAACCATAATTGCCACAAACGAAATTTTCTCATTTATTCCTTTCATACAGAACATTAACTTGACCAGCTTTAAGCGTTGTATAATGAAAATAGATCTAAAACCTGGATGGAAGCAGAAGTCCAGAAAAGCTTTCTAACCTCGTTGTTGGGGAATCCTCATTCTGACTTCATCATTTACAACTTTGCACCCCTACTGTCTTCTTACTGCTAGTCTTTGGAAGTCATTGTAGTATGATGTCATTATTGTCAAGAGCTCAGAGGGGTGACAGGCAGCTGGCCGGTGAGCTTGGGCCCAAAAAGCTGTTTCACATTAGTCCTGCTTGGCCTTCACTTCCACACAACAGCAGAGTGAATCACAGCGCTGGGAATTGAAAGTTGCCGTGCAGACTAATAAATCCCATGGTGAAATGTCTCACCAGTAACTGCATGTCTGTCAAACACATCCAAGTGCAAGATGAAGATAAAAATAATGGTTACCAAACAAGAGCACATGACATCATCAGCTACTATTTTAAATACAAGAAGCCTTCCAGACTAACAGCAATTACCATCTTAACTGCTGCAGAGGCAAAAGACTTGTGATGTACTAACAGCTTGAGCCATCATAGTCTTGTTTTTTTGTTTTGTTTTTTAAAGTCTACAGAAGGAACCTTGAAATCAAGCGGTCACAATGGCAAATCTGGGGTAACGTGTTCACCCGCAGGCTAATAGACTGCTTCTTCTGAGCCAGCTCTCAGCAGGACCTCCACACTGTGCCAGTGCTTTAGTGAAAACTTTGAAGCCCTGTGGATACTGCCCTTATTTGTTGTACTTACAGAGGGGATTAAAGAGGACGAGATCACCCTTCCAACATGAACTGACTGTACTGGACACTGGATGTTGCTTACAGTTCAGAAGCTAAATCTTAAATTGTCCTTCCTGTGATTTCCACTTGCAGAAGTCTTTCATTACTCTTTTTTCCCTTGCCTTAAGGCCAGTGTAGCTATGCATTACCCTTACCACACAGGATATGTTGGTTGTAGACTATGTTTACTATGTATTGTATTTCTATGGACGGACATGATGGCATGCTTGGGATAGAACGAGCACAGACACATGCAAAGGTTTCTGCTTTAACAATAGGTTTTGTTTGGCTGCTTGACTGGTGACATCAGTTGTTTCTGTTTTAGGAGGTGCCTGCAAACGCTGCTGGCCCGTCCTCAGACATGTTACAAACATCGAGTTGTCCCACAGCTCATATGTCCTATATATCTTCCTTGCCCCATAAATATACATTTTCTCTCGTGTCTTCATTGAAATTCCTCCTTGCCACTCTACACCTCCATCTCTTTACTTAAACAATTTAAAATGTATTTTCCTTACTTATTATATTTTATTGCCATTGGATCGGTTTCCTACGAGCCATGTACTGACCTGTCTTTTTGTCAACGCCTTGTGTTTGCTCTGTGGGTGAGATATTTTTATACGACCTCTGGGGTTCCGCTTGTCTCTCTCACGCAGCTTCTTTTTCTAAAATAATTTGGAGGCTGCAAGTAAACTAAAGCTAACATTTAAACCTCCCCCTCTCTCATCACAACTCTTTCACCACCACAAGAGTAGCTGACACCCAGTCCCTAACGGCTGTGCCCCTTTCACGTCTACTTTCAATGCTTGCATGGAGGCAAACGTGTGAGCTTTAATCATAACAAGATGCCTTGCTGCACTATGAATTTGTCTACCATTGAATAAATACAAATTTTGTCCTAATGTCGTCACTGAAATCACTTCAGTACCCTTGGGGGTACTAAAACAGGCATTGTGGTAGTGACCTCTCATGCTAAGGTTATGCTCACCTCCAAGAATTAGCAGTTCAGGTTCACCTGCAGGATGCATGTGCATTTGGTTAATTGTTGTGTCGTGATAACAAATAGCTGTCACTCACACCAAAGCAGTTAACACCCAGTTTATATTAGATTTCATTTCTATTTCACTTATTTTTATTCAATATACAGCTGAAATGTACAAAATGAACATGAGTAGAAAAGCTTGAATCTTGATAAATGCAGAGATCAGTGGTAAGCAGAGAGACAGAGGGAAAAGGGGAGAGCACAGAGGCACAATTCACACACATGGTTCTAGTTAGCAGACTCCTATTAAGGACAGTGTGGTCTGGAAGAAACTTTACATTTCACAGTCGAAGGGCATTTTTAAGACACTTCTACTCACCGCTGAAAGGTCACTTTCAGTCATTTCATTTATGCAGGGGAAATGCTCGCTGTGCCATTGAAGCGAACATTAGAGGGCAACGTCGGGAAAGTTGGAGCGCTAACAAGAGTAGAGGTCAGCAGTGGTTTACATAGTAAAGTAATATATAGCCAAGGGAAGAAAACATGTCCGGGTCTATAAGCACCAGTTTGCCTTAGGAATGTGTTGTAGGTCTGCAGTGGTAGTTGAGCTCTTTAGATTTGTTTTGAATTGGCACAGCAGCTCTGGTAAGTCAGCCCTAGGGTTGGCTGATGATATGTATTTCTAATGCTAATACCACATACATGTTCAGCGTTGTTTTTGAAGTGATTGCATTCACCGTGCTATCTCAAACTACTGGTTAAAAGCTGGTACAGCCAACCTTTGATGGCTGGAAATGGAGCAAAACGCCACTTTGAGATGAACTTCAGAGAAGCTTAAAAAGTGAGACTAGCAGTCTGAATGCAGAGAACTCTGATAGCAGACGTCTTGGGGGAAGGGAGAGATCAGGTGCCTTTGTGTCTGGGTTTCAAGTTCACTGTTTAAAAAAGCTTTCCTTCGCTTTTCCATGCCTGAGTCCAAAGGATCATTAAATTGAAAAAAAAAAAGAAGGTCTAAAGCACTTTCACACTCAGATTCATGGAAAACGAGAAAGCAAGGAAACCTTAGTGTAGGTATGTGGGATCGTGGCCTAAGTGGCTTTTGGTTCTTATCTGAAACAGCAAATCACCTCAAGATTTAAAATCCGTGACTGGCGTTAATGTGAAACAGCCCAAACACAACTCTTAGTCTGACCCTGACCACAGATCAGGTGTCACAACTGCTGGCAGCCTTGTGAATTTACACTATGTGCCTGTGTAAGTCAGTGATGAGGGTGTTTAGCCTTCATGTAACTCCACCCTTGTATGTATATATAAATGAGTTCATGAGTTGCTAACAGCCTGCTAAGCCGATGTTGGCACCAGATGAAAAGAATTGTGTGATCTTAAGTGTTTGCCTGCGGGGGGAGGTCCGAGGGCTGATTACCAGTTTTGTGTCAACTCTTTGGGGCTGTGGTCAATATAAACTGCAGCTTGATACACAAAAACAGACTGAAGACAGATGCTGGGAAGCAGATAAAGCTGGGAACTCACTAGAAAGTAAATCACATTTGATAATGGTGGGCTTTGGGTTCACATTCATAACAACAGATGTCTTTAATTAACTTTTTCTCTCCTTTATAAATCCACTCACTTCAGAATGGGATTTCCAGCTATTCATTGTGGAAGGGAGTGCAGCTGGCCTAAGAAATATCAAAGGCTATCACTGGAGTCATTTTATTGTATGAAGCAAAGCATATAAAACAGGATTTCTTATTAAGATCAAGCCTTCATGTATTTCAGTTTATTCTAAATGACGCCGTTTTAATAAAGTGCATTAATGATTTCAAAGGAACACTTGGGGAAAGGCTTGGGTGAAAAAGACTGATGCTTTGCTCATGTTGTTACATTCAAAGCAGGGAAATTCTGGATTTGCACCCCACCTTGCTGACTACTGCTTTTGCGCCTTTGTCCACTGCCCTTCTACAAATGCATAACTATAAATCTGACTCAAGAGAAAACAATGGAGAAGCCAAGCCAGAATCTTAGGATGGTAAATGTAGCCCTAGCGCATGGCAACGCAAGCCAAAAGCGATGTAATTATTGTTAATGTGCTGACTGGACAGACGGGCTACGGAGAAGATGACTTTCTCTGGAAAATCATGAAAAACGTTGCCATTGTGTACGCACCAGAGGTTTCAGATTTCTTTGGACTGCATTTGAATTTGAAACCTGGTTTGGATCTCATATTTCAGAAACTGTATTTTTGAAAGTTTGTCTTTGCAGCTCAGGAGCTAAGTCACACTGAAAAGCAGAGAGCTAACAGGACCAGCCTGAAATACAACAACACGGGAGGAACAGGAAGTGCTCCTGTGCTCATTACTCTGCCGAAGGAGAAGACCAAAACCAGTTATTAAATACTGGGTGAAATACATGAATCACAAAAGCTGGCATAAAGTGTTTTGTTTAACTATTTGTTTCCAATGAATTCTGCAGTTAAGACGCAACGTTTGCTTGACATGAGCGTATCAACCTTGTTTGGCTTGAAACGACACTTCAAAAGTTATCTTTTTAAAGTCACAAACAGCAGCAGAGCAAACCTGACTGTCACTCGTCATGTCAGCTTCACAGCACCTTATTCACTCACTAACATGTAAAGTTTTGTCTCACATATCCAAACCTCCATTTTCCCTTCCGATTGTCATGACAGACGAATCAGGTCTAAATCAGCACAGAAGTCTTCGATTGCGTTCCCAGGCTCGGCTACACAGGTTTCAGTTGTGGGTACAAAAGAAAACAAGAAATAAGAAGTCCAGTAATAAAAAATAATCAGTTTG
Source organism: Astatotilapia calliptera (assembly GCF_964374335.1). Classification (NCBI taxonomy): domain Eukaryota; kingdom Metazoa; phylum Chordata; class Actinopteri; order Cichliformes; family Cichlidae; genus Astatotilapia; species Astatotilapia calliptera. The sequence goes on along the minus strand of NC_137429.1, from coordinate 25,205,102 downwards.
CACCGTGGTCTCACAAAAAGAAGTTATACAAAAGTTCATATAAAATCATATTTTGCCATAATTTTGAGACATTTTTTCCTTCACAAATCATTTAAATATAAAAAACAATACAGACTATAAATAGAAAGTACTTTTTTTTACACAAGGCACAGGTACTAGTGGTGTATGTGTCTCTCTCATAGCTGCTGTTCTTCGAACAGTATCTGGGCGTACACTGTGCCACTACGTGATGCCTTGGTCTCTGGAATTGGCTTCACCAGATCCAGCTCTGCGTAGGTCAGGTTCTCCTCCACTATCCTCGGCTAGAGATCAAAGAGGACAGAGAAAAATAATGATGGAGGAGAGGAGAGAGCTAGTTAGCGGTTAGCATGAATATATTACATTGCTAAAGATGCTGTAGGGTTTGGTAAATCACTGGTTTTGGTAACTTGGAGCATGCTGTGTGTAAACACCACCCTGCAGCAGTTCTGGGTTGAGGTAACCTAAAATTTAATTACCTCTTCAAGTATTTTATGACATTACCATACCAAGCTGCCACAGAGCCACTTCATGCCAACAGCAATAAAAGATTGGTTATGTGGCACAGTTTTTCTGGCACCTTTGCCCTTAGACATTCTGCTTAACTGTTCATTTAATTTCAAAGTTATATTTAAAAGTTTTTGTCTGCATTGTCTGGTTTTCCACTCTTTTTTCAGTTCAGTTCAGTCCTTGTACCTCACCTTAAACATGCAAAAAAGGACATTGCTAACTGATAATCAGGCATGAATGGTACTCACCAACACTACTTTTCTTGGTTGAGGTTTTAAAAGTTTCGGTTTGTGTGTTTTGTCTCCAATGGGAACTGCACAAGGGACAAGACAAGTTGTTAACTGAGCCAATAGAAGGTAGATACTGTTGTAACTGGGAATATTTGAAGGTCCCAGTTGCATTGCCATGCTTCCCTACAAAAAAGTTGGGATACAGAATGCAGGGATTTGCAAATAACTCAACCCCAATTCAAAATAGTACAAAGACAACCTAGGAACAAGAAATTTGTTTCAAATGGACAATATGTTTAGGCCTTCGGGGAGAACTGCATTAAAAACAAGGTCATTCTGTAACACATTACATGGATGCAGGAACACTTCTAAAAAACTTCATCATCTTCTGACCTAAAAAAAGATAAGAATCAGTTAACTTGTCAGCACAGTTCAGAGCCACTATCTGTATGGGGAGTGCATTTGTGTATTAGTGTATGGTTAATGGCCCCATTAATTCATTAATTTCTCTCTCCCCAACCAGTTGCGGCAGATGGCCCCCCCCCCACTGAATGAGTACAGATTTTGGAGAGAGATACTATACCATCGCTGAGACATTTTCATGGCAGACATTTTATATCACAGCAAGACAACCCTAAACTACGTTCATCTATCTTATAACAGTGTGGCAACATTGCTTGGTAATAAAAAAGCAGCAAAACCCACTGAAAGCATGTGGTGGAGTAGCTAACATAAAATTACGCAAAATTATTAAGGCACAAAAGACACAAAAGACACAAAAGGAACGCATTTCAGTTTTCAAAGTTACTATAATTTCTGTAATTTGCTGATAATTGTCCTAAAATGTTTCTAAACTAGGAATTCTGGTCATTCTAAAATCTTTTTTAAGACCTAGGCGGAGTGAAAATCCAGAATAACTTTTTTTTTTACCTATCATTGGAAAAATTATCCATAGAATTCCACTTGCTAATTAAGAAGTGAATTTGGTGTGACTCAGCATTGGTTTAAGAGTGGGAACATGTTCCCAGCTAATTTAAGGAAACCGCTCCATAACTAAGTGTATATGTGGAATGCCAGTGTATTTTCATATTTAGAAATCTATGAGAACAACATGAAGTCAGAGCAAACTTTTAAGTTGGGATTTTTCTTACAGTCATGTACAAAGAAACAATCTTCACACAACTCTGTACAGTCCTCTGAAAACATTATGCGCACCCCATGATTTAGCAGCTCGTGGAACCACCTTTAGCTGCGACAACTTGAAGTAATATTTTCTATATGACTTCATCAGTCTCTCGCTTTGATGTGGAGGAATGTTGATCCACTCTTCTTTAGAACGTGGTGACAGTTCATTAAGGTTTGCAGTCTTTTGTTTATGCACAGCTCTCTTAAGGTCCTGCCACAGCATTTACTGTGTGGAAGCCCGGTCTTTAACTGTACAATTACAATTCTTTTCGTTTTCAGCCGTTCTGTTGTATAACTCAATTTTGACAAGCTTTAGCTGTCAGGCAGATGACCTCCATTTGGCTCTAGAATACTGGTATATAGAGTTCATAGTCAACTCAACAAGTGAAAGCTGCTGTAAATAATTATTATAATATGATGTGTTAAATTTGTTTAGATCAGAGGAATAAGGTGTGTTTTAGTTTGGCTTAGCTGTAGGCCTGAGAGTGTGTGTAATTGTTTAGAGAGAAAGGAATTTATGGACACTGGGGGTCTGCCTGCCATAGAAGGAGACAGGAAGCTACAGTTGGGTGTTGCTGATGCTTGTACCTTTAATAAAACTCATAACTGTTATAAACTTAGAAGTAGGTTTGTAGGAGACTCTCCACCTTATCTGTAAATGTAAGACAACAAGAGGCCAATGGCCCAGTGGATGCAGAGTGGTGGTCTCAGTGTTTGTAATATGTTAACTCTGTTTTCTATGTTGTGTAGAGGAATTTGGTGTAGCTCGGGTGAGGAGATTACTTTTATGACCGACAGGAAGTCACGTACGCAGAGACACACACACAGTGCTTTGATTGTTATGACGCACCCACACCCACATGCACACTCACTCACGTGCACTCACATAGACACACGGGTACGCGCACACACAGGCACTCACGTGCTCGTGCATACACACAGAGACACAGAGTTTGCAGTACACCATGGGGGTTTTAGGATGGGGTCGCTTCTATAAAGCTGACTGTAACAAACAAAGGAGTGGAAGATTTGCAGAGGGACACTGGCCTTGCACGTCTCCCCTTCTAGAAGATGCATGCTTAAATGAAGATGAATAAAGGTTTTTGTGAAAATGACTACTGAGGTCCGGTGCCGTCTCTGGATGCCTTGAGGAATAAAAGAACCGGGGTGAAACTGATTTCGTAACACTGCCCAGACCCTGTAGTTACAAAACAAGTCATGACTCTTCCACCACCTTGCTTCACAGCTGGTATGTTTGGTTTTCTTTTGGCCAACATTTCCATATGGTTTAGTCTGTACAAAGGACATTGTTCCAGAAGTCTTATAGTTTGCTCACATGCAGCTTTGCAAACCTAACCTGTGCTCCCATGTTCATTTTAGAGAGAAGGCGCTTTCAGCTGGCAGCCCTTCCAAACTGTCAGAATTTTAACATTTAACATGCTCACAGAGGCTTGTAGAGACTAACATATAGATCTTGCATTTTTGGGAATTTGCTAGGATACTTGTTCCTGGGAATATTGTGATGTGTTACTAAAATGCCAGAATTTCTGCATTTCTAGACGTGGTCACAATTGCTGATCAGTTAATCAAATGTATTTAATGAGCAGAACGTGCCTGCTACCTATCTTCTTAATTCCTATGGGAGCACTAAGGGTCTACTTAGATTTTCACAACTATATGTTCTGCTATTGCAGAAATTATAATATAAATATAATATAAATATCTGTAAGACTAATTTTAAGTATTCACTCAAGTTTTCCAGCATGTTTTAGAAAACATTAAATCAGCAAACTTGTGATTACCTTTTGCCGGTATCTCTGGTGGTATCTCCTCTTGGTAGTCTCGGCTCCTTTTCTTCCTGTATCTCCTCTCCTTCTTTGGTAGAGCAGGAGACACACTGATCACACTGGTGACTGTTTCTCCTGAGCTGTAGTGGAATCACATTAGCAAAGGTTCAGTTTATGTGAGTAATAGTTGTTTTTTTTAATTATTATTACAATTTTGTAGATTTTTTTTAGAGATGGCTTGCTCTTAAACCTTTACCTGTTTTGCGGGCTTTTGACCAAGTGGTAATTGTCTGCAAAGACAATATCGGACTGTTATTTGAAAAAGATGAAATCATAGACAAAAAGAAGAAAACGGCAACGTCAGAAAGAGTTACAAGAAGACTAGACTTTAATGCTGCTGACCTTTTAGCCTCTTCTTCCTATGTATGTACTGGCAGGTCACTGTCACGGTGAACATGCACATGCACAGCAGACCCACTGAGCAGATCAGCACTGCACACAGGTACACATCTGAAAAACACAAACAGGCATGCACCAGTCCAACACTGCAGGAGCCTGTACTGTAACTTTAACTGTGCACAAAAATGTAAATGGAAGAAAAAATGAGAACATGTTTGGCCAAACTATTTCAAGGTACTGGAGTACATCCTTTGGGTTGGGCTATTTTTATCTACCAAGGACTATACAGTGCCAGTTCACCACACAAATGCAAACACACACATTCACAGACTAAAAATATCTGCACTTACCTTCAAACAAGCTCCACAGACTTTCTTTGGCCTTGGTGGCCGGTAGGACATGCACTACAGTGAAAATGAGAGAAAAGAAACACATGAAGTCCGTAGTCATCACTGTGGGTTCCCTGCTGCCTGATTACACACCGGCTCGAGTTTAAATAAAGCTAATTGCAGGAGGACAGGGAGTCTATTTTGGCCTCCTCCCTGCCTGATTTTGTCTCTGATTCACCGTCCACAGTTCAAAGACTAAACATCTTATTGAGTCAGACATTAGTGCAACAGTTATGCATCTTTGCAAACTTTCACCTCACACTCAGACATAATCCAACGTTAAGAAAAGGGCAACCTCTGCACACTTTGGCTAAACACGTCGCCTCAGGCTTGTTTCTTCTCTTACATGGGTTGTTAAGTTTCTCGTCTCCAGACAAAACATCACAATTGACCCAAGTAGCACCGGGCTTTGTGTGGCCAGCATACGTCATTGTATAAAAAGCTTTGAGTGCTCAGGTAGAGTAGAAAATTACTGTATAAGAACAAGTCCATTTAACATTGAACATATTTCTAGTGAGTATTTCCTGAACTTGATGATGGATCATGAAATAAAATGAAATGCATTGATCTATTCCGAAATTAGCATTTATCAGTAACCAGTATTATATCATTAGCGCAGTATTTAGCTTTTAGTTCCAGATTGGTGAATATAAATGTTAAAAAAGTATCTTTTTGTGAGTTCTTTGCAACACTCCATCCAATCAACTGGAAGCTTTTAGAAATTGTTGTTGCTGTGAGTAGCTTACATAAAGCAGCTGAACAAGTGAATTTAATGTCTGTTGACTTGACTAAGTTGATTGATTAGCTAGTAGGCTAATTAACATTAGCTCCATGAGCTAGAAACTTGGTCTCTGGGCCTTCCCAACTTAGCTCATTAAATTAAATAGTGCCAAGTATGTTTGATTTTATGTATGTGAATGTATGTGTAAACATACACACGTACAAAACATATATAGTAGGGGAGACCGGGGATAGTTGTAACATTTTTGACATTTCTGTCTGTAAATTGGAGCTCTTTTAAGGTAGTGGATTCAAAACGTAATGCAAAGTATTTACATGTCTCTGCTATTAAATAGTGCAGCTATTTTCTCTGCAGCACAATTACCCATTGCATGGTGTGGTCTCAAACACAAAGAGTGAAATGTTACAATTAACCCCATAGTCTGGGTTAGTTGTAACATATCCTGGGGTAAAATGTAACACAATGAAATAAGGGTACTAACAAAATATTAACATGTAATCTTTGTTTATTCAACACATGAATGCACTTACATCCATTAATGTAGCTACGTGTGTGTGTGTGTGACAGAATGCAGAAATCTAACTTTTGAACATATTCCAACCCCCCCCCAAAAAAGACAAATTATGGAATTTTCTGCAACTGAATATTTCATTAATTTTGGTTGGTCTTCCTTGAGTTTGGCCTCATTGGCTCAGTGGGCATTATAACCTACAACTCTTGCACCAATTTTGAACATAACAATGAAGCTGAAAAAATGTAGTTGTTCACCAGCATCGCAATTCCATTACTTTTATCATGGCTTCCCTTGGTGTGGTTTGCAAAGTGCTTCAGAAAGATGAGGAAATCTGTTTCTTGCACCCATCCTGATTTATTTCCACTACCAGTACTTCCTACTGGTCCATCTCTGACACAGAGGTCTGCATAATGTATGTGTGGGAACACAAACAGTGGAGGAATTGTGTTGCCAACGGCATTAACCGCATATACAAAAGCGACCAGTGGACCTCTCTCTGCTGATGTCGTTGCCCCAACTTGTTTAATATAAGTTAAAGTAATAGTGTGGTAAGTTGTAACATCTGCATTATTGTTACAACTAACCCAGACTGTTGCTGTTACAACTGACCCAGACTCCTGTAGCCATGAACTAGCTAACATTACAGCCAACGGCTAAAACACTAGCACTAAAGACTTACACAGAAGATATCCCCATAGACATACAAATAACATATGCAGATAATGCTATTAGAAATTGAAATAAAGTAGAAAAACTTACTTTTTGGCATACAAATTACTTTTTTTCGTGTTAAATTGTCTGTGTTTGACAAAATGTGCTGATTTTTCACATGTGATAGCAGAACTGAATTGGGCATGCACAGGATGAGTTACAACTATCCCCGGTCTCCCCTATTCTTGTACAGTATGGGGTTTACTCTTAATCTGTGTAAGTTGATGTAGCTACTGCGTCCATTCGTTCGTGAAATCCTTTATGACGTTTCCTGTTACTGGGTTGGTGATTTGAAGCAAGATGTGAAAAGTAAGGTGAAGATCTGAGTCTGAAACCAAATATTAATTGGCTTGTCGATCACAAGTCAATAGATGATAACTATATCCTGGACATTCTTTTCTGAAAATAAGGATGACTAATTTTTTCAAAATTAACTTAATGTTTTATTCCTTATTAAGTAACTGAGCCCATAAATTAACAAGAAAAGTGCTTGATAAACTCATCTTTGAGGGACATGTTTTGTAATAGATTTCTATAGGACAGGAAGTCCTTTTGAAGTCACAGGTATCGCCCCCTAGTGGCTATTTGAAAGGACACATCTTTAAGGCAGTTCCATCTTGGCTTTCATTTTCAAACCCGGAAGTTACGTCCATATTTGTTTTTACTGTCAGAAAATGTTACACCACCAAAAATTAAAAATAACCATGAATGGAGAATGAATGCATGTGTAATTTGAATCCAAGACGTGCTGTATGTGTCCAAGATGACAGAGAAAACATGTTTCCAATGCTCCACATGAAATTTCACCCCACACACTCACTCATTTCTCCTCCCCATCTCACCACAGGAGTCTTAACACTGCTGTACTTTTGCTGGGCTGGTGGCAGGAAGCTTGTGAAGTGACACCCACCAGTGTATCTTGAAATACTCTAAACCACCAGCAGCTGAGGACAGGCAGGCTCTCCACAGGCTTTCCCACAGGCACACTGGGTAACTGACAAATAAGCAAGTATGGAAATAAGCATACCTCAGATAATCCAGAAGCTAAAATATCTATATGCAATGTGTTCAGAATTTTTAAAATTTTATTTCTTCAGATTTTGGCTTCAGAAAATTCATAAATATTGGAAGAAGCAGCTGTGTGAGACAAAAAATGCACACAATCACAAATTTCACAATTAGAAGATGTCAAGTATGACAGAGTAATAAGAAGTTTACAAGAAAGTCTGAAGTCAGAGAAAAGAGTTTCTGCAAATGCCACATGGTTTAAGATCTGAATTTCTCTAACATGATACCTTTACAGAATGTAAAACTGCAGATGGCACAAATGTTTAAATGCACAAACCAGCCACGCTAGATCCTTCCCAGTCTGCAGTAAGCTGAACTGTGCTTTTCATGCCCTGTGTAGTCATTGAAGAGTTTGGACTGAAGCAGTGGTCCTCAGACTGTTTGTACCTTTGTATTTAGTCACCATCTGTGAACCCACTAATCCTAGACTGACCGTATGTGACCTACATTCTGCTGTTTGGAAACACAGCCGTTGAACTTTAAAAAAAGAAGAAGATTGGATAACTATTGGATTATAACTGTCAGAATCTAAACCTGTGATGAAAATAATAATATCAGACTCACTCTTCTGTCCAACTTCCTTTGACAGTTTCCACTGTTGACCATAGATATATTCATTCTGATACCTCGCGGGCTACTTTTAATGCATGAACAACGATATTAATATACAGCAGTCCCTCGTTTATCGTGGGAGTTACGTTCCAAAAATAACCCGCGACAGGTGAAATCCGTGAAGTAGCCACTTTATTTTTTACAATTATTATAGATGTTTTAAGGCTGTTGTTGTGATTTGGCGCTGTATAAATGAAATTGGATTGAACTGAATGGAGATTAACTCCTAAAGCAATCATCAAATGACCTGTTTGAGCTGCTAATGACCAAAATAATTACAATGAGACCTTCAGTGCTTAATTGTATATCTCTTCCACACCAGTTTCACCTGGTGACAACAAACAACCTCCCACAAATACTCACCAATTGGTCGTGACCAGTGGTCACCAGGGTGTTTCTGACTAGTTTTTAGGCCTGTGTGACTGGAGGTTAGCAATCAGTTCCACAGTTACTGCCAGTAATGTACACTGTACAGTTTGCCTCCTATGTAATATGCCATATTTTATATGGTAACACTAACACTAAAATTTAATTTTCCCTACTATCACCTTTGCTCATGACGAGCATAAAGTAGCATTAGTAAATAATGATAAATAAAACCAAAAGTCTTTGAGATCCAACAACAGCAAAAACGCTTATGAGCCAAAACAGCGTCTCACAGTGAGCTGCTAATTTTCTCAGTCAGATATTTAAAGCAGCCAAAATAAATGGCAGCTGATTTAATATAAATGCAAGCCCTGCCTTCATTGTAAATTATTCACAGGCTCAGTCTTGATAACATCTCTGACATTTATGTGGGTTTTTGTTTTTGCCTCAGGTTCGGTGTAGCTCTGTCAGTGCAGATGCACATGCTGGAATAATCAGAAACTGGATAAATCTAGAGTGCTGTATGCCATAAAACTGCCTTTTATCCTCATATTGAGAATGTCTTCATCCTAGTGCAACTTTTGAAAGGCTCCATCACGCTACAGTGGAAACATTCATCACTCTCCTTTTTTCGTCTCTCAGAGGCTCGGCGTTGTCTTCGGCTGCCAACTGTCTTTCAGAGTTGTGGCTCTTTTTGTGCACCAACAAACCCAACACTGTAAACATCAATACACAGACGTAGACCAGACTGAATAATGATCCTCTGTGACTAAATCCATCACAGAGGATAATTTACTGTATTATAAATGACCAGAGATGAATGTAAGTACACAGCCACATTGTGTGTCTAAACAAAGGTTTGAAAAATGCTTTGAATAATAAACCCTTTAACTTCCTGTTGTCTCTATGAATCTTTTCTTCTAAGAGTCAGTCTGTACACTTGTTCACTGTGTCCCCATGTCCCCTTTATGGACACAAACATAGACATACTTTGTTGGCTTCTTAGTCATATGTCCCCTCATAGAAAGAGCTATAAAAAGATGTTTATGGTTCTAATTTTCATTTTATTTTTCCTTCGTTCCGACTAAACCCATACCACATCCGTGTGCCATGTACCTCTAGTTAGCTCATATGGCCCATATGTTTTACAAAAATACCTAAGAGTACACTTAGTTAATGCCAAGACGAGACCGTGCCCACGTTCTACACTGCCCTAAGTTTTTCTACAAAACCCTGCAGCCTCTCTGGGTGTGTTCTTTTTAGCAGTATTAAGCAGAGTAATCGGGATTTTGTTTGTGTGAGATTGTGGAAACACCTGGTCACCTGATGCTATCCCAGCATAAGAATTCCATGAAATTTGATGAAATAGAAGTAATGGTGAGACTTTACTGAAATGTAATACACGATAAAAGCAGTGGGATTATTCTTCCTAAAAAGGAGAGTTTTTGTTTTTTATGTCAAGTCCACCACACCAGCAGCATTATGAAGCACTGCAGGCAGCCATCAAACTAATGGAATATTTTCTGAGTTTGCCAACGATTCTGAAGTGTGCCAGAGAGGAAAAATGGAGGAAGAAAGACTTTAATAAGTACATGAGTAAGTAGCAGCACCAGGAATCTACAAGTCTGATTAGCAAATTGTGACGAATGTGTAAATAAAACAACTTTTTTTGCTTGAAAGGGCTCCATTCACAGACATATCAAAGCTTGTTAGATGTCACTGGCTAGATGCGAAGAATAGCGCTCCAGAATAGATGAAGTATAACAAAGACAAAAGTCTACATAAGGAAGTTGAATGGACAGCAGAGGCATGAAGAGCCAAGAAGGCAAGCGTTTGTGTTGCATGTGCCTCTGGTTTCTGACTTTCAGTCACTTTTAGGTTAGCTATAAGCAACAGAACTATTAAGATTAATGTTTAGCAAAACATTTTTTCAGAACATTGTTGTTTGCCTTATTACATTACTGTTATAGAGCAATCTTCACCTTTGAGCAGGAAACGTTTCCATTTTATTGGTTCTGATTTATTGACAGCAGTGAGATAAACAGATCGAATCTGAGTACAGTCTATTGTTAAAAAAGAATTCTATCGAACTGCCCTGTATGCTGAAAAGTTTATGCTACTGGGTTTCCAGTGTCTTAAATGCCAAGAGTCTCTGGTCATATGTAACAAGTAAGGCGAGAGTCCACCCTAATGTAACAAAGTGGAGGCAAATGCATGTCGAGAAAACTGCCCAATGCTCATAAAAATTGCAAAAACTCATGGTCTACATCTCAGTCTCTATGGGCCTCAGTTAGTATGTTAAACATGACAGTTTATGACAGCGTGCTTAGAAAAAAGCTGAACAAGTATGGCTTGTTTTGAAAAGGATGCCAGGAGAAACCCTGTTCTCTCTAAAAAGAACAGGACAGCACAGCTTAGCTTTACAAAGCTACACCTGAACAAACCACAAAACTTATGGAACAATTAACTGTGGATAGATGAGACCAAAGTGGAGATGTCTGTCCATAAGGGACAGCACCACGTTTTGTGCAAGCCAAACACAGCATATCAGAACAGCCACCTCATACAAACTATCAAGCACAATGATGGATGGGTAATGATTTGGTTTTTTTCTTTTTCAGCCACAGGACTTCGGCACCCTGCAGTCTCTGAGTCGATTATGAAGTTTTATGTATGCCAAAGCACTCTAGAGTTAATTGTGAGGCTGTGTTTCCAAAGCCAAAACTGGGTCATTGAACAGGGCAATGATCTCAAGCACAGGATCAAATCCTCACAGGAAGTGATGCACAGCTAGGTGGTGGTGAGAGATCATAGAAGGTAAATGACAATCCATGTCTTCAGATGACTATGGATGTAATAACCATTGATGATTGAAAGGGGGCAGAATTCAAGATAAACTTTTCTCTACTGCCAGATGAGTATGTGAAGTGACTACCAATGACACTGAAGAAAACCGGGTCATAAATACATTAGACGGTTACTTTAGCAACCGGAGCGACCAGCCGTCAGCTTCAAAAGCGAAGTGCAAAGAGTTCCAGTGTTCACACTGCTTAAGAAAGAAAAAATAACACATTTTACTGAACTGAAGTCATTTCTAGAGGAAGAGTGGTCGAAATAATAAATTTATACTAACTTTACATTCCAGTATAAAAGGCCTTTAGGTGACTGCTGTGTTTTGGCACTAATAAAAAAAAAACTTCATTTAAATCGAGTCTCATAGAAAATGGTCACTTATCACAGTTACTGCTGCTAAAGGTGCTTCTACAAGCTGTTGAATCATGAGGTGTACTTGCCATGTCCTAATTGCAGTATTGAAAAATGACACAGTAAGCTTCTTTATTATTATCATCACTCAAACCATGATGGAATGGAGCTTCCTTGGATGAAAATAGCTCCCCACATCCTCAACCACAAAAGGTTAAGAGCCCAACACGAGCCTGCTGCCCACTCGACTGTCATTGTAAATGAATATTCAAGCTCTACCTTCCTGAGCACAGCTATCTCTTGTTCCATTTCTGCTGAGTCTCTCTGGGCTTCCTGTCTGTTCTACTTTAGGGAGGGAAACTCAATCTCAAGGCCAGTGTCAACAGCTCTCAATAGGGACTCCGTGTCTGCTTCGCCCCAGACTTGGCCACAAAAGTCACAGCCTGTAGGAATGCATTCATGGAAAATGCGGTGATCAAAATGTAAGGAGGAAGACACCGTATGGTTATAAATTTAAAATGGAACTGTATTCGGATTGTTGCGAGGATAAAACACTCTGACTCAACTAATTATTTCAATAAACTATTATTTTCGGAATGATAATTTCAAGTGCTTTCTGTAGCCATTAGCATTAGTGACACTATTAACGAATACTCTTGCACTCTGAATGTGTATTGTCCACTTTTATCAGACCATGAAGAGTGGACGAGTGTCGACTTGCTAGTGCAGCCAGTAATCTTTTCCCAAACTCTCTTGAACTGTGAATCATAGCTTAGCGACCACAACAAAGCACGAGAGGTCACTCAAGCACTGAATTTCTCCACATGACGAAGCAATGTCCAAAATGTGGTCTGTGGTTTTAGCAGGTTTTTCAAGCAAAAGTGTGTTTACCCTCGCTTACATAGGATACAAATATTAGCAAACTCGGCTAACTAGGTACTGTTTGCAATACTATAACATCCAAGTGTTATTTCAGATGGTAAAGATTACAGGTCATATTACAAAAACAAGTTTATTTTTCTTTATGTCCTTCTTCCCTTCTTCTCTTTGTCACGTCTTTTTTCTTCTTGCCAAGAAAATGTGTTTGGCACAACAGTGCATTCAGATCATGATTCTGCTTGCTAGCACTACCAGACAGGTAAAAGTTTAAAAAAGGTTTTAGGTACATACAGTATATTTTTACATCCTTTGTAGACATAACAGTCTGATCTACCATATTTCTAGAACTAACTCACTGAAACTGATGAAACACGAGTCATTTAGAAACATCAGCGATAACATTTTTATCTTCTAGATGAAACGGTAGCATTAGCTCAATTATTAGCTTCCTTTTCAACAACCAAAACCACGATAACTGATCACAAATCTGAAGGCTGATTTTCTCTACCTGTGCTTGCGATTGAGGTCATATCTAACCCCTTCTACTAAGATCTTATTATTAGACTTTTATGTATGCTACACTTATTATTTACAGTATATTGCTATATTTAGCTTATAGATGTCGCAGGTGAGACAAGAACAAATAAGAGATCAACAGAAACTGCTGAACGGTTTCTGCAAATCTGGCACAAATTAAAAGCAGGGAAGAAAAACTCCTTTTAAAGATGCTTCTGGTTTTTATGAAAGCGAGTGGATTTCTGAGCAGTATCTGGTACCACTGAATGTGTCATCCATTCCATTATGTGAACGTCTCATGTGGTAGCAGTGGAAACCTCACTACTTTCTTGCTGCTCTGTCTCCACGATCATTTAGTCAGTCACAGCCGCAACTTGTTGAGACGGAGGATCGGATCCTTTAATCGGCAGGCTTCTTCACTAACCAATGACATTCCCCCTCCCAAATCTAAAGCAGGATTATGTTTTTGCTCACTAAACCCACTTCAGCAGCCTCCTCAGCCTGATGCATTACATCATCCAGCTATGGTCACACACTACTGCTACTGTTGACACATAATGACCCCTTTAGGTCAAATAGCTATCACAGTTGACATTAACTTGAGTCTCTTAAAGTCTGTAAGTTTATGAATGTCACCAATTTACTTTAAGCCCTTAGTTGGAGGCTTTTGTGACCCCTTCAATTTTCTGCCAGATTCAGTCCAAGGTAGTGACAGTGTTTTGCTGCTGCCAGTGGATTATCTTTGTAGACAAACCTACAACAGCTTAAACATTTTTTTTAGATGAACTATTAACAAACCTGCATTTCTCATTGCTTGTGTTGTGGTTGTAGAGATAGCTGTCAAGCCTCCACCCTCCACTATCAGATTTGAAGACTTTCTAAGAGAAACTGTGCCGTGATGCTGCAAGCCACATACATTCCCAAATGTTTTAGGACAATTTCCACATCCTCCAAAATTTAAAGATCATTTATTTTTCCATCAAATACATTCGACATACTGTAATTTTGCTAATCCTTTATTCCTTAAACATAAGGGGCACTGTGTGTGCCCACTAAAATGGATGGATGTACAAAGTGGGCATTCAATTTCAAACTCTGGATTCACAAATGGTTGCAGAGGAGTCTTTGTGAAAGCATATGCGAAACTGGTTTAACATGCACACGTGTTGAAGTCTACAACTTTTCAAGGATGTAGACTGTAAATGCAGCAATATGCTTTTGTGAACATCACCTAGTGTTTTCAAGTGTAACCATTTCATCTGAAGTTGATTTGGATCTTCAGTGTGGCAGTTTTAACAGGCCACCCAATGTGAAGTTCCAGCCCAGAGTTACACAGTTTCTTAACAAACCACTAACTGAGGAACGACTCAGACGCCTGTGTCTCTGCCTGCTAATGAGTTGCTTGGACCATTTTCTGAATCATTTGAAGTTTATGAATCGCAACTAAATACTAGCTGTTAGCAGTGTCTAATGATAAGTTACTATATTCAGTATAGGACTACCCACTTTTTGCTTCCAAAATTGCATCTGTCTGTCCTATGTATTTATTATGATTATTTCAGGTAACAGTCCCGGGTCTTCTTTCTCATATTTTTAGTGTAATCATGCGGCACATGTTTTAAGTTGGTGAAAGGTCTAGAACACAAACCCAGACTCAGTGTCCGGATAGTTCTACAGTGAAGACATGCTGTTACAATAGCTGCAGTGTGCAGTTCAGTATTGTCTCACTGAAATATGCAAGACCCTCTCTTAAAAGGATGTGATCTAGATGGGAGCATACGTTGCTGTAAAAGCTGGATATTTCAGCACTCATGCTGCCTTTCCAGATATCCAAGAAGCCAGTTCTATAGGCACGTACATCCTTATCAGAGATGCAGGCTCTCCTCTTTGGAATTTTAAACTTTGATTAATCTGACCACAGAACACTCTTCATGTTCAGAAACAGTGATTTCTGCACGTCTGTGGAGTGATTTGCTTGACAGAATCATGTCTGTTTTTAATGCATTGATGCCTGAGGTCTCGAAGACCACAAGCTTCTAATATTGATTTTCAGCCTTGTCACTTGTGCACAGAGATGGATGTTCTCCAGCTTCTGGGTCTTTTGATCATAGTATGTACTGTAGCTCATGAGATATTTAAAGTCTTTGGAATTTGCAGATACATTTGTCAGCTATACACTGATGAACCTGTTCCCATCTTTACTTCTGAGAAACTAAGATGCACTTTTCATACTCAGTAATATTACTGACCTGTTCCCAGTTAAACTTTTTAGCTGCAAAATATCCACTGTTGAAAGTTATTGTTATCCATATGACCTAAAACTGGGTGTTACCATTGGGAACCATAGTTTGGATTGGAGCATCCCTTTGATTAAATCTATAAGCACCACTCTCACATTTACAAAGGTCCATATGTATTGACTCAGTCAATGGATCTGATTCTAATATGGTGGTTTGTAAATCACTTATAAATTATCAAATCTCAAACAGTAACTATAACTACAGGGAAGTTCAAAGATAGCAAACCAAGCCCTCACCTCTGAGCTCAGTAGCAGCAGTGTAGTTGGATGAAGCTTTCCAGCGAGCCTGATGCTTTTTAAACTCCTGCACCCGGCACATGTAGAGCCCCCGGTCCCCCTCGGACACGTTCAAGATAACCAGCTCAAAGATCTTCCCCTGTTTCACCACTGTCAGCTTCATCTTTGGCCATGGGAAACTTTTTGTGTAGTTGCCATAGAAACGCTCCTTCCTCATATTGACACGGGCGATGAGGAGTTCGTCTTCTGGTTGATCTGTGCCCGCCGGTAGAAAGGTCCATTTAACCACAGGTAACGCTGTGTTGCGACGTCGCTGGGAAACAACACAAGTAAGTGTGATATTTTCTCCCTCCTGGGCCACCGTGAAGGGAGAAGGGGTGATGGTGGCGTTGATGGCCAAACACAGATCTGTAGAAACGAGTAAGAATTACAGCATATATTATTTGGACTGTTGGATGCCATTGGCTGCAGGTTGTTTAACAAAAACAATTGTGGCTTCTGTAAAATAATTCAGAATTTAAGTGATTAAGATTAAGTTAACGAACATGGTGCAGAATTCAAGTCTTTGCAGAGATTAGTTGTTCTAATACTTGCTTACTTATGAACACGTTCAAAAAGCCATCTTTAAAGTAAACATTTCAACTTGCACCAATGCATCTGTAATCTTTTAGTAGCAGTATTTCTTTAATGTGCTGTAATATAAAACATCACTTCATGGAATTACGTGCAATTTACAACATTTTAAAACTTTTTTTTGCTGTTTTTTTCTCTGTTAAGCCACTCAGCACTGACCCATGAATCATTCGAGCATAAAGGAGGCACCTGAGCCACTGTTGTTTTTATGTGTAACACCTAAGTAAGTTTAGGCACCTTGGTACCCATAGCAACATAATTTGTTCCCATTTCTTTAGCTAAACCTTGCTTAGCAATGATCTGAAGCAGATGAACGGTGGTTCAACGGTGGCTGTGAATGTTATTAATTTGGACCCAGAACTGACTAATAACGTGAATCTATTGTGAACAACTTTTAAAATGAGACGCTCAAAGTCACTGCATCGCATCAAAAGATCATAAAAGTGCTCTGAAAAAAGTTTTAGTTTTGGGGGGTCAAAGCTGTACCGTTCACAAAAAGTGTAAAAAGTGTCCATATTGTATCAAATGTAAGTGTGGGCAGCCTAGTGTTATTCATCAGTAGAAGAATACATCAGTGCATAGTTGGCTTGAATTTAGCTTTTGATAGTAAATGCACTGAGAAAGAACAGCCATGAGCATCACAAATCAGAGCTAAATATCTACACACTCCACGGTGAGTTTGTGAGTTTGTTGTTGCTCAGCAGCTTTCTTCCCTCTCAAGCTGACAGCAGTGTTGTTTTTGGCAGCTGTGATGACATACGTGGGATGATGGTTGAGGAACAAACTTTACTGCTGCGCGTGTTGTATGGCATTATATATGACACTTCTGCTTTTGTCAACTTTGGGCACATTTCACAATCCCCATTTTCCACGACACGCAAGCGTTTTACTGTCAAACAAGTCGCATGCTTTGAGCGCAGTGCATAATTACAATCAGGGCTTTTCCCCCCAGTTTTGTCTTTTATTTGGTCTTGAGTGACAGAACAAAACAAGGAAAATATAGCTTAGAGACTGTAAAGTGCAGCTGCTGTGATGAGTTACTTAAATCGCCTGAAAAGAATGTGAAGGTGAAACTGTAAAGTCTGTTTTACTTTCAAACACACACACAAGGAAAACCACCAATTTTCACTCTGGAATTCCCTCCAATCTGTGCAAAGATATGCTGCGTTGATAAACTGTGTATTCTATTGATAACACACTCTCTAATCACACAAAGCTGCAGAAACTGGACAAAGACATGCAGTGCTGACTTTGAGTCCACAAACCTTCTGAGATAAACGGGAATATTTTTCACCACCTATTTATCCATCACTCTAAAATCTTTCCCGATTTTGAGATGTTTTCGTCTAAGTTTCTCTGAAAAACAGTGGAAAGCATTTTGTCTCCACCACATCCACTTTGACATGAAGCAAAGTAAACTTTTTCCTACCTGCAAACAGAACTCGGGTCAGGAAAGCCAAGACCACAGAGGAGATCTTCATTTTCCACAACTGCAACCTCCATAAACTCTCAGTTAAATGCATGTGAAGAAAAGAAGCCCCAGGTTTCCTCCTCCTCTTCTTCTCCTGCGCCTCCGCCTCTCCAGCTGAGGCGTGTAACATGACACACTGGACTCTCTGTTTCTAGTCAGAACCTCCCCTAATCCCTCCCACTTATGTCACACTCAGTGGGACCACATTTGGCAGGCTCACATGAGCACATTTGCACATATAGAAACAAGCAGGTGAGCATATGTGTGTGTGTGTGCGTGTGTGTGTGTGGGTGCATGTGCATGCACCATCTCTGGTTCTGGTAGGAGGACTGGGAAATGTAATTTCCTGTGCAGGAAGGAGGGTGGGGAGGGGAGTGTTGTTTAGGTTGACGCTGAGCAAATCACACTTCCAGCTGTGGAGGACAGTAGCCACAGACCTCAATCAGGGCTTTTATTTTAGAACACACACACACACACACATGTGCTGACACAGAAGAAGGAGGGGGAGGGTTGGTTGCAGACTCTGTGTGCGGGAATCTTTGCATTAATTCAATTTTTCCTAAAGCGCTTCACTGGGGCAGTAGTTCGTCCTGCTTTCACAAAGATCCCCAGACACTCGTGTTTAATATTGTGTCTTTGCAGGTCTGTGTGTGTTCATATCTCGAAATTCTGTAATTTTGTGCTGGTAACAAGATCGCCTATGAATTTTTGTACATCAGTCTTTCTGCTTGTTTGCACTGTTGGAACACTTTGCCGGCTTTTATCAAACCTCAGAAAGCAGCGCTAGGATGATCTGGGACATTTCTGATTTGTAGATAAAGGACTGAGGCCTCTTTAAATGCTCCTGGTCTGGCGACAGTTTGACCAGCCTGGATGTTCCTCTGACAAAGACGTCCCCACTTTGCGAAAGCTCTAGAAGCTCCTGGAGTCAAAATGTTGGCCAGTCACAGAATATGCAGTAAAATAAACAAGTACACACATATAAATAATCTAAAGATTTATATTCTCACAAATGTCTAAAGTGTGAATAAAAATATTGCAGTGGTTGAGCCAAAGGGAGAACAAAGCAGACCATCCAACCCAACCCATCAGCTGGCTTTGTTGAGTATGCTGAGAATGATGAGTAAGAGCTTCAAATGTGTGAATCTCTGCTCCATAGAGAGTGATACAGAGTATCAAGTAAACAAGATGCATACATTATTAGAACCATGCCACAACCAGCAGCACATCTCCTTCTAATCTTAATGGAAAAGGTGTAACTTCCAACACTTTCAACTTTTTCCCCCCAACAGTTTCTTTATAAGAACTGAAAGAGCTCAGTCACACTGGCCAGGGCAGTTTAGAAACAAAACAAACAAATGGCTCAAAGACCCTAAAATGGATAAACGGATAAAAGTGGGTCCATTTCTGCAAACAAACCCTTTCACTCACCAGCCCTTTGATTCAGTTCATTGCCTGTTAGCAAACAGACAGAGTATAAGCATACGGTGCAGGTCTATAAATGATATGTTTCTGCAGAGTATTGAATAAATAGGTGAAATGAGAGCTCAATATTCTTATGTTCCAGATGTTCCTAGTTTTCATCTGGGTGAAAGTGCAAAAGTAGTTCAGTGACTGTGTAGTAAACATTGTGACTTCAGGATTGACAACATCTGCATGTTATTACTCCGTGTCTGTGTGTAAGGTTTCCAGGATATTAGACGGGGTTTTTAATGAGTTCTTCATGTGTCTCTGAGCTGGAAAAGGCAATCCCACAAACTTGGCAAAAGACTCAGACTTCTGATTTGGGTGATATGGATCTTATAGTATGGACATGGAAAAATGCCAAAGTAATGGATCTACAAACTGAACACTAACTCTGCTTACAGTGAGTGCAACAATAGAAGACGTTTCACCTTATACATAATCTAAAGTGTTTACAATTTTAATATTGACATGTTATAATAATGATACAGGTCAGATATTCAAAAACAAATGTATCATATGTTATTTTATTTATATTCCTGTGCCTGTGAGAGTTCACTGTGATTATAGTCCAGAGACATGGATGTTAGGGTAACTGGTACCTACAAATTGGCAGATGTAATTGTCTTTCTAAGTTAACCCTGCGACAGGCTAGAGTCCTGTCCACGCTGTAGCACAGTCTCTTCCCTCCTTTGCAACCCTGAACTGGGCAAACCTGGGTGATGTGGTGTGATTAAATTTAAGCAACTAGAATGCCAGAACTCAAGTGAAAGCTCAGAAACAGCATTTCATCATTATAATTTCATTACTTTTTATTATTTGTTATTACCCAGCCACTCGAGTGCAGTACTGAAAGGCTCCACTGTGGTTGTTGGCAAACATCGCCCCCTTGTGGAAAAACTGCCAGCTGCGTCTTTCCGGGTGCGTGGTGTTACATAATTTTTGTGCAGCTTGTGTGTCAGTGGAGCCTATAAATGATCTGAACCTATTTATAAGACCTTTAAAGCACACCAACGTTCCACAGACAAATAAAACACAACAAAAGCACAAAGCCAGTCTTCTTTAGATATTTTTTTTTATGAACATCATTATAACAAATGTTACAGAACAAGTAAAAGAGGTAAAACTCAGTGTTGAAATTCTGCAACAATTCCAACACTGAAAAACAAAAAAAGGCCGCCAGGTTGATGTTTCGCTTTTAGCAGGGTTGACAGCATCGTCACTGTGCCGGACCTCTGTCATCACACGGCCCTGGACACCGCTGCATCAGAACGTTCTGATTGGCTGAGATGGCTCAAAGAATGCAACTGAGGCTGTGGTTGAGAGCAGATAAAATTTAAGGCCATGTGCACCAGTTGATGCAAACATTTCTCTTTTTAAAAACTATTTAGACTCAATCATGTCTTCCTCACTGACATTTATAAAACACAACAGAAGACAGATGAGCTACACTGTGTTTATCTGAGGAGCTTGAAAGAAAGTGAGTGGACTTGTTTCCTTGAAGACGTTTCACCTCTCATCCGAGAAGCTTCTTTAGTACTGAGACCAAATGGTGCAGAGTCCCAGCTATTTAAGCCCTAGTGGGAGTGGGAGTCACATGAGTGGCAGATCTACAGCCATCCCCTCTGTTCAAAGATCACAGTGGACATACATGGCATCTTTCACTCTTTCAAACCATCTGTCCTCTCTGAACATTGGCATCTTTGAAAAATTGACCTTTGACCTTTAAATGCAGCTGAGACAGCTGAGTCTTGTACTGTCAAGGTGGCTCTTCTATGTTGTGCCATGCATTTATGAAGTGGCTGTTGGGTTTCTCCAATGTAGACGTCTGAGCACTCCTTGCTGCACCGCACAGCATAGCATACATTACGTTGTTTAGTTCTAGCAGCTAGATAGTGTGCTGGTAAGACTACATTCCTTTGGAGTGGGAATTACAAGTTCGATTTCCGCCCGGTATACAGTAAGGGTCCTGGCTTGACCCCCCCATGCTAAAAAAACCAAACCCTGGAATGGCACGGCTATGGCTGCAGCTCGGACACAAGCATTACACTATATGTTGTACTGTGTATGTGATAAATCGTGATAAGTCGCTTTGTCCCTGGGATGTACCAGATTTTGCCTGAGGTTGTGGCTGGGTCTGAAGTGCACTGGGGTGCCATGAAGAAGCGTTGTAAGGTTTAAATAGCTCGAATGAAAGGTGAAACGTCTTCAAGTACAGACGCTTTTCTTTCCAAGCTCCTTAGATGACCATGACCTGGATGACTGAGAACCTACACAGACATGCGTTGTGTTTAGTCTTATTGTACACAACTAATTTATGAGGTTAACCACCCTACCTCTGAAAATCTTCTCATGTTGACATCTGTAAGGAAGCAGGGGGGAAAGTTGCACATTTTAAAGATGCGTGATGCATTTAATGTGGCATACTTTTGCATTGAAAGATTATTTTTGCAAGTAGTAAGTGGCTGTAATATAACCTCACAGTCCATCTCACCTTCATTGTTTTGACTCACTTGCTTCCTAATGATGCAGATCTTTGTTATAATGAATACAGCAACTAACAACAGGCCGATCCCACCTCCGATCAAAACATACTTAATATCTGAAAGAACAACCAGAGGAAGCCAAGCAGCCATTAACAAACAAGGTAGTGATGAACGATTGAGTAAAGGAATCCCAGTTAGAAAGTTTAACTATAATTTAGAGAAGTAAAACCAAAATCCCTCACATGAAGACCGCTAGTACTGCTTTTTACTGATAGTCACTAAATGGCTCTCATTTTATAGACAGCTCTCATTCAGCTGTCTACAAAATTAGAGCTCAAATTGAAAGCTAATGCTGAATTACTCTGAACGGGGAATGATTCCTTTGAACTGTGCTTGGAAATAAACAAACCCACGAGACCTGGGTCACTCCAGAAAGCAGTTACACTCATGACTAAACACCTGCGAAGGAACAAAACACAGTTTGGGGAATGCCAGCTCATGTTTGCCCCTCCTGATATTCTGAAGAGTGTGTGTGTGTGTGTGTGTGTGCGCATGTGAAAGAGGAGAAGGAAGAGAGTAGATGTTTGATTTCACAACTTGTTTACTTCTTGTAGGAGTAAAGATCTGAGGGTCACGCTCCTCCTGCAAATTAAATTGCATCATCGGCGTTTGCAATTTGAATCCTGAACATTTCTAGGAAGCATTCAGGGAAATGGGCTACTGCTGGTCAGAGTGAGAAATCCCTCACAGGCAACTTCAACTTTACTGCCAGTTACTGGTACAGATGATCACTGATTCAGAACCAAAATGATGGGAAGATTCAATTGTTTAACATTTGAAATCTGACAAAGATTCAGGTGAATGTGCATGAGAAGTTCAACATACATCAGTAATAGTTCACAATCAACTATTAGGGAGCTGCAAGCATTGCAGTTTATTGTTTTTGGGGCTGCATAGTCACAGACTAGTCTAAAAAGCGCTAACAATGGGCATGTGAGCATCAAAACTGGACCATGGGGCAATGGAAGACTGTGGCCTGGTCTCATGAATCATGTTTTCTTTTACATTATGTGGGTGGCCGGATGCCGGTGCAGATTTGTCTACATTCCCTGCCTGGGGAACACCTGGCACCGATGTGCACCATGGGAAGATTTGGGCAATGTTCTGCTCGGAAACTTTGGGTCCTGCCATCTGTGTGGATGTTACTTTGGCACATAAAACCTACCTAAACATGGTTACAGACCATGTACACATTTTCATGGAAATGGTATTCCCTGTTGGCTGTGGCCTCTTACAGCAGGATAATGCTCCCTGCCACAAAACAAAAATGGTTCAGGAATGGTTTGAGGTGTTGACTTGGTCTCCCCAGATATCATCTTGAGCTTCTCTGGGTAGACAAAAAAGTCTGATCCATGGAGGCCCCACATTGCAACTTACAGGACTTGAAGGATCTGTTGCATATTAGTGGAGATACCACGGCACACCTTCTGGGGTCTAGTGGAATCTATGCCTCAATGGGTCGGGGCTGTTTTGGCAGAAAAAGGAGGACCAACACAATATTAGGCATCAGTGGTCATAATGTTATGCCTGATTGGTGTATGCACCCATGTAATATATGAACTAGAGTAATCAAACAAAACTTTCAGAACTTCGAAAGTTTATGTAAGTGCAGCCAGAGAAGAAGTTCAGTTTCTCTCCAGTTAATATTGCATCAGACTAGAATGCACATCAATGTTTCCATCTTAAATATCAGCTTCAGATGACATATCACTGCGACTGATGCAAAGAGATAAATACTGAAGATTGATCTTAGGCAGATGAGTCTGATTACACACTTGATGAACAGACATAAGTATCATGTCATCACATCCTGCTCATGCTCACAACAGCAACGATGACAGAAGAATCAGCAAAAACACACATTTAGGCTCAATGAAAGCAGCAGAGCATATAACCTGGTCTCCATAACGAGCTGATCTAAACCCATATGGGATAGGTTGGGTTAGACCAGAGTTTAAGAGTGAAGAAAGTGTCCTTCAATTGACATTTGGGAAAGCATTTTAGGTGAAATCCATGTGAATTCTCTTGCGAGAGAATACTGTATTCACACCGGCAGTAAAAAATAAGAAATGGACTAAAAGTCAAGAAGGGGCTTTGTGAAACATCCTTTCGTGTCAATCAAAGATGAGCTGGCCTCAGTTGTGTTTTTTCTTTTTGTTTTGCTTCACCGCTGCAAAGCAGCAGTGAAGCATCAGTAAGCTTCAGTGCTCTCCATGCTCTGTAACTTTGTCACTTGCGTGAATTGAGCTGAATTAGGAGGGCATGAAAATATCAAACGGTGGATGCTGGAATCTTTTTTTGTTTGCACTCTTGTGTTTGCTATATATGGCTATTTTATGATTGAGATATTTAAAAAATAATAATTTTCTGCAATCCCCAAATAGTAGAAATAAAGAAAAGCCACAAAGTGCAGATGTGTCCAGATATTTGACTGGTACTGTAAAATCAAAACAATCTGAATGGGTAGACTGGGTAAATAATTACTGGACAGACTGACTCTTAAATGATTGACTGTGAAATATAAAAAGAATGACACATAATTTAACATCAGTCAGAGAAATCTGCAGGTGTTTTGCGGTCTTTAACTTGAGCTTCAACCATAATCCACCTTAAAATTGTTATGTTGTTATTGTTACCCACCTAATGTTTCTGAATCTGCGCCGTCTCCTCTCACACTTGTCAGCAAAAACTCTGAAAAACATTTTTTTCCAGTGAGATTATTTTCAGGTCACAAAAACAGGCCGCTCAAGACAAACAGGAAGGCAGTAACGCCACAGTGAGGTCGCTTCTATCAGATAAGGCGTCTCAACGTTGTGTGCAGTTTACAAAACAAGCAATTGCACAACATTCATAAATTATGAAGTGTGTTCATGTAAATGCAGTGCTTTAAAAATAACGCTGGAGAATAGGAAATGCATTGAAGGCCAGTCTAGAACTTTGACTTGGGTTTTAACCGTTGAAGATATGAGCTATTGTCTAGCAAGCCTGCAGTGGTTAGAGAGGTTAACCTGACTCCTTCCCTCCTGCTTCAGATAACATAAGCTGAGTGTTATATAACAGATGTACTTTTAACAGAAATGCAGTCATTGATACTAATGTGAGGGGCTACAATGTAGCTTGCCATCACCAGTGTGTGAATGGGTGAATGACTGAATGTAGTGTGAAGCACTTTGGGGTCCTTAGGGACTAAGTAAAGCACTATACAAATGCAGGCCATTTAGCATTTTACTTTAGAACAAAAGGATAAACTTTAAATACCAGATTTATAATAGTCCTTTAAATGTAGTAGGACTACAACATGAACATGATAAAGGCCCGTATGTGCATCAGACAGTTTTTGCATAGCTGACTGATGTTTGTCTATCACCAAATATGTTTCACATTAGTAACAGTTCGGAATTTCCCAGTTATGAATGCCCTTTGTCCTGGCATGGCCTAGGCCTCAGTTTGCTAGATTTGATCTGTTACCTATATTAAAACCACATTTACCACTTTGATTGAAAAACCTTTTTTTTTCCAGCTTAGGCTGAACCAAAGCTCTTATTTCCACAAAAACAATAGAAAAAAAAAACCAATTACTGAGTAATTCTTTTTGTATTTTTGTTTTTAGGGTTCATAAAAGTTCACGAAATGTCAAAGCATAGGTGATTATTACATGCTAGCACTGTAACCAGTCAAAGATAAGTCTGTTGCTTTGCACTAAGTAGCAGGCATAAGTATACAAGCTTGGGCTCCAAAGAAACTACATGGCAGCAGCCAAAATGACAACACTTAGGCTTATCTATATTTTTTTCGGTAGCTGGTTGTGTGCCCATAAGTTTCAGTTACCCAATTCCTTCACAAAGTTTCAGGCCAACAGAAGGAGTGACATACATCATCCCTGTTTGGTGCATTAAAGCTGCAAGACCAGACATGCAAGACCAGACATGGGCAGAGCACAGGAAGAAAACACTGAAATTTATGACACCCCTGAGCCAGGCACTCAGTCTCCAGCTGCTCCTTCAGAGGCCAAAATAAGTGGAATGGTGCTGTGTGAGGTTAAGTATATAACTGCAGCAGAGTGCTGCTGAAACAGAGCACACATGCTCAGCAATTGGCTCTCTTACAGATTGGAACCATGAGTCACATTCAAGGGGCAGCTCTTAGACTCGGTCTGCTGTTACCATAAGCCAGATGATAAATGAGAAGCAAAGGAAATAGATTTTCAGCAGAAACCAGCAAGTGTGGGTTAAATGCCTTGCTGAAGGACACAAGCAGTAGTTGGATGATTGTACGACTGGCTGTTGCTGGGGTCAAACCTGTGACTCGTCAGGAAAAGATCTATGTGTTATTTATCGGTCTATGGCAATTGCTGCTTAACACATCCTGAGTGCTGCAGGACTGAGTAAGATAAAATTTCAAGTGAACAGACTGTATGACCTCTTATATAATGTGCCATATCCAGTAGTTACAGGAGGCACAGTCTGACTGTTCACTAAGGGTTTGACTCAGGTCAAATGGCTGAAAATATTAATACCATGTACATTACAAATTAATATAAAAAAAAACATTGCGTGAATATATCATAAAGGAGTAGATGGAGCAAACAGCAGAATGTGTAAGAGATATTCAGACTGTAATATTTCAAACTGAGACTCAAAGGCTATTTCATGGGCAGAAGTGGGCAATTCCTTCGTTATGTCATTATCAATTAAGTAGGTAAAAGGTTTTTGAGTTAATTTGAAGTATGTTGCTTGCATTTAGAACAGACAACATGTAGTCAAAGGAGCTCTCCATGCAGGTGAAATAAGCCACCCTCAAGTCGTGAAAACAGAAAAAACCCATCTGGGGAAATTGCTACAATATTAGGAGTGGCAAAATCTGTAATTTGGTACATCCTGAGCAAGAAAGAAAGCACTGGTAAACTCAGCAACACAAAAAGAGCTGGACGTCCATGGAAGACAACAGTGGTAGAAGATCGGAGAATCATTTCCATGGTGACGAGAAACCCTTTCACAACAGCCATCTAAGTGAACAGCACTCTGTCTCATCTATGGATGCACCCAGTTAAACAAGCTTGTAAACTTTAGCTGATACCTCAGCACTCCAACTTTCTATCCAAATAAGGTCAATTTTGCCTCCAACAAATACTAAGATGGTAAAGGACGAAGTGCAAAATCAAGAATTCACAACCCATCTTAGCAGTGCACGACTAATAGTTGTCCTGTGGACAGATTCCCCCACCTGAGCTGTAGATCTCTGCAGCTCGTCCAGAGTCACCATGGGCCTCTTGGCTGTATTTCTGATCAGCGCTCTCCTTGTTCGGCCTGTGAGTTTAGGTGGACGGCCTTGTCATGGTATGTTTACAGTTGTGCCATACTCCTTCCATTTCTGAATGATGGCTTGAACAGTGCTCCGTGGGATGTTCAAGGCTTGGGAAATCTTTTTGTAGCCTAAGCCTGCTTTAAATTTCTCAATAGCTTTATCCCTGACCTGTCTGGTGTGTTCTTTGGACTTCATGGTGTTGTTGTTCTCAATATTCTCTTAGACAACCTCTGAGGCCATCACAGAGCAGCTGTGCTTGTACTGACATTAGATTACACACAGGTGCACTCTATTTAGTCACTGGCACTCATCAGGCATGGCACTCATGTCTATGTAACTGACTGCACTCAGACCAAAGGGGGCTGAATAATTACGCACACCCCACTTTTTAGTTATTTATTTGCAAAAAATGTTTGGAATCATGTATGATTTTCGTTCCACTTCTCACATGTGCACCACTTTGTGTTGGTCTTTCACGTGGAATTCCAATAAAATTGATTCATGTTTGTGGCTGTAATGTGACAAAATGTGGAAAAGTTCAAGGGGGCCGAATACTTTTGCAAGCCACTGTAAACAATTCTTGGCCCGCTGATACTAAAGAGCCCAAAGTGTGCCAAGAAAATATCCCCCACACCATTACATATCACTACCTATACCTACACTATTCATGCTGCTGAATCCCTGATTCATGTTGTTTCATAACTCTTTATCTACATCAAATTCTGTTCCTACCATTGTGATGTGGCAGCAGAAAGACTCATCAGACCGGGAAATGTTTCTCCAATCTTCTGTTGTCCAGTTTTGGCGAGCCCAATGCGAGCTGTAGCCTCAGTTTCCTGTCTTAGCTGACAGCAGTGACACTTGGTGTGGTGTGCTGTAGCTTATCTGCTTCAAGGTTTGCATTCAAAGACTTACTGTTGCCTTCCTAGAAGCAGTCTGTCCATTCTCCTTTGATCTCTGATCGAAATACTCTTCACTTCAGCACGTTATCTTAATCAAACTACGCTGTCTGATTAAATACTTGCATTAATAAGCCGCTGAACCTGTTCAGAGAGTATACATGTACAAGTGCATACAAGCATGCATTGTACTCACCAGTTAAAAAGATAATCCTGATTGCTGCCAGCAAACATCCACGTGTCTTAAACACTCTCATCGTTCTTGCTGTCTGCAACACACTCACTGACTTCTTGAATTGCCTTTCAGCCTTTCATACAACAACAAAGCATTTCCTGAGCTTGTGGGCTTCAAAGCTTTGCTGACTAAAAGATTACATCTATCTTCCTTCTTTTGTATGTCACATTTCCCTGTGCATGTTAAATTGACAAATACAACTTCTGGGTGTTATTAGTTGCAGTGTGCTGTATTTCTGTTGCTTTATAATGCAAGTTTGCTACAAAAGTTTCATAAATTCCTCAGATGTGGTCAACAGTCTGTGTTTGTTGTTTGTGCAGTCAATTTGATATTCACACCCGTCTGTTTATTAATGAACATCATTAACTGTGTGGCACTGATCCGTTTGATACGCGTTGGCAGGTATTGTTGGTTGTTTGCGTCGAGAGATGTTGGCACGGTAAGCATGATGTTCCATTGGATTTATTTCTGTCACCAAGATATTACAGGTCAAGGTGTCCGCTCAGACCAAACTGGCACCAGACCAGCATTGACTTGCAGCGTACCATGAAGTCATGAAGTTGTCATGAATATTTTGGTAGAGCCATGGTTTAGCCATGTCTAACAGCTTCACGTCTTCTATGATGATGATTCAAGTGCATTTTTAAAATCCTTTTGCTTGAAAGTTACTTGCCTTATCAGCATTGGGGGTTTACATTACTACAGTAGTGGTGTAAGTCCCCCTCTGGGTAAGTCCCCCTCTGGGTAATAATGATAGTCTGTTGAGTCATTTCTTCCAACAGATCAAAGCACATTTCTAGCCTCAGCTGCAGATGAAAAAGAAATGTTTAACAAAACACCTTTAATGTCTATTATAATAACAGAGCAGCTCTGTAGTTTGCAGAATTTCCTTTCTGCAGTGACCTACTTGACTCTTTTATTTTCACTATGCAAATTTTCTTGAGAAATCAGTAGTCTTATAAATAATTATCTTATTATTAATTATTTATAATAATTATCTTAGAAATAATTATCTTATTACTGTGACAAAACAAATTTCCCACATGTGGGACTAATAAAGGTTATCTTATCTTATCTTATCTTAATTGTTACACAATATATTCCCTGTTTTAAGGGATGTCAGACATAGCAGTTACTCAGTTTGAGTTTATAATCAAGATACGAATGTAGCTGGTAAAACAACAAGTCATGTATCAGGTCTTTCTTGATGCTTTTTACCTATTTTTACCTTCACTGCACCTCCACTGTACATGATCTGTCTCAGCTGTCCTAGAATTCCCATACCTGGGTTTATTAGCCTGCCAGAACTTGAGGCCGGTTACCCCCTTTCCCTGCCTGTCCCAATTCTCAGCAGGCATGAAGAAGCATGATCCAGGCTGGTGTCAGATGTGGGTGTCAGTCATAATGGTAAAAACAAAGCCTGGATCTGGACTGTGAGGCACTGATCTTGTTTATTGGTTGTTGGTTTTTTTCCATTCTCTTTATGCACATCAGTCAATGCCTCTGATGTTCATATATATCCCAGTTCGACATATTTAAATAACCAGAGATAGGATTCTCATCAATGTGTATGCATAAACATTGTATACTTTGAACAGCACCACAATGAAAAAGTGTCTTTTTTAAATAATTTACAGTAATATTCTTCTATAAAACAGGCAGACCCTTGAAGTACTACAATTAACCAGAAATAACTTCTATGCAAGGGAAACGCATAGATGTGGTGGTTAGCACTGTTGCCTTACAGCAAGAAGGTCCTGGGCTCAGATCCACTATCTGGGTGTGGTCTGGAGTTTGCACGTTCTCCCTTATTAGTATGAGTTCACTTAATGGTGTTAGTTTAACTGGTGATTCTAAATAGCCCATAGATGTGAATGGTTGTCAGACTCGTGACCTCTTGAGGGTGTTCTCCTCCTCTCGTCCTATGACAGCTGTGATTGGCTCCAGTGGATAAATGGAAGAAAACGGATAGTTAGCTTACATGGATTTTGCATAACTGGTTTTCAGTCTCTGATATCAGATTTCTGACAAGTTTGAACAAACTTTCATGGAAAATTCCATCAGTTGCAAGCTGTCCAACATTCCCGTGTTAATTCCCACGTGTGCATCTATGCCAGGTTAAACAAATGTGTATGGAGTGTATGTATTTGTGGAAGTGCTCATATTTACTGTAGATTGTTTAGCCTAATGCTTTAAGACATTGTGTGAGCTGTTTGTCCATTTATCATAAATGCATACCTAAAAGAAAGGCTGGCAAGTGCATATTCCTTACAGTTCCTTACTATTGCAGGTCTCTGAATGCTTGAGCTAGCCAAGATGACAGCAGATAAAAAGTGAAATAGCCATGTCTAAATTAGCTTACTAAAATTACTTGATGTTTACCAGCTGCTGAAAAAAGTCAAAATTCCAGTTAACTGAGTTATTCCACTTAAAATAGGTGAAGCTATGGCTGTTGCAAAGGCTACAGTTGACCTATTTTTGGTGACTATATTTTCCCGTATAAAATAAATTTGAGCTGCCCAACGTTTCTCAAACACTCAACTTCCTCCATTTTGAGACTACACAAGGTTAACCACTACATATGACCTCACCTATCGACTTTCTCTGCCTCACAAAGGGTAACAAGTCAACAAAATTCCAGCTCTGTCTCATCGTAATCTCACAGCAACAACAGCTGCTGGTCCTAAAACTAGATTACTCAGTCACACAGAGTCTTGTAAACAGAGCTTCAACAACAAGAATGAGCCCAGCTCCGCCGTATCAGTCAGCAGACGTCTGCCTCCAGCTGCCAATCTCCACTTCAGGGACTTTGTGATGCAATATCAGAAAGCTTGTTTCCCCGGGAGACAGTAGCAGAATTAGTCAGCTGCTAAATGCTAGCGAGTGGTATAACCATAAAAGTGTACATCATTCGTCTTTATTGTCCAAGGATAAACCCAAACAATGGCTAATCTCTATTGACAGGAAGGCCTTGTCATGTTTTCAGGGTTGGCAAAGGTAAAGAGTGGGCCCATGTCTATCAGCCCTCACTGCCTTGTTATAAAAATAACCAATGACAGTGTTCATTTCATCCTGCCCCTCTGTCTTGCCCTGCCACTCGACACCCACTGGATATTCCAATGTGAGCAAGCTAGCTGGGCCCTCTGTTGCTGCTCAGTTTGGCCACACCGACTTGTGCGTCTATTTTGGTATCATTTGAGTTCACAATCAGAAGCCTGGCGACACCAGCGCATTCGAACATGGATCTCAGGGCTTGACTCACTTTGGTGAGCTTTCTTTATTTCTTCATCCACACCAGCGATTGACAACATTTAACTATAAACGTGTTCTCGACAGGCGGATCCTTGGATTCTACATTTTGGACTTGGTTTTATGCAAACCTCGGACTCTTAAACTCAGCATGAAAGACCCATCACCAAGGTGAGGGAGCAGTGTGATTTTTATATAAAGACATGTACCTTAAAACCTTTAAACTTTTCAAAGTTTTGTGCTAAACATTAATCTCAAAAATCGGACATACATTAGTTTTCTTACTCTAAAATAACCGTGTTTATTTATTTTACTTTCACATCAGATATACTAACATTGAGAACAATTAGGACAACTAAAATTACACTCCAGTGGTTTTTGCCTTTATACAGTATAGGTGACTTGGATAACTCATTCCTTGGGTATAAATACACAGGCAGATGCTGGGAAAGTACCGTGGCGCTAACTGATCTCTGCTTTAAGATGGTTGGCAAGTGAAGAGTCCTGGAAAGCCAAAGTCTTCTGTAAGTCTAGTCTAGGATACAGTAAAGCGACACAGTTTTGGATATTTAATCTGTTAGGTTCAGATAATAAAATAAAAGTAAATATCATAATATTCATTTATCTTATTTTTCTCTCTGTTTTAAATGTATCCACCTTTCCTGAAAATCATTCTTGACTGTGAATGTAAACACTTCTTTGGAGAGAGACCTGCTTTCCATTTATTCCATTTCAATGCGCTAAACATATCTATAATTCATGAAGTGTGTACGGTTATATTTGTCTCAATCAAACCTCTTATATGGAGAGAAATGGTTGTGTGAATAGTTGAAGACTTGAGTTATATGTCTGTGGCTATGCTCCCAGGTCAGGCCGTATAAATAGGTTAATGAGCTATTCTAAAACCTCACCCACATAGCTCAAGGAAGCTACAGTAGAGCAGCTGCTGCTGATCTGTGACACTGACTGACGATTTACTCACATTTCCTGCCTTCTTTTCTATAGATTCATGTCAATATTGTCATGCATCTAAAGCTTAGCAAAAAATATATCTAGATAACAGCTGAACAAGTGTTTGACATTTAAATGAAAGATCTTCTTCTTTTAAAGTGAATGTTGCATGTGAAGAATATCATTATTTCAAATATGTGGACACAAATAACAGAAATCTTCATATTATTCCTAAAAAAGGGAAGCATTTATTTTCATCCCATGCTTGGTGCTCACAGCTTAAGGCATCATGCGATGCTTAAAATAACTGCATGGTATGAAGTGTTTGTCTACTGCCTGCATAGTGACAGCATGGCTGTAGCCAGCACATGTTGTGTACATAAAGGTCATCAGTGCAGCGAGTTCAAAACCATTTAAAGTAATCATGTCAGTCAAACAACCATTTTTGGATTCTTGACTTGCACAAATGCTAACAGTTAACTGCTTAAACTGTGTGACAGTTAAACGGTTTTAGAAAAGCTTATGTGAAAACTAACACTGATTTCACTGGCTTGTTTTTTAGGAAATTTACGTAACCCACCGCTTTCCAGATGTCATCCTGAGCTGGAAGAAACTGGAACCTGCAGAGGAGAAGCAGCTGTACAGGAGGCACAGCTGGTGATGCAAAGACGCAAAGACAGTCGCTGACATCATGAGCTGCGTGGAAAAGCGACACATGAGCCATCGGGCAGGGAGCATGCTCCACCACCGCTTCCCCAATGGCTTCACGGACTTGTTCATGGACGAGACCGATCGGGAGGTTAGCACTCTCACCGATCGAGCCTTCCGAAGTCTCTGCGTTGGAGATGATGCAGTTTACAATGATGACTTCTTGTGTGGATACTCGCCTTTCAGCTGCCACAAACCTCTGGCGGAGGAGCCACTTAAAAAGAATCCTATTAAGGAATCTAAAAAACAGGGGCAAAGCAAAAGTGAGAAAAATCACACCCAGCCATGGAAACACCATCAGCAGAAAACTATATCCCACATGTCATCTTTCCTCAAAGCTTTAAGCGCCACAGAGGAAAGCTGCAAGGGGATGTTAATCAAAAATGGAAGCACGACTGATGCTAATGGAGAATCGTGGGATAAAACGGCACTTCGCAGCATTCAGAGAGAGCTGTCAGAATTCTCCTCAGATTATCACACCAGTCTCACAGATCATCATTACAAAAACTCTCTTAAGCATCAGTCTGCTGATGGCTCATCCAACAAAACTGGCAAAGACATCGGCCTTCCTACAGGAAAATCCAAAAGGATTAAAAATGGGAAGGCCACTGTCAAATTAAGAAAACTTAACATTAAAAACTTTTTTCTCCACAGTGAGTTTAGTCCTTTTCAGACATGGACTGATTTTAACCAGTTCCCCTTTGTCCAGGGGGACACAGTGAGCTCCGTTCTCCCCCTAGATAATATCCCTAAAATGTACGAGTTGCCGCTGTACAAGGAACTAACCAAGGCATGTAGAAAAGAAACTTTGCATGCGGAGAAGCCTCTGTCATCTCAGAAAGAAGAAGCTCAGCCTTGTTCTCCCACTGCTCCTAAACCCATGCCTCCCCCACAACCACCAAAGGTCCTACCAAAGCCCTCAGTGGCTCCAGCTGAGAAGAGGTGCTCATCCGATGGAGGGAATGGAACTGCTGCCCCCTGGAGGCGCAACAGGTCCAGAGCAACAAGTGCTGTTCTGGTCAATCAGCCTGGGATGACTCCTCCAGAAAACCATTTGAAAACAGTGGATGAAAGTCTTTTGTTGGTCAAAAAGGAAGTCATATCTGTGGAAGTCAAAGCAGTTGAGGAGGTCAGCTCTGTAGCTTCTACTCCGTTCAACATCTGCCAGCTGATGACTCCGCTCATTCCCTCCAGGCAGCCGACAGAAACATCAGAAATCCTCCAAACGGTCCTCTCGCCTTCTGCATTTGACCTTCCGCTCAGACCGCACTCTGAGGCCAAGGGGACCCCTGAACCTCAAGTTAAGCGGGACAGCTACAAATCACTGGCCTCCAGCATCCTCTTCAACCTCAAAGACAATAGGAAAAGGGTGAAGAGCCGCTACAGTCCCCCTAAATTCAAAACTGTGGAGCTGCCCGAAGGCGGCACAGACGACAATCAGAAAAATCCACGAGCTGGTTCTGAAGGCAGTGGATCTGGTTTAAGCACACCTGCCATGACGAAAGATGGACTGACAGTCTGCAGTCCTATTTTGGAATCCCACGGATCCCCAACTGTTGATCTTACAGAGGATAGGTCTGACAGGCCTCTGTCAGACGATTATTTGTTGTCAAATCTACTTCAGAGCAAAAGGGAGGCTCTTGGGGAAGAAAACTCCACGCCCCCCTTTATATACCCAAAGAAGAACAAGAGCTCAATGGCTAAAAAGCAAAACTACCCTTCTTTGAATCTGTACAAGAAAGCCAGCCCTGTTGACGGTGATATAAAATATCTTCAAGTCCCTCAGAGCACACCTGCACATACAGATGCACCAACCGAGATGCAGAAAGTTTCGCCGCTTATGCTAAACAAAGAGCTTTCCCCTAAGGCACTGCCAACGAACACGGGGCTTTCACCAAACACTTCAAATATCATCAAAGATTGCTTACCCCTAATTTCACCCCACACGCTTGAGAATGAGGGTCTGCCATCAGTAGGGAAAAGGCCCCCAAATGTGCCAGAGAAAACAAAGTGTCCAGTGAAAGACAGGAAGGATAAAGTCTTTGGGGCACAGCAGATGTCTAAGGAAAAAGAGGCCAGTGGCCAAATAATAAGCACAGTGGATGTGATCAGAGCAGCGAGAGAAGCAATTAATGCAGCCAAAAATAAAGCTCAGTCAGATAGCATCAACAAGCACGCAGCAGACAGAGAAGAACTGCGGCAGAAAGAAATTGATGAGAATGTTTCAAAGGAGGTGTTAGGCAGCAAGAAGGAGAGTTTGGTGGCAGAAAGCAATTTTTTATCCCAAAACAGGAATGAACTGAATAATGGAAAGCAGGTTAGCAACAGTAGTAATGTCAAGAAAGAGCCACCACCTGTTCCAGTGAGAAATATTGCTAAATCTGATATTAAACTTCCTCTTGATAAACAGCAAATGCGTAATGATGAATTGGAGGAACCAAAACTAGATTTGCCACCAAAAGAAAATGATTCCATCCAGAAACAAGGCAAGCTAAAATATATATTCTCAGCCAGACAGAATAACTATATAAAATATCAGAGATTTGCAGTGACCGATGATGAACAAGTCGAGGAGAATGAAGAGGGCAATCCGAACGTGAATGCAAGAGGGGAGTTGGATGAGGAGGCGAGAGAAATTAAAGACAGCGAGCACATAATTAATGATTTGAATGCTTTGAAAGAGCTGGAGAGAGCTAGGCTTGGTAATCGCATTCTCGAAAACGCGAGGAGCAAACTGGAGGTGGTTAACATAGACGAGGAGACGAAGGCTAAAAATGATCTGATCTCAAGGGAGCTTCGAAATATAAAGAGAGGCATGCTGTCGATAAGAGGCAACACGTCAGCCAAGAGAGAAATGTTTGCAAAGAGAGAAAAGGAGCAGAACAAACAGGAGGACTTCGCAAAGTTAGATAGCAATGTAATCGTAAACAAAGCGCTCATAAATGACAACTATGACAAAGCCAAAATGGCACTCGAAGAGATCATCTCAGAAAGGGAGAGGAAGAAGAATAAATTAACAGAAGCAGATGCAAATCCACAGTTAGATGAGAAAGTTTGCAGTGAAAGTTATACAGCAAGGGCACAGCAAAGTAAAAACTCTACAAAAGATGCTATCACAGTGAGGAGAGAGAAAGAAAATGACAGCACTTCTGCGCTTAAAGAAAAGGAACTAAAAGAAATGTTGAGTGATCTGAGAGACCACAATCACCTGAAACAGATTTTGGCACAGACTGAACCTAGACTTGGAGAATCACACAGATCAGGCGGTAGGGTAGCACTACCTGGCTTGAACAAGATTAGCAGTGAGGTGAACACACTCCAAAAATCTACAGGCAGACATTTGAATGACAAACTTACCGATCGTTCTAGTCACGATAATCCAGAGGCTAATTCAAAACAAGTTGCTAGACAGGTGTCTGAGGATAGCGGAGATTCCCTGATGAATGAAACTGTAGGCAGCAAAGTCGACACTCCTCCTGTTCCTCCTAGGATCAAAAAAGGTGGTAATAGGAGACGTGGAAGCGTCGCTAGCGAGAAAGACTCTGTGGATGAAAATGTCTGCAACAAAGATGGGAGATATGAAAATCTTGAGGTACACCTTAACGCAACGGGGAAAGATTTAGCTGTACAAGAGGTAAATACTGATTATGCTGTGCCCAGTCAGAGTGAAATCAGCTCCAGTAACGAGAGGTGGAATTTGGAGAAAAGTCTGATATCATCACAGTTCAGTGCAACTTGCAACAACTTGCACATAAATATGAGCCCAAGGAGTGCGTCAGCTGAAAACAATGCTGCTAAGGCACAAGAGGCATGCAGGATAAAGCGAAAGGCCCCATTAAAACCAGATCATTTAATCACAGCAGATGGGACGGTGACTAAGAATGTAGTAATGGATGAAGAACCTACGAAAATACATGAACCGACTGAGGATAAAAATGTGGATTCAGAAGCTCATAGCGAAATCCCCAGAGACATAATATCGCCCTTGCTGCTGGTGAATGGTGTTAGTGTAACTCAGAGCCCGCCCGATCAGGCCAGCTTGTCCTCGAAATCCTCGTACTTCTCTGTGGAGAGCACACTCCACAACTTTGAAAATGTAACTGAAGAGGTGAAGGTGGTTAACGAGGCAGTGCGAAATGTTTCGCGGAACACAAGAGGCGATTCGGACAGGGCAGAAGTGGAATATTATTCTTTAAGTGATCACGAAAGCGAGCCAGATGCTATAAAGCAACCCGTAAAGTCTCCTCAACAAGAGCTGGAAGTATGGAAGGCTAGCAAAGAGAGAGAAGATGCAGATACAGATGAAAGATTAAGTAACAATGAAAGTAATTCAGCAACTCTGTCACCTGTTAATACTTTCTCACCGACCTTGGGGATCCCTTCCCTGTTTAAAGTCAAAGACAACACTTTTAGTAACAAATTAAGGAAGACCATACAACCCTGGTCGCCCAGAGGGAGTCTGAGTGGTTCAGAGAGGGGAGAGGATGAGCTACATCATGCAAAGGAATGTCCAGAGCTCACACTGGCTAATGAATCCAGTGCTACCACCAGTGGGAGGGCCGTAATTCTAGCAGACATTCTTACGCCTACAGAGATGACATCGATTCAGTCAGCACCCCAGCTGGTTTATCCTTCAGATCTTCAAGATGAAAACCCACAGAAGTCACAAGCTGGAGGGTTCCTCACTGTGCCACAGGAGGAAGACAGATTTTCCGGGTTAAGCCCATCATCAGAAGGAGTGGAAAGTCTAACCACCAGCACAGCTGACACATCTGAGGAGACGGTGTTAAACGCTGGGCTGACAGAATATGATACGACAATGGGGTTCAGCCAAAGTGGCGGTGATAATGAAAGCCAAACAGGTCTGCTGAAGCCACCGCCCGTCCTACCTAAATCGGAAAAGGCAGTTCTAAAAGCAATCAAGCTTGCAAATAGAAGGATAAAGAAAGAAGAGGCCCAAAAGTCACCTCACAGGTCTTCTCAAAGCAGCAGCAACAGTAGCAAACACAGAGCAGAAAGACACAAGGCTGATAAGTCTGAGCACAAAAGCAGCACTGGTAACAGAAATGGCAGGAGGAGCGAGAAAGAACACAGAGGAAAAATTGAGGACGATCACAGCAGAAGCCACCATAGTAAAAACAGCAACAGCCAGTGTGAGCAACTGCTAAACAAGAAAGAAAGTCCCAGCTGCAACAAATCAGAAGTCAAGCATGAGACTCTGAGACAGGATCACGAATCATTGGAAAGTAACAACCAGAGGAGAGAAGCCCTACCCAGTATGGCATCGGAAAGACAAGGCCGCAGCAGCCGCAGACACACTGGAGATAAGACAGAGCAAAGACATTGCAGTAGCGACAGGATCATCAGTAACGTGCCCGTCTACAAAGCTCACATCAGTGAGAAACAAGTGCCAGACAGGGCTTTGCATCGAACACAAAGCACTGACCGGCATTTAGGAGATAGAGCCGAGCGCAGACTCAGCGCCGACATGCCGGTCAATGAGAAGCTTGATCCCAGAACCCAACGCATTGAGAAATCCATCATGGATGAGCTTCAGCAGAGAGGCCGAGCCAGAAACAAGTCTAACAGAGACAACCCTCTGAGACGGAGCCACAGTATTGATGCATATGCCACAGAAGTACCTCGCCCTTCACCCCTATCAAGCCACACCAGCCAGCTGTCTCGACAGTCTAGCATGGAGCATGCTATCGTTACGCAGTCCTTCCCCATGACCCAACGTAAGCTGCTCCAGGATCCAGACTCAGGACAGTATTTTTTTGTAGACGTGCCTGTACAAGTCAAGACGAAAACCTTCTTTGATCCTGAAACAGGAAGCTATGTGCAGCTGCCAGTCCAGCCACCAGAAGGTGCTGTCCCTAAGGCATCCCCTATGGAGGTCTTGAGCCCTCCTTTGGTTGTTTACCATGGCTTTGTCCCAGTGCCTCTGTCGCCCATGGCTCCGAAAGCTACAATTCAGGCACCTCATTTGGAACCAGAGGACTTTGAGCAGAGGAATATAGAGAGATCAATGCAAATGTACTGTAAAGATGCACATCCATATTTGGAACCTCTCTATGGTCAGAACGAACACATGTTAGGGGAGTTCATAGGCACTGAGGAACTCGACTGTCCTAGCTGATGGGCCAGAGGGTTTAAAAGGAATGCTGTTTTATATCACTGAATTGTGGTGTTTGTTGCATTCCAGGAGTTTTTTAAAAAATGCTTTTGTCACATTAAAACTCTTTCCCAACCAACTTTGCCTTCTTATACTATACCGGCATTTGACAGAAGGACTATTAAAAAGCAACAACACTGTAGTGATGGATCTTTCTCTGTTTGGTTGTTGAACGCTGGTACAAAACAGCAATCCCAGAAAGAAATAATTGCTCTTGTAAATACTTTTTGTTGTACTGCTACATTTGGCCTGTTACAGACAGAATGAGGAAAAATGCACCACAAATGTTCCCAGGAATGTAAAGTTCATTGCCAATGCATATTTCAGGGCGTTTTTTCCCTTCAGTGTTGACTGTTTTTGCAGTTTAGATCTGTGATTGTGGTTTTGTTTTTCTTGCCTTCCATTTTCAGGAGGCACTGAAGTTGTGTTGGATTTGTAAAGCTACTGAAGCCATTAATGGCTTTGTGAAAAGAGAATGGCTTTTAGATGAGCATAACCTGACAAAAGATGACGACTTATTGGATGAATGATGTAGAATGTGCTAATTTAAATGTGGTTGAAAGGGTTTGCGTAAGATTTTTGAGTAAAATGGACATGGATGTTCCATGTACATAATGTATTTAAGTATAAACAGAGAGGGTGGGCTTCACTGTAAAATGTTTATTTATTGTAAATGCTGACAGTTTGTTATATATTACAGTTGTATTGGGTCTCCACAACTGTGTAGATATTGTAGCATTTCTTTTACTACCTGCAAGGTTTGTTGTCTTGAGAGTTCCTTTTTCACCAGACATATACAGTCATTTGTCATTCGATATACTTGAACCAAATCTTATTGATTTTAACTATCTCCATACCACAACATTTTGGAAACCTTTGCATGCTAAAGTCCAAATTGCACATTTTGATTATGTTTGCATTTATACTGTCTGAAAGCTTCAACTGGTATTATTGGAATTCATGTTTTGTATGGAGAGGATATGAGGGAGAATTTGTTTTGCAAGTTTGTAGAATCAAGCAGGGCTGTCTTGTGTCTGTGATGCATTCCAATAAAAGAAAATAACTACTGTTATGGGTATTTGCTTTAAATTGGATTAGTGAATGGTTAGAGTACAGGCTGAACCAGCAACATAATACTAAGTGTTCTTTTAATATAAGCTTTATTCATCAGTAACACACAGATTCATACAAACATATCTTTTGACTTCCTGTTTGGGGGACGAACTGCTCTTCGACCTGAGTCACAGCAGCACCACTGAACAGCCATTCTTCTACCTTTTCTAATTATCATCCTGCTGCTGTTTAACTTTAGTTTCTTTTTAGCCCAATCTCTCTCAATCTTCCTTGCGGGGCTGAGCCTTTTTCGCAGGCTGCCTTTGTAAATAACAGTGAGTACTTTCGCCTGCTTAAATGAAGGTTACATTGACTTGTTGCACCATCTTTTGGCACAAAGTGGTATTGCATGGAAGTAAAGCCCCAGCCATAGTTCAGCTTCTGTTACTTATGGAAGCTCATCTCTGCCAGTGGGGGGGGGGGGGGGGGGGGGAATAAGTAAAAGGAAAAAACTTTGAGTTAATAAGTAGAAATTTCACATAAATAATTTGAAATTCTGAGAAAGTAATTCAAATTTTTGTTTTAGTAAGTTGAAATTTCAAGTTGCCTCTGCCAATTGGGAAGATCTTTGAAGGATTTGAAGTCATTTCCTTGTCACCCAGAAGCAGATGACATCGTTTACAGAGTTTTCTGATTTGCAGAGCAAACTTGGAATTTTGAGTTATTTTCTCAAAATTTCAACTTATATACTCAAAATCTTGAGATACCTAGCTCAACATTTACAGGTTACAGTACAAGCTGAACTCCAACCTGCTGCTGACCTTCTACCGCTCGTCCATTGAGAGCCTGCTAACCTACTGCATCACGGTATGGTACGGCAGCTGCACCAAAGCAGATAGAGTGAGGCTTCAGAGTGTGGTCAAGACAGCACAGAAGAGCATCGGCTGCCCTCTCCCCTCCCTGATGGACATTTATTCCTCCCGCTGCCTCAGCAGAGCAGCAAACATTATCAAGGACAGCTCCCACCCTGGCTTCAACATGTTCAGCCTGCTTCCCTCAGGGAAGCACTACAGGCGCATCAACACAAAAACCCACAGACTCAAAAACAGTTTTTTCCCCAAAGCGATAACCACCCTGAACTCACACATGCACAGATAACACAGCCCCCCCACTTCCCACTTCCTCTATGGACCACCACTGTGCAATACCTATTCTATGTGCAATAACTCAACTGTATATAAATAACACTATTTATTACATATTACTTACGTCTTGTATATTGTACATTTTATATATATATATATATATGTTTTTCCCTATGTTAATACTGTCCATATGTACATAGCGCTGCAGAACTGTACCCCCCAGCATGTTTACACTGAGTAGGAGATGCTCTGTATCTCATTGTACAACTGTATAGTGACAATAAAGGCATTCTATTCTATTCTTACGCATGGCATTTTTTATTCCAGTGGCAGAAACAAGCTTCTGTAGACTCCCTTTAACACAATACACAAATGTTTTGGACATACAGTGCAATCAAGTGTTTTTCTCTGTTGACAGTTTAAGTAGACTGTTTCTAAAACACTGGAATTTAAAAAAAGCAAATTTAAAGAATTTGTATTTAAAAACACTGCAGTTGTCTTTAAAACTGTTTTATTAAATACAGCATCAAATATTAGTTTGTATTCTTTTTAAGCACATTAGCAGCTTCCAGCTTCACCTCTGTCCTACCTACCTGCTGACCAATTTATGCTAAGACACCGAACAATAGCAAGAATGTTTCTGGGCACTGATGTGCTTCTTTTATTTCCTGTGTGCTCTAATATAATATAATACCATAAGAACTTGAAAACACAATGCAGGGTCTTTTAATTTCCCCCAGTTCATTCAGCATAGCCCCCCTGCTTTTAATAAAACAAACATGTAACATTGTTTCTTACATTACAGAATCAGGTTGTAACAACTTGCAAAGTCCTTTTTTTTTTGGCCTTGAAATCAACAGCCAGAGCTTTTTTTTTGTACATCACACTTTTTTAATTTTTGTATTTGTGTTTTTGAAAGATATATATATAAAAAACTTTTGACACTGACTCATTACTCAGTCCAAATCCCCTTGTAAAACATTGATATTTGGTACTTAATAAATAATAGTCCCTGGAAATCATTTTCAATCAGTTTATCCAAATGTGTTTTTTTAAATAGCCAATTACAAAATAAGTTACTTTAAAATGTTGGAGTAGTTCTTTGCTTAAATGTAAAAATAGTTTTAATTTGATGTGCTCCTGAACCAAAACAATGAATACTTGAAAACATCACCTTTAATTGTAATTTTTGAGCATTTTAGTGGCAGCTACCACAGTCTGCTGAGAAACAGTAAAAGTTAATTCCAAATAAAAAGTAATGATTTTGTAGGACGGACCACATGGACATATCAGTGTCACAGAAACATTCAAATTACATTCCAGAAGAAGAACCTGAAGTGGGCCTTTGGGCCACAATATAAACTATATAAACAATATTTTAAAAAAATGGAGAACAACAACAGGCCATTGGACTTGCATCGTCAAAGGATTAGCAACAAGTAGCTATGAAATAGCTCTTTCAGTACCTCAGTGAATACCATCAAAAACACAGGAACTTAACCCTCACTGTTTCATGCCCATGTGTTGACCAGTGTTAAAGAATCCAGGAGACTCACAGGCAGCTAATGACAACCACAGCTTAACGCCATCATGTCGTCATACTGCTTTAAAACCACATTCTCCTCATCGTCAAAATACAACAGACTCATAGACTGGAGCGTGTCCGGCACGCAGCAGGGCGCTTCCACCTCATCGCTAGTAACCTTGAGTGCATGCATGATAGAACGCACTGTGGCGTGGTTGGTCGCCCTGATGCCTACCCCCAGCGGGAACGGACAGGAGCCCGTACAGTGATAGGCATTGTATCCACGGGGAGAGATGATCCAGCCCGACCAGCCGATCTCCTCGAAGTCAACAAACAGAGAAATGCGCTGGCAGTGCTGGGAGCTGTCGAGGGGCATGACACTGGAAGATGCACGAGGCCTTCTGCTGCGGTGCTCGGGGGCAGCCGGTTCAGGTTGGGCTTGTCCTGTGATGAGGTTAGGATAGAAAATTATGACCATTTTTACATTTCGATCACCTGCCTAATATTGAGTCAGTTAGTCTGCTACCAAAACAGCCACTAGACCCCTGAAGGTGTGCTGTGGTATCAGCACCAACATGTTAGCAACAGATCCTTTTAAGTCCTGTAAGCATGGAGGTGTGGCCTCCATGGTTCGGACTAGTTTGTACAGCACACCTCAGACACATGGTTGGATTCATATCTGGGGAATTTTGAGCTC
Organism: Astatotilapia calliptera; assembly: GCF_964374335.1. Classification (NCBI taxonomy): domain Eukaryota; kingdom Metazoa; phylum Chordata; class Actinopteri; order Cichliformes; family Cichlidae; genus Astatotilapia; species Astatotilapia calliptera. The sequence goes on along the minus strand of NC_137429.1, from coordinate 25,161,381 downwards.
AAACTTGTTGTTGTGCTCCTCAAACCATTCCTGATCCGTTATTGCTTTGACGCAGCTGAAAGAAACCAGAGCAATCAGGGAATATTGTTTCCATGAAAGAGTGTACATGGTCTCCAGCAATTCTTAAGTAGGTGGGACATGTCAAGGTAACATCCACACAGATGGCAGAAACTAAGGCTTCTAAGCAGAACAAAACATCACATTGCCTATGCAGCGTTGCCTTCTTCCCATAGAGCATAGTGTTCCCTGGGTAAGAGACACACGCACCCTGCCATCCAAGTGATGTAAAAAAAAAAAAAAAAAACCCAAACGTAATTCATCAGACCGGGCCACCTTCTTCCATTCACCATAGTCCAGTTCTGATGCTTGCATGCCCATTGTTGGTGCTTTTGACGGTGGACAGGGGTCAGCATGGCATGTGTATTCTGACAAAACCAGCATTAAATTTTTCAGCAATTTGAGCTACAGTGGCTCATGTGTTGGATCGACCACACCAGCTAACCTTCACTCCCTATGTGCATCAGTGAGCCTTCATCTCTCACGACCCCGTTGCTGGTTCCTTCTTTGGACCACTTTTAATAGATACTGACCACTGCAGAAAACAAAACTGCTGAGGATTAGACCCGGTCGTCTAACGATCACCATTTACTGCTCCTCAAACTCACTCAAATCTCACTTTGGCATTTAAATGACATAATGCTAGAACTTTACTCACTGATAAAAACTAAGCCGTATTTTTTATAACGTACTGTAACTGCATTAAAATGGATCCACACGAACAGCACACAGTCAAGAGACGGGTTAAGTGAACAAACTGTATTGATCGGTCAACTGGTGCTAAGCAGACTAGCATGAGATGTGTAGATGCCTCACTTTTTTTCTTTCATGGTGATCATCTGCCCTGAGACTTGATTAGCCCAAGTCTAAAAGACAAAAACAAACAAAAAACCCCACCAAGCATGAAACCAAAGCCCAGATGAGTTGCAGGAGTCCAAATATTCCACTTGCAATTTGCTTAGAATTTCTTATTAAGTTAAAAATGGCAAAATCATCTTGCCTGCCTAAATCAATCACTGTTATAACAGAGGAAAGGTCACACTGTGCAATATGCCCACATCTCTCTCACCACCTTACCAAAGTATGACTGGTTTGATGCTCCTGTCTGTTTGTCGTGTGAGAATATGACCAGGTAGGCGCTTGTGTCTGTCAGCTCTACATTCTGTTTAGATGAATGCAACACCGACTCCAGCCAGTTACCGGAAGGAAGTGTAGTCATCACCAGGATGCCGTTGTCCTCCTGACTGTTCTGGATCCACTTGGATACCTGACATTTAAAACAAGCATGACATCATCCCTCCAATCTAACACAAACCATGATCGTCATCATTATGAGACGTTTTTATTTGGAATTGATCATCTGACTTTTGAAATAATGACCAATGATTTAACTTAAAAGGAATTATTTTCTCACAACAAGCCTCAAACATTCATTTTAAACAAAGAAAATGAAGTTATGGATTTTTTTTTTTTTTTTTACTATTTGAGTGACATTGAAGACTTCCCATCCTTGTGTGTATAGTGGAACCAATCTGGAGGTGATGAGGTTTCCTCGCCATGGCTTCACAAGGTTCTCCAGCACCTCATACAGAGCCACCTGGAGAAAAAAAAAGAGAGGAAAAAACCCCACCACCAACAAGCAAACAGAAACTATCACTATTTGTTTTCAAAAACGTCAGAATCCCTGTTAAAGGCCCACGATTATCAAATGCTGCAGACAAAGAAACCGGGCGAGTACACTTAGTTAGTGCGCCAAAACATTGCCACAATGTTTCCTGTACAATATAAGAAAAAAGTGAAAATGATTTGTCTTTAAAAGCAAGCAAACAAGAAGCATTTACTTTGTAGAAATGAGGCGTGTGAAAGCTTCCGGGATAAAACTTCCTTTTCTTTCGGAACCAGCGGAACTGCGCTTTGATCATTCTCTCATCTCTGCCGAAAGAGGACAAGTTGAAGAAGTGAAAACTCTCTCCAGGTTGTCCTGCAGACGACAAAACAATATAAAAATATTTAGAGAAATGATGAAACCATACACTGGAAAAGCGCAGGCTTTTAAACAGACACATAGCCGTGCGCGATTGCGTCTTTACGCACTTATACGCATACTACTTCTTATTTTTGTGCGCCCTAGATGCAAACTCATTGGAAGATATTCTCGCGGAACAGCCGCTACTGTTGCTTCTCACCTTTATCGCTGAAACTCCGCACCGTGTTTCCTTCCAGAATGTCCGTCTGGCTTTTCGGGGTCCCATCCGTGACAGAAACCACGTTAAAAAGATCCAGCATGAACTGAGGAGCCTTCTTCTGAGGAGCCACCGCTGGTCTGGGGATATCCTTAAGATAGAAGAGACGATCCAGCTTCTGCCTGGCCATTTTCGTCGCGTCCAAACCGTCCTGCGGGATCGCCAGCGGGGTGACGCATCTTAGCAGCAGGAGAGCGAGGAGGCAGAGGCGCGGAGCTCGTGCCGTCATCTCCAGACTGGACTGAGCTCTACACCTGTGTGAGGGTAAGTAATAAATGAGGGGGTGCCCTTGTATTTAGCAAACAGTAAGAGGTGATTGGACCGTGACTGATGACAAAACACACACAAAAAAAAACCCAAACAAATACACAAAAGTATGGGTGGAAACGAGCAGAGATCCAGCTGTAAAGAAAAATAAACACACCACTAATTTGTCCGGCTTACTGTAGTTTACAAGACGCTCCTGTTCATTTGAAAAGTTAATTCAGACATGCTGTAATGCACGTTTTACGACAGATTGACCGCATGTGTTAAAATACGTTCAAATGTATTGAAGAGAATAACTTTCACGTATTTAGTATTACACCCCTCGCCCTTCGGTGCCACCGTTTTATTCGCTGGACCAAATAAAATTATCCGATCATGATGTCTTGTCACCTTTGTCCCACGTCATGCGTTATCAGTATGAGGCCAGTCGCTGGAGAGCAAACGAACAACCGAGCCGTGACGCAAATGAAGCGCGTTTTCAAAAGCTGCCTATTAACGCGGACGTTTTCACAAAAAACTCTGCCAGTGTTTGGACAGTGACTCAGAGTTAACAGCGTGACGTGTTTATTCCTCAATTAGGGCGAATCCCCGCTGACCTCTGATCAATCAAGTACAACAAAAGGGATCAAACTCTCGGGTTCGTCACGCTGATCGATGGCTCAATCTCCTCTCCCGTTGTTAATCAAATCTACGACCATTACACGGGAATGATGATCCCCCTCATTACTCACATTTAAGACCATGAAAGAAAACGTATCACTGAGTAGCCACCCAGTCAGATAAGCCTGAAAACAGACAAAAGCAATAAAGACTAGCAACAAAGAGGATCAAATGATTGGATTTACTGAAACAAGACTTGGATTTAACTGCTTTGACTTCTTTTTAAACTGCTTTCAATAAAAATGCAAAATTCATGTTTGGATATACAACCTTGTTTCCAAAGGGCTAGACAGGTGTGTAAAAACCTGAATGCAATAAACATGATTGAAAAGCTGTAGATTGCATAACTAATTAGTTTCATTACTAGCTTGGAGATGGCAGCACTGAGGTGAAAGACGAAGACAATGGTGAAGATGCTCAGATTTTGATTGGGAGTGACCAGAATAGACAGGACTGGAAATATATATACATCAGAGGGTTAGCGCGGCAAGGTTGAGATGGTTTGGACATGTGTAGAGGAGGGTTAGTCGACATATTGGACAAGGGGTGCTGAATATTGAGCTGCCAGGCAGGAGGAAAAGAGGAAGATCTGAGAGAATATTTGTGGATGTAGTGAAGAGGATATGGAGAGGGCTGATGTGACAGAAAAGAATGCTAGGGTGAGATGGAGGCAGATGATCTTCTGTGGCGAGCCCTGAAGGGAGCAGGATAGTATTAAAAGAGCCTCCCAGAGAAGCTCAATCTTTCAGAATGTAAGGTAGGGTGGTGTAATAGGAGCAATGGCTGTAATCTTAAAATTTCAAAGAAAGGTCAAGGTCAAGTTTATTTATATAGCACATTTCAAACAGCCGATGCTGCAAAAAGTGCTTAAAAATATAAAAATGGCATTAAGAAGCAACAATGTAATCCAGTAATAACAATATAAAACAATAATAGGACAATGAAAGAATTAAAACAATAACTAAAACTATTTCCAATAAGACCAAAATGCTTGGGCCATAGTGTGTCAAAAGCCAGGGCATAAAAATGTGTCTTTAGTAATGATTTAAATTGCTCAAGTGTTTGTGCAGATCTAATATTTAGGGGGAGACTATTCCAAAGTCTGGGACCTGCCACAGAGAAGGATCTATCACCACGAGATTTGAGATAAGTCCGTGGGATGGACTGCATTAATTTTGGGCTACACGTCATGGTTTTTCCTGGAGCATAAGCAGAGAGGAGCTCAGATAGGTAAGGAGGAGCTCGGGCGTTAAGTGACTTAAAAACAAAAAGTAAAAGTATAAATTGGATCCCAAAGGAGACAGGAAGCCAGTGTAAAGAAGCTAAAACTGGGGTTATATGCTCTCTCCGTTTGGTACCAGTTAGCAGGTGAGCAGCTGCATTTTGAACCATCTGAAGACGATGGATGGTGGCCTGATCTAGACCATAATACAATGAATTGCAGTAGTTCAATCTGCATGTAAGAAAAAGGTGAATAACACGTTCAAAGACGTTAGCCGGGAGGTATGGCTTTACCTTGGCTAGCTGTCTTAACTGAAAGAAGCAGGACTGAACTACTGCACTCACCTGCTTATTCAATTTAAAAGAACCATCAAAGTAGACACCGAGGTTTTTTATGCCAACCACTGTTTGTCATCGTCAAGGCAGCGTAATAAGAGCTGGGGATGGTCTGACCCTGCTTTTAAAGGTAGATAAACTTGCAAATCATCAGCAAAACATTGAAATGAAATGCTGTACCGCGAGAAGATGGAGCCCAATGGCAACAAATAGAGTGCGAACAGGGCAGGACCCAAAATAGAGCCTTGAGGTAGACTGTATTTAAGATGGGCGGTTTTGGAGTTGTGGGGGCCCATATCAACATGAAAAGACCTTTCTGACAAGTAGGACCAAAACCACTGTAGGGCAGATCCTTTTAGGCCAGCATGAAATTCTAGCCGTGATAACAGGATGTCATGGTCGACCGTGTCAAAAGCAGAGCAACAATAAAAGGGCAGCAGGGCTGCCAGAGTCCAGAGTTAAAAGAATATCGTTAAAAATCCTTAAAAGTGCTATGAAGTGATTTAAAACCAGATTGAAATTTTTCAGAGATCATATTAAAGTCAAGGTGGGCCTGCAACTGTAAGTAGACCACTTTCTCCAAAACTTTAGACAGAAAAGGAAGCTTTGAGATTGGCCTGTAATTGGACAGAACAGTTGGGTCGAGGTTTTTTTTTTTTTTTTTAAGAAGAGGCTGAACTATAGCTTGTTTAAAGCATGATGGGACGCAGCCTGTAGCAAGGGACGTATTAATTAATCTCAGGATAAAAGGCCCAACAGTATTAAAAGTGCTTTTAAGCAAGCTTGGAGGGAGACAATCAGAGGGGCAGTGTGATGATCTTAGGTTACCAACTACCGCAGTCAAGTCATTAAGGGAGACGGGATCAAACTGCTCTAAGTGCACATAGGAGAAAGACTCGGATCTGAAGCAGCGGACGACGAGACAAGAGCCCTAATCGATAGAATCTTGTCATTAAAAAAAGCTAAAAAATCATTGCAAATACTTGGTGGAGGAATGGCTCCGGCATTATCACGTAAACCAAGAAAGCGATTAAGGACATTAAAAAGTACCTGAGGCCTGTGACTGTTTACTGACACTAAGTTTGAGACAAACTGTGTCTTTGCAGTTTTTACAGCTTCTTGGTGAGCAGAAAGACGAGTCCTTAAAATCTGTAGGGAAACCAATCTGTCCTTTTTCCATCTCAGTTCGGCGGCGCGTCTGCAGTCGCGTATGTTCGTTCAACCATGGGTCTGATAAATGCTTAGCGCGCAGTCCCGACCGGAGCAATAGAGTCCAAGATATCAGTGCAGGAGGAATGAAGAATGTCCGAAAGGTCCTCAACACTTTTACAGTTGGAGTTCATTATTCCAGAATCCATAAAGGCAGCAGAAAAAGCGGCGCTGTTAGAGCATTAAGCGCTCGCTTTTTGCGCGCTGGGGCATACGGCTTATCTACCGAGCAGCGCGTTAAAGTCAGTTTTTCTCCACAGTCACAGATGCAATTTAAAACAATACAGACATACAAATAAGACTCAGCAAAACTATCATCTTCTCTGGGATCAAACTCAACCGGCGGGTGGTCTGACCAATCAAAAATCACCCTCAAAAAATGAGGCTCATATTTGCTGTGTGTCTCCAACACAGGAGAAAATGGAGTGATCAGCGTGATAAAAAAAAAAAAACAAACAAAAAATCTATATTCTGAGAATTTAAAAAAAACCCAAATAAACAAGATCATGAGGAGAAAAAAGACAAAATGCATTTTAAAAAAGTCAGAATTCTGAGAGTAGAGAAAGAACTTTCCCCTTCAAGTCTTTGGAAAATAAAAAAGTCAGGCTAATTTTTTTTCTTTCCCCTAGTGGGCAAAATCCTCTCTTATAATAGTACAATGTTGGCTTAACATCACTAACAAAAACAAAAAACAAAAAAAAACAACAACACACAACTACATGATCTAAACATGGAAAATGAACTGGTACTGGTTTTCTATTCTAATTGCACACTGAAGGCACTTTCTACTACAAGCCTCATTATGCCTTTACTTTATGTCTTTCTTCTTACTTACTCGGAATAATCACTGGTTTGGCTTTTCGATCAGTTGTCTTGTCTGTATGTCATTGATATACAATAATGCCCAAGAAAAAGTCCCCTCTCTAAAAATTCTGTTGTTCTAGACATGTGCGCTGTATATGTAAAAGCTTGTGAGACTAGGATACCCTTGGACGTTTACACTGACTTAAAGCAAGGCCAATGTTCTCATAAGCAGTTCAGGAAAGATGGTAAATGGACTGATTCTTATATAGCGCTTTTCTACTCTCCCGGAGTACTCAAAGCGCTCTATACAATATGCCTCATTCACCCAGTCACACCCACTCATACAAGCACTTCTAAACTCAAGTGCAACCTAAACTACATTCACACACATTCATACTCCGATGGATGCATCAGGGGCAACAAGGTTAGTATCTTGCCCAAGGATATTTGAAATGCAGACTGGGGAAGCCAAGGATCGAACCACCAACCTTCCGATCAGTAGCTGATCTGCTCGACCACCTGAGCCACAGCCACCCTTTCTTTTCTTTCACATAAAGAAATGTTTTCTGAAATAATCAACTTAGCACAAAACCATCTTTTCAGTGAAGTACATGCAAACCTGTAAATGCAAACTTTGTTGATCATGAAAAACGTTCAGCACTGATATAAATGATCTGTTTTGCGTTTCGACCCAGTGTTTGTTCCTGATAGATGCTAAAGACCTTATTTTGACATCTGGACTTCACGTTCCTGTCTTAGATTTGCAGACTAGAGGTAATTCTAATATCTGACATTTGAATTTGAAACTCCAGCTAGTTTAGTGTAAAGTCAGGCGAAAACAGGTAACCAGGCTCAGTTTGAAACAGGTCTCCAGGAAAGCCGCTGGGCTGGGCTTTGTGACCAAACATCATGTAACCTTCACACCATTTGCTCTGGTACAAAGAAAAGCCTCTGTAGTTCAACAGAAGTTGTGTTTCTATCCGTTTCTTGGCCTGCAGCAGTGTCTTCTTTTGAAGTTTCTGCTGCCTGGCACCTTCATGACGAGGACAAGCCTAAATAAAATCATTAGTCCTGCTCAAGGAATTTCTTGGAATGTATAACAGCCTTAAAAATCTTTGTTATGGTAGCACTAAAGCAGTGAGACATACTGTTTTGTGAGCCTTTGCTATGTTTACAGGTGAATTTAGTTACCTTTGGACAAAATCAGCTGCGCCCCCTTCTCCAGTCTTGCAGTGCTAAACTAAGCTAACCAGCTGTTGGCTGATTGGTAACTGTCAAAAATGATTGGAAGGTTTCCAAGCCTTCTCCTTCTTCTTTTGGGTCTGCTTGCACTTAGCAAAGAAGTTTAAAGATTCATTATCGCCACCCACTGGACGGGAGTGTGGATCAGACACTTGGCAGAGGGAGAAAACAAAATCAAAACCTCTCCTGTTCTTCTTACCAACTTTGGCAAAGTAGTGACACATCAGAATAACATATACTTATGTGCAGTTGTTTGAACTAATTATTTTGGAGTCTTCTGAATTTTTTGTTTTGTTTGTTTGTTGTTTCCTCCACATCCTGGATCTCAATTGTTTTTTAAAATTATGGTACTGCTTAAAAGCTATGGAACGCGTTCCATAAAAAGCAGGGTCCATACCGCAAACCCCAAGAGTTTAAATTAATTCTGCCAATTCTGTCCAGAGAAACTGTCAAACATCCATACACTTAGCATTCTGTGGCTTAGAGAAAATCCAAAATAAATGTGAACTTCTTCACCCAATTCTTGTTTTTAAAGTCATTAAAGAAACATGTTATACAATCGTTCAAACCTGGAAAAAGAACAATTCAAAGAAAAAATTAAAAGCCACAATAACACACAGTCTGACTCCAAATCCTTGACATTGCAAGACAACTGTTTTTGTATTTTCCTTGTCCACATGCAAACACAGATATGGAGTTTGTTAAAATGTATACACTATAAGGAACTTTTCCAAAACCTTTGTTTTCAGCGACCTAAAATGTCGTATACGTGTGCACGAAGAGTAGAAACAGTTAAAGCTTAAAAAGCACCCCTGTACGTGGACAGGGCCTTGTAGTCCACTTTATATTAACCACCTATGTTAGCAATGTACTGGTGAGAAGAGATCTAAAAGATAAGCAGTCTTTTTTTGGCAGTTTTTTGACATCTATGTGATGTAACTGTATCACATCTGACGTATCTCTTTGAATATTTTTATATAATCTTCATATAATATTATCACATAGTATCTTATCATAAGTGTTTTCTGCTATAAAATACCTCATAATCACACGCAGTTTAAAAGAACTAGCAAAGCATTGTGTGGAAGTATTACAGTTTGCATGTATAAATCCTAACAGCTGTTACCTCAAGGCAATTTAAACTTTAAGTTAAGCAACCTACAATATTACAACACTACAGAATTCTTTGTGTACCCAAAATCATCTAATTCTATAAGTGACCGTTCAGTTTCTACAGGCTAGTTGTCAAGGCCCTTGCATGTTTTTTTGAAGAATCAAAAACAACAATTGGTTGATGCTCATTGTTTTATTTAACATGACTTAAACCTAACTGTTGGGTGGCCCAGATGCCTGGCACCTTGTTCTCGGCTCATGCCAGGATAGCCAGCCTATGAAGGAGTACGCGTCGCTTGCTTCTGGTTCTCTGGGGCTCTTATCCTTCATCTTGGTGTCTCTCTTTCTTGGGTGGGCACATATTTGTTATCAGAAATGTGTGGCCTCAGCTTGTAGACAATCTAGAGGTTGTCTTGGATAAACTAATGATTGGCACAACAGTGCGTTCATATCATAATTTGCAAAAGATGTCAGGCAGGACAGGCTGAAATCAGGGAGGGCCAGCCATCTGTCGTGACCGTTAGAGCGGGTGAGGGGAAAGTGAAAAAACAAAACAAAACACAACAGCACAACAAAACAAACCCCATAGTGATATTTGTTGGAGTAATCTGGTAATTCATTTTTAATTAAAATACTAATAGTAAAACAGTAAGACAGTGTAATCAGTGCAGTATTCAGGTATACAGCCAGATGATGGACACTGCAGTCGATGTTGTGTGGTCTTTTTGTTTACCAGCAGGAAACCTGATGAGAAACCACAAGGTTTTGGTCCTATGTGCTCTTCTTTTCAGTGCAGGTGTCTCTAGGGAACTCTTAGAGAGGCTGGGGAAGAAGGGAAGCTGGAGAACTGGCTGGGTGTGATGCACTGGTTTGCATTCAAGCTCAGCATCCTTTAAATTAGACTCACCAACAAATGCTGATCACTGTGGCTTCCTGTTCTCATCTTCATTAACTGTTTGAGTTCATCAAGATCCTTAAGCTTTAAGCATTTGGTTTTATGTGGTTGGAATCCTCATCTCATATTCAAATTGCTCTTATGATTTAAATCTCGAGTGCTCTTCATTTAGTTTTCTTGTAAAGAAACAGTATTCAGTATTAGTACCACAGTCAGTCAAGATGAACTTGAAGAGACAATAATCCATATTTCCAGGGTAGAGCTGATAGAGCCAGCTGCACAGCTACCATGGCCCAGAGACCACGTATCAATGGGTTCATTAAATGAAATGTGGAGCATAACCTCTGGTGCCATGCTTCAGACAATTTCTATACAGACACCAGGAATCACTGAAGAGATGGGACATGCCAGACTAATGTCAGTAACTTTGAATTTATGGAGGCAGTAACGGCAGTCCATGTCTTTGAGATCAACATGCAGTATTCCTGTGGAACTCAGATGTGACAGAGCATTTACTAGCTGCTATAAAATCAGCCTCATCTCTGTTATGGGGAGACCTTGGTTGCAGTCTTGTATGTAGTCACAAAGGCTTTGATCAAGTAGTTCAAAATTTAAGCATGGTCCCTGTCAAGGAAACAGCCATACCAGTTCACAATGCTGAAGGTGTCTGGATCCAAGCTGTTTCAAAATTTCAGGGTGGATCTTGCTGACTTTGTTGGTTCCTGTGTGGTGACATTTTGGTACAAAGCTGCAGCCACCCTGTGTGACGAAAGCCTCTACTGAAGGACGAGGAGGTGCTTTGTATCACTGCAGGTGTCTCTGGAGAAGCTCTTTGAGAGACAGGTGTGAAAGAAGGGGTGACAGAGAACATCCGAGGCTGTCAAGCACTGACTAAGTGCAGTGTTTAATCAGACTCTCCAACAGATGCTGATCGGTGTCCTGTTCTCACGTTGGATATTTTGAGCCCGTTCAGGAGCCAGTATCAAATATGGAACCATCACAGCCTTTAGTCAAAAGCAAATCCACCTTTCCCACCAAACCACACATTTATACAATTTCTTCACACAAAAAAACATTTTTAACTTTAATAAACATGCCGACCAGTGGATATATCAACTTCTATGTTATAACTTTTGTCACAAACCTGTACAATCAAGAGACAGACGGCAGTCGACTTCAGTTCATTGCAGAGTGAAGCTACTGTCTGTTTAGGGAGGGTCTGTGCCACACTGCCCCCTGCTGGCAGCAAAAATGATGACAAAGCCATCAATTTACAGGAGTTATAATAATCTCCCGCTGTGTTATCCATACGTTTCAACATACCAAGATTCCCTGGGGCAGTCCTACAGTTTGTGATGTGATTTCCCTACATTGCTACAGCGACAAACTTCCTCAGCTATGAAATCTTCTGTTGTCCTGTATCTCTAAAAGCCAAACCCTCCTTCTGTAAACAATTTCATCAGTATCATATTAACCCTAGAACACTATCGCTGGGTGATTTACACCCGAGAAAATACATTTACATGATTTCTCTCTCCTGAAGCTGTTTGCGTGTCGAGGAGCCTGTGCCATCACCAGGGAAGTCTCAAATGTCCCAGGAATGGGTGGACCAAAGACCAGCTTTCCAGAGTCATTATTTTGTTTTAGGAGTTTTATTTTTCATTTTGTTAGACATGGCACAGTTGAAAGTAAAAGAAGACCACTCTAATTTGTCATGTGTTGTCATATTTTGATATATTTGATTACTTTTCATTGGTTATATTATACCGGGTATAAATCACCTGGCATTAGTGATCGTTTTACTATTTATAGCGATAGTGTTCTAGGGTTAAAGTGAATGACTAAACAAAGGTACAGCAGCTCTGTGTCCCCTTTAACCAGCACAGTATCAGTACCATGAAAATGAATTAAACTGAACGATCTTTACACTTTTAATTTTTACCCTCGTGCTACTATGTGTTCAAGACTGATCATGTTTACTTTACTCTGATAATTCACACTTTAATCTTGAGTTTACAGCCTCTATTCTGTTTCTTACACACTGAACAAAAATATAAACGCAACACCTTTGTTACTGCTCCCATTCCCCATGGGATGGACGTAGAGACCTAAAATTCATTCCAGATACACAATATAACCATCCCTCCCAAACAGTGGTCACAAATCAGTCCAAATGTGTGGTAGTGGGCACATCTGCTATATTGAGATAATCCATCCCACCTCACAGGTGTGCCACATCAGGATGCTGATCTGACATCATGAGTAGTGCACAGGTGTACCTCAGACTGCCCACAACAAAAGGCCACCCTGGAATGTGCAGTTTTTTGTGCTATTGGGGGTCTGGGGACCCAGAACCGGTCAGTATCTGGTGTGACCACCATTTGCCTCATGCAGTGCAACACATCGTCGCATGGAGTCTATCAGATTGTCAATTGTGGCCTGTGGAATGTTGGTCCACTCCACTTCAATGGCTGTGCGAGGTTGTTGGATATTCGTGGGAACTGGTACACGCTGTCGTATACGCCGGTCAAGCACATCCCGAACATGCTCAATGGGTGACATGTCCGGTGAGTATGCTGGCCATGCAAGAACTGGGACATTCTCAGCTGCCATCTGCCCTGAACAATGTGAACCATGATTCATCCGTGAAGCACACACCTCTCCAACGTGCCAGACGCCATCGAATGTGAGCATTTGCCCACACAAGTCTGTTACGGCGACGAGCTGGAGTCAGGTCAAGACCCCGATGAGGACGACGGGCATGCAGTTGAGCGTCCCTGAGACGGTTTCTGACAGTTTGTGCAGAAATTGTTTGGTTGTGCAAACCAATTGTTCCAGCAGCTGTCTGGGTGGCTGGTCTCAGACGATCTTGGAGGTGAACCTGCTGGATGTGGAGGTCCTGGGCTGGTGTGGTTACACGAGGTCTGCGGTTGTGAGGCCGGTTGGATGTGCTGCCATATTCTCTGAAACGCCTGTGGAGACGGCTTATGGTTGAGAAATGAACATTCAATGCATGGGCGACAGATCTGGTTGACATTCCTGCTGTCAGCATGCCAATTGCACGCTCCCTCATTGCTTGTGGCATCTGTGGCATTTTGCTGTGAGACAAAACTGCACATTCCAGGGTGGCCTTTTGTTGTGGGCAGTCTGAGGTACACCTGTGCACTACTCATGATGTCAGATCAGCATCCTGATGTGGCACACCTGTGAGGTGGGATGGATTATCTCAATATGGCAGATGTGCCCACTACCACACATTTGGACTGATTTGTGACCACTGTTTGGGAGGGATGGTTATATTGTGTATCTGGAATGAATTCTAGGTCTCTACGTCCATCCCATGGGGAATGGGAGCAGTAACAAAGGTGTTGCGTTTATATTTTTGTTCAGTGTATATAATCAGTTGTTTTCCTGGATGATGCAGTGTTTCCAGTTAAACACCAGGTGGAGCTATTACCTAAAACATGGTAAACCATGCGCTTTGTTTACATGAGGTGAAAGTATGGGCGCATGGTTTCATACACAATTTTTTAAAGTTTAGATATTATTTTATAAGAACACTTTTTGTTTTAAAGAACCTTATTGAAAAAAATTCTTTGGTTTCAGATTTTACTTTTTCAGACTCATCAAAGTCTTAGGTTGCAGTGGATAAACAAACAAATGTAGTGCTTCACTTTTATATTTGCTTTTCCTGAATTGCCCTGAATTGATGCACAGCATCCTGGCCAGCAATCACTCAGGTTCCTTGGATGGACATTGTGGATTTTGCATTAGCTTTTATGTGCTCTTGTCTTCTCTTTCACCCAGAGCCGCCTGGCTCCACATCTGACAAGTGTGTCCATGTGTTAATGGCTTCACCTTGTGTTAAATACCTCTACTGAGGCAATTAGAGACACATGGAAGGCATTTGCTTCCCAGTGCTGCTGCACCTCTGTTTGACTGACTAATGAAGAGGAATACAGTCACAGCACAAGTGGAAACACATGACAAGGATGTCGAACTCTGCTACAATCTGATGTTTTTTCTTTCTCTTCTTTTTTATTTTGAAAAGTGTATCCATATTGCCCGTGACCACAAACAAGAACAGCTAGCTGTCCTTTTCAGGGTGTTCATTCTCTCCATAACTAATGTTGTCATTTATATGTGATTTGTGATGGTATGAATTGCAGGCCTTTTAATAGAACCTTACCTCTCCCAAAAAGTATCTGTCTTTACACTTCATCTTACACAAATGCAGAAAAGACAAAAAAAGGAAGCAATATTTCACACATGATAATGATCATCACCAGAGCTGGCACAGCTTTCATCTGATCCCTGATCAGCCTAACCATGAGTAATCAGTATGGCTGCAAGAGTGGCCTTATGTAGAGTCAGTGTAGTTCATAAATGTGTTGGTTTTCTATATATTACTAAACAGGTGAACAGTTGTTACTATAACTGATATTGTGCTTACAATAACCTCAGTGTGAGTTGATGGCACTACCCTCTGAACCACTGTGATACGGACATACCTTAGAGCCTGTCTCCTTGAATTTGCAACATGAAATATTGAAATTTTTAATTCGTTACATTTCTAAAGAGACAGAAAGGAAAACATTAAAGAAGTAGATATCTGCAGTTTGTGAGTGAATTAGACGTCAGGTTAAAAATTACCTTGGTGAAACAGGTCCCTGACCCAAAGGAGCTTTTAGGATATACTCACAGTTATTGTGCTTCAAGTTTTATTGCAGTAAAGAGACACCAAAAAAAGCAACTACTGATTACAGCAAGATACGTCATGATACAACATAATACGTCAGTGAATGCATTATTGACTGAGCAGAAATACGCATCACTATCTACACCACTAAGAACCATTATTTACCATTTTGAGCATATATGTAAGCTGGTGGTGAAGTCAGCTAAGAATGCTAAATATCTCATTCGTCTGATTGCCTCAATGCTAATAAGTTCTGCCTTTCAGCAAGTGATTTAAAGGCCAATAGGCTGTCAGACCAGTGTTAATTTCCAGTGCTAATTTAGATTTCCTTTGAGGGATAGGAAAGACTAGGAAAGAGTAAAGAGCTTTTCATGAACTAGACTTCAGACCTGCAGTTTGAAAACCATAAGATTAAAAAGATGGCGTCATCAGCACAATATGGGTGTTTATGTCCTACATACTTCATTATTTCTTTTTCTTTCAGGTTTTTCTTTGGTCGTACAGATGATTGAAATTAACAGTACAACCTTGCATTTTTAACAAAAATTGAAACAAACAGTTTAAAAATAACAGTTAATAATAATTTTAGGTACGAAATTAAGTTGCAACTGTTCTTGTACTTTAAGCAGCTGCTTTATAGATTGACCCGTTATATCATGAGACTGATGTTTGCATATTGTCTTAGTCTTGCACATCATCAACTGCATGTACTGCACATTAAAGTTCCCCAGTGAAAAAAGGTATCAAAGTATAGTGGTATTGAATAGTGGTATTGTAAAGCGCTTTGGGTGCCTTGAAAAGCGCTATATAAATCCAATCCATTATTATTATTATTAAAGTACTTCATACTAATTTTGCTCAAACTCTTTGAGTTCATTCCTCATTTTTAAAAGCTTAGTGAGAGTTTTCTCACACTGCCGGGCTGACTCAGCTATAAGATGTGCGGCCTTTACATCCTCTGTCAGTTCGTTCATTTTGTTTTGAAGTCCCTGAAACTTTTTAATGTCTGAAAGAGTTTTTTTTGCTTGTGCTCCAGCTTTTGTGCTTACAATGGAGGAGTTTTCATTCAGTTCATCTGAGAATGTGATGATATCATCCAGGATGGTCCTCTGTGCTCCAATAATGGTCATGAATTCTTCAACCAAAGCTTTCAAACTTTTCATCATGTCCTGCTGTGTGAGTGCCTTCTTTACATTTGCATTCAAAACAGTTGAGTCTCCAGTTTCGACTGCAGCAGCAGCAGCAGATAATGAAAGTAAGACTAAACCTCCTGCAGCGAGCGCTTTTTCATCTCCTACACGTGAAACTGAAAATCCTACTCCAAACGCTGTAACTAAAGCAGCTACATATCCCAATCCTTTAAGGGCGTCCCCAGTCCTATTTTTACATGTAGTTTCAGTTTCCATCTTTTTATATTCATCAGATAGCTCTTGAAGTTCATGGCCAATGGCTTGTGCTCTTTTTTCAAAATGATTACAGTTTTCAATAAATGCCCTGGCAGCTTCATACAGTTTGCTTAATGGAATAGACACACAAGCAGGTAGTCTATTGGCCATTGTTCCTCTTTAACCTTTCAGCACCTTTGGACCAATTCCAACAAATATGGAAAAACTACAAAAAGAAGCACACAAACAAGAAAGGCTGTGTCAGTCCTTGCTGTTGGTAGTCTGAAAAACAAAACAAAAAATCCATAAGTGCCTAATACTACTACTACTACTACTAATAATAATACCAAAACGGTACTAATAAATACTAATCCAAAAATCAAGATGTTCTAAAATAAAGTAGATTAGTCTTATGTGTCTCTTAAAACTATTCTTGTTTTCATTATAGTTTACAAGTATCCATGTTATTCAAACTAGATTTAAACAATATAAAGATTAAGTGAAAAGCTTTGTTATTTTCAGAAGTATAAATCACCATAATTTTACTGCTGCCAATAACAGATTCAACAAAACCTATATAAAGTTGAAGTTAACACTGAAACAGCGAAGTAAATATTGTCTTACCACCCGTGTATCTGTCTGTGCTCCATATTAAGCTTCTTCTAAAATACTTTCACTTTAGTTTTTCACTAGCGTGTCACATGTTATCCTAACACGTCAGCTTCCTTACAGATTGAACCTGTTCTGCATGCCACCTAAAAGCAATGGCATGTAGGGTTCAACTTCACTGCCATACCCGCCCTACCTTGTTTTGTTTTGTAGTTTTATTTTGACTTGGTTGGTTATAGCAGCATTTCTGTCATGGTCTGGATGAGTGCTGGAGTCATCATCCGAATTGCTGTTTCCACCTCTGGGTGGTAGATTTCCATAGAATGCAAATGACCTTGTGACTGTGTTTTTCTCTTTCGGTTTCCATCTCCGACAATACTCACTTTCATTCGGTTGCTGGTTCGTTTTGGCACAGCTTCAGTCTGCTTTACTCATCTCCTTGCCCTCCGGCCACAGTCATTGCACTCCACGGATTCCCTGCCCTGGAACCGGGCTGCCTCACCCGGACCTCTCAACCTCCTTTTGCCAGTTCTCCATCTGCAAACTGTAAGATTAAAGAAATGTGCTTTGACACGTCTCCTCCGGATCACATGGCCTCAGCCACTAAATCTATTCTCTTCTCTTTGCAGTGTACAGACTCCCAGTTGCATTTACCGAAACCCAGGTCCCGGAGTTTAATATTATGGTCTCTGTAATAGAGTCATAGTTTATCATTAATTTTTACAGATCTAGTAAATCTTTAGACTTAATCTTTAAGTTTATTGTTCGCAGTCTTATTCACTTCGTAACTTTGTGTTTTTGAGCAAATAAATATTGTTCACCACGCTTTTCTGTGCCTCCACGTGAGTTCTGCTCATCTGTCTTGTGTGACAATTTCTTTATCAAATACCATATCAAACCTTTCAAACCAGGTGGTGAAAAAGAAACTTATATAAATCCAGGTTTAAAAGCAAAGTTTTTTGTTTGATTTATAATTTCAGCTTTTGGGGCCTTCTGTGTAGTATTTTGCAGGTCATAACATGTTTTGATGGAGCTGCTTTTGTCTGGCTGGCATTCAGGCTGCTGAGGTCCCAGACAAACAGACTCAAGGTCAGCTTTTACAACAGGGCAATAGCCCTAATCAATGCTAACAGCTGACCTGATTGGCTACCTCCCTGGACTTTTTCGGCAGGGCAATAACAATTATAATAATATCAATAACAATGTGCAATAAACATACACTCAGCGTTTTTTAAAAAAAATTAAGTTAAGGTACTGTATCGTGTTCTCTTGTGTTGTCTTGTATAGTGTGTAGTGCAGATGCGGGACAGGTTCCAATTTACTATTGTTTTAGGTATGACTGTACAATGACAATAAAGAGTTATCTATTTTATCTATCTATATTAGCTATGACAGATCTGGACTGCAAGCCGGCCAGTGGAAAAGGACCTAAAATATTATATGATGATGTGGTATTTGAGACGTTGGGGTGTTGCAGTTTAACTTTAGTTTTTAATGCTGGTGAGTACACTGCAAAAACTCAAAATCTTACCAAGTATATTTGTCTTATTTCTAGTCAAAATTATCTCATTACACTTAAAATAAGACACAATCAGCTACAGGGCAACATTTCAGTAAGCTAAAGGAACTTGTTTCAAGACAGTGAATCTTGAAACTAGAGAAAAACTAGAGATTTTTCACTTGTTCCATTGGCAGATTTTTTCACTTAATACAAGATATTTTAGCTTAAAATAAGTGAAAAAATCTGCCAATGGAACAAGTGAAAAATCTCTAGTTTTTCTCTAGTTTCAAGATTCACTGTCTTGAAACAAGTTCCTTTAGCTTACTGAAATGTTGCCCTGTAGCTGATTGTGTCTTATTTTAAGTGTAATGAGATAATTTTGACTAGAAATAAGACAAATATACTTGGTAAGATTTTGAGTTTTTGCAGTGTAGGGATGGACCGATCCGATATACAGTGGGATGCAAAAGTTTGGGCAACCTCATTAATAGTCATTATTTTCCTGAATAAATCGTTGTTTGTTACAATAAAAAGTGATATTTGAGAAGTGAAATGAAGTTCATTGGATTTACAGAAAGTGTGCAATAATTGTTTAAACAAAATCAGGCAGGTGCTCAAATTTGGGCACTGTTGTCATTTTATTGATTCCAAAAACTTTAGAACTAATTATTGGAACTCAAATTAGCTTGGTAAGCTCAGTGACCCCTGACCTACATACACAGGTGAATCCAATAATGAGAAAGAGTATTTAAGGGGGTCAACTGTAACTTTCCCTCCTCTTTTAGCAACATGGGGGTCTCAAAACAACTCTGAAATGACCTGAAGACAAAGATTGTTCACCAGCATGGTTTAGGGGAAGGATACAGAAAGCTGTCTCAGAGATTTAAGCTGTTTCCACAGTTAGGAACATATTGAGACAATGGAAGACACAGGCTCAGTTCAAGTTAAGGCTCGAAGTGGCAGACCAAGAAAAATCTGGGATGGACAGAAGTGACAAATGGTGAGAACAGTCAGAGTCAACCCACAGACCAACACCAAAGACCTACAACATCATCTTGCAGCAGATGGAGTCACTGTGCATCATTCAACCATTCGGCGCACTTTACACAAGGAGATGCTGTAATTGATAGTGATGCAGAGGAAGCCTTTTCTCCGCCCACAGCACAAACAGAGCTGCTTGAGGTTTGCTAAAGCACATTTGGACAAGCCAGCTTCATTCTGGAATAAGGTGCTGTGGACTGATGAAACTAAAATTGAGTTATTTGGGCATAACAAGGGGCGTTATGCATGGAGGAAAAAGAACACAGCATTCCAAGAAAAACACCTGCTACCTACAGTTATATATGGTGGTGGTCCCATCATGCTGTGGGGCTGTGTGGCCAGTGCAGGGACTGGAAATCTTGTCAAAGTTGAGGGACACATGGATTCCACTCAGTATCAGCAGATTCTGGAGGAATCAGTGACAAAGTTGAAGCTGCGCCGGGGGTGGATCTTTCAACAAGACAAGGACCCGAAACACTGCTCAAAATCCACTAAGGCATTCATGCAGAGGAACAAGTACAACGTTCTGTAATGACCATCTCAGTCTCCAGACCTGAATATTATTGAAAATCTGTGGTGGTTTGTCACATGGAATGTAAATGGAGCTGGCACCAGAGGAAAGAGGTTAAAAATATTTAACCAGCTTAAAAAACTACAGGCAGATGTTGTTTTATTACAAGAAACTCACAAACCTGTCACAGGTTTAAACGAACTTAAAACACCTGAGTTTCCTAACGTGTTTGCAGCCGGTTATAATTCTAGACAACGGGGAGTAGCAATTTTAATACATAAAAATGTTAATTT
This sequence comes from Astatotilapia calliptera, assembly GCF_964374335.1. Classification (NCBI taxonomy): domain Eukaryota; kingdom Metazoa; phylum Chordata; class Actinopteri; order Cichliformes; family Cichlidae; genus Astatotilapia; species Astatotilapia calliptera. The sequence continues at coordinate 25,141,295 of NC_137429.1, read as the reverse complement.
TACAGTACTCGATACAGTTATAGATCCAGAGGGTAGATTTCTAATTATTAAACTATCAATATTGAACAAAAAACTATGTATTGTTAGTATATATGGTCCAAATGTTGATGAACCCTCATTCTTCCACGGTTTTTTTAGTGCACTCTCTGAACACCTTGATTGCACACTCATTCTTGGCGGTGACCTCAACCTTGGACTAAATGAAGAAATGGATAGGCTCAACACAACAGGAACTCAGCGTAATTGGCAGTCCACAAATATAATCAAACAGTATATGAATGACTTTGGTCTTTGCGATGCATGGCGCTCTCTTCACCCCACCAGTAAGGAATATACTTTTTTCTCGCATGTTCATCACTCTTACTCTCGTCTGGATTATTTTTTGGTCAGCAGCTCACTGCTGTGTGACATTTCAGACACTGAGATTCATCCCATAGCTGTCAGCGATCATGCTCCTGTATCTTTAAAACTAATACACAAGAATAATACTATGCCAAGTAAAAACTGGAGATTTAATATATCACTACTTAAAGATGAAGACTTTATTAAATACTTTAAAAAGGAATGGACTTCATATTTAGACTTTAATGACACTCCCGGAATATCTGCTTCTGTTCTATGGGAAGCAGGGAAAGCTGTGATGAGAGGTAAAATAATTTCTTTCTCATCACACAAAAAGAAAGAAGAAAACAAAAATATTCAGGAATTAGAAAAAAACATCAAATCACTAGAAGAAGCCTACGCGTCCCACCAAGATCAGGAAACATTGAACAAAATATGCAAAACAAAACTAGAATTAAATGAAACTATTAATAAAAAAACACAATTCCTTATACAAAGACTTCGCTTGCAGAATTTTGAACACAGTAACAAATCAGGTCGATTTCTAGCTAACCAGCTAAAAATAAATAAAGAAAAAATAACTATATGTGCTGCTAAAGATTTATCAGGGAACACAATATATGATCCTGGAAGAATAAACAACATTTTTAGGGATTTCTATGAAACTTTATACTCACCACAAATAAACCCATCTAAAAATGAAATTGATCTGTTTCTTGACAACGTAACTCTTCCAAAATTACTAGACAGTCAAGCAATGGAACTGGATTCGCCACTGACGCCAAGTGAACTCCAGGAAGCCCTGATAAGTATGCCCAATAATAAGGCTCCAGGTCCAGACGGCTTCCCTGCAGAATTCTACAAAGAATTCTGGACAATTTTGGCACCAGTATTCCACAGCATGTTGCAGGAAATCGAGGAAAAGGGCAGACTACCACCAAATATGAATTCTGCCAACATTAGTCTCCTGCTAAAACCAGGCAAAGACCCTTTATTTCCCTCAAGCTATCGTCCAATTTCTCTTTTAAATGTAGACCTTAAAATAATCTGCAAAGCTCTCTCAAAGAGATTAGAGAAAATGACCCCCCTCTTAATTCACCCTGACCAAACTGGTTTCATAAAAGGTCGGCACTCCTCAACAAACACTCGTAGATTACTTAATTTAATAGACTACTCATACGATAAAAACATCGAAACCATAATATTATCTCTAGATGCAGAAAAAGCATTTGACAGAGTTAATTGGAAATTTTTATTCGCAACTTTACACAAATTTGGTTTTGGAAACTCTTTCATAAACTGGATAAGAATATTATACAATTCCCCAACGGCTCGTATCAGAACAAATGACCAGACATCCTCCAGCTTCTGTCTCCTGAGGGGCACCAGACAGGGATGCCCACTCTCCCCTTCACTTTTTGCAATTTTTATCGAACCTCTAGCAGCAGCATTTAGACAGGCTACAACAATTAAGGGCATAAAATGTAAGAACATAGAACATAAAATCAGTCTCTATGCGGATGATGTGTTGCTTTTTCTGCAAAACACACAAACCAACCTCTCTGAGGTAATTACTTTAATAAACTGGTTTTCAAGAGTTTCAGATTATTCAATTAACTGGCCAAAATCTACAGTTCTCCCCATTAACTGCTCCTTCCATAATTCTTCCTCTGCCCCACTGCAATCCGGAAATATTAAATATTTAGGTATTAATGTCTCTCCTAAGCTTTCAGACTTAACTAAACTAAACCACATCCCACTTCTAAAGAAAGTAGAAGGCGATCTGACTAGATGGAAATCTTTACCCATATCACTCATGGGAAGGGTCGCCACTATAAAAATGATGATCTTGCCAAAAATAAATTACTTATTTTTGATGATCCCTAACAAACCATCACAAGATTGGTTCAGATCTCTGGATTCATATATTTCCAAATTCCTTTGGAAAGATAAACCCCCGCGTATTAGCTTAAAAACGCTACAAAGAACCAAGGATAGAGGAGGATTAGATCTGCCTAATTTTCACCAATACTTCTTAGCCAACAGGCTTCAGTTCATCTCAGAATGGTTAAAACATACCTTCTTAGTTGAGCCCTGGCTAGATGTTGAACAGGCACTATGCAAGGATCTAGAGATTTCAGACCTACCATTTATTAGCTCAAACATCAAAAGACATGAATGCTTTAAAAGTATCAACATCAGCTTTTCTCTAACAGCATGGTGGGAGTTTCTAAAAATAACGGAGTCTTCATTAATCCCATGCAAACGTACACCTATCTGGAATAACCCTGACATATTACAAAACAATAATATGATTAATTTCCCAGAATGGAATTGTAAAGGAATTAAATACTTAGAACATATATTAGAGGGAACAGAATTTATTCCATTTGACAGACTAGTGGAACAACATGGGATCAACAAGACAAGGTTTTTAGAATATCAACAAATTAAATCCATAGTAAAAAAGAAATTTAACCTCAGTCAAGTTGAATTACAAACGCCACTAAGTGCGGCACATTTTCTTACTCTTAAATCCCCCAAATTATTATCTAAAATATACAGAACACTTTCTAAATTAGATGAATCAATATCCCTTCCTACTGCAAAGTGGGAAGCAGATTTATCAGTCAACCTAGACCAAAACTTCTGGTCTCAGATTTGCTTAAAAACCTTTAAATTAATTAAAAATCCCAGTCTGCAATTAATACAATACAAAATACTACATAGAGTGCACTATACAGGTCATCGGATGTTCAAGATGGGCTTTACATCTTCCAACAACTGCTCACACTGTCAAGGCAATACACCAGACAATTACATCCACGCTCTTTGGTTCTGTCCACCAGTGCAAAAGTTTTGGCGCGAGATATGTGAAGACTTATCAAAATGTCTGAAATGTAACATTCCAACTTCCCCCTTAGTGTGTCTACTGGGCAGCTTAGATAATGTCACTTCAGAAAAGAATATAGCCCATATGATCTTCACTGCCCTATGCATAGCCAAGAAAACAGTCCTCATGAACTGGAAAAATAAAAATAATCTTAATTCTAACCAATATAGAAATTATCTATTAGATTACATTAGTCTTGACACAGCCTCTGCCACCACATTAGATCAATTGCTCTGGGCCCCTTTTATCAGCTCCATCACCTAGTGGGGGTGGGGGGTCATAGTTTGGTCCCGCCTTCACTGTTGTGATTGGTGAGGGGGTAGGGACAGGCTTAGGGTGTCGGGGGGTTCCCCGGAGGCATCTTCCTTGGGGGACTCAACCCGGGGTAGCGGTCACGTCCGGTTGGGGGCTCTGTTGGCTCTCAGGTGACTGTTTCCTCGCGGCTGCGTGCAGCGGGGCTAGGGGAGGGTCTGTGCTGACGGACGTGGGTTACTGACCTGGCAACCTGGCTGCCCCTGGGTGGGTCCGGGATGGGCGTGAGGTTCTGGGGGCGCTCCGTCTCTGGGCTGGGGCCCGGGCCGGGCCTCGGGGGCTTGGGTCCTGGTTGGTGTGTTGCCGGGGTTGTGGGCGGGTGGGTGCATGGGGGCCCGGCCCTGGAGCAGGGTGCCGCCGGTGCGTCGAGCCGCCTGGGGGGCTCTTCAACTGGTGGGGGGGATGGTCACATCTTGCAGGAGCTTTCTTCTCTTCAGGAACTCTCTGCAGGAGGGGGAGATACAGGAGAGGTGGAGGAAGATCTCAGCCTGGGCGTTTACCGTCTTATGTAGTCTGGAAGATGAGTGGATGGTGGGGTGGGTGCAGTTTTCTCTGTGGTGGGGTTGGGTGGACTGTCCAGGGCTCTGTGGAGCCGGGGGGCGCTACTGCACTGGGTCTGTATATGGGTCTGATGGGCCTGGGCCCCCCTTCCCTGGCGGGTCGCGAAGGGTGGGAGTGCCTACTGGGGTCAGCGGGGGAGCTGGCCCCAGGGAAGGGTTACCTGCCCCTCCCTTCCTTCCCTCCCCATCTCCAGCTGCCTCCCTCTTCCCGCTCCTCCACAACCACCCACACATGCAGGGCCTTGGAGTGGGGGGTATGTCACCAGGGTGCAGAGGAGGCTACCCCCCTCTGTCCCCTTCTGGCTGCCTCTGCCTCAATTTTATCCCACAACTTAGACATTCACATTATTCACACTCTCATTACACATACATATGGGATCTTGGGGGTGGGCACAATCACGGAGTCAAAATTACCATCAGGGTGTATACCTCACCCCTGACGTCGTTGCCCACCTCTCAACTTTAAATACACTTAGTCATTGAGGGCTAGCAGGAGGGACTATGCGCTTACCTGCTGCTCCTTGGCAGGTAGCTCCATGCCCTCCTGGGTTTTAATTGCACCTTAGAACACATATGCATCAACACTACAATGAGCGGGTGAAGGGAGGTTTGGAGTCTTCTCCCACCCCCATTCTCTGCGGCCTGCTGGAGCGGGAGGGCTAGTAGGAGGAGTTGGCCGTCCGACTGCGGTCTGGGGTGTGGGGCCTCCCTGCTGCTGCGGAGTCGGGGTGGTCTGCCTCTCCCCACCGCAGGGAAAAGGGTAACACCACCTGGGTCTGGGTGCAATTCCCCCCTCCAGGGGCAAGGGTACCTAGACCCGGTTTGTAGAGTACGCTTGGAGAGTGTGATTGTATGTACAGCGTCTCTTTATGTCTGTCTCCACGTTGGTTGAGTGTGGAGTGAGTGCATATGAGAGCATGAGGGTGGGAATGGATGCTTGTGTCTGTGTGTGCCTGTATGTCTGTGTCTATATGTCAGGTTGGGTATCAGACGCCACCTCTCTGGGGACACCTCAGGCCCTCCAAGGTTTGGAGGCCTATCTCCACCCACCACCACTTCCCCTGCCGGTGGCGGACTCCCTCAGGTGTCGGTGTGTTGGTGGTTCTTTGTGTCTGGGGGTGGGCGTCCGGGTACACACCGGCTCACTCCTTGGCGGCCGCTTGTCGGGGCCTGGGGCCTGGGGCTCGCTCGGGCCCCTTTGGAGGTGGGGTGCCCCCGGCCTCTCGGCCTGGGGCTCGGTCACTCAGGCACAGCTGGGGGCCGGCGGAGCTCACGGGCGCGTCACTGCAACTCCCCCTGACTTCTGCTCCGCGGCTGCTGGGCGAGCCCTCATCTGGGACTCTCCTCAGCTCTTACTGGAACAGTGGCGCGGCTGCCCTTCTGTTGGTCTTCCATGGTCTCTTGTGTTCTGGGGGCCTCTGGATGTCTGGAGTTTTGATCTCCTCCATACCCGCTTCACACCCTGGAGGATGGGGCTGTGGCCCCCCCACACTCCCTAGCAGATCATTACATGGAGAAACCTTTGGAATGCAAGCATGCTGATCCACACAGGTATGCACACATGGGTATTCACAGACGCGGACTAAAGCTTTCTTGGCTGCTGCCTCAAAGCACACTGTGCGCTGTCTATCTTGCGTGCTGCACAATATCGTTTATTATTTAGTAACTATTGATATCTATGACTAGCTAGTTTATTGTGATGGTGCTTTGTTTTCTCTATTATTATGTTGCTCTTTGTTGTTTGCTGTCTCCTCTGTTTGTTTGTTTGTTTGTTTTTTTTTTTTCTCCATACAGGTGACCCAGGAGTTTTTTTGTTTTTTTTTTTTGTTTTTTTTTTTTCTCTCTCTCTCTTCCCCCCCCTTCTCACCGTCTCTTCTCCCCTTTGGTTTTCTTTCTTTCTCTCCCCCTCTTTCTCTCATTCATTCCCCCTGTCCTATTTATTTAAAAAAAAAAAAAAAAAAAATGACAAAGGATGAACTGAAGCTCTGCCATCACGTAATGTCGCATACTGCTGTTTCTGATGTCATTTAGAAAAAAAAAAGAAAAAAAAAAAAGAAAATCTGTGGTGTGAGTTAAAGAGAGATGTCCATGCTCAGAAGCCATCAAACCTGAATGAACTACAGATGCTTTGTAAAGAGGAATGGTTCAAAATACCTTCAACCAGAATCCAGACTCCCATTGGAACCTACAGGAAGCGTTTAGAGGCTATAATTTCTGCAAAAGGCGGATCTACTAAATATTGATTTCATTTCTTTTTTTGTGGTGCCCAAATTTATGCACCTGCCTGATTTTTTAAAAACAATTATTGCACACTTTCTGTAAATCCAATAAACTGTACAGTATCGGTATCGGTCCGATCCTGACCTAAATTACTGAATCGGATATCAGGGAGAAATAAAAAATGTAATCTGATCCATTAAATATCACAAAAGCACCTCACAAAACTTGTGACATGGAATAATCCAGCTCATGAGTTTAGCACGTCAGAGAGGTATGGATCACGTGATAGTGCGGCCGTTGCATGCAAGACCTGTCAGCCATCTGGAGTTACTTCACACTGAAAGCATCTGGAGCCTCGCTACGTGCTACCAAACCGGCATTTCATGTCCAAGCAAGCTGTCCCAGAGAAGTAAAGCAAGTGTGTAATTTCATGTCTGAATATTTGTAAAGCATTTCTACATTAAGCTTAACAACCGCTCGGACATCTGTGTGTTGTCATTGCTCAGTCTGACTGTACGATGGATAGACTTTTACGTTGAAAATAAAAACAGTGATGCAGGCTAAACAGTTCTGTGGTTCGACAATATCGGATTCATATCAGTATCAGCAGATATCCAAATTTATGATATCGCTATTGGTATCAGACATAAAGTGGTATTGTGCCATCTCTACTGGTGAGATGAAAGCACTAAATTTAGAGCTGATGCCAGAGGATGGTACAACTAGCTTAAGTGAAAGATAAAGTAGAATCAACAGCTACTCTGGCTCTCTGAAAAGTTTGGCTGTGTCATAGGGCAACTTCAAGCTGATGTTCCAGAAAAGAAGTTGCATCTTTATTTGAACCGTTCGTAGCATCTCCAAATTGAAGCCAAGTTCTATATAACAGGTTATATCAAAGAAAGACTGTGAAGTGGCCGTGTCAATAAAACCACAGCACAAGCAAACAGTTTGTCACCTTGTCAGCGCTTAGGAACTGTAAGCAGTCTACAGATTTGGAGACGAGAATTGCCGAGTGATTTGGCCGAGAGCTCTCTAAACAGACAAGGTGGAGCAGACTGGAACGGTAGGCCTCGACTGACCTTCACTGGCCCATTTGGTAACATACATTCAGCAGTGAGTCCAGATTCTGCCTGTGTAAGGAGGAGGTGTTGGGCTGTTGTGGGTGTGCCATACACACCCCCTGTTTGTTAATTGAATTACTTGTTAAACTACCAGTATGTCTTGTTTCTTCAGACTTTAATCATCCAATCCAATAAACAACACCGAACAGGAGTCAATAAGGGAAATAAACAGGCTTTACAGCCATATAAGGTTTATTGCCAAGAAGCATTGTTACAACAAAGAAATAATCAACCAAACACAAACTTCCTGTTCAACTCAGCAAAAATAAAAGACCTGAAAGTTCACAGAAGACAACTAAGGTGGATGAGGACAGAATTTTTTCCCATGATTAAGAAAAACAACTGTGTTGACTGATGATGTGACTGCTGACAGGAGCAGCAGGATGGATTCTAAAGTGTACAGGGCCATACTCAGATTATACTCCCAATCAGCCAAAAGCAGCAAAACAGAGCTTTACAGTGCAAATGGTTAATGAGCCAAAACATACTGCAAATGCAACCTAAGCTTTTCTCAAAGCAAAGAAATCAGATATTCTTCTTCATGTTGACTGCAACAGATTTTCACCCAAGTAAAAAGAATCCTTGTGTTAATTTGTCCAGTTTAATTTTGAGTGTCTGAAAATGAGGGTACCATCTATAAAAATGGCTATAATGCAATTATTATTTGGTAAAACCCCTTAAATTAAAGGAGAACATCTGTGCTTCATTCATAGTTTGTTTGATTTAAAATCCACTGAGGTGGTGAGCAGAAGCAAAACTACAAAGATCGTGCCTTTGGCCAACAAATGATTTACCTAACTCGATTTCTTATCCAAGCAAGACAGTAGTGTGGATCTACTCATGGAACATTACAACATGTCCTTAAAATTACTAAAATGTCAACCTCCAAAAATCTGTGATGTTACTGCACAGCCTTTAGCTTTCTGTTCACGAGGTTGCTAATCCAATATCTGAATTCAATCTTTCATCTCATTCACATTACAGATTTAATTTAGAGAAACACAGAAAACATTTAATCTTAGATCAAGCTGCAGAGGCGGTGGTTGACTATTGCATGAGGCTGAGGACCAGTTATATTTTCTTGTTTTTTTCTCCTACACCCCATTTCCCTCTCATTCGCCATGGCGACCTCACCTTTCTGTCATTAAGCCAGCCAGACGCTACTTCATCTGTTAAATCGTGGCGGTTTAGATATTATTCCTAATCGCTGAAACATACTCGTTTCCCTTTTTACTCCGTGTTCATCTCGAATTTGCAGTAGAAAGTGCTTTATAACATTCACCTGCTCCTAATTATGCTGTTTGTTATCATGGTCGGCCACCTGCATGGTTTTTATGTGTGTGTGTGTGTGTGTGTGTGAATAAAAGAGAATGTTTGCTGGTAAAAATACATTTATATTTGATTGCATAAGTGTGTCTGCCCCTGTGTGTTAAAAGGACAGATCTTTGTTTTTTATTTAGTCTACAATGTTCATTGCTAATCGCTTACTGTTTTTCTGCACTCCAAGTTTCCCTCATGGTCAAATAGCACAGGTTGGACCAAACAGGCACTTTTTACATTAACTACCATGTTTGTTTCCCATCTCCATAAAAATGAAAAAAATAAATAAATAAATAAAATCGATGCAGTTTGTCACAGCATTTATCAGAAAAACAAACACAAAGGAAACAACCACAGTGTTAAAATGGTCAGAGTCTAAAAACAAAACAAAAACAAAAAAACAACAAATCTAGAGACTCTCATTGAATCAAACACTAACAGAGTCTAAGACCTTAAAGAGCGCATTTACTTGACAGGAGGTGCAAATTAATTCATAAATGGCACTTTTTTAAAACACACGTGCCAAATGTGAGGTGACAGTTAAATTGCATGTGAACCACAACTCCTTCATTTTGGACTGGTGTAAAGGTTTTCCATCAGAAAAGTATATTTTAACTGTGATTGGGCTTAATGAAGACATGAGCTCATAATTGTGTCCTAGTAACAAGGTAAGATACACCAATCAGGCACAATATCACAACCCCTTGCCTAACATTGTGTTGGTTCCCACTTTGCTACCAAAAACACCCCTGATTTGTTGAGACATGGATTTCATTAGACCGTCGAAGGTGTGCTGTGGTATCGGCTCCAACTTGTCAGCAACTCATACTTCAAGTCATGTAAGTTGTAAGGTGTGGCCTCTATGGATCTGACTTGTTTGTCCAGCACATCCCACAGATACTTGATTGGACTGATATCTGGGGAATTTGGAGGTCAAGTCAACACCTCAAACTTGTTGTTCTGCTCCTCAAACCATTCCTGAACCATTATTGCTTCATGGCAGTGAGCAGTATGCTGCTGAAAGAAACCACAGCCAATAGGTGCTGTAATACCATTTCTGTCAAAGGGTTGTGTGGTCTGCAACAATGCTTAGGTAGGTGGTACATCTCAAGATAATACCCACATGGAAGGCAGGACCCAACGTTGCCCAACAGAAGATTCCCCAAAGCATCAAACTACTTCCGTCAGCTCGCTTTCTTCCCACAGTGCATCCTGGTGCCAGGTGTTCCCAGTTCTGTTCCGATGCCCATGATTGGTCTTCAATGACCCCATCACTGCTTCATCTCTTTTCCTTCTTTGGACCACTTTTCATAAATACTAACCACTGCAGACCAGGAACACTCCATGAAACTTTTAGAGATATTCTGACCTGATCATCTTACCATCAGAGTTTGACCCTTGTCAAACCCAAATTCTTATGCTTGCCCATTTCTTTATCCAAATTTGCTAAAACCCAAACAAATAATACGCAAATAGTGGCTCAAATGACCGCAATGTGATTGGATTGTGGTTGATCACCATGAAATTACACTAGAGATTATATGATGCCTTTGCACGGCCCTGCTGCTCTGCAAAGGTTTTAGTCTGGATTGATTCATTGTTTTATTTCCAATAAAAATGCTCTAAGAAACCCACACGTTAAACTGTGGGCACAGTTAACAACTAAACACAGCAGAGCTCACTAACTAGCTAGTAAACTAAAAAAGAACAAAGATGTGCTTTGATGAGTTAATAACAGATTTACATTGGTGTGTCGGCCACAAACAAAATTCCTGAATCTACTTTGACCCCCTCGTCTGAGAAATTCATAAGCAGGCAGCAGTTTGGGACAATATGTTTTTAGTTTCTTCTTTCTGAGACACATCGGAGCAGAAATGTCCCAGAAAAGAATAAGTGCAGCTTTGAATGTAAACTGAGTAATTACACTCTGTAAGGGAGCAGTAGTAGCAGTATAACAGTTGAAGACACATAATTCAGAGAAATAGAAGAATGAACGTGCTGATTGGACAGTTAGCAGGAGGTAAATGTCTGCACTTCTCTCTCATGCTGTTTTTCACTGAGTGCCAAAATCTTGTGGCTCCAGAAGCTCGACTGATGTAGATTAAGCTAGACTGGCCAAATAGACTGAAGTAGCCCAGTTGTTGTAGCTCGGGCTCCCGTGGCTCCAGGGAACCAAGCACATTGAGTAATACAAAGGGTAATGTTTGTTTTTTAATGCAATATGTGCTGTTTTATGTGTATACTTGGCTGTTATAGACAATGTATATGTATCTGTGTGTGTCTGTGTGTGTGTGTGTTTGTCTCAAGTTTCCAGATGAAGCGAGGAGGTTTATGTTATTTAAATTGGCTCATACATCATGCTACCAGCCCATTATTACTGAGGCCTGCTATCTGAGCCACACATCTCCTGCTCCCTTTTTGTGTTCTTTATTTGCATAAACTGGTCACTGGTTTGAAAAATGCTGATCACAAATGGTGCGAGGAAAAACTGGACCTATGCCTATCTGCTTCAATTTGTTCTTTCCATTTTCTTTACCGCAGCGCAGCGACGTCTGAGACTCTAGTCAAGGAAAAACATGGGAGGGGGAAAAAAAAGCTACTCCATTTGTGTCTTTCAGCGGTCTGATGGCTACAGCCCAAACCCACACTCACTGAAACTTATACATACATACATAGATACATACATACAGCCCTCACATGACAGAAGATTGCAACCACACTATGGACCCAGCAGATGTTGAACTGCACGAGCGCCGGTAGGTAGCTCTCTCCCAGCTAGAGGAGGAGCTCCGGTGCAGGCCATGGCTCACCCCCGACTACAGGCGCATTTTTCATGGGACTCGTTTAGCTCTGGGGGGTCCCCGGAGACGCCATGCTGCTTCGCCTGCTGCTTCGCCTGCACTTGTGCTACCTACACTACAAGTGGGAGGTCTTCGTTTAACTTCGGACACGCATTCCTCGCTGGAGCCACAACGTTACTCCTCCCGAGGGAAACGTCGCCCACGCCGCTGTCATATGGACACTTCTGAGCAACCTGTGGTGGTGAGTATAAACAGAAAGGACTACGATCTCACCTCAGACACCTTCGGGATCTCTTTTCTCGATGATGATTTGGATTGGGAGGCCAGTTTTGGTTTAGCTCCTCACGAGCTAGTTAATGACAATATACATTCCTCTGAGATTTTTAGTTCTAAGACTGTTCATCATGGTGGGAACAAGCTAAAACCCACTTTTGCCAAGTCTGTTTTTTCTAAACCTGGCCATGTAAATTCTGAGACTGTGAAAACTGTTAAATCAAAGACTGTTGAGACTGTTAAGACTGTTAGACGTGGTGGTAGGAAGCTAAAAAACATTTTAGACGAGTCTGTGTTTGCTGAGCCTGTCCGGCAGGTACCTGCACCTGTTTCTGACCTCCCTGGAGGCTCAGGTGAGCCCGTCCAGCAGTTTTCTTCAAGTTCTAGAGGCTCAGGGGAACTAGCTCAGCTAACTGCTAATGCACCATCCATCCCACCTTTGCTACCATCTTTACACCAGTCAATACATCTTAAACTTCTCTCCATAGCTCAGACTTTAGCTCACCTATCAGCTCCATCACCTGGTCAGTTCTCACCTCAGTCGTTTACTCAGTCGCCTGTTCAGCCAGGGGTCTCTGCACCTGCTGGCCCTATGTCTGTCTCTGCTGAACGGTCTGAGGGGCCCGTCCAGCCACCTGCCTCCGCTGGAGGGTCCGAGGGGCCCGTCCAGCCACCTGCCTCCGCTGGAGGGTCCGTCCAGCCTGCAGCGCTACTGTAACGATTGGAATGTGATTTAACACAGGTGTTAATCAAGGAGGGAAACCTTCCCAAAAAACGGATGGAGCTGTGGAGCAGCCAAGGAATAGACTGAATTAAAAACTGGCTCACTAAAATATAATTTATTCAATTTAAACAGTTAAAAACGTAAAGGGAATTAAAACAACTCTGGCCAGGGAAATCACACCGTAAAAATCAATAACACATAAACATTAAAAGTCCAGTGGTGTCCGCCACGGTGTAAAAGTCACTAAAAGTTAAAAATCCAGCCAGTCGGAGCAGAAGGGACAACCCAGCAGCGTCCTCGCCGTCCTATCAGTGTTTCCGCTCCGGAGTCCTTGAAGAGAGGGGCAGCGACAGTCACTATTCTTTAAGTGGCTATGGTTTGTTATAATGGGATAAGTCGCGAGACTTACCCCGGATGGGCAGAGTTCTTAACTCTGCCCGCCGCTTTCTGTAGCACGCCAATACCATAAAAACATGCAATAAAACCCATAAAAATAAAACACTGTACAATATTAAAATATTAAAGAAGTAAAACACAGCAAAACATGCACAATAAAAAAAACCCTAGGTAACTTGTCCTTTACACCCCGTGACACTACCATCTGCGGCTCCCACGCTGTCACCTGCAGCACCACTGCCTGGTCCTGCCCCGCCTGGCTTGCCTCACCTGGTCCTGTGGCTGCCAAGCTGCCGTCCAGTCCACATCCAGCACCTCAACATCGCCAGCCACCTTCCAGGCTGCTGACTGGACTTCATTGCCGTCGTGGATGGCCTCCTGAACTGCATCGCCACCACCGCTGCCTCCCGCACGGCCAGCCTCCCGACTTGCTCAGCTGCCGCCGCCGCTGCCTCCCGCATGGCTGGCCTCCGGACCTGCCCTGTTGCCTCCAGAACTGACTTGTTTTGGGCTGTTGTGCTGTCAGCCCCCTGAACTTTTTTTGGAAGTGTTTTCCTGGCTGCCTGCACCTTTTTTAAACCTTTTTTGTTTGTTTGGTTGTTTTGAGTTGTTTTCTGGGCTCCAGTGTTTTCTGTTTTTGATCTCTAGGTCCTTGTGTTTAGTTCTTTTCGACATCCATGACATGACATCTGAGCAACCACGAGGTAACAGAGTAGTTCACAATTCCTGAAAACTAATCTGTAATAATAAATTGTATGTATTTTTCTGCATTTATATCAGCAATATAAACCCAAATACATTGCTGAAGCGATCTAGATTATGATACTGTCATACACTGCAATACAACGTAATGAATAACAGTGAAGTGAGCTACTAAACCTTTTATTTGAAAAACCTAGCCCTCCAGACATCTGGATCACCAGTCTAGAGGTCTCAAAATGTAGTGTCATGCTGTACTTGAGCAAAATCATTAATATTGTAGCACTCTCTGTATGAATAGAATACATAAAAGCCTGATGGCAGAGGATAAAGAAACCCTAGATTCTAATTGTGGTCAGTTTTCCTGCTTTCACACTGATGGTCTAGGATTGGGATTTGGGATGGGGAACCTGATCCTGAGCCTGTTGCTCTTGTCTGAGAGGAGAGCGGCATATGGAATTCATCCAGCACATACATCCATTTTTCATCATCACCCTCCTCTTCTTTCTCCATTGTAGTGCTGAGTTCCTAATGGGACTCTGGTCGACCGGTGCAACGTGTACGCGCCAAAAGCTCTGCAGTCTCTCATCTCCATCCCTCCCTCACAAAGTTCAAGCATGGCTCTTGTCTCTGAAACTGTCTTCAAACTAAAAATGTAATCCTCCTTTACGAGGTCAGCCGGATCAGAAATGCCCTTCTATTAGTTCCATTTCATTTAAAATAAATATGTGCGTTTGATGCTTTATTTTTGGTAAAAACACACCAAAGAAACAAATAAAACTTAAGAGTACCGACACAGATCTTCAGCATATACTGTAGAAAATTTCAGTCTGTTTAAATGATAAAATGAAAGGAGAACTTGCGAGACAATATTACTTTCATGGAAGTTTTTCTCATTGGAAACAAAGCTTGAAAAAAAAAAAACCCAGAAAGAAGAAAGAAAAGCCACTCGCCAAAGCTCTTTACCTCTTTGGCTTCTCGCTTTAGGCAGATTGTGGTTTTGTTGCAAAGCCTCCATGAACAATCTGAGACAGGCCTCATTTATAAATAAGTGCCTCAATTGCTTGGACCTAGAAGATACTGTGTGCGTGTGTGTGTGTGTCGACACTTTCAGTTGGAAGGATTTATAAAGTGTTTATATAAAGTGCGAGTGGGTGCGATCAAGCCAAATGCAGAAAAGGAGCTCAAGATTCAACCAAACTGCTTGTTTGAGAAGAAGCTGATAACAGTTTGGTTTGACTGTAATTATGTTTAATTAATGACCAAAAAAATCTGTTGCCCCTGCCAGCCCCTGTTTTTATAGAAACACACACATAGACACACACGTAGACATGCATGTGCGGGGAGCGAGGCGTGAGGCCTGGCTGGGAGCAGCTACTACCATTTGATTTCTCCTTTAATGGATAATTAGATTGTAGGAATGTTTATCACCATTCACAACTGCTGAGGAGCCCAGATTTTCCTTTGCCTCCGTCAAAACTCCGATGAGTGACGATCGTTGGGACTTATTAAAACATTTAGAAAATGTGGTCAAGCCTACAATAAGATCTATGAGGTGGCTGAAATGCAGCCTAAAGCTAAAAAAAACAAGAACTTATTCGCTTTCAGTCAGAAAGGTTTCCGCTTGTAAGCTGTATATAGAAGATGGACAATAATGACACAACCCCAAAACGGGAATGGTTTTCCAGGTGGAGGCCACTGGCATTTTTCCACCCTCATCTTTTCTGACTGTTTTTTCGCTAGTTTTGTTTTTGAGCATGAGGCAATACCTGGACCCTACAGAGGCTGCACAGGTAGTCCAACTCCTCCAGGAGGGCACATCAGTACTTGTCTATGCCAGGAGATTTTCCAAGTTTCCCTACAGAGTCTCAGGAGCAGAGACAGATCGATCCGCACTGCAGTAAACGCCAGGACCGCCTCCGGCTAATGCTATCTACCGCCTGACTACCGAGGACAGTGACGTCATCAGCGAGAGACCGGTGACCAGCATCGCGGAGCATGACGTCCGAGCGGCACTGAGGAGAGTGAACACAAGGAAAGCGGAGGGGCCAGACGGCATCACCGGCCGTCTGCTGCGCTGCTGTGCTGACCAGCTAGCAGGTGTGTTCACTTCCATCTTCAACGAGTCCCTGGCGAAGTCTGTGGTCCCCACATGCTTCAAAAGATCCACCATCATCCCTGTGCCCAAGAACAGCAAACCCTCATCCCTGAACGATTACCGGCCAGTTGCACTGACCTCGGTAGTAATGAAGGTGTTTGAGAGGCTGCTGAAGAACATCATCTCCTCCGCCATCCCAGACACCACAGATCCGCTGCAGTTCGCCTACAGATCCAACAGATCCACAGAGGATGCCATCGCCCACGTCCTACACACCACTCTCAGCCACGTGGACAAGAAATAGGGTAACTATGTGCGAATGCTGTTTGTTGATTACAGCTCAGCGTTTAACACAATAGTGCCCTGCAGACTGTTCACCAAGCTGAGGGATCTGGGACTTAACAGCCGTCTGTGTGCATGGGTGTTGGACTTCCTCACTGGCAGAACTCAGGTGGTGAGGGTGGGCAGGTGCTTCTCCAACAGCATCACCATCAACACAGGAGCACCTCAGGGATGTGTCCTCTCGCCACTGCTCTACTCCCTCTACACTTCAGACTGTGTGGCCACCCATGGCTCCAACACCATTGTGAAGTTTGCTGACGACACAGTGGTGTTGGGTGCCATCTCCAACAACGATGAGGCGGCCTACATGGATGAAGTGAAGAATCTGGCATCGTGGTGCCAGGACAACCACCTCCAGCTGAACGTCGGCAAGACCAAGGAGCTGGTGGTGGACTTCAGAAGGGGTCAGCACAGAGACTACAAGCCCATTATCATCAATGGAGCTCCAGTGGAGAGGGTGCAGTCCTTCAAGTATCTTGGTGTCCACATCTCCTCAGACCTGACATGGGCTGCCCACATTCAGGTCCAGACCAAAAAGGCTAGGCAGCGCCTGTATCACCTACGACAACTGAGGAAGTTCAGGGTCTCTCCAAAGATCCTCAGGATTTTCTATACAGGCGCTGTGGAGAGCATCCTCACACAGAACATGACATCGTGGTTCGGGAACAGCTGTGTGAAGGACCAAAAAGCTCTCCAGAGAGTGATCCGTACAGCAGAACGCTGCTGCAGGATTGCTCTCCCCCCGCTTCAGGACACCTACACCAGGAGATGCCGGACTAGAGCAGCGCAGATACTGAAGGACCCGTCCCATCCTGGCAACAAACTGTTCCAACTTCTGCAATCTGGTAGAAGGTTCCGCATCTTCCGGGCAAGGACAGAGAGACTCAAGAGGAGCTTCTATCCCCAAGCCATCCGTGCCCTAAACACACACACCCGCCCTCTCACATCATCTATAATTGACTGAGACAGGACTCTTCCAGACACTAAACCAAGGCACAATGTACATTTCAATTCCTTTAATTTTAAATATGTTTATATTGTCTATCCTGTAAAATAGTCAGATATCTATTCATATTAATGTACAGAATTCACCTGCTTGCTGCTACTACTGCACATTCACCCAGTGTATATACTATATGTGTGTATATATATATATATATATATATATATATATATATATATATATATATATAATGTTCTTCCTCTACACCCCCCCCCCCAATTTTTGCACATGTCAAGGAGCGTGCCAGGCTACATTTCACTGTGTGTTATACTTGTATAACTATGCATGTGACAAATAATAAAGAACCAAGAACCTTGAACCTTGAACCTTGAGCATAGAGGAGATTCCAGGAGACAAGCAGGTACTCTGGGAGAGCTGAACTGGATTGTAGAAGGTCCTCAGCAGGACAGATATCTGCTCCTTTGTGTAAGAAAGAACAGAATAAGCACTGCTAGAGCTAAAAAATGATCTCCAGCAGGCCTCTGGTGTGAAAGGCTCTGACCAAACAATCAGAAACAGACTTTATGAGGGTCCTCTAGTGGCCGATGCACTCACTACCTGGCATCAACGAGTCCATTTGGCACGTGCCATAGAATACCACAGTTGGCAGGTCTACAACTGGTGTCCTCTGGTCTTTGACAGATTTTAATCCTGAGTACATGTGACAGACATGAAGAGGTCTGGAGAAGCTGTGGAGAACCTTATGCTGCCTGTAACACCGTTCAGCAGTTTAGTGATGCGTCTGTAATGGATTTGGAAGGCATATCCATGGGTAGATATATAGACCTCTACAGACTAGACTTGTTTGTCTTTTTCCAGTGTTTTATTTGTTCGTGAATAAATTGGTTTGGCTGAGATTAAAGTTATTAGTTTAGTTTAGATAAAATAAAACTTTATTAATCCCCCGGGTGGGTTCCTCCTTGGTTTTCACACAGCT
The DNA here is from genome assembly GCF_964374335.1 of Astatotilapia calliptera. Taxonomy (NCBI): domain Eukaryota; kingdom Metazoa; phylum Chordata; class Actinopteri; order Cichliformes; family Cichlidae; genus Astatotilapia; species Astatotilapia calliptera. Next base: position 25,123,254 of record NC_137429.1, on the reverse strand, counting down.
GAATAAACATCAAACAGAAAACTGATTAAAAAGAAGTGTGAGATGGTTGAGAATTTATGCCAGTGTCCTGTTATATTTTAGATAACAAGGAGCAGACGGCCGAGTTCATTAAACTCCACCAAGACAGCGGTGATGCTAATCTGAAGGCTAGACCGTCCAACTTCACAGCCGTTTACTTCCGGCCTACCCGACCTCCTGAGGACCCGGCCTTCGCGGTCTACGTGGGCCGGGTCCTCAGGAGGATGCAGCCCATGAATTTGGATGCAGCTTTTGTATTCTCCCCTCTGCAAGTTGATAATTTTCCTATACGGCGATGTTAGATATCCAGCAGGATTTTTCCGCTATTGAGATCTGATGTGTTTATTTGAGCATTGTATTTTAACACGAACTCATCAAAATACCTGAGCATGGACTTGTACATCAGCTAGTACAGTTAACAGCACAGGAAACCGCAAATATAATCAAGACTTCCAGCTGAGTGAGTGACGGATGAGATATCTAGCAGTTAAAGCCACAAATCCTGTTAATCATGCATAACTTTAAACCTAAATACAATTTAAAACAGTGAGTGATATAAGAATCAGTCTTCTTTATAGGGATTGTGCAGGGGAAAAATGGCTATAGCATGTTTATAAGGTTTATAAAGTGTTTTGGAGCGAGCGCCAAGCCTGAGGAACTGCAGGTTTTCTGGAGACAATGGAAAAAAGTTGACATCAATACTAGAAACAGGACCTGGCGCACTTGTTTGCACACTTTCATGCATCCATGTATCAATATTAACATTGCCTTCTCGACCTCTAAATTAATTAAGCCCAATACATCATTCTTTTAGCTCTGCTTTGGCCTGTTTGATTACTTCACATGTGCTGTTATTTTGTTCCTTGGTCTAGTTGTTGTTAGATCCTGGGCAGGTTTTTGAAGCTTTGCACGCAGCAGGCTTGGCTGTGTGCTGTGTGCAAAAATATCTCATAAATAACGAGAATGCTGAGAATGGAGAAAAAAAAAGGAAACCAGGCAGAATCGGTGAGTCAAACTCACAAACAGTAAAAGGATGTAAAATCAAACAGCGATGTTTGATTCATCCTTGGTGTTTGCTCCAGACACCTTCACATGTATGTTGCTCCCTCTGCCTTTAATCTTGTCGAAAACATAGCGACTGATCTTCACAATGGTCCCATAACTTCACCCTGAAACATTTTTGGTTGCTTTAGTCATATGTTTAAGATCTTGAATTAGTCTGAGTGCACCGATCACTGCTTTTCTCCCTCATCTTCAGCTCGCTGTTTTTGTCAGCAGTGAAATTATCAGTCAGCTCCATCGACATAAGCCATGAAGAAAGCGCAACCATGTTTATCTTCCACACTTTCCTCCTTTTGTTTTTATGATAGTGGCTGATTTTTGCTCCCTCTTCAAATAACTTTGTTGCACAACTCTGCAGTGAGTCTTTCTGAATGTTTTTAAAAACTCTTTCCCATCCCCTGTTTTTTTTTTTTTTTTTTTTTGGCTTATCAGGACTTTGCATCTTTTGAGGTTCTGGTCCTGATTGTTGACCAGGAAACATTGTGGCATTTATTATTTTCAGTGTTTTTTTTCCCTTGCAGTGATTACCATCCAGTATACTTTTTTCTTTTTTGCTTGTTTTCCTGCAGATTTTCTTTTATTTAGCCTTTTTAAGCATCATTCATAAGAAAAGTCAGCAATTTTTTTTATGTTTATTTTTACTAAGATTTTACTGCTGATTTCTATGTGTCTCTTTCTGTCAGTGCCACTTTCTCCAAACCACTCATCACAGCAGGTCTCACTGCCGTCTCCTAAACCTTCTCTTTCACTCCTGCTGCTTCCCTCTGTCACTTGGCTCCACCCACTCTGCCCTGCCTGCTCACTTCTTCACCTCTCTTGTGCACTGTCCATCGCTTTGGATGGTTTTTCCACTCATCCACCTCATCCACTACCTCTGCTCCTTGCAACTTGACTGCTTTGTGTGCCTTCCTCTCCTTCACACATGTATTCTGTCTTATTTTACTGATGATCATTCCTACCTTTACATGATTTTTCAGGCAAGACAAATGTCTGGAAGCATTAACAAAACAAGTCTTGCTTCTAAAACTGTCGACAGATATCCTAGACTTTTCTGTGAGGGGGTTACGCTTGGGAATTAACTTTAAAATGACACACAGCTGCCTACAAGAAAACAAAAACACAGCATTAACAAACCAAAACTTTATACTGATGCAAAGTTGTTTGACTAAACAGTACAAAAGATGGATGGTAGCCACCACGTGTGGCTTCAGTGTCAGCATTTCGGCTGCTGCCATGTTGACTGTCTGGAGTCAAGGTGGAGACTTGGGCTAATAGCTAACAGTAAGCTCACCATATAGAGGTGCAACACACATATTGGCTAATTAGAGCTAAGTAATGCAACAATAAAAATACAAGAGTTTTACTCAGAAAACTGAAGGAGAAATTTCTTGGATGTTCTATAGTACACAGAAACCATTAATACATGTTAGATAATCTATTAAAAACAGCATCAGTAGCACACTGACAATGCAGAGGTCCAGTTTAATGACTGGAAGTAGTGGATGAGGTCTGGGACACAACGATTGGCTCCAGCTGCCTGGGTCAGGACATCTGTCAGTGGACAAGATCATGCCACTAACTCCAATATCCAGGTGGGGGAGTAATAAATAGAAAGAAATAACCCCACTTAGAGTTGTTTCTCCAAGGGCAAAGCAATAAAGGTTTTTGTTTGTTTGCTGTACTTTGACTGTAAATATGATTTTTAATACTCTTGGCAATTGTAAGATGGAAGTTGAAGGGGCTTCATTTTTCAGCTGCGGGGGTTGCCCCTTGGGATTATTACTTCAATGTTGCACACAACACCAGATATGGAAATATCTGCTGTCAACAACACCAGATATTTACAGCACAGACTTTTGTCAGTTTTAGATGTTAGTTTTCCTCAGGAAATAACAGAAAACACAGATTATGCAGGTTTTTTTGTATCATGGTATTTCTGTGTAATCCAAAACCTATGCTTCAGCTCCAATCTTTCAAATTTCAGTCATGATTATCTAAAAAAATCTTAATGAAAAAACCCACAGATGTCGGGAAATGCAGCTTAGTTCCACATTCATAGACACAAACACACAAAAGCAGAAAACAACAAAGGCATACAAAAAGGCAGGCCAAACTGAAGCTGAAAAGTTCCCCAAAAGACAGTAAAGACAGTCTGATTTCATTAACCAAAACTTCCCCTTGTCAGCTCCTTCTCACTGTGTCCCAAGAGCACTGAACTTTAAGCACAGCAGAGGCTCGTTTCATGCTTGGACCGAAAAATGGATTCAAGATGAGATAATTTCCTTTTATTTAATTTCCTTTCACGGGAAGATAAGAGCAAATGTATTTAGCATACTTTGATGATGGAAGGGACAAAGTGAGACATATATGGCGAGAGACATGAAGAGTGCTGGTGAGGAAACAGTTGGATAGAAGGTGAGAGTGCTGTCTGAATGATGAATATCAGTTGAACTTCTTCCCAAAGCAGCACTGTCTACAGCTGATGCCAAGAGTGAATCTCAAACTAGACTAAAGGGAGAGACGGCGGCAGGCAGAGACGGAGGTCTGATTTGTGAGTTATATCATTGTTTTTGTGATTTAATAGACCTCACAGATGACTGATGACACAATCAATTTCCTGTAAAGAAGCTCCCCGCCCTTTTTTTCTCTTTTGGCAACAACAATAACACAATTTCAACACAGTTCAAATGTGATTTCGATATATTGGCATCACGATAACCACAACATAAGGTAAAGCATTCTGGGAAAACATGAGTTAAAAAAAAGTGAAGCTGTTTTTGGTTTATCAAGTTTTGGGCAGATTATTGGATCCATCCATTCAAGACATCTACAGTAGACACAGAGTCGAACATTTGGTGAGGAAAGCTGAGGTAAGATTCTGCCAAATATCCCAACTTAGGTACTGTAACTGTAGCTGTTGGTAATTTTCGACATTTAACTTTTTTGATAACTGCAACTTAAGTGCATAATTCAGTGAGTTTAACAAATCGCTCAGTTAAATATAATCTCTCCAAACTAATGGATGCTGGGTAACATTAGTCTCACACTATTTCCAGTTGTTTCACCTTAGTATTCCTTAAAGTAACACAACATGTTGAATGTTGGTGTAATAAAACTTATTAGCTACATTTTTTTTAAATCAAATTCCAACCAGTGTGTAACTGCACATCACAGATAAAGACTGCTGTCTGTATGACGTTTCTGTGAATTCATGACTTTTAAAACCCTCAACCAAGGAAAAGTGCTGTCGATCAGTACAATTCTTGCCTCATTGTCAATGATCAAGATCCTTTTTGTAAGTTGTCTACAAATCGCTGAACCTATTTCCTATTTTCATGACAAAATATGGGGCGGCTGGAGACCTTTTGCATAGCACTGTACATTATAGAGGCAAGTTGTATGTATGCAAGAGGTATCTAACAAAACAGTACGGTGTCCTGCAGGTTTTAGATGTCACCCTAGGTCAACACACCTGAATCAAATGATTAGTTCATTACCAGGCGAACTTCAAGACATGTTGAGGAGGTAATTCGGGCATTTAAATCAGCTGTTTTGGATCAAGGACACATCTAAAACCTGCAGGACACCGGCCCTCGAGGCCTGGAGTTGGCCATCCCTGAACTAGATGAAGCTTAAAAAATGCTTAAGCTAGGTTATTAATTGTTGGTAAAACCTGATAATAACCTTGAGGACACATTGTATACAGAAACCCTTATAAAGGTGATAGCATTGCAAGAAATAGATAATTAATTGCTTTATGGATGGACAGATCAAGGCGCCTTGATCTTGTGGCCAGGGGATAAGATGTCAGGGAGAAAAGTGAAAATGTCTCGGGTATGTTGTAGCCAAGACAAAGTGAACACAAAAATATTCAATAAGACACTTATTGATCTATACCTGATCAACACAACAGCGCTCTTAACTTATTTAGCTTTCCTGCCTTTTGTTACAATGATATACTGGTTAGGTATTATATTGTAGTTTGGGGGTCAGACACGCATCTTTAACTGTAGAGTTCACTAAGGTCATCAGTGTGTTTCTGTAGCTGGTCCAACACAAACAGAGGAGACCGGGGCCCTGCAGTGTGGCCATCCCATAGCAGGACAGCAGTCTTGTTATTTTACCCTCTATTTCATGAAGGTTTATGGCTTCAACTTTTTATTTATGGTATTGAGCTCTGCTTTTGTTGGTTCCTCAGAGTACTGGTTCATCCTGTGATGAACCAGTACTGTGCAATTGTTCCAGTTGTTATTTGTTCCTCGAAAAGCCTGGAGACAGTTTGTATCACTAGTTGTGAGCATTCTTGCAGATATTCTACTGTAGCACAGCCCTGGCAAATCAGTGTGTTTTTAAGACTTTGTGTCAAAATAATTTTGCATCCAGAGTTAATTCTGGTGTCAGTGCTTAATATGAAACAGGACATGTGAGATACATAATCAGTTAATTGGAATCACTACATTGCATCTTTATATTGGAGCTAGCCTTAATGCTGAAATATTTTTATGTCAAAAATGGATGAAATTACTGTAATAATGAAGGTTTTACATCCCACTAGCTGCTCTCATGAGCCTTATTTCCAGCAGCAGTCGAAATCACAAACAAAGAAAAAAGAGAATACCAAAAATAAAAAAATAAAAAATATATCTGTCAAGTATAATCAACAGAATTTTATCTTTCTTCATATAATTTGGGGAAAGAGAAGAACAGTGTGTGCATGTTTTATAACAACTAGCAACTGATTTTTGTCCAAAGGTTCAAACTGCCAGGATTTACCCAAATGATATCCTGTTACTTTTTTGGCTTTAACTTCCAAGCTTGACTGGAAGCACATATGGCTTCCTCAGTGCTTATTCTTGGTTTTTGTTAAAGAGCAAAAAGTGCCACGAGCAATCTAAACACCCTGTAGATGTTTCTTGAACTCATTTTTTAAAATCACGCATCTAAAGAAAAGTTCAAGAGAATATGTGCTATTTTCATTTTCACTGTAAGCCTAGGCATGACCAACGTGACCATAGTAAAGACATACTGTTACCAGTATTTCACATTGCTAGACTGACACGCTCACTAAAGAAAACATCATCTTCTCTTAAATATCAGCTAACAAATAAAGATATTCAGATGCAGGTTCACCACCAGTACTGCAATTATCATAAATACTAAATTTTGTAAGAAATAACACACGTCTTGTCTAGGTTTTAGTTGACTGTATCTCATTGTAGTTAATTTTATGCCAAAATCAATAATGACCAAATCATAGACTGTTAACTTTAGGCTATATGGAACCTAGGAGAAAATGCCTACAGGCTTTCATTTACAATGCTAAGTTAAATGATTAGGTAATAATTCACACTCCCTTGCTAAAAGCTCTGAAATAACCAAATGCAGCTAATGTTAGCGCTAGCAACTGGCAGAAACTGGGGCCAAAAAGCTGATGTAGCTAACGTAAAAGTGCCAAAAATGGCAACTGACCACATGAGGCTAGCTCCAAAGGAGAGTCAAATCGGATGGCATAAAATGCCGAAGTTTACAGCAGAAATAAAATTGTTTACAGACTAGTATAAAAATGAGATTTCTTCTATATAGCCAGACTGTCTTTTTGTGAAAGCTACATTGTAGGGGCTTTAAGTGCTTTGCGCTACAGTAGTGTGCAAAAGTCTGGAGCGACCCCTAATTTCTATACTGTTAGCTTTCAAAGAGACTGATCAAAAGTCATTCAGGCATTCTGGAGGTCTTTCCAAGTTTTTCTTTGGACATTGGCTGCCTTTTTCCCACTTATTTTCAGTCTAGTTGTTGTACATGAACATTTTTAGAGGGATGCTTTTTCTGTTTATCAAGTCACTTAATACTGACCTATGAATCATTCACAAATATAATACAACTCAAGGGATGGGCAAGCATTGTGGATTGCAAAATAGACAACTTTGCAACAAAAGAAAAGAAAAGAAAAAACAGTTACATCTTTAGGCACTTTGTTGCCAGCAGTTTGTCACAAAAAATATCAGTCGTTCCAGTTTCTTTAGCTGAATTTCTAAAAACTGCCAACAGTAATACAATTGCTTTCCAGAAAGATTGTCGCCAAAAACCTATTTTGTAAGACCTGACAAAGGACCCTGGAGATGCATGTATACCTTAAGTCAGTCTGTCTACTGTTCACCAAAGCCTCAGCAGAAGGGTGGCTTGTCAAGAAGCCTTTCATATGGAAGGGAAACAGGGAAAAAAGGCTGACGTCTACCAATTTACACAATTTACTAGTGGCAACAGACCAACGGGTTCATTTCAGCAAGTAGTGTTGCAAAACTGGTTAAAACTCATCATGCTTTACCATCAGATTTTGATCCACAGTGAAATACTATCTAAAAAGCTTCTAACTGACATGCCAATGATCCCAAGCACACTGACAATGCAGTAAAGGTATGTCTGGATAGAAAAACCCAAAATGGAAAATTATCAGCCATGGATTGGCCTCCCCAGAGCCCAGTGCCAGTGCCTCAACATTATTGAAGATCATCTTTGGATCATCTTGAAAGAGATTAGAAACAAAAAGGCACTCAAACTTTAAAGAACTTTGAATGTCTTTCAAGAAGCCTGGAGAACTATTCCTGAAGGTTCCAAAACATGTATACTATTGAACTGGACGTAGTGTTTCAGTGGGAGAAACACACTCATCCAAGTGACTTCTTCAGTCTTCTCCCCCTGAAAAAGTCCAGAACAGAATACATCTTTGCTTCTTTGCAAATGATTTAATGAACCACTGCACCTTTTCCCCCATTTTCACAGCAAAATATAAACAAATTAGGGGTGACTCAAGACTTTTGCACCATCCTCATCCTGTTTCTGTTAGTGTCATTTCATCTGGTTGAAAAAAACTATCAGCAGTTCTCTGCTTGAGTTTCTCAAGTAAGTCCATTTCTGTATTACGCCTGTGTTTTGCTAAAGTTAGCATCCTATTTAATTACAGATACCCTTTGCTAACCCAACAAGGTAGCCCACATTAGCTGATGTACCTTTGATCACATCAAACTTAAAAAAGAAGTTAAAGTTAAAACGAAAAAGCCCCAAAACAGGATGACAAGATGTCACAGGGTTTAAAATGCTCTTCTTCACAGCAGTGGGAGACGTCATGGCTACATCTTTCAGTCTACACACAATAAAGTGTCTGCAACCTAATAAGTATTTCCCAAATAGCAGTGTATCAAATGGCAGCCTGAATTAGTGGCTAACCTTGGCTTGAGCTCACCAAAAACAAATGTTAGTGGCAAGCTTGGGAATATAGAATATAGCTCATAAGTAATATTTCTTCAGAAATATCAGTCTTGAGTTTGTCATGTTACATTTAAAGGCGATGATATGCTTACGTCATGTTGACGTGTTTCCTTGGTCCCTTACTGGAAAGGCATTCCAGTTAATTCCAGGTTTAAACAAACAGGGTGTTGATATGGGCGAGAAATTCCATAATTTTTTGACATCTGTGTTGGTGTCAGACATGTGTGAAAGGTGTTGGTGAAAGAAGCTGCACCTCACACTCAGCAGGAGGCAAACATCAGGAGAGTTGGGTCATTTATTAATGATATCTCAGAATCAAACTTTTACTATAACTCAAGAGAAAGCTCACTAAGTTTATCTTTGATAATGTGCGCTCTTACTGGTAAAACATTCACCCAGCCATTTAATTTGCTAAAGTAAACCTATTGCGTCAAATGTAGCTAATGTGTAATAGACGTGACATCATTAACTTAACCGGTAGCTCCATTATGTGTCTCCACAGTGGCTGCAGGACCTATCCAAGTGATAACAGCACCTCTCACGCAACAAAGCATCCCACTCAGCCCCATGCTGGTGTTTGAGACAAATCTTTTTGATTCTCTTTCCCTGTTTCTAATTTCGAGCATCTCTTTTCTTGTGCGAGTGTGAAATTCCCCGAAGGTTTGGCAGAATTCATGACATTTCTCCCATCAGACATCTGCTCCGGCTTTCCTCTGCAGTTTCATCTGGCAGGAGATTTGAGCATTGTTTCTGCTTTGTTCCCGCTGCTGGGAGAGAAAACGCAGGCAGTGCAGCCACTTTCTGATTGCTCTCATCCAAAGCAATTTACAGTGAGTCTAACTGCACAAAATACCTCCGTACCAGGCATCACAAATAACTTCCTTTAATGCTCTGATATTGCAAATGCTTTGAATTATGTTTTCTTGTTGCCACAAATGTGAGACATTAAAGTCATTAAAAAGATTTTAAAAAGATCAGTAACAGCACAGAAACGATACAGGAGTATTTGTATTAGATACATATTTATTTTTATTAGAGAAAACATTTGAAAGAATCCACGCAAAGAGGAAAAGTTGCAGCTTGGCCTGTGATTAAGAGTGTGCCTGGTGTTCTCAGAGAATGGCAACATAATAATTCATAATTAAAAACCTTATGAAGCTTTACAACTGCAATCTAATAATGTCTAATGGCATTTTTAGTGTGATTTTAATGACAGATGAAGTTGCTGACAGAAGTTACAACCCCTGTGTGAATGACGTTTTTAAAAATTCTCAGCAGAAATAAGCTTACTGCTTAAGTACATCACCTGATTCACATACAATTCACTTACAGGAAATATAATAAAAGAAGAAAGAATCGAAATATTCAGTCAGAGCACTGAAGAAATGATTGTATGAGCTAACAGACATCTGCTCTTTCATACGTGCTTCACTTGCATACTTATAAGTGCATACAAATTTTACCGTATATATCAAAATAAACCATAAATTGTAAATACTGTGACAGTGTATATAATTACAAATGAACCTGCCTTAAAAGGCCAATAATATAAAACACACCCAATGAGAAACGACAGCACTAATGTGAAGCAAAGGTTTTGTGCAGTGCAGTTCCAAACAAAGTACTAAAGAAGATGTGATATAATACAGCAAAAACGTTTCCTTAGAACGTGCTTTGAGTTGTCCATTATTTACGTGATCCTGAACACAACATCTAAAATGTAAAAGACACATTTTTCCTGGAATACACTGCCTAAAAATATAGATATGGTTACAGTAAGGGACCAGCTAGATACCAGCAAGCAACCCATTCACAGCAACCAGAGACTGGTAGTGGAAAAACGTGTGCTCCCCAACCAGTTGGTGAGTGGTTGCTGGACCTGGTTGGCTGTTGCCAGGTTAAATCTGTTTTAGAGAGGGTGATGGACCAAAAACCTCCTTCTGATTTTTTGGTTGCCACCAGTAGGGCTGTTCGATATAACGATATATATCGGATGACGATATAAAAACGTCTATCGTTTCATTTTACGCTATCGTTTGTTTCGTGGTGTCGCAAAAGAAACTGTTTACGGCAATATTTTTTCATCGTTTTGATGGTCACTGTAGTGGCTATATTAATTTCTTAAAGTTCTCACACTACAGACGGACAAGCCGGTCTCTAGTCAAATTGCCCGGGCCAATTTTTTGTCCCAGTCCAGACCTGTATGCAGCTCATCTGCAGTCTGCTGTTGCCTACAGCTTCCTATTCGGAAGGCAGAATTTCCGAGTTCTGAGTACAATCGAAAAGCACCACGACTGCAATTTTCGTGTTGGATGTAAAAAGCGCACATGACGCTGTGACATAGGCTAGAATCATGGTCAACGACGGTCCAGGCGTGGAATTTCTCTCGTGGAAATATGCACATTATTTTTTCCTTTCTATTGGTAGGTGGCACAGTGCACCTGTGGCAAGTAAGCAAGCTAGAAGACTGGCAATCTTGCTGGGTATCCAGTTACGGAAGCAACACATTAACAAGAGAATTCTGAGTAAAACCAAAGTTACTTTCCCTAGTAACTAGTTACTTTGAAAATAATGAGTCAATCAATCAATCAATCAATCTTTATTTATAAAGCACTTTTCATACAAAAAAAATGTAGCACAAAGTGCTTTACATAGTGTACATAGAGTAACCTGTAGTAACTGAGTTACTTTTGATAGAAGTAATTTAAAGTAACTTACCCAACACTGATTATCTTTTCTAAGATCAAAATTTGTTTGGTGATCTGAAATGTGAATGTGACAATTATGCAAAACCACACAGAAATCAGACATGCCCATATGGAAAAGATATATATAAATCTTATAAAGTTTGTATCTGTCTTGTGTGAAACTTGTATGAAAAGCATATAAGAGTGAAAACAGATATAAGATCCCTTGAAAAATTATATAATGAAACTTGTATGTTTTGGATACTTACTAAAACAATGTATGAAAGTAATGAGAAAGTGGCCACTTTCATGAGTAATCACATATAAGTTTTTACTATTTCTTTTCCATATGGGTGAATCTCAGGTAATCCCCAAAAGTTGATTCTGTTCATCTGGACGTAGCGTTTTCAGTGGGAGAAACGTTTCGTCACTCATCCAAGTGACTTCTTCAGTCTCAGCTGACTGCAGGTTTCCCCGATCTTATAAACAGTACATTTGCATAATGACTGAAACCAGCCCATTGAAGGAACAATGGGCTGGGAGGTCAGGAGGCAAATAGTTTTTTCCCAACACTTCCTGTGAACTGCCAAAAAACGCTTGTTAGCCAGCTGCCAATCAGTTGTGAAATACATTTTCCCCCCTAGCAACCAATAGCTACTAGGAAGTCACTCACTGGTCTCAAGGCCTGCATGAATGAAGCTTTAGCAGTCAATATCACAGCAACTGTCAGCAATCAGTTGGTCTGGTCAGGGAATACGCATTTTTCCGCTGAAACTGGTGGCTGCCAGATGGTCACTGTCAGGTCTCTAGGCCTGTGTAACTGAGGCCTTCAGTTTAATACACAAATCATATCACACAGCCACGGTCAGTACAACTGGTATAAGCAAAGCAAGGCAACAGACTCATAATTCAGTTTGGCATCACTTTATATAAAAAGGTTGAAGGTTGTATTTCGTTAGACTTAAGTACAATTGCAGGGGGCGATACCTTGGTTGCAAACGGAAGTGCAAGTCCTTAGACAGAAGGGATTCAAATTTCCATATTTTATATACAGTCTATAGCAGGGGTAGGGAACTCCAGGCCTCAAGGGCCGGTGTCCTGCAAGTTTTAGATCTCACCCTGGGTCAACACACTTGAATCAAATGATTAGTTCATTATCAGGCCTCTGGAGCACTTCAAGACATGTTGAGGAAGTCATTTAACCATTTAAATCAGCTGTGATGGATCAAGGACACATCTAAAACCTGCAGGACACCGGCCCTCGAGGCCTGGAGTTCCCTCCACCCCTGGTCTATAGCAACAGTTCTTAAACTTTATCTTGAGGCTCCACTTTAAAAGTTAAAACAAGTTCATGCCCCACAGTTTTATTAATCAGTCGTTACCAATAAAAAAAAGATCTATCTTGAATTTGTATTAAATCCAGACATATCCAGACTTTATACACACTTGAGCACATACTTGTGCATCTATCCAAAAACAATGACAGATGACTCAAAGTGATGAGTCGTGCGTATTGTGTATGCCTGCTGTTAATCCTGATAACCACAGTAATCCATCACACTTAAAATTGATTTTTACATTTGTCAGAGTTCCCGTGGTGTCATCGTACTATGAAAAGTATGCACTGATTTAAAAAACATGGACAGTGACACTGATGAAAATCACTGGCTGTGCCACGTTTTTACGTAATGCGGGAAGCTTATGTGGCCCTTTTCACAAAAGTCTGTGTTTACATATCGTTTTATCTTCTGGGTTCTTGCAGCATAACTTGAGAATTCAGCGGCTGTCAGAAAAACAGTTAAACAAAAGGAAAAGACATTAAAGGATCTAAAAATATGCTCTGGTATTGGTAGGTGATAGCTATTATAAAGCATTTCCCCCAGCTGCCAATAAGTTTTCGTCTGTCCTCTCTCAGATGGAGGAAATAGGAGAGAGCAGGTCTGTGATAGTTACTGATACGTATAATGAGTTTTATGGGCCTACGGTTTATAATCTGTTAGTGTCTCCAGCTGGCTTCTGCAGCTGGCTTTACAGTAGAGAGGAGAGATAATGCTTTTTCCATCCCAAACGTGCTCATAAATCTACTCCTATCAAATCTAGGATTTTATGTCAGCAGTTTTTTTCTTATAGAAAATGAAGTTTATACACTCGAAGAGCAGTAAAAAGTAATCTGATGACACTCTTTTCTTGGTATGTTAGAAGTCTGTCAGCATTTTCACAGAAAAAAAAATGCTTTGGTCCACTTACTTTATTATTGATTTTTTACATTATGAGTATGTAATTAGGCATAATAAATAGTTTTTCTAATTATTTGAATTATATATATGACAAGCATACCAGTGTCTCTCAGTACATGAAAACTGCAGTTCCCCATCTCACCAGGTGGGGGTAGTAAAGGACCATGGAGTGATCTTATCGCTCAAGCGAGGGGCACGTGCTTTAGCACATCCATTACAGAAAGGAGATAATTAGAGGCAATAACTTGGAAAAAACAAAAAACAAAAAAGCCATGACAACACTCGGAGCGCGTGTCCTTAAAGGTGTGCAGCAGGTATTGCGATTCGGTGTCTTGCTGGATTCCATTGGGGTTAGAGGGAACTTGGCTCGGCTGTCAGGCGGTTCCTGTAACTTCCCAAACTCCAAACATTCACATCATTTCCCTCACTTAACTTTAAGGAACTAACAAGCTCTGCAGAGCCAGATGACATGAGTGTCAGCCAAAAGCGGGTAGATGGATTGAGGCCCATCTTTTGAACTGAAGTTTCATTTTGACTTTCTGTTTACTTGATGTCTACTTACCACACACACACGCACACACACGTACACACACACACGTACACACGTTCCATCTGACTAGGAAGCTACTTTTGAAATACAGTCAAAGATCCACAAGAAAAAACTCAGGCAGAGATGCCATATGTTCACATACCTCATAAAAATTGGTATACAAAAGGCTTTCACATAAAGAGTACATGCATGTTCTTATTGGTTGTAATTTGACTGCTTGTAATTTGAAGTCCTTAGAAAAGCAAACACACCTAAATATTTCCACAGCTCTACTCTGAACTGTGATTCTTTACCATCTTTGCATGTAAAGTGCATGACTGCATGACAGACTGAGAGGACATCAGATGTAAGGTTAAACACACATAAACACAAACTAAAAATGTGCTTGTCGAGATGGTTGGACAGACTTTCTGAAAGCTTTAAACTATATTTGTTGGACTGTTATCACTTGCAATCATTCTAATAAGCATTAAACAGAATGCAACTCAATAACTTTCCAGTTATTGTGTGAATAAGTGAATGGAAAATCTCTTTTGGAGTCATCCTGGTAACCTCAAGAGATTTCTAACCTGTGGTTCTCTTTCCTCTCCAATAAAACATCACCTTGTTGCTGTTATTACAGCCTATAGTTATGGTAAATGGCCTGTATTTGTATAGCACTTTACTTAGTCCCTAAGGACTAAGGACTTTACACTACATTCAGTCATTCACACACAGGTGATGGCAAGCTACATTGTAGCCACAGCTGCCCTGGGGTGCACCGACAGAGGCGAGGCGAGGACACTGGCACCACCGGGCCCTCTGACCACCACCAGTAGGCAACGGGTGAAGTGTTGTGCCCAAGGACACAATGACTGAGACTGTCCGAGCCGGGGCTCGAACCGGCAACCTTCTGATTACAAGACGAACTGCCAACACTTGAGCCACGATCGCCCCGTTATGTTGTAAATTAAGCATCTTCTAGCGGTGCATGTAAAATGTGTGCTCCTGTTTCATGACCTTTGAAATAGGACAATTTTGGCACACTGCTATTCAGAAAAAGTAAATTTTTTACCATTTTTATTGTTGCTTTTTATTAATAATAATGGATGGCATTTATATAGCACTTTTCCACTATTCACTCTCACATTCACACACTGACAGACAGAGCTGGGGATCGAACCGGCAACCTTCCGGTTACAAGATGAGCTTCCTAACCTATATGTAACCTAGTAGGGAAACTGTCCTGCATAAGACTAAAAATGGTCCATTTCCAGTACAGTTGAGAACTGGGAGTGTTTGTGCCACTGCCACCTATCCCCAATCAAAGTGTTGCTCTATTAAAGAAGAAACACTGTGTGACTTACTGTCGGCCACTATTGCCTCCTCCTGCTCTAACTTTCTTTGATAGAAAGTAGCTGCAATGAAAGAACATTTACTCTGGAAATTTCTGAAAAATTCTTTCATTCACTGTCCAAACCAAAAATGCACTCGATTGTCCTGGAGTGTTAGCAGAAACCTCACAGACATCTCAGTTTTAGATAAACCCCAATTATTTGCTGTTGAACCCTGCAAACATCTACATATGTGTGTAGCACCTTTATTACTCACCATCCTGTTCTGTTCGACTATTTACTCCGCTCTCACACACTCGACCACCATCGCGATCTGCTCTCGCCAGTTACTGTACATGATCTCAGGCATTATCAGCCAGCAACACTTGCTGCTTGTTAATGATGTCATCATTAGGTCCCAGCAGGGATGTTGAGGTCAGCTGAGGAATGATAAAGGGCCCTAATTTGAGCACTAGAATCATGTTGTCAACCCCCAAATTGGCAGCACAAATACGATGTACGTGCTTTTGGAGGAAGTCAGTCCGAGGAGACTTGGCGGCAGTACCGGACGCTGTTCCAACAGTCTGGGTTTCTGTGGCTGAGAAGGAGGAAGATGGGTACAAATTGGGAAGCTAAAAGGAAAATAATACCACTGAGAAGAAATGAGAGAGTACAACAAACATATTATGTTACTGACATGCTAGTCATGTCAGTCAAAGTGTAGCTTTTTTAAATTTTTTGTTCTGTGTGAGGTCCTGTAGGCTAGCTTTGATAGCTGTGATTACAATCAGTGCTAATGCTAATTACAAGGGTAGGAGCATAATATAAAGTTAAAGCTTACTGAGCATGAGTGCAAAAATCTGTAGCTCACTGCCACATGGACTGTATGCAAGATTCAGCCATGATAGCTGAGCACTAAGCTTTTGATATTTTCTAGTTTGGTTATTGATTTAGCTATTGTTGAGTTACCTGCTACGCTAGGCCATGCTAATCGCTTCACAGACACTGAAGAGAATTATGTCCTACCCACACCAGATGAAAAAAAAAAAAACAAACGAAACTTGCAGCCCACTAAAGAAAGGTTGCCTAATATTGTGCACAGGTGTACTGCTGTCATTGTATTCAGGTAGCTAAGTAGCGGGGAAGCCCAGGCCCGAGCTAATGACTACTGTTGATCAGCTGTTTTCCTGAGTCAGCACGTAATCTCCCTCAGCCAGAGCAGGTGATTGACACTTCAGCAGCTTTCCTCCGACCCCCACACCTCACACCCACTACTCCAGACCCTCCAGGTGTGTGACATAGACTCAGTTTAATACTGTTTGTGTCTGTGTGTGTGTGTGTGAGTAGAGATAGAAGGCCTTTGCAGCTGTGGTGTCACTGACATCAGCACTGCATCCTTTGGAAGACCTCTTTAATTAGTCCTCACTGCTCTATCATCACTTGCTGCTGTTCTTTCAAGCAGCTGGCACACGCACAGACGGAGCTCCTACCCCACACAGGTGCCTGAAGCAGAGAAACACATCATAGCAACCTTCTGGCAAACAGGTCAAGACAAAACTGAAGACAACAAACGACACAAGAAGGAAGGTTAATGGCAGCTGCTTAGATGTTGCAGTAGCAGCATATAAGAGCCAGTGCTTTTGGTTTCTCTTTTATCAGTATATACTTATTTTAACCTCAACTGATTACTCCGCTTTAATTTATAAAAACCGTTAAGGGAATTATACAAACGCACAATGCACAAAAGCTAACTATATTAAAATGCAGCAGAAAGCTAAAATAAAACACTCTTTTACAGCAACATTCATATGTAATGTTTAAATAAGACACGCGAAGTCGCAAAATGTTTGAAATGCAAACTATTAAAATGCCTAACTTTGACACCAGGTGGAAGTGGTTATGAGCAATGAGTTATTGCTCTCATATATTATGCTTTAGCTCTACTTTGTAGTTACATTGTAACTACTTAGTATCTTTAATTACATAGTTTGAATTTTCTGTCATCAGTCTTATTTCTGAAAGTAGATGAATGCTGTTAAAAACAACAACAAACAAATAAAAACTCACAAATCACACAAAAATAGGCAAAAGCCAATGAGTAGCTAAGGTCTCGGGGTTAGCTAACAAGCTCTAATTGCTAAGTAAAAATTTCTCTTCTCCAACCAGCTGTCAGGCGCTTTGCTGGCTCTCGCTATTTGAAACATTTGCAAAGAGAAACCACTTTGCGATTGCAGATTGTTTCAGTCACCCATAATAACTGCATGCTCTCTGGTTTGTGACTTCAACAATCTGCAAGCAACCTTTAGCAACCAACTGCAGTCGTTTTCCTTAGTGACTGGTGGTTGTGGATTGGTCTCTATTCTGTGTGACTGGAGCCTAAGGAGATAGATACTTGGTGGAGTTGGTGGAGACCAAAACAAAGCTTAGAAACAGAAAAAATATTGAACTTGCATTTTTCCAGTGGCAAGTAAATCCATATTGATGTTAGTTTGTGCTGAATGTTTAACTAGGCATCTGCTTATTTGAAACAGCCACCATAATAGCTTTTAAATGTGTTCATTTGTATGTATTGCATTTGTCCCTTTGAGCCCAAGCAGCCAAAAAACTGCACACATGTGCACACACACTTTTGAAATACCTACTTTCCAAACCCCATGATTAAGTGGGGTGTAATTTCACAATGACCTTTTATATTAGCTTACTGGAAACCCACACATGAGCTAACATTACGGGTATCGTAATTCAGTAATATTATACATACCAAACTGTGAGTTTGCGGCCTTGATCGTGTAAATGCTTAGCCACAAACTTCAATTTTTATTCTTTACTTAGGAACTCCAAAAAATCAGTTCAGAGCGTCAAGTGAGCCCACTGTCAGTCTTTGATAACCGAGCACAAATTTTCAGAAACAACCAACAGCCCATTTAAGAAAGAATTTGAATAAAGATATTAAGACAGTAATGACTCACTGATGCAAAGTAAAGTGACACTTTTGGAAAGAAGTGTAAATTACAGGCAGGAATTTTTCTAAGCCAGCATTTAGCAGCCATTGCTTCATTGCACTGCTTGTACTTTGGCTTCAGCCACAAACTGTGGTAGTAGTTACCACTTAATCTAAACTAACCTAAACTCTGTGCAGCAGAAGCTGCTTGGGTAACAGCCAGCTGGTAATACATCAATGGATGACTAACCTGGCAAGATGCTGACTGCAGCAGCTGGAAGTGATTCAGCAACATGGAGCCTTTAAAAATTGGTTTGAGCTATCGGAACCACACAGACCGACTGTGTTCTGGGCAATGGACTCTCTGCAGACCAAATGGTTTCAAGATTATGAGCATCACAGCACAAATCTCAGCGCAAAAGAGAACTTGGCCGTTTTGTCCGAGGACCAAACACGGCCTTTATTACTGAATAATGTTTTATACACTCACATGACATTGGCTACGAAGAGGCCTGTGTTTGTAGTTACTCTCTGCTGACTGGATTAGATCTCAGATGAAGACATAAAGGAAATGTAATGTAAAATAATATATGGCGAATAGGTACTGCCAATACTTCTTGTAGTGTAACTTGCTTACTTTTTCTGTAAGCTCTCTGCTTGAAGAGTAGCTGTATAAAGGCAGAAATGACTGCCTATTGCTAATTTACCTTGTAATTACACGCCTGGCTCCACTCTAAAATTCACAGATTATCCTGAACAACAAAATAAAAAAAATAAAAAAACATAGCTGTCAAAGTCTAAAGAGAGGGACTTTCCCAGGTTGAATTCCATTGAAAAAAATTAAACAGAGACAGACATACAAAAAAATAAGCTAAATTTAGATGACTGTTTATATGTGTTCTAGCATTAGAACATCAGTTTTTAACTAACGTGAGCTGACAGTGATGTGAAAAAGATGTTAGGTTCACTTTTGGTACTCGCACCTTCCCTGCTTGTACCATTGAATTTCAACATTTTAATGAAGTCCAGACTGGAACTGGGCTTGAAAAAAAGGAGAGGGTTTTAAAAACACTTTGGCGTTCAACGCCACGAAAGCCAAAATTATGACATTTCATGCTGCGTGGAGTGTGCAATGCAAAAATAGCAACCGGAGTGAGAAAGGAAAGAGTTTCTTGTTACCCTCTCTGACATTGCTGCCCTTCCTCTCGCTCTGTGTCGACTTACCTTAGAGATGACTTGTGAAATTGAGAGGTGTCCTTTGACATCCATCTGGAGCTGCTTGCACCAACATGCAGCCACCTGTGACCTGCATCAACCTGCAGCTTGAGCCTGAGACAGAGGACCTGGGGCTCCTTATTCATGTCAACGACACGTGGGGCGAGTTACTGGTGACGTCTTCTTTAGAGGTCATGAACAATCCCCCCCACCCCCACCCCCCCCACACACACACACACACACACACACACACACACACACACACACACACACACACACACACACACACACACACATATGTGTATGTGTGTGTGTGTTTTGCAGAAAAATATCTGATAATTGTGAAGGGATAACTTTTTTCAGTTTTGGTTGATGTTACATACAATTACCCTTTTGTCCATGCTGGTTCTCGATTGATGGTTTTGCAAAGCAATTTTGTGTCCTGGCAAAGTTTTCTGACTTCAAGGAAGTTAGTATCAGATTTGTGCCTGCTAACAGACACTGAAATAAACAACAATGTACGTTAACACTAGTCAGTTTAAACATAAAATACAATGAAATTTTGCTATGGGTTGTCAGGTAGGTTGGAGGGGGGTAAACACTGGTTTTGTGGAGCATTTGTGGTGTGGATAAGAAACTCACAACTCCTAAAATCTAACAGTTGAGGTGGTTATGATGAGGAGCTACTATTATTTAGTAAGGTAAGGCAATAAAACTACTTGGCTAGGCTTAGAAAAAAGACAACTGACAAATTAAGAAAATTAGATGCATAAATTGTATTTTTAAAAATATTTCTTCTGCCTTGTACAGTGTACATCTTCTATTTTTTCCCACAGTATTATTGTTACAGCAGCAGAGTGAACATAAAGGAATAAATACAACATAACCTAACGACAATAATGCTGTGGAGAAATTTGAAGAAAAATTCACAAAAAAGTCCTCAATTGGGACTAATAACATTTTTCTTATGTTATTTTATGTTATATATCTGAAAATATCTGAAAAATCATTGTGCATGTGTTACATCTTAATGTAAAACACTCCATCATTGTCTTTTTGTGTATACTTGTATACTGTATACAAAGTATTTAGCACATGTGCATCTATATATATATATATATATATGTTATATAATATACAAGAAACCAATTACAGCACAGATCATTTAGAGAAATGCTTTTTATATGTATTCCTTATGTGTATCATGTTTGGCTTTGTTGCCAGTCCTCCGTTGACAAACTACTTTGGATTAGGTCCAGATGTAGCTGTACCCCCTTGACCTTTTTCCCTCTCTAATATTCCATCTTTTTTACCAAGTCAAAATATATTTATGCATGTGTACATATCACACGCCAGAACTGAATACACTGTATGTGTTAATCTTGCCCTAAACTATTTTGTCCCAACTGCTTTAAAAAAATGGAAAAGTGTAATAACTGTGTGACTCGTCCAGTTGTTTAGAATAAATGTGGCATCGTGCCTATATGTGTACCATTTTGGTATATTAACCACTTGTAAATCTGCAATTAGATCTAAACTTACAAAAGGGACCCAAAATGCAATCCCTACTTTTTTTAACCTCTCCTGCTTGACCGTTTATGAAGAAATTAGCCTAATTATGCGTAAATAGAAAATGGCTTTGGTGAATTTAGCTCATTCTGTTTGTCTAAATGGGCCTTGTTACAGCTTTACGTAAGCAGCACAGACCACTGACTGATCCGTAATTTAAATGATTTTATCAAACACATGTGCTGCCCAGGTTTCAGTGTGCCTACATGAGCCTGGACCAATGAAAAGAGGTGAATATAGAGTAAGCAAGTCAAGGTCAGAGTGGAAACATGTCATTTTCCTGATCATCTCTCCATATTTAGTAAAAGTCAGAAAAGTTATGTTAAAAAAAAGAAGCTTTTTTTGACTAATGGATGGGTTGGAAGTCAGTTTGTGATCTTCATTATGGCTGGACGGCACAGTCGCACGATCAGATTGCTTGGCTAAAACTACCAACTGTATAATTACATGTATATTATGACCAGTCGCCGGTCAGTCCTCGCCCAAGCATTGCTGCATATTCCACCTCCACGCCTTCTGCCTTTATCCTTTGTGGGCAAACATGCAGAAATCAGAACATGACATTTACACAGCCCTCGGTCTCTAGCCATTATAAATAAAATTATGTCACGGTTAAGTGTGCGATATCTGATTCTGAGTAATGGTAAAAAATCCCCTCCTACGTATGCTAATGCTGTTTTTGCAGCCCCTGTTGGGAGAGACACTGCAGGCATGCCAAGACGTTCAGAGCTTGAGAAAGGGAGTGGGCGAGGTGATGCTTTCCCAGTAAAATATTGGCAAATTAGCTGGGATGACACTTAAAATGCATGCAGACAATATATTTTAACGTTACTGTTCTGCTGAAGTTTGGTTCCTCGCTGTATTTTCATCCAAAGGGAACAGTTTCTGTCTACAAGTGCAAGGCTCTAACACCACTAGATAGATGAAACATCCAGTTCAGTATCTGGGTCTCTCTGGATGAAAATCAGTGATTCAAAGACCCTGCCAGGGTTTACTGATAGTGTCGGTTTGGTCATGTGCATCACTACAACAAAGTAAATACAAGTTAAACGGCCTAAAATGTATTTCTGGGGGTCTTATGCTACTTAAGAACTGCTAATGACAACATTTCAATTTCAGTTCAGTTATTAGTTCAAGTTGTTATTATGGTAAGACCCTACATTACAATACCCTACCCTATATTAGCAAGCTCCTTGTCATATTGGGAAGGAAAACTCCCTTTCATCAGGAAGAAACTTCCAGCAGAAACAGGACCTAACCATGAAAACTTGTAAAATGCCTACAGTTCAGTTCCACTAGAGCAAGCTTGGCCAACTTCCAGGCCTCGAGGGAGATCTCACCCTGGATCAACACACCTGAATCAAATGATTAGTTCATTACCAGGCCTCTGGAGAACTTCACGACATGTTGAGGAGGTCATTTAGCCATTTGAATCAGCTGTGTTGGATCAAGGACACATTTCAAACCTGCAGGACACCGGCCCTCGAGGCCTGGGTTTGGACACCACCTCTCTAAAGTAAAAAGTAGGATAGTAGTAGGATAAGTTGGTGGCTGTATTGAATTTTTTGCATTTGGTGAATAAAGTAGCTTCACCAACCAGCTCCAAAAATTCTCCGTCAGACTCAGTCTGCAACCACTCTCAGACAGATTAATGGAAGTTTGCAAATAACTTCTTTCTAAATGCAGACACAGTCGTTGCCAGTAAGCACAACTCTTCTGTTAGTCACATCTTTGCTACAGGGGACTCAACTCAGCTGGTTGCTAACTGGTTGTATTGTGGTTATAGTCTGGTTGCTGAGCACCTGTCTCCTTTTGCAGAAACTACAGTACATCAATATTTGTTGAGGAATTTCTGGAATTCTGTTTCAAATCTATAATATTCGGACTGGACTGATAGCAGGCTGACTGTCTTATTGTGGTTTGAATGCCGTCTTCACACAGCAAAGTTACTTTGAAGATGGCAACTGACCACAGGTTTTTGCAGCTCTGGTCCCTGCTTTCGAGGTAGATATCTCAGTGGCAACAAGAACGTACCTTTACTACACAGGCACAGTACTTTTTGTCATGCTGCACTCTCCAACTAATGTTTTTCCTAATGTGAAAGTAGCATTAGACAGAATATGTGAGTGCCTGAAGTGGTGCCCTAAGTATATGGAATTTCACATCATTCGGCAGCTCTTATAGGGATTTCCTTTAAATTGAGTAAAGGTATGAACAGATAGGCTCACCTAAGAACATTCTGACTTCTTTTTAACTGATAAATGTTACTAACATGGAACTAAGATGAAGGACACACTAAGCAGTGCCATGTAAGCATGCTAATGTTAACACTTAATTAAAAGCAAGACCTCTTGAATACAGTCTTACAGAGTGACTGTGTCCTTTCCTTTCTGTGGGGGAATTCATCCCCTACATCTGAAGCCAGTGGTTTGCTAATGTGCAACAGCAGGAGTACTGTAAAGCATTAGCCACACCAAAATTTAAATGAACTTACTTTTCCCCCCCTGAAGCTAACTAGCATCACATTGTGCTCTTTTTCTTACTCTCACCATATCCTTTGCTTTTGTCAGCTTCACATTAAAGTTCATACTTCATTTCTGGGGTCTGTGAGGGATTGTAGGGGACGAGATGAAAGTAAATCAAAACTCTGTATGAAAAATACCCCTGTCTAATAGTGTAAAAGGATCCGAGGGGGAGTTTTTCACTGAGAGCAGGACCGAAGCAAAGGATCACATGAGGACAGAGGCTAGACAGAATGTTGAGGTTGATGATGCAACGGCATCTTGGTTTTTAAACCTTGAAGTCAGACACTTGGCCTCGGCCACTATTAACATTTGAAAGGTACCGCAAGAGATTCAGACAGTCTGTTCTGAACAAATAGGCCTGGAAGATGACATTATTTTGTCTTCTAGCTGCAGTATCAATAAAATAACAGAGTCAACATCCCTCTGGCTTCGGCACTGGCCAGCGGATGGCTCATTGTGGTGTACGCACACATTCATGCAGGCACACGTACGTAGGTGAACACTGCACACACACACACAACAAAAACAGGACAACAGAGAATATGAGTAGTCTTTCAAGACAGAGACAGATGTTCCTGGGTTTCGAGTTTGCTCTGGGAGGTGATGAATTAAAGGGAGTAAATGGGACTATAAATCTAAAATATATCTCATCTTCTATTTTAGGCCAGCAAAACTGAACGGTCTAACCACAGGAGATGAAAATATTTCACTAAATGTGGCACACATCCTGAGCAGGAAAGAGGCAAGACATCCCAAGTCAAGCCAGTTTCAAGAAATCAGTCCAAATATTCAGCTTCAATACTGTCCTCTTATTGCACACAAAGGCCATGACTGAAAAAGCAAAATGTTTATATGTGGTTCCCAACCACTGTGCCGTGGCACATAGGTGTGCCGTGGAAGATTATCTGGTTTCACCTGATTAGTACTTTAAGCGACCGGCGTGAGTAACGAGCAGAACAATTACATTCTCTTCCACTAGAGGACAGTACGACTACCTGCTCTAATTAAATGGGTTGCCAACTGCAGGTAAAACAGAAGAAGAAGAAGAAATACATAATAGTCATGCTGTGAGTGAGATGATGCAGGGCGTAATAGCAATAGATAAATATTTGAAAAGTAGTCAGTCTGACCTGGGTCTTGGAGAAAATTCCCACCCAGATGAAGGCCGTAGGATGAGTAGTGGTCAGGAAAAAGCAAAAAAAGGTACAAAAGGGGGCAAACCAAGCCAATTTCACTATGCCTGGTGTGCGGGGAAAAATCTCAATATGATTTTTGTGGCATTTCTGTTTGGTGGTGTGCCGTGTGATTTTTCTAATGTGAAATATGTGCCGTGGCACCGAAAGGATGGGAAACACTGTGGTAACATATAACATGGTTATATTTACTAGTCTGCCTTCAAAGGGTCATCTTCATTTTAATTCTTTTTTTCTCAATAAGCTACATGCCCATGAAAGCAATGAACAAATTACAGAGAAAAAGCCAAATTCAAAGATCTCTGAATGTGGACATTTAGTTCTCACTGTTCTCGAGCAACAAATCATTGGGTTTGTTAATATAAGTAGGTGTGCGTCAAAGGTTTCAGAGTGTATATTTAACTTACTTTAGCATAATATAGATAGTGTTCCAGATGCAGGCAAATGCGTCTTAACTATAAACTTAATAAATTCAACTCAATCACTTGATACAACCGAGGCATTCAGAAGAGCATCTCTGATTGCACAACATGTCAAACCTTGCAGATGAGCTACAACAGCAGAAGACCACAACATGTGACACTCCTGTAAGCTAAAAGCAAGAAACTGAGGCTACAGTTCACATGGATGGAGCAAAATATGACAGTAAGAGATTGAAAAAGCATTTTCTGGACTAATGAGTCTCAATATGGGCTGCAAATTTTGGATGGTGGGGTCAGAATTTGGTGTAATCAATTTGAAATTGAAGTAAACTCCAAGCTAACAAAATTTGTCAAACCATGTGAGAATGTTCAGTTCACTTATTGACCAGATGTGTCTGGGGCGGAAGTGAAAAAGAAGTAATTTCAGGAAGAATTTGTAGTGTTGAGAATTTAAGCTCATTTCATGGCCAGTTGCTAGCCTGTGCAGACTTTTGCATGTGTATAGTACTTTGCTGTATCCCAGAATGCAAAGCAAATGTGGCTATGGGAAGTTTTTTAGCTCAGACTTGCAATGTACCCCGGCAGTTGGTTTGAATTGAGGTTGGATCTCATTCACGCCATAAACCAATTGTTCTGGAGTTCATTTCTAACAGCACTTAGACTACCTCCTCCAAAGGGTCTCGATGCAGTTGTTTTAGTCCACAGGGGATTGCGATTGCTGTGTCCACACTTGCACAAACAAACCCCACTAAGTGGGAAAAAGAACCAGAGTTTGATTTAAATGCACTTATTACCTCAGGTGTGAAAACACCCTGAGGGTCCTGCATGTGGGTCCTTCACCTGTAACCTTTATAAATTCTAGGTTACAGGCAATGTAAGCAATTAGTTGGCAAAGATAATCGAACGTTTAGCAGCCAAAATACTGTTTAGTTTCTTCAGGACTTGGTGGAGACCAGCAAAAAAAGAAAGAAAAATAGAATACTTGACTTTTATTTTTGAGACACGACTCAACAGTCCAACCATTGCACCCTCTCTACTGAATTATCTTCTGTTGGTAGTTTTAATTCGCCAATATTATATCTACAGCTTGTTGAGCTATTGGTTGAGTTCAGTTAGTTTCCCCCAGAATCGAGCTGTGGCAGAGATATTTTTTGAGGACAGCATGTCAGAAAGGTTTACGTCTTTCATAAATGTTCCTACTTTTGTACTTTGGCCTTTTTTTCCCGCACAGAAGAAGCCAACAAGGCAGCAAAAAAACATGATGTCTGTTTTATGTTTTACACCTCATCATGTCAGTAATTCAATGTGAGTTTAACTTAAAAAAAAAGTGACACACAGCTTTACTTGAAACTCATTTTTCACCACAAAAAAAGGTTACAATTGCAATGCTGATTCCATAATATTTAAAGGAAGATTTATTAAATGACATAAAATGCTTAATCAATGACAAAGTAGTGAAAACTGACAAAGAGCATACGTGAAATACTCAACAGTGTACCGGTTTTTTATATTCTATTTCCCAGGGTTAAATGTTTTCTCGAGCACAGACCTCATCAGTCATTGATCATTTTCTCTTGTTAAAGTGACTCATTTAACCTCATCCAACAGTATCGTCATCCATGTTGGCGATATGAATGATGTAATGAGTGAATACTGACGTACCGGGAACATATCATTGCCCCCCAAAATCTCAAAATCTAAATGACTCAATTAAAACTGATGTATTTGTTACATGTTTTATGTTCTACTCACAGTTTCTTCATAATAGTCTCAAAATATTTGAACATATTTTACTGGGGCTGACTCTTGTGTCACCCGGCCACTTGGTCACTTCTGATTGGTGTTGGGGCTGACTGTAGCCTTGGCACAGGTATGTCATTATTTCTGATTGGCAGACAGAACTGTGAGCTCAGGCCATTGCAGAGAAACAATTAAACGTTTGAAAAAGCACAGAAGTAGAGAAGAATTTTCTTTGGGTAGGACTTTTGTGCTGTAGACAGTCACAGACGTTTCACCAAGAAAAATAATTGTTTTACTGGTATTTCCTTTCATGATTTTCCATGGCCTTGATAGTGACAAAGTGATTAATGATTAAAGTAGGCATAAAATGACTTCATAACATAGCTCAGTTTTGAGTGAAACTAATAATAAAACAGCGGCATTTTAAAAGGCTGAAATCTGCTTTTTGTCAGTTTTAAGCACCCAAAATGGACAAAGAAGTATAGCTTAGTAACTGTAATATGGAGATCTGAAAAATAATTCTGATTTCATTAATCACAGTGTCTCCATAAAAAAGTGAAACTAAAAATCATGATGCTGCTTGATCAAGATGGCTGTATTTTCCGAATTCAACATGTTACCCTCACTAACAGAGCTTGCATTAGCAGTTAGCAGTTGCTGAGTCAAGCTAATTGCCTCTTACTTTGTTCATATAATGTACAACAACGGGATTATGTACAGTGTAAGATTTTAAAAAAAGTTCTCCTATTATTTTGTTGTCAAACAACAGGCTGCACAAGCAACCGCCTTCCTAACATCGCGCTAGCTGCAGCAATGCTAACTAAACGGAGCTTAAACTTTTCTCAGCTGTTTTCTAAGCAAGTGATCCACAGTCAAGTTCAGGAATGTCATCCCTTTCATGGTGAATGATAAGAAAGAGCGGTGCTTGAGGTGCCTATGTGTGAATGTAGTCTAACTATGGAATGAGTAGGCTAGGCTTTAGCGTTTATTTTGAGATCGGTTACTTTTTGAGGAAATGTGCAATCTTTGATGCTACCTTTGAGTAAACGCAAATAGGCTTTTCAACCTTTAGATTTCACTACTAATTTTCTTTACTAATGAGTCACCCATGGGTGTTCTAGGCCCAACCCTTCTTCCAAGTCTCAGAAGTGCTGCCAGTCACCTAAAATTGTCTCCGTAGGGGGAAAAAAAAAGCAAAGAAAAATCAGGTCTTTAACTTACTGAGCTCTATTTTCTCTCAGGCCAAGCATGTTTTACAACTCTGACATGAGTTTTCTTGTATCCTGCGTCTTTGAAGATGCTGGTTGCTACATAATCAAAAGTAGCAAGCTTGCTTGAAAGGTTGACAGTTAAGTGGGAGGGCAGAGTGTGAAATGGCAGGTTATGAACTTGATTTCAGCACATTGTGGGAAGTTGGTTTGGACATAAAAGTGGAGCAAAAGATGCAGTGGAAAATGAAGCAAAACAAATGTAGGGATTGTTTTTTTTTGTTTATGTGCCCTCTGACTCTATAATTCAACATCTACAGGGATTCATACACGCTGAATCTGTAAATCCCCCGTGAGTCTGATACGGTGATGTAAATTAGAGTTCAAAGTGGAAAAAAACAGAAGCACTTGCACCCCTGAAGCACAAGGGCTACATGGCTCGCATTAAATTCACGCAGGATTTGCATTTCCCTAAAGCTGAATCTGAGTTTGGGTTCATACATGTTTGTCGTTAGCGGAAAGACAAACAGTAATGCTAGGGTATCTGCTCGTCCTTTAGGGAGGTGTGTGCGTGTGTGTTCCTGCCTAATGCCCTGGTTAATGAAGACCCAATGTGGTAGAGGAACCATGACGGGACCCTTGGAGTAGAGCGAGTCCCAGCAGAACTCTGTTGGCTGTGATCCAACACTTTTATAAAGCACCGCAGAGACCCGATTACTGAGCACGAACACAGACCCTGTGTTATGGTTCGTAGTCTGAACCTCGTGGAGAGGGAGAAAACAAATGTAGTGACAATAAGTGAAATTAAAAAGTTTTAGCCTTGAGAACTTTGAAAGTTTCAGAGAAAAATACTAAATGGAAACAAATACTAAATGTATTTGCAAAAGTTGTCAAGCTTTCTTGGAAAAATTCTTTAGTTTCAGAACATGATTGGAGAAATTTCCAGATCAACTCTGTAGCAGTCAAAGAAAGCATTACCCAGTTATCTCCACGGTGTTTTGATGTCATGTAGAATGAATAAAACTGATTTTAAAAAAGCTGCACCAGGAAATAATGTTGCATTTTGCCATAGATCAAATGATTACATTGTGTCAAACCCATGTAGAACTGTTACTTGTATCTGTAGAGTTTGTTCATTTTAGTATTTTTAGCTCCTTTATCAGCTATTCTGTTAAAGATTTTGTGTTGTGCTAGGGATCATTGTGCTGTTGCATGACCCAGTTTGAGCTTTAGATGTAGAAGAGATGGCTTCACATTTGATTCTAGAATACTTTGTTATATAGAGGAGCATATAGTTGAGTACATTTTTACACAGGATATCTACTGTGGTCTCCTGTTTAGGTATAATTATTGTGTTTTTAGCACCTCACTTGAGATGCTAGTCTGAACCACTGACACAGGTATATTTCTACAGATTTGTATAGAGTGCAATAGCAGACCCAAGCAGCAAACAGTATGCCAGGATTGTAGAGTTCATTTCTTGATAACAGATGGTTTTGAGTTGCAAAACAGAAGATCACAAAAGTTGCCGCTTAACTTCCATTTAAAAAATAGGATTTATCAAAACAATAAACTGAAAGAAAAAATATCATATGTGACTGTATAAACAGTCCACATATACTTTGTAGGTCTGGCTCAGAGGTCTCTAGAGAAGAGTTATCTTTTTATAGCAACATGTTTGTGCTTTGGTCTGGCG
The DNA here is from genome assembly GCF_964374335.1 of Astatotilapia calliptera. Taxonomy (NCBI): domain Eukaryota; kingdom Metazoa; phylum Chordata; class Actinopteri; order Cichliformes; family Cichlidae; genus Astatotilapia; species Astatotilapia calliptera. The sequence goes on along the minus strand of NC_137429.1, from coordinate 25,093,615 downwards.
GCGTATGAGCTCATCAGCAGATCTGCAGATCAGAGCGCCGTGAGAGAGATGGCCTGGCCGCACAAAGAATGTGCTTAAACGGGGTAAATGAGAAGCCACGACAGGACTGATGTGCATGTGTGTGGCCCTGTCTTCGTTCTGCCGCACACACACTGTCTGAACAGGGGTTCGTGTCTTTACAGAAGCTGAGTATCTGAGAAGCAAAAACAAGTTTATTGGCGTGTAAAGCAAAAACAGTCCCATGAAACAATGACCAGCAGAGCCACGATGGGGCTGATTGTCCTCTCGCCACCCCATGAGACTGCCAATGCTACATATAATCAGGTGTGGAAAGGTGACTAATATTCTGGATTTCTGTGTTGTAATCTATCAAAGAAGCTGACGCTCCAGTTTTGGTAAGTGATTTTTTTTTTTTACCTGATACTTTGCCCTGATTAGGTCACCACAGCCCATCTCACCCTATCCCAACCATTCTCTTCTGTCAAACCAATGCGTGTACTCTGCTGCTCAACACTGCCTTGTGGCCCCCCAGTACAGTTTAATAGTAACAGTTTTGCAAAGAAATGGTTAAATATGAGTCAACAATCTGAGAATAATCCAGTTAAAGCTTGCCAATTTTGTGTGAGGTTCTTGTATTGTGATGTAGAGAGGCACCTATCTGTGAGTGTATATTTGATGTTTTTGTGAGTTTGTTCAAAACATATGTTTGCAAAATCATTGTCAACCGTTCATTGTCAAGATCAGGTTGTGGAGTTCGGTTGCAAGTCAGACAGAGAAAGTAGTACTATAAATAATCCTTAAAACAACAAAGTGACATAGTACAAAAATGTTATTTCTGTAGATTTCAGGGAGGTGCAATTAGGAAGCTGCTTCAGGAGATGATTGCTGTTTATGCTAAAGTACACGTAAGTTTCTTCTGTTTGCAAAAATCCCAGAAAGATTCACAATTAATGCATAGAATGTGGCTTTTACGATGGTTACTACAGTGTGTGTGTGTGTGTCTGTGTGTGTGTCTGTTTGTCTGTGTGCGTGTCTGTGTGTGTGTGGTGTAGATGTGGTTTAAGAAAGACAGATATATATCCCTGGCAAGCCCACTGCTTCCTCTTAATGCCAAGTCCTTACAAGCACATAAAACAAAAGCTTCCTTGCTTGGCCTCCACACACTGGGTCAGCAGGGGAATATCACAGAGCAGCAGGGCTTTTTAATTATTTCCTTGGGAATAGAAGGGAGGCGGAGATGGAAAGTGGATCGGGGGAGGAAGCATAGTTATTTAGTGAGGATGTATGCGCTCTTCGTGTCTGAATGTAAAAGTAATGAAATACATCAGAAAGGACACAGCAGGAGGGCTCAATGACAAGGCGAAGATGGAAGCCATGTTGGAAAAAGAGATAATGGTGGATCAAGATAGTGTATTTGCACTGTGTCTGTGCAGTTTTTCAGTTGCCATGTGTTTGCTATAGAATTATTTCTACCAGCATCGGGTCAGGGATCACATTTAAACAATAAACAGAAAACTGCAGAGTCAGCATTTGAGTGGTAACAACATATGAGAATGACGTATGAATTGGTTGTCAAGTTAGTTTAGTGGGTGGCTGTTCCTCTCTCAGCTGTAACACATGAATCAATAATTTTTATTTAATGTTACACAATCTGACCATGAAACACAGCATAATCTACACAGTTTTAACACTGCAACCTGGTAAGGAACAAGTAGATTAACATTAAATGTTTTCCCCCCAACTAGTTGTAAGTTGTTGTTGCAGGTTGCTGGCAACTGCAGGGAAATTGATCACTAAAGTTCCATTCTTGCAGGCCTAGAGGCAACCACAGTTTGCTGGAGTTTGCTGATAGTCTCTAGCATGAAAGGTATACAGTGCCTCAAACAAATTCAATGAACTTCCAACAACCAAAGCAACTGCAAAGAGGATTTTGGTGCAGCGCCCTTGCGATTGCTTGCAACAACTCACCAGTTAGTCAACGAATGGGTGTGACTGAGACCTAAAGTTCTTTGTGTGTAGCATGCAGACAAGCCAATTGGTCACATTCTTAGCTGTTGCTGATGCTTCACCCTTCATCTCTTCTGCAGAGACAAAGTAAGAAGTAAGGCTCTAAAACACACCAAAATCATTAATGGTGAGTAGAAGCATATTTGTAAATTTCCAGATGCATGTGTGAGTAGTTGCAGGCTTCGGTAGATTTTCCAGTTCCAGATTACGATTTTGAGCTTCCCAAATCAATAACTCATAAGTGTAACACTGCAACATGTCTTTCTAGTTATATTAAACTAAAATCAGAGATCCTCCATGCTGAACCACAGTCACTGCCTCTCTGTAGCTCTGCCTATCTACCACCCTTTTCAAGAAGACTTGTGGATTTAAAAACTTACACGTGCTATAAAGTTCATAGTTAGTTTATTTTGCTGAAAAGAGCTGCCCTGTACTGCTAAAGCTGAGGGTCGTGAGGAGTACTGCTAGTAAAGTTGCGGTCTCAAAAGCACTGTCCTAATATTTCTGTATTCATAACTTCATTTTTTATGTGGTTGAAGGTAACTGAAACACAGTAGATGCTAACCTTTTAACCTTGCAATATGTATTCAGATCTGTTTATTGTGAACACAGCTGATTTACTGTTCATGCAAATGAGACGTTTCTAAAATTAAACTGAGAAGGCCCAGCCTGGAAAATACATTTTCAAGCCTGACAGCTTGTGAAATGATGTCTTTCCTTGTTTATTAGTAACTGCCCAAAACTGTAAGTTGTTTACCCACTAGTTAAAGTGTGTTTACACTTGCAAATTTATGCATGTGTATATGTGTGGGTGCATATGAATGTGATTTGTGCCCACTGAGATTGCGTTTCCTCCTCTGAGACTCCCAGGGCTTCAACAGTGCCCCGGTAACGGGCGATAGTGCCGGTTACATCACACGCAGTCAATACATCGAGCTCTGGAGAGGGTGAGGACAGGAAGAACGCGTGAGGTCAGATGATGTTATTTGCATGAAACAGAACTGGAAGAAATTTAGAGGGAAGGAGAAAAAGCTGTGCAGGTGGAGGGAAACAAAATAAAACTTAGGAAGATGAAAATGTGTGTGTATTCAGATGCACATGTGCGATCGGTTGTAAACCCCTCACTCATGTTTATGCAATCTGGCATTTAGACTGTAACAGATGTAGGGAGATGTAGTCCTGGTTCTTGCAGTATCTATCCTGAATACAGCTTTTTCCTCTTGACTTTCATATTTCTGGTGAAACACGGAAGTCAGACTTATTCGTATCAGTGAATTTTTAAAATAAATGTGCGTACAGCAACGCATCTCTGTGCTACCGCTGTACGCCCATGTACTCGTAATCTCGCATACAAAAACCATTAATTTGTATCCACAATTTAAACCAAGTTCCACAAAAGGTCAAGCAAAAAGAAAAAAAAGAGAGAGAGAGAGAGGTTTGAAAGCCCCTCAGGGATTTGCACTCAATTGCAGGTTCACGAGTTGTGCGTGACCGATAAGTCCAGAACCACACACAAACACTAAAACACATTAAAACTTTGAGAGATTAGCCATTTTTAGTCCAGCGACAGTCACAGAGGTGCAAGCCTATTTGGGGTCATTTGTCACTGCAGTTGCTCCCCAAAGACACCTCACATTGTTCTCAGACGTGTTGGGGCCCACGTAAAGTTTGAATTAGACCAGGCGCCCGACTTAAACCACTGGGGTAAAATTAGGCATGAGGGCCGGCTTTCACTCACAGTCTCTTTTTAGGGGATTAGATGACGTTTAAAGTTATTGGAGGGCTAATATGCCTGATTAAAACGGCTGATTATTGTTCAAAATAGAGGTGCGTTTTATTGGCCTCACCTCAAGGGGCTGGGCTTTGGGGGGGAGGGGTCATCAGTAGGTTTGTAGGGGGAGTTTACAGGCTCACTCAAGGCCCACGGTGGGATTATAATGCCTTATTTAACACTTGATGTGTGTATAGTGAGCAGTGAACTGCTAGTGAACCTTCAGGGGCCTGCACTGGAACAGTGGCTGGCCATCTAGTTACTTTTTGTAGTTTCAGAGTTTCAGTGTGTTTTTTTTTTTGTGTGTAACCTCCAAGGCTGTAAAGGAAAGTTCACTTAGCAATGGTATCAAATGACACCCACGGACACCCACATGAGATGGGGACACTTCCAGACTTCAAGCCAGACTTTACTGAGGTCAGCAGGGGTTCCTTTACAAAGATGATAGCATTGACGTTTTCCTTCCTCTTGCGCAAGTTCCCAAGATACGTTTCTATGTCAGTGTGATTGAAAGCAGCGTTAGCGACTAAAACGAGCCAGAAAGAGAGATGGATCGTGCTCTGTGCTCCTGTTAGCCATCAAAAACAACTGCTGAAGAAAAATACAGCAGCAGCCACAAAGTCTTGTTGGTGGCCCCCAATAAAAAACAGACTAGGAAAACACTTCTGTTTACTAACTGGAGTGGTAGCCGTGGTAACAGAGTTACATCATGTCATCGTTAACAGGTGCCTTCTCTGGTCGGGTGTTCATGGGAAAGTTTTAATTAAATCCTCGCCATCAACCATCTGTACTGCAATAGGGCCGCAATTAGTTGGCGGTTAAAGGCTGTTGTCAATGTTTACGATGTGTCAGAGGGACGGGAGGCAGGCATGGGGTCAAAGTCAGAGGTCAGAGAGGCTGACCAGAGTGGAACCCAATTACCTAGAGGAAGTGATGCTGACTATTGTATTCGCTGCCACTGTTTGTTAACTCCAGCAGGCAGGTCGTGTTTTCTGTGCTGCTGGTGACCAGATCCCAACCAGCTAAATGTGGACCAGTCACTCTGTGTGTGTTAGACAAAGTGGGCCATGCTAGCAATGTGGAGAGCTAGCCTTGAATTTACATATATAACATAAAAATAAAGCACAAAAAACTGTGTGTGATACTGGACTGTCATTTAGAAGGTATAGGGCACAAATACGGTGTCATTTCACATTACATTTGCATTTTCTTTATGGTAATTTCTGGCATATTCACCAAAATTTACACTTTGCAGATTTTGGCACAGCTTGTGACCATATGTGATTAGACAGGCTAACCCCTTCTTCTGAGTATAAAAAAGCCTCACCTTCATATATTTACAGAAAAAAAAATTGCATGTCCTGCTAAAAATATCAAAATATGTCACACTGTTTATGATGTGGGACAGAGGGACATATATTACCCTGTAGTATCTGTTAGTTATAAGGATATCTCATATCAATCTCATCATTCAGATTTTATTGAAACATGGAAAGACCTCGCACTGGAACGGTTCGCAGCCGAGTGTGAAGCAGCGGGAATGAGGATCAGCACCTCCAAATCTGAGGCCATGGTTCTCAGCCGGAAAAGGGTGGAGTGCCCACTCCGGGTCGGGGATGAGTTCCTGCCCCAAGTGGAGGAGTTCAAGTATCTCGGGGTCTTGTTCGCGAGTGATGGGAGAAGGGAGCCGGAGATCGACAGACGGATTGGGGCTGCAGCTGCAGTAATGCGGACGCTGCACCGGTCCGTTGTGGTGAAGAGGGAGCTGAGTGTAAAAGCGAAGCTCTCAATTTACCGGTCGATCTACGTCCCTACCCTCACCTATGGCCACGAGCTGTGGGTAGTGACCGAAAGAACGAGATCGCGGATACAAGCGGCAGAAATGAGCTTCCTCCGAAGGGTGGCTGGCCTCTCCCTTAGAGATAGGGTGAGAAGTTCGGCCATCCGGGAGGGGCTCAGAGTAGAGCAGCTGCTGCTCCACATCGAAAGGAGCCAGCTGAGGTGGTTCGGGCATTTGACAAGGATGCCCCCTGGGCGCCTCCTGGGTGAGGTGTTCCAGGCATGTCCCACCGGGAGGAGGCCCCGGGGCAGACCCAGGACACGCTGGAGAGATTATATCTCTCGGCTGGCCTGGGAACGCCTTGGTATTCCCCCGGATAAGCTGGAGGAGGTGGCTGGGGAGAGGGAGGTCTGGGCCTCTTTGCTTAGGCTGCTGCCCCCGCGACCCGGCCCCGGATAAAGCGGATGAAGATGGATGGATGGAAAGACCTTTGGTCACAACACTAACTGTATATAAAAGATGGAAACTGCCACTTTGACTGGATTCGCAGCCATGTTGGTTTTATAGAGACAAACTAAGCGATCGTCCTGCATGTGGGCAAACACGTAGCATGCAAGTCAAAAAGCTAGCAACCTATGCGAGTACAATAAAGAAATCAAATATAACTCAATAACACTGGGGCACAGACTCATAGGAAAATTACTTACACAGGAACACTATTATTTGTCATTTACTGCATTAAAGCACTCCACCATTAACACAATCAGAGCCGTGCTCATTATCTTGAACAAATGCTGCGAAAGCCTAGGGCTCAGCAGGTAGAGCTGCCTATATCGGTCAAAGCAGCCCGTCTAACACATGCAATGGCTTAAAAATGAAAAAAAAAAGAAATGTTAAAATCAATTTGAAAACTGTCTACCAGCCAATGTACGCTAGTATTGGAGATATGTGGTTTTGCTTGCAGCTAGTAACCGTGCTGCACGCTTTAAAAAAAATAAAATCATCCACAGGAAACAATTTAACATGATCTATACCATTTTCATACCATAAAACATGCTTTTAAGTTATGCACATGGGATTCTGGGGTAATTAGGTGACCTCAAGTGGCCAAACAGAGGAATTTAAGCTTTTGCCATAAGCTAGGAAGTAAGTAATCAGTTTTTGGTAATTTTACAACCTGGTCTTTTAATCATTGCTATTCTTATATTATTTTTTAAAGCAGAGAAGCAAATTTCTTAGATTACTTGACCATATTTATCATGCTATAGGTTCCTTCAGGGTTATATTATCAAAGATGGCAGAATTTCGTCAGAAGAAACAAGACAGAATATATGAATCTGAATAAGATGAAGGCAAGCAGAAGGCTGAAGATGCAAGGAGCAGAAGTAGTCAAGATAGATTATTATGGTCAATCATCCAAAGCAATGAAAAGTGCACAAGAGAAGTGAAGAATCAGAGAGGAGTGGGTGAAGACATGTCAGGGGTGATTTTTGACAGAAGGAAAGATGAGACCTGGTGTAATGTTTGGACTTGTGCAGAGGAGGGATAGTAGATATAGAAAAATGAAGACAACAGAAAAGGTTGGTGGAGCTGCAGAGGTTTGGTGTGACAGAGGAGGGTGAGGGAGATGGTGAGTTTGAGGCAAATGATCCCCTAAAGGGAGTGGTTGAAAGAAGAAGACCTGAGTGCATTCACTTGTGCCCAAAGAGCTAATGTGTGGCTGTACAGTCAGCCTTGTGTCAGACTTCAACGTCCATGAATTAAATGCAGTGGGATCACAAACAACTTTAAATGGCAGATGGTCATTACAATCTAAATGAAGAAGGTATTTTTTTCCTGCACAGAAATAATGGGATAAGTGCACAAACTTGCAGCCTGATTCTGAAAATTCTTTTACAGCTCTGTTGCCAACGAACAACCATTCCTGTTACCGAGTTTATTTGTGTGCAGTTTAGCATTAATTGTTCTTAGTCAACTGCTGTCATAGACAAATCTCTTTTTTTCAAACACTGGCAATGGAGTTCAAAGCTCTGGACACTGCAGTGTACATCTTATTTAGAGTGCACTTCTGCTCAAATGTTGCACAAGATAAAAACTTCCTGCATCTAGTAATTCAGGACAGATGCAGAGGAGATGCTTTCAGACACGTAGCCATCACTGCACATTTACTGTTTTTCATACATGGCGGGCCTAGCTGACATATCTCTCTAACCTAGATCCACCTATCTCTTGTATTTGTGGTTTGCGTATTCACACAGAACAAATACTTATCTGAGACTTTGATACATTTTTTGAATGTCGGCTTTAATCAAGACGTATTTGTTTCCCTCACATCATAGCTGTGGCACAGCATCAATATAAGCAAATACAAATGTGGCTTGTATTCATCAAGGGACAGATATTTGTACCTCCTCTGTATTGGTACGGAGGTGAAATTAGACAGCAGGATCAGCCCAGGATTCTACAGAGAAGCAGCGAGCAGCATGAACGTTCCTCCTCCTCTCTCAGAGGAGGTCCCATTTATCAGGGTCAGAGGAGGAGAGGCGGCATTTATCATGGCCATACTCTGGCTCGGTGATCTGTTTGCGGGGCTGCTGGAGACGCTGTAAACCCCTCCCGCCTGGCTCACATGCAAGCCGGCCAACAGAAGAAATAGAGGAATCCTGTGGCTAATAAAGAATACAAAGATGATAGTCTGTCACCACTTACTGTGTGTGCCCCACTAATCTCTGTTGCATCACTATAATTCATTCCATATTTGATTGCAGTTTGAAAGTTTAGCTGAAACACTTCTTCATGTGAGACCGTTGGTCTGCCTCATGAATTCACGAGATGTTCAGGTCATTGGAATGAACTTTGGGCTTTCTTTTAAAGTTTGCTTTGTCTTGATTACGAAAGTTCGTTAGCCATTTCTGAAACAAAGCAGTGTCCTAAGTTGTTATGGTAGATGGACTGTCTCTTATACACAGCTTAACTTTTAAACAGCATGTCCCATTCAATTACACAATGTTCTTCTAACATTCACACTACTACACTGAACCACCAACTTTCTGATAAGGAGATGATCTGCTCTACTTTTCTAGCTACACTGCCACAGCTGTAGTAGTAGCAGCAACTGAAATGACAACTTCAATTCAGTTCAATTCAGTTTTATTTATATAGCATCAAATCACAACAACAGTCGCCTCAAGGTGCTTTATATTGTGAGGTAGACCCTACAATAACACATACAGAGAAAACCCCAACATTCATCTGACTCCTTATGAGCAAACACTTTGGCGACAGTAGGAAGGAAAAACCCTTTAAACAGGAAGAAACCTCCAGCAGAACCAGGCTCAGGGAGGGGCGGCTAGCTGCTGCGACCGGTTGGGTTGAGAGAAGGAACACAGGATAAAAAACATGCTGTGGAAGAGGCAAGTCCCGATCACTATCCTGATGATCATCCAGGCAAACATTTTCTCCTGCTTACCCAATTCAGGGTCGCAGGGGGGCTGGAGACTAGCCCAGGTTGGCAGGTTACAGAGTCGCCCGTCTATCACAGGAACCTGATAAGCAGTGGTCAAGCTAGCAATTACATTTATTGGTGATAATGTGTTAATTAACTGCGATAAGTCAAAAAATTCTAATATGTTGCTCTCTATATACACAGAACATTAACCGATTACCAGCAGTTTTACTCAAAAACATGCATGTGCTCAGGAACATTGCTTTTATATAAGAATATAATCAGAATACAACCATTTGGCAAACAGCTGAGTGGAATTAATCAACTAAAAGAAGACACTCACTACTGAATCTGTATTTACCGTGTTCATCTCGTCTCTTGATGTCTTTAGATGACTCACCTGGTTGTAACACATGGCTGCCTCTCCCTGGACCTGCTGGAGGTCTCTTCCTGTAAAAAGGAAGAGACCCTCCTCCCCACCATTGCTAAGTCCTTGCTTGTCTGGTCCTTTTGGTTTCTTTCTATAATACTTTATGCTATTTCTCTTACAATATCGTGTCTTTGTTCTGTTTTCTACCCCTCATGCTCAACCTCTCAGCAGATGGTCGCCCCTCCCTGAGCCTGGTTCTGCTGGAAGTTTCTTCCTGTTAAAAGGGAGTTTCATCTTCCCACTGTCACCAAAGCACTTGCTCATAGGGGGTCAGATGAATGTTGGGGTTTTCTCCGTATTATTTCAGGGTCTTTACCTTAAAATATAAAGCGTCTAGAGGCAACTGCTGTTGTGATTTGGCAGTATATAAATAAATTTAATTGAAGTGAAGTGAATTTAATTAAACAATAGAATAGTTATCTTGAAATGACTGTTGTAATGAAATGGTTCTTTATAAATACATTTGAAAGTAACTTTAACCTTCAATATTGCATATTTATTTTGGTTGCTTTACAAATTTTCTTGCAGTCTGTGACTAATCAGATCTATTTGTCTTTATTCCTCTTTTCCTGCTTTTTTGTGTTGAGTTTTAATTAATTATTAATTTGAGCATGCAAAAGATTTTTTTGCACACAGGACGAGACCCTGATTGCTGTGGAGTTGCATGCATTTGAATAGACATCCTGTTAACAGACAGAAGCAGCTAGAGGTTTGGTGTTTTTAACAGACCCTCTTTAGCAGACTATAAGACTGTTGGGGAATACAGCAGGCTCCAATGCAAAATCAGCAAACCGTAATATGCTGAAAGGCTTTAAAGCACCTCAGCGAGTAGCACACCAGTTTAAACAATCTGGAGAGAATGGAGCATCCACTGGGATCCATCTGGCAACAGGTCCGACCATAACAAGGCTGAGCAGAAGGCATATATTCTCTTCTCTGGAGTTTCTTCTTTTTCTCTCCACCTTTCTTTCATTCGGCAGCTCGGCTTACCTCTTGCTTTCTTTGCTAGAGTCTAGACAGAGGAGCAGAGAAGGAAGAGACGCTGATGCCAAGTCATGGTCTGTCGAAAGCATAGATGACACACGCCCACACACATACACACACATGCGCACTTATAGTTGGTGAGGTCTGGTCAAGCAGTAGAAATAAATAAATGTGGATTATGACAATTAGTGGCCTGGTCCAAACCCCGCTGTTTCCAGGGCTTAGTGGATAGGACCAATTAATCAGAGCTCACTCTGACACACACACACACACACACACACACACACACACACACACACACACACACACACACACACACACACACACACACACACACACAGAGTTAATGAACAGAGTAATATTCAAACATGTGGGAACCATTTCACTCTCCTGCTCTCTATGACAACAAAAAGGAACACAGAAACGTTTGGAAAAAGAAAACACGCCACTGAACCGTCAATGATTAGCAAGCAACGCGTGGTAGTAATAGACCGGGTGTAATATTGATAGGGTTAGCAGCGTCAGTCCCATGTTACAAAGTAGCTATTCATCTGTCAGAATCCTACAGAACTAGACGTTTAGCTAGAAATGTTTGCTTGAATTTTACAATTTATTTTTACTAACCACATAAATATCGAGACTGTGCTACTGTGTATTTTGGTGGAATTTGGTTATGAAGGATGGTTCATAAATATACTATGTATGATCATCTAACTTCTCTGTGACTGTTATTTATGAATCAAGATGAAATTGTATTTTGGAAACCGTTAGTTTGCTTTTCTGTTTCTGGTTTTTGACCCTTGAATATTAAATTTATTCCCCTTCTTAACTCAAAACATGCAAATGTTCCAGGAAAACCCAGACAGCAGACACAACTTGGCTACTTATGGCACTGATGACTTAGTTGTGGTGCAAGCAAATGTGCCATGAGGTCGGTCTAATATGGCTAACATCAAGTAAAATATGGGCTAAGTTAAAAAAATCCAAGTTGGTTTATTCAAAGTTAAGAGCCTTGCTTGACACATAACATTTACCCCGTTCAACCCCCCCAAAAAAGGAAATGCGTCTGAAACGAGGCAGTAAGACTCAAAGTGCTTGCACACAGCGGTCTGTATTATTTTAGGGTCTTCACCTTAAAAAGCATCTTTAGCTTGAGACTTTATCTTGTTTTTGTGATTTGGCGCTGTATAAATGAAATTAAGATCGTTTCTCCTTCCAGTCTTTGTATGTAAAGCGAATGTGTTACCCCACATTGCAAGTCCAAAACCAAAAATAAATCTGTCTTAGGAACCGCTAAGAAAACTGGAGCTTTGCTTTCAACAGAATACTCATCATGAGAAATGTCGTTTTTTCCTTGCAGACCCTCATTCGCCACAATCTCTCTATCATTTCTTCTTTGCACACAAATGCTGACTGAGCAGAAGGTGATCTACTGCCCCACATGTAACTGCACAGAGATGACTGGTCAAACTGAGCATGCTATAATTCAGGTTTCACGTGCTTCCTTCCTTTGTTTATTTCCAGTGAAACCTAGAGACAAAACTTTAAAATGATTCATGTTAAAATCATGTTTATTTGGAAATTTGTTGGCTGGTGATGCTGCCAGAACCTGTACAATGGGGATGATCAGAACTAATGTAGTGGAACCTACAGAGCTGCAAAAAAAAAATCACATGTATAAGCTGGAATTATCCTCGAAATTAGTCCAAAGTCTCTCCAGTTGTCTTCACTGGCACCGCTTACTGACTCCACCTCAGCATCCGTTTCGCAGTGCAACTGCACAAAATAAACAGCCACACTGCTGAACTGTCTGTTTTATTGTTTCTAATTTAGCAGAAACTAGAAACCAGGAACGGCCAATAGCCCAAAATTTGACTGCCAAAGCCACGAAGGGTGACGTTGAGCAACACACAATCGGGTTTGATAAATGAAAGACACAAGGAGGATGAAAGACGGGGATTATTATTTGGCTCGTCTGCTTCCATAGCTGATTAGAAGAGAAAGCTAATGAGCCCTGCTTGCTAATTTGCTTTCATTTCTTTTAAACGCTTTAATTCAAATCTGCGCTGACACGCCGAACCTTAAAATTGCACAGAGCACGCTCAGCCCAACTTCATAATCGTTCGCCTTACTAATATGTTAATCCATAATTCAAAAGCCGGGGGGAAATGATTGCTACAGATGCATATTCAAGAAAACACAGAGGCACGCAGACACGCACACATGAAGGCACATGATTGATTTGTTCTGCTGCAGATAAAGCCTGCCGGGGTGGGGCGGTGGCCCCTGTGATTGCACATACATGAACACAGGAGTATGTTGGTTATGTAAACACTGGTAGCTGAGGAAACAGAAGGTCAGCTGGTTTGTCTAACCTTTCCTTCCACATGCTAGGAAACTCCCAACTCCTTTTTATGAAGCACGAGTCAGAGAATAGGTTATTCATATGAGCACCTGTGTGTTTGTGGGGTTCGAGATGTGGCCTTGAAATAAACCTCACCCGGAACAACCTTTGTCCTTGTCTGACTTTAGCGTGGCAAATGTGCAGTGGTAATTAAATTAGAGGATTAAGAAAGTGAAGCAGCATCATCAGCTTTCATAAAATGTGAACTGAGTTTTAAAAAGAAAACAGATTACAGCAGGATTTTTCAAATGTTACTGAAATGAAAATCAGTTGTCTTCTTAGAAATATTAGTAACATTCATTCCTGCAGTCAATCCAACCATCTCACTCGAGCTATATATCTCTTCTGCACCACACTGTTTTTGGGGGGACCCCATCATGAATATCACTAATCACTTTTTTTTGAATTGCAGAGGCCATGAGATATCCTCCACTCTTGGACCCATGCGTGCACCAATATGAGTTACAGGTGCACAAATTTGTGCACAGAGTCCGTAGCGTGTTGAAACTGAGTAATGACATCTTGGGATGACAAAAACAGGCAGAGGAGTAATAGAGATCGCACAGGAGGGTGATTGAAAACAGCCTTGCCCGTCCCTCCGTCTCTCTGGTTTGTATCTGCACCCTGGTTGGCCCCCTGCTCGCTGGTCTCAGAGCTGCGCAGGTGGATGTGCCAGAGTCACCAGGCGTATAGTATCACAATAGTTAATACAAGAGTAGAAGAAGTTATGTGTACATATTTGTACAACAAATATGCTAAAACAAATGACACGTCATTGTCAGAACCCCTTAGTATTTTGGGAATTGGATTTTTCCTTTGTCTTAAGAGCAATAAAAGGTGAATGATAACAATGTCATATTTGTTAATTATAAAACGGAAGGCAGTTAGCATAGCATTTCACAAAGAAAGGGAAAAAATAGCTCTAAAACCGCTGTCCTTTATGCTGCCCTGATGCTTTGGCTAGCTTCTGTCTTTTTGAGCACTTATTCCTCTGATTGCGCCATTCCTAACTTGAAGCTCGCTACTTTTTTAAGTACACATAGCTAATATTGGGTGTGACCGTCTTTTGCCTTCAGAACTCCTTTACTATTCTTATTGGTAAAGATTCAATAATATTCTGGAAACATTCCAGCATTCTCTACCCTACAACATTACACCAACACCAATGGCCTAACTCAGCAGTCCCCAACCTTTTTTGCGCCACGGACCGGTTTATGTCCAACAATATTTTCACGGACTGGCCTTTAAGGTGTCACGGACAAATATAACAAAATAAAACCAGTACCGGTACCAAAAAAAAGAAGATTTATTCATAACACATGGGATATGACCCAGGGAAACAGAGTTAACGATAATATCGATTAAAAAATAACGCTAAAAACCGATAAAAGCTCTGAAAACCTTGAATTTCCACACCCAAGCCTCAACTTTTGCAGTCCAAATGACTCATGGACCAGGGTTTGGGGACCGCTGGCCTAAACTACTGATAATAGACAGTATGGATCCGTGCTTTCTAATCCTACTCTGCAAGTTTTAAAGCAGAAGCTTGGACTCATTTAAAAGATTCAACATTTTTCCAATCATCTATTGTCCAATTTTTAGAGCTTGTGTGAATTGTAGTTTCAGTTTCCTGTTTTCAGCTGACAGGAAGTGTGAGGTGATCTTCTGCTGCTGTAGCCCATCTGCTTTCAGGTTTGATGTGCATTCAGAGATGCACATTTATGCTCTTCTGCATAATTTAGCCGAAACACGTGGTTATCTGAGATAACTTTCTATTAGAGCAGCCTAGCCATTGTTTTCTGACTGCTGCCATCATCAAGGCATTTTTGCCCAGAGAACAACAGCCAACTCAAAGTTTTCTCTTTTCTGGGCCTTTCGCTGTAAACCCTAGAGATGGCTGTGGGAAAAGTCCAGTAGCGCAGCAGTTTCTGAAATACTCAGGCAAGCCCATCTAGTAGCAGCTGGATAGTGTTGTGGTAGGACTACACACCTTTGGACACACCTACACACCTTTGGCGTGGGAGTCGCAAGTTCGATTCCCACCCATTATCCAGTAAGGGTCTTGAATAGACCCCCCCCATGCTAAAACCCAAGCCCTGGAATGGCGCGGCTACGGCCGCAGCTTGGACACTAAACATTTCACTGCATGTTGCACTCTGTATGATCGTGTATGTGACGAATAAAGCTTGCTTCATCTGGCACCAACAACCATGCCACATTCAGAGTTGCATATATTACCTTTCCTCCTCATGCTGATGCTCAGTTTGAACTTCAACAGGTTGTCTTGACCTCATCTACAAACTTAAATGCATTGAGTTGCAGTCATGTGACCAAAAAACCTCAACAACAAAATCACTTTGTTAGGGAAAACAATTAAAATGATGTAGTGACAAACCAGGAGATGGATGAATGGATAGGCTTTTGACTTGCAGAGGGAATCTTTACATACGTTCACCTCAAGTTTTACATGTTTAGGCACTTAAAACTCAGACAGCACAACGATATGTAAACATCAGGAAACTGTGAAACAGTGTTCACTTGTCATTTCTGAAATGTCTTCCTAATTGTAGTGATGTTTTTGAACTTTCACAGGGGAGTGGTTTACACCTGCTTGCAGTCTTTATGCTAAACTAATCTAGTCTATCCCAGCTGCAGAGCAGAACTTACTATATAAGAGAACAGCAGTTCTAGTTATGTAAGAATGAAAGCAATTAATGCAAATGTTCCAGATTGGTTAACTATTCCTGTAAAACAGAGTCACTATGTACCATTGCACAATACAGCTGTAATACAGATCCAACACTTCTGCAAGAACATGAATGCATTTGCTGCTGTTGCACATTTAGAGCTCTGTCATCATGTCATAGAGTGGAGGAATCCAGAATTTTATTGCCTCTACAAAGTGATGCTTGATACAGGGAAAGCTATGAAAGTCCAAGTGTGATAATAAATACAGAAATGTTGAAGAAAATCTGAAAACATAGTGCCAGCCACAGTTCAAATCAAAGCCAGTGGTCAGCATGTATCGGCACGTGTTGCTGGATCTTAAAGCTCGCCCAGTCCTCCTCTTTCATTCAGCCAAACAGCGGATCACTGATATAGAAACCATGTGTGATAAAATGTCCTAACCCACCAGCATGACATCACCACACTCTAGCCCCATCCTGTCTTCTTCCTCCTCCTCCTCCTCCATTCCCCTGCTGTTGTTGTTCTTAACCTGTATTTTCAGGAGTACAAAGAATCAGCCCACATGTTGGTTCTTAGCATCGTCCTGCTGTACAGTTAAACAGTTTCACACCTGGTAACAGGCCAGCCCATCTAAATGCGTCAATGCGAACAGAAATGTCCTCTTTGCACACAAATGCTAAATCGCCTCCAGTTGATTGAGGAAAAAACATTGCTCACCAACTTCCCTAGGAGCGAACTTAAAACTTTTCTGTTCCAAGAACAAGTTGGCTTCGTTGCAGTCTAACACTCCTGCACGGCCAAACCGAGGTAACTGGTAACTGTCATGCTCTGAGGTCCACCACAGCAACACCATGAGCCAGGCATGTTTCTTATGAGCATAGCTGATACTAAATGGGAAATGTGCCATGTTTAGTGCATACTG
This sequence comes from Astatotilapia calliptera, assembly GCF_964374335.1. Classification (NCBI taxonomy): domain Eukaryota; kingdom Metazoa; phylum Chordata; class Actinopteri; order Cichliformes; family Cichlidae; genus Astatotilapia; species Astatotilapia calliptera. Next base: position 25,077,184 of record NC_137429.1, on the reverse strand, counting down.
AATAGCAAGTCCAAAGAAATTATAGATGCTGTATCATAGAAACAGTAGGTTTAAATATGTTGAAAGATGAAGCATGCAAAACAAGGTGTACTCCCTTATTTTGTTAATGGGACCATTTGATCGTTTTACAAGCCAAACTGGAATCATTACAGTTGTGGTGCCCTCCAGAAGAAGGTTATGGAAAAGACACGCTATCCTATTGCAGCCTTAAACAATGCAAAACAGGTTAACAAGATGGTAACTCATACTGAGACGGTAAATTCTTCGTGCTTTAGACTTGTGACAGTCATGGTGATAATGTAAGTGAGTAAGGAAAGGTTTAGAGAAAGGTTTGCAACCACCTGGCAACCATAAGGAGAAAAATCTGTATTTCCCAATCGGTTGGTGAGAATCCACCTGACTACAAGCACTACATGCACAAATACAACCCTACTAACTGTTAAATTGAACAGTTTCTTTATATCAAGCATATTTATTGTATACTGACTGCTCTTCACTGGCTACCTGAAGCAAAATTAACCCTATAATGCCCTTTGTATGATATTTGATACGTGAGTTTTTGATACATCTATCTCATCAATATCATCATTACTTGCCATAATTTCAAAATATTATGGACCAAACTCTTTTTTTGTCTAAAATTAACTTTGCTGTCAACAAAAAGTTGCCAAAAACACCCAGTGTATTAAATGTGATACAAAAAATATATAAAAAAAAAAATGTCATACACAACATGATATAGCAAAAAAAAAAGTTGGTTTTGTTATAAGGGTCAATAAACATCTCAGTTGCTATTTTATGATGGGTTGGTTCTTACAGGGTTAAAATCCTTCTCCTCACATGTTGTCCTAAAGAAGCCATAATACCATATTATCCCAATGGAGCATTTTGCTCTCAGACTGTGGGCTTACTTCTGGTTTCCAGGATATTTAAAAGTAGAAATTGGAGGCCCCACCTCCCAGTTTGGATTCAAGGGACAGACACCCTCTTTACTTTTAAGATTAGGCTTAAAACTGCCTTTTTTGATAAACCATTTCGTTTGGGCTGATCAGGTCACCCTGAATCCTGTCTTAGTTACGCTGCAGTAGGTGTAGGCTGTTGGGGACTTCCTATGATGCACTGAGTGTTTCTTCTTCACTCACTTTTTTTCATTCACTGTTTGTTTATACTCCACTCTATATTTCATCTTTAGTTATTATTCATCTCTGGCTCTCTTCCACAGTGTGTCTTTTGTCCTGTCTCCCTCCCCTCACCCCCAACTAGTCGAGGCAGATGGCTGCCCCTCCCTGAGCCTGACTCTGTCAGCAGTTTCTTCCCGGTAAATGGAAGTGTTTCCTTTTTCCCTTCATTTCCTTAGAAAAAAGAGTAGACCTGAAGAGTTGTCAGGTAATAGTAGCTCTAGCTAGCAGGATTAGCAAGGCACATCTGTCTTTAACCTCTTAGGACCTGGTGTCCACATATGGGGACATCACATTTTGGGTTGTCTAGACCACAAACCTAAATTTTGCGCTTTCAAATGAGCCATATTGCTCAAAGGGGCACAATTGTTGTTTCTCATTTTGTTTTTGTAACCAGGAAAAGTGCTGCTGTGTTCAGGCACCAATTTTAGAGTTTTGCACATCATTACTCAATTGTGACTTTATAGTGTTCTCTCAAACACTATAAAGCCAAATAGCAAAGGGTAATTAAAAATGCCTGCCATGAAAGAGTTCGTGTCTTAGGAGGTGTGAAAATAAATGGGATGCAACATTTTGGCTAGTGACTAAACAAAAAAAGGAACAGACTTAAACCAGAAAAGACTTACCAGACAAAATGAATAATAACTTGCCAAGAGACTGCAGATGCTGTGGTGTAACGCATCAAATGGCAACATTTTTGTTAATATTGTACACGGTCTCTCTTTTCAAATCAAATCATTAAAATTAATAATTGAAGTTGAAACTCACACATCAGCTGCTCGGTGAAGACTAGGTGAATAAGGTCTTCATGTAAACTGTTACAAAGAAACCAATTTTGAGAGAGACCACACAAAAATCTACTTGGGCCAAGAAACACAAGAGATGGAAATGAGGCCAGTCTGGGCTTTGTTCTCATCTAAAAATTTGAGAATTTCGGCCCATTTTCATGAGATTCCAGTCATCTATTTATAATGTTTTGTTAAATGCTACTATAAGCAAATTCTACACAGAACTGAGAACCCCAATAAGTCTTCCTCAGTCTATGTTACATCACCTGAAAAGCCTTACTAGTTGGTACAGTTTCAATCGCTTTATTGCAAAGTTTGGCAGTGGGCACTCTGTGGCCTCCCCGAAATGTCAGGCAGTCAGCACAATGGTAGTGCTCCACACGGAGGCCGACTTCAGACTTTATTGGAAACTTTTCAAGACCAAGGGTTGAACTAGTAAGCTAAACAGATGTTCTCATAAAGAAAATACAATAGTGAGATGTACAACCGCTGTGTCAGGGAGGAGGTGGAGATAGATTGATGGATAGAGGAAAGGAAGGAAAAAGATCAGAGGGTGGGGGCGTTGTACGCAGCGTGCCAGAGATGTGGATCGATGGGCAGATTGGTGATGGGAACAGCCCATTCTGAAAATGCTCTGCAGATTATCACAGACGAGGAGAAGAACAGGAGCAGAGCCAGGAGATAACAGTCAGCGCAGACATTGTCCAACACACCTACACTTTTCTCTGCCCCTTCTCCTCTGGCGTTCTCTTTGGGATCTTTATTTCCCAAGGCTCTCCTCTCCTACCAACACACACACACACACACACACACACACACACACACACACACACACACACACACACACACACACACACACTCTCAGAGCTGCAGTCACTGTTGAACTTTCTCCCCCAGGTCAAGCGGTAAAAGAGGACAAAGTGGTATCTATGTTCTGCAGTTCATATTTGTGTTGGAGGCGCCACGCGGCCTGAGCTCCATGTTAGCTCGAGGTAATTACACCTATATACCACCAATATCCCCTCCCATTACGGCACACTAATGGGCCTTACTGCTTATACACACACACACATACAATCACAGTCACACGCAGCACTTTGTCCAGGCAGGAGAGGCCGGTGACAACATCAGTTAGCTTCGATATGTCACATCAACGTTTCTCATGTTTTTCTGTGGTCGCGCTCAAATCCTTCCCTAGATTTACTCAAGTGTGTGTGTGTGTGTGTGTGTGTGGCATGTGAAACAGTTAAATGGGAGAATTCTGGTTATCAGAATGGTCATAAAAGTCGATTATTATGTATTTCTAAAATAATTTTACCTGCAAGGCAAGAGAAAACATTTGGGAAGGGATATTAAAGCCACTCATAGAATTTTCCCTTTGATTTCACACAAAAGAAACTGAAAAGAGGAAAATTAAAGGAAAAGTGAAATCTGATTTATCCTAACTTTTAGGGTTAAAAAAAATATATTATTGCAAATGCATTTATTTTCAAAAGAGCCAAAAATGTAAAAACAAACAACCCCCCCCCCCCCCCCCCCCACACACACACACACACACACACAAACAGGATGTGTTGTTGTTAATCTGTTATTAGTGGTGAAATATCGATTCCTTCGATACCAGTAATTTATGTTCTAGAATCGATTCTCATATTAAAATATTTTAGTAATCTGGGGTAAATTTGTAGTTTATCATTAACAGGAACAGAGTGGAAAGAAGCTATATCATTTGGATTGTCTAGCTTGGAAGGAACTGCTTCCTCTTCCGCCTTTCATAGTCATGTGCGAAATACGGCTGTATAAATGTGTCGCAGTGCTGCAGGTGGTAGTGTGTTGAAATAGTGCACAACTTCAGTTTTTTTTATTTCTATATGATAATTCTGCATTTTTAAGCAATAAGAACAAGTAGTCTGATGTCCTGTAATCATTATGAAGCTATAATTTGAAATACAGATTACATTTTGTTCAAAGTATCGGTATCGGATCAGTATCGTCGATACCACCCCGAATTTTACTTGATATCGTATCGGAATTGAAGTCAATGATATCGCACATCACTATCTGCTATCTTACAGTCTTGAGGGTTTTTTCTGTCTTATTAATTCCAAAAAGTGAAAAATACCAACATGGAGTAAGCTCCTCAGGCCTCCTGCTTAACACTCTGCGTTTTTTGTGTTTGAGCACAATTTTTGCACCAAAAGAAGGATAACATCAGAAACATTAAGGAGTTTTTTTCTATAACTCTAACCCTGTTCATATTACTATAAAATATAACACAAACACAAACTATACATCTCTATAAATAGGATTTTTTTTTTTACAGGGAGAACAGTAGCGCAGCAGAAGTAACTGAGAATGTATGAGTCATACATTTAGGTAACAGAGCAATACATTTTTCTTTTAATGTATTCGTCGCTGGGGAAAACCAACTAGAACAAAGCGTGCAAGTGAATCTTGTGTCATTTGTATTTGCCAGCATCTGATTCTTGGATTCCTCCAAATATAAACTCATTTGATGACTTTATGAACTTTCTGCTCTGTGCTTTACGACTGGGAAAGGTCTGATAAGGCAGTAAATAAAGGATGATATATGCAGCCAGATTCCATGCCTGCACCGCTGCGTCTCCTCCAGAGGTGAGGATCAAAGCCAGGTATGTGCCGAGGTTTGCCGGCGCCTGTCCCCAAACGCACACATTCTGATATTTGTATATCCCAGTCTCTAGGAACCAGGCTGATTTGTCCTGTTTAAGGCATTGCAATATTTCATAACTAGATGATAGTCCCTCAGCAAATACTGTCTGTGCAACTGCTCCAATAATATTTGAGATTCTCAAAACACGGTTAAAGTTAATACAGCATATCTGAGAAGCTGATGGTGGCCAACGCAGCCTAGGCTCTTTCTTTTTTACTCTGTGTCAAATTGAGACATGTTCCTCATCATGTCTTCAAATTCTTACACATCCTCACCTCCTCTGTTTAATGAGGAGGTGAGGATGAAGATCATACTCGCAGACACGCAATTGGAAGTGGAGCTCTCAGGCTGTTAGACGTGAAAACAGGTTGGAGACAGCAGGGTCAGATTTTACATGCTGTCTAATAGCAAATCCAGCTGACTGCGTAACTGAGCCACTCCACATAAACCATAAAAATGCACCACACACACACGTTATGAACCCGTGCACATGCACGCACAGTGCTGACTGTTAATATGTATAGCTGACGGCACAGCAACTAACATGTAGAAAATGCCATGTAGATACAGTGCACGCAGACTTAATGGGGTGATTGGGGAGTGGGAATGTGACGGCGTTTCAACACTTCTTGCTTGGCAACCTTGTGATATGCAGGAATATTGAAAGAGTGCACTCATGTACACAAACAGGCACTGATGGTGTCTGTAACCAAACATTAGGGTGTAAATGGGGACTGGTCTGCAGCCAGCTCTGCACGCTAAATATAACAAAGCGGTGGTCCATGTACTGAAAGATCTGAGCCAGGACGACCTTAACGCTAGCATGAGCGAGCACGAGAGCAGCCCGGCAAACACAATTGGATCCTTGACTGCAGACTCATGTAAATAAATCTCATACATTAGCAACAAACTTGCTGGGGTTTTTAACTCTCTTCTGTTTAGTTCTGCACATTTTGCTGGGAGCTCTGGTTAAAGTCAAGGAGGAGATGGCAAGATTGCAGCAATAGCAATAAAAATGGGAAAACCAAAGGGAAAATATTTGTTTCTGCACATGCAAGAGTCGCTCAGAGCCTAAACAAGAGGCGTTAGCACAAGGCAAGAAGCCAGCAATCACAGTAACAAAGGAGAATATCCACTGAGGTCTTGTATCAATTGCTCATTCAGAAGGTGTCATTAGCTTAATTTCCCTTACATTTATTAGCATTCATTGAGAACCTTTCACTCTAAAATTATATGATTTTACTAAATCATGGCAAATCTGATTATAATGCTATATTGGTGTCATATATAAGATATAGATATGACCTTATTACTGTACAGCATATGAGTGATCTCCTTTGGAACTAGTAGCCCACAAATCCGTGTTGCTCCTTTAACAATTTCCCTTTGTTACATGATTACTTTAAAATTCTGGTAGTGACACATTATCATACGATGGTGAATGTACAATGTGCATTATTGTTTTAGGCACTAGTCGAAGATTTACTGTAAAGTAAGCAAAGTTTAGAGCGACAGCCTTTTCCCTTCTAAGCGTAGCAATTCCTGTAGGTATATTTGTGCAGGTTGTTCCAAGCATGTCAGTGTTTTCCACACGCCTTCTGCTGCTTTACGTAATCCCAGACAGACTCTTTGACGTTGACATCGTGGCTCTGTGGGGACCTGCCATCTGTTGCAGACCTCTTTCTTTGTCGCTGAAGATATACCCCGATGGTATAGGGTAATGGTTAAAAATCTGTCCATATTGTTTAAACAAACCCAGTTCCTGTGTTGTTGCGAGCCTTTTGGTTTTGTCATCGCAGGGGAATAATGGATTTTTAGGCAGCAGATCTTTAACTAAAAAATACTTCCTTTCTGGACTGCGGATGAGGTATTGTGGTCCCAGTGGTTTCTGACACTTCTGAGCTGATGGCGCTGCTGGACATCTGATTTTAGCAGCTCAAAGCTCAATATGTCTTTGATCTGCTGCATGAGATTCTGGTTCTCAGCCATGGACATTTCTTTGTGCTAATGTAACACAGCATGGGGACCTTACTGTTCTAGCCCTCACCCTTGTGAGCTTTTAATAAGTATAAAACTGTCTCTTCTTCAGCAACCTCAAATTTTAGTACATTTCAGTTGATGAGCTGGGTTTAGCTCACTGTGCAGTATGTTGTCCGGCACCAGATTGGTATAAGTGTTCATGCAGTGGATTATACAACTTCTATACATCTGTGTGGTTTTGTGTATGTATCACTGGAATATTTCACGTTTTTTTCACTGCTTGAAAACCTAATAATACACTAATAATATACAGATACCCCTGATCAGGCCCTATAAGGAAGGAAATGGTGGTGAGAGTATTGTGTTTCTCTTAGCACAACAAAGAACATAGTGAAGCTGATGAGACTTGAGCTTGATCAAACTAAACAGCATGGCCACAAACATTTTGAGACTCCTCCTGCAGAAGGTTGTGGTCCACATCAAACATACCTTCCCTGCACAAGAACAGTTTCCATCTGTCTTTATTACAGTTTCATTAAAATGAGTCACTTAAGTCGGTTCAGGCATCTGACTAGGATAAAACCTATGTGCTCCATAGCACACCCTACATGGGGGGAGGATGCCCTCTCAGGACACACTGGAAAGATTGTATCTCCTAGCTGGTTTTGCCTCGGAAGAGCTGGAGGGACAGGGGAAGAGGGGCATCTCTGCTTAGACTGCTGCCTCTGCAACTCAGACATAAATATACGTCAGATAAATGGATGCATGGCAAGAATGCAATCATAACACCTATCTCTATGGGTTAGATAATGGCACATTTTTCTGACCCTCTGCACATATGTTAAGACTGAATACTGTGGACATTTTTACACTCTGTAAAACAGATATCTATATATGTTATACACATATTGACATATTCTGTTTGTTTGCAGTACTTGCAGTATTATATAATTTTTGCATACGTTATGGAGCATCATTAAGCACCAAAATACCAAGACAAATCTCCTGTATGTCTTAACCTGTTTAGCAGTAATGCTGATCTGGATTCTGATGTGATCTTAGATGTCGTTCCTATTTTAGACTCTCAGATGTGTTCATCTGAAAGCGTATCCAGCATTTCGGAAACTCTCTCAGGATCTCTGCCCCCCTTTCTCCCTAGCATCCCACGCAACTCATAACCAAAATGAGAAGCAGATGTTATATATCTGTGTAGTGTCTCATGTATTTACGCATGGTTGTGTCTGAGTGTTAGCAAGAAACACGCAGACAGGTCTGAGGGCCATAATCTTGTCCCCAAAATGATTTGCCTGATGTTTTTTTTATGAATCGAATCTGCCGCCAGGAAGACTTACTGGCTAGCTCTGCCACCTCACAGTCACTAAGTCCTGGGTTCTATTTTGGATCTGCTGGCTTTTCTTTGTGGATTTCAGTGTTGCTGGAACACACGACCAAGCCGGAGGTACTGCTGGTATAAGGTCACGCAACATCCAAAAATAATAATACTTAATAGGCTAGGACTTTAGTGAGAAAATAAAACAGAGCAGCACTTTTTTCCCCTTTTTTTCTGTTCATGTCCTCCTTTTTTTATCCTAGCTTCTTTGTCTTATTAATGCCTTCCTACTAGTGTTTTGGGAGAATCCCCTTTAGCCATTACACAAGAGATTTATTCTTTTAATCTCTCAACTGAGGTAGCTTGTGTTACATGAGGAAGTTAATAAATTTAACTCTGCATGGTGATAAAGTTCACCTACTTTTATTAATCTCATTGTAAAAATGTGGTGCCTGAATACAATAATGTTCATCATCGATGTGTTTTCATTTACCATTATTATGTACTGTTTTATTTTTCAAAGCTGCCTGATACAGGTTACATTATTCATTACACAGACATTAAAATCATTATTAAAATAATAAATTTGGGGGACTTTGAACTCTTCCAGTAAATTGATTGGTTTTGTAATGCCTTCTCAGGTGACAGCAGCAAGACCGAATATCTCTGATGGATATCAAAGCGGATTTTTGATGCCCTGAGGCCTCTGGGGGAGCTGTGCTGAACTAGCATACAGCATTTAGCGACATAGCTTTTTGCAAAAGTATGTGTGCCAGGGGAAGGTACTGGCCCTCCATAGAGCAATCAGAATTTTCCCTCTTCTTGTTGTACTCCTGGCTTCCAATACTCTTTATTTACTCTTTATTTTATTGCAGGTGGTTCCTGCCAAGAATTTTAATGTTTAGCAGACAAAAACTCTCAGATGTGATTCAAACTCTCAGCTGTATCCAGTGGCTACTTCATCAGCTATGCAGCCACTTCTACCCTTTCTGTTCCACAAGTGGGTCACTGATCACCTGCAGCCTGTTCTTCACTTCTTTCCACCGTCACCCTCTTAGTTCCAAAGCCCTTAAACCCTAAAGGGCTGTGACAGTGTTTCTTCAGATCATCCATTTAACTTCCCCTTTGATTTCCGCTTTCCTGCTCCTGGAATTTGATAGCCATCAAACCTTCATCTCGGGATTTCTTTTGTCTCTGCCTGCCTCCTCTCCATCTCTACTACTTCTCTACTTCAGGCTAGATATAAATCCTTCTCCATGTCTCCACCTGTATGCCTTTGATTAAAATTCAAGGCTGACTTGTGTGAAAGTTGAAGACAAGTCAACAAACAGTAATTAAGCATGAGAACCTTTTCTCTCCAGATGTTTATCAGGTTCAACAAGGTCACTGTAGCATCTTCTATTTGTCTGTGTGGCCTATAAGCAAACTGCATGGGGTCAAGCACATCCTCAGTCTGACTTTATATCGCTGTCTACAGAGTTTTGGAATAACTAGATGCAGGAATAGGGAGTAAAGAATGCTTTGATGCATTAGGTACATGCTGTGGCTGTAAATATTTATTAAAATGATAATGGATGGTAATGAAATACAGGAGTCAGCTGCTGAGCACAAGATTTGAGTACACAACCACAAATACTGTCGGGATTCTGAGCCTTGTTTAGTCTTATAGGCCTTTTCTACATCCTTCTACTCAAAGTTAAAGTGCTGATTACGTTCATTCAAGTAACTAGCTAGTTCCATAGTTGCTCAGAAAGCAGCTGTTACCCTGCTATTGCTGCTGCTGTAGACGGTGGGCGGAGCCTGAAATTTGAAAATGTTCCATTTACGAGTTTACCTGCTTCATCTACATCCACATATTTATTAACAGCATGAGGTCTATTGAATATCTAATCTTTGTTGATTTAAGCCATAGAATTGCATTATCCTTTATCCATTTTAGCATATCTGTAGTTTAAAGAGATCAGTAATTGTAGACATTAATTGTGGATATCAATACAATCACCACATGAAGACCTCTGCCAAAATCAGTAAACCCAAAATTTGAACCCCAATTTGACCAAAAAAGCAAAAAATGTTATTAAATAAATAAAAGAGATATTATGTGTTACTCTAATGTCGAAAATTTTATAGTAAAGCTTAAATCCTAATATGTTTGACTTTATTGTCTAACAAGCTGTATAAGACGTGAAACCCGGCTAAGGTACAAAATATTACTTTTCCATTTTTTTATGTTTCCTAAATCTTCTAGTTTAACATGCAAAAAATGATCTCATTTAAATGTTCTATAAATTACACATTTGTAACATGAAGATGTCAAACTGTGTCGATAATCTGAATAATTCTGGTCTAGTGACAACACAAATATATAAAACATTCACAAAAAAGTTATCAGTGCTCCAATTAGTTGACATGTGCAATCCACAGTGTTATCACCACAAACTAAAGATGGAAAAATTATAACTAAGGGGACATATTTCACTAAATAACTGGCCATCTCTCATGCCCAGGCACGTTTGGCTGCACTGAGTGGAAGTCTGTGCCATCGGTTGCTGTTTTTGTTTAGCTTTTCCCATTTAGGGACCTATTTAAACTATTTTTAGACTTTTGGTTCCATGTAATCTATCCAAATCTCACTTTCAAGGTAACAAGTATTGTAAATATTGTATGTATGATGTATGGCTGTGTTTGTGGACCACAGAAGTTCATTAGTCACACTTTCTTCATTTTAGCTCTGATTCGTTGGGCTCTATCACCTCTTGAGAAAGATATCAAGCTCTTTGGTGGTAAGTTTTATAGCCTGTTTGCCAGCGAGTCACTAATTTGATCTGCTGTTTGGTAGGCTGTAATTAAGGGAGGTTACAGTGGGTTTATTGGTGTTTTTCTCTCACAACAGACGCCTGCTGTGGCTATAAACAAAGTTGATAAGCGCGAGTAACAGAGCACTAGAACACTGAACATGCGGGTGTCCGACCAAGGAAATTAACTACAATTAACTACAAACCTCCAGTAAATGCACTATAAACCTAAGAATAAACTGCAATGGTGAGTGAAAATTTTCATGGGGTTTACTGCTGTGACCCATTTTAGCTTTAATACAGCCATTTGACCTTTTCTGGCATAAAAATACTTTTAAAATACTTTAAAGTCATTTTAACCTCTAAAATTGTGACCATTCCTTCAGAAGTCTAAGTTATGCCACATTTACTATCTTTCTTCATTCAAGTGAAAGCAGTTGAACTGTTGACAGAAGGGGTTTGTGTTCACCCCAGACATGGAAAATAGAAGTCAGCGTTAACAAGTAGTAAACACCCAGATCGGATGCTTGACCGAGTAGTCTTACTGAAACCGGAGCGCTGCATAATGATAGGTAATCACTATGCTAACATGGTGCATTTGTGACTCAGCCACTGCAAGATGGCGATGAAACCCAGACCCAGGTGGAGATGACATGTCAAATATATACAAATGCATGTATAACCATCCCATATGTCCACCATAATGGACGGAACAAACGCGTAGGGTTTGTTTGACCTTCAACCTATCCTGTGATCCAACGCTACGCTTTCAGTAATGGGCCTCCTCTTCCAGTAAACTTGCTTCTTTTCCTTCCCGTAATGGCTACTTTGTGTGTACACGGTCTTCAAACCACATAACGACACATGATGGAAACGGATGAGAAAAAAAAGAACGGAGATGGAGTGACTAGTCGTGTATTACATGGAAAAAAGAAAAAAAATGACGTGTAACACTTTGTCCAGCTCCTAAAACACAATGGTTAGAAATGGTAACATGCTGAACTGATTATCACTAAATGTCAGTCTGCCATAACGGGAAACTGTGCCATATTCCTGCCTCCACTTTGTATTTATGCTGTGAGAGCAAGTGGAACTCCTCAGTGTTTCACTGGCTTACCTGAAAACTGTCAAAAAAACAAGCCCAAATCCCATCATTTTCCAATCCAGTGCTGTAAAAATTCTTGTGATCAGGCTGTGGTGTGACCTCTGTGGCTGGGTCATTAGCAAGCAGCGTGGCTATTGGCTGCCTGTCGCGGCAGCAGAGGGTTATGGCTCCTGCTAAATCTCCAGGGAGGGCTGTAACAGTGCAGAACAACAATAGGGCCAGTGCTGTGTTTAGTCTGCGTCTGTGGGGGCTTACGGCAGATTCTGCACTTTGAAACAAGACCCCGACTTGCTACCAAAGACTTTAAGACTCCCTCGCAGTTAGCTTATTACATCTTAGTTGACTTTTCATCTGTTTCCAAGGAACACACAAACACGCTCATATCATCACACCCAGACTCAAACCTGAAGCATGAGCTGATATTCGCTGTTTTATAGTCCCTCCTGGCATCTCAAAATTGTTAAATCTCATGGTTTAATGTTTTAATAAGTAATACCCGCCCTGGCCTTATCAATATTTTCTTTGATTGGACCTTTCACTTGACTTTGAAAAAAATACAACACCCCTCATGCAGCAGCCTACACAGCTGAAAAATGAATCCAGCAAGGAAGGGCCCAGACTGCCTCCCCATAGACTCCCACGATTAAATGTTTACAACCCTGTACAAAAATTTTTAAAATCTGTAGCTGACTTTCTTAGTCAGGTTTTTTACATTTGAGTTATTTTTAATCTATATAAATTTTAAATATTGACATTTAAAATTCGAAATACTACTTGTCATAGAGTGAAGCAGGGCTAGGTATTCTGATTCGATTCAATTAGGACTCAGTCAGAAATATTATATATCTGATCATTTACCACTACATATCCACATTTTATATCTATGTATAAAAACAAAGCTGACACTTGTGAGACTTCATCACAGCAGATGCCTTTGTGTCAAAGTAACTGAGGGTAAAACACAGAAAAACATGAAGGAGATTTTCTTGGCCTGGCTATTTATAGCATATGAGAAAACCACGAATCAACATATGAACATTACCTGATGCTGCTGAGGTGAAGCAGAGCAAAGTTACAGAGGTTTTATTAGAGACACAGCTGAGCGTTTTGCATCATTTGTAAACGTTTACATTTCTTTGGTTTTGAACAGCAAAAATGAGATTTTCTTGGAGGAGGTCATTTTTTACAGCACTGTAAACAACGGTAGACTGGTGCGTAATAAGCTAGCGAATTAAGCAGAAAACAGATTTTTCATGGTAAATTGGTCTCAAAGTACACTGAGAGAGAAAGAGCTGTGCAGGAAGTTTGATTTTATTGTGGTGGAAGCAAAACAGCAAAGGTAAGAGGGAATTCATGACGAGGTTTATCAAACGTGAAGTACAGTTTTGATCTTCTTCAGTGAACTTTGGTCGGAGAGTGACAAAACCTGCAGCATCAGAATCTGTGAGATTTGGGCTATCAGCACCGACGGCTTGTCTGCGTACGTACCGTTGGGGGAGAAAGCCGACATCTCACTGATTATGAAGTGTCGGGTCCACGCTTTGTGTTTACGTCTTTGTACGGAATTCATTTACCTGCTCTGCTCTCATTTACTGTTTTAGCTGTTTGGTGGTTGTTGAAATAGTTTTGTGAGCTTTAACCTGAGATTCTGTTCTTTCTAGAAAAATATATATTTAAAACTCGATTCAGGATTTAATGAATCGATATCGCTTTACTCAAGCTAAAATCGACGTGAATCATTTCATCTTATCCAATGTTTGGATGCTAATTTGATTAAGTACACATTGTTTCAGGTCTGTCTACAGGGAGTGCAGAATTATTAGGCAAGTTGTATTTTTGAGGAATAATTTTATTATTGAACAACAACCATGTTCTCAATGAACCCAAAAAACTCATTAATATCAAAGCTGAATGTTTTTGGAAGTAGTTTTTAGTTTTAGCTATTTTAGGGGGATATCTGTGTGTGCAGGTGACTATTACTGTGCATAATTATTAGGCAACTTAACAAAACAAATATATACCCATTTCAATTATTTATTTTTACCAGTGAAACCAATATATGGTAAATGGTAAATGGCATGTATTTATATAGCGCTTTATTAGTCCCTAAGGACCCCAAAGCGCTTTACATATCCAGTCATCCACCCATTCACACACACAGTCACACACTGGTGATGGTAAGCTACATTGTAGCCACAGCCACCCTGGGGCGCACTGACAGAGGCGATATAACATCTCCACATTCACAAATATACATTTCTGACATTCAAAAACAAAACAAAAACAAATCAGCGACCAATGTAGCCACCTTTCTTTGCAAGGACACTCAAAAGCCTGCCATCCATGGATTCTGTCAGTGTTTTGATCTGTTCACCATCAACATTGCGTGCAGCAGCAACCACAGCCTCCCAGACACTGTTCAGAGAGGTGTACTGTTTTCCCTCCTTGTAAATCTCACATTTGATGATGGACCACAGGTTCTCAATGGGGTTCAGATCAGGTGAACAAGGAGGCCATGTCATTAGTTTTTCTTCTTTTATACCCTTTCTTGCCAGCCACGCTGTGGAGTACTTGGACGCGTGTGATGGAGCATTGTCCTGCATGAAAATCATGTTTTTCTTGAAGGATGCAGACTTCTTCCTGTACCACTGCTTGAAGAAGGTGTCTTCCAGAAACTGGCAGTAGGACTGGGAGTTGAGCTTGACTCCATCCTCAACCCGAAAAGGCCCCACAAGCTCATCTTTGATGATACCAGCCCAAACCAGTACTCCACCTCCACCTTGCTGGCGTCTGAGTCGGACTGGAGCTCTCTGCCCTTTACCAATCCAGCCACGGGCCCATCCATCTGGCCCATCAAGACTCACTCTCATTTCATCAGTCCATAAAACCTTAGAAAAATCAGTCTTGAGATATTTCTTGGCCCAGTCTTGACGTTTCAGCTTGTGTGTCTTGTTCAGTGGTGGTCGTCTTTCAGCCTTTCTTACCTTGGCCATGTCTCTGAGTATTGCACACCTTGTGCTTTTGGGCACTCCAGTGATGTTGCAGCTCTGAAATATGGCCAAACTGGTGACAAGTGGCATCTTGGCAGCTGCACGCTTGACTTTTCTCAGTTCATGGGCAGTTATTTTGCGCCTTGGTTTTTCCACACGCTTCTTGCGATCCTATTGACTATTTTGAATGAAACGCTTGATTGTTCGATGATCACGCTTCAGAAGCTTTGCAATTTTGAGACTGCTGCATCCCTCTGCAAGATATCTCACTATTTTTGACTTTTCTGAGCCTGTCAAGTCCTTCTTTTGACCCATTTTGCCAAAGGAAAGGAAGTTGCCTAATAATTATGCACACCTGATATAGGGCGTTGATGTCATTAGACCACACCCCTTCTCATTACAGAGATGCACATCACCTAATATGCTTAATTGGTAGTAGGCTTTCGAGCCTATACAGCTTGGAGTAAGACAACATGCATGAAGAGGATGATGTGGACAAAATACTCATTTGCCTAATAATTCTGCACTCCCTGTATTTATTTATGCATTTGCTATTTAGCAATAAAAAAAAAAAACCTTTCATACCACACAGCAGATTACAAAGCTAGCCAGCTAGTACTAACTCCTTAGCACCGTCCTCTCATCCAAATATAAGTGTGATATTTACATCTTTGTATTGGATGCTTTGTTGCTAGTACGTTGGCACGGTGGTTAGCACTGTTGCCTCACAGCACAAAGGTCCTGAGTTCAACTCTGCCACCAGGGTGGGGTCTTTCTGTGTGGAGTTTGCATGTTCATCCTGTGTGCGTGGGTTCTCCCTGGGTACTCCAGCTTTCTCCCACAGAGCAAAGACATGCAGTTAGTGGGGATAGGTTAATTGGCAACACTGAATTGTCCATAGGTGTGAATGACAGCCCAAATGGTTGTCTGTGTGTTAGCCCTGTGACAGACTGGCAACCTGTCCAGGGTGTGCTCTGCCTCTTGCCCTAAAACAGCTGGGATAGGCTCCAGAGACCCCGAAGTGGATGGATGAATACTTGTTATTTATTTATATTTATTATTTCACAAAGAATTTGCATACAACTATTTCAAGCAACATAGAGCAAATAATATAGCCAAAATAGCAGCCAAATAAAGTAAAACACATTTTAGTAAAACAGTACAGTCATTCTGAGAGCTGCAAATTGCATTTTAATAAGTCACATCTAACTTGGTGTATTCTTTTATAATTAAAATATGACAAAGATGTTGGCTAGCACTGGCTAGATAAGAATGCGTCTTTAACCTCTTATGAGGATGCATATTTGTTCTGTTTCTCGAACCTGATATTGTGTTTGATATTCTGATATTGTTAGTTTAACCTAATCAGATTAGGACATAAATTTAAACAAAGACAGATTTATAAACTGCGGCTGAGGCAACATTCATCCTCTTTACATAACATTTGATTTTTAGGAATCATTATCAAAAATTGCATCGCTTTTTTGACCCATTATTACTATACCGACCTTTACTACACGTTGGCACAGTTGTGCTGGCTAGTTCTGAACAACTGGATTTGTAACATTTGCTTCTCAGACATCTTTTAGCTTTTCTGTGTTTTTTCTCTCCGCAGCTGAGAAGAAATTTTGTCTAAATAAATGTCAATCTTTGACCAGTATTATTTGTTTTTTAAAATCCATTATATACTGAAGAAGAATCTGCCCTGTCCACCTCTCTGGGGTTACAGGCGACAGCCCTGGTGGGCTCTCATGTGGCTCACTCCATCTTGCTGCCATAACAATTGGAGGGCGTGTTGAGGTCCAAAACACACAAAAGGTCAGGTGCTGAGCATTTACAGCACTTGTGTCTCACAGCTCAGCCCCAGGGGCTTGCTGGGTAAAAGCCAGACCGCTTCTTTTTTTTTTTTTTTTTTGTATTTTTATTTTTGGAAGCCAAGGTTCAGTACTCGGCATATTATTTTAAGGCTGAAAGAGTCGAGGCTTCTGTCTGGCTTGTGGTAGAAACCCATAATAATGCTTACCTTTAACCACACTGTTGTACCAAAGCATGCACTGCTGGTGGTATTTTATTTCATCACAGTGATACAGTACAGGAGTGAGATTTTAAATGTGCTATAATGGTGGCAAGCCAGATTTTAAAACAACATAGTATAGTATATTTCTTCCAAAATTACCACCTGAATCAAAAACATGTGAGTTTTGCATTATCAGTTAAAAACCTTCATATTCAAGTTATGTGAAATAAATGTTGCATGAAAACACTGGGTAGCTTTGTGCAGGATAAACAGGTTCACTAGCATTAATGTGGTGAATTCACAGTGGAGCAGTGTGTTGGACTGATACACAGTGTCTGTGGTGCTTATGGTCAGTGTTGGGTTACATCAAGTGTAGCAGAGATGAATTTATGTTTAAGCTGATGATGCTCAGATTAATTCACTGAATTCCAAATTTATCCTGTGTGGTGTAAAAACTGTGTGAACAGTATAGTGTCAGTGTAGGAGATGCACATCAGCCAGGATAGCTTGTGAAACAGTTTACATGTTGTTGAATTTATTTGTGTAAATCTGCAGCAGATCAGCTGATCACAGCATGTTAGTTATGATTCTTTTCCCTGTGCTGAGTCACTACACAGGCGTTAGGGTTCCCTGATCTGCTGAATCCCACTGTAACCCTTTACTGTACTAGTTGTACTGTTTATGTGCGGAAGTAAAGTCACCCTCTACAATGTAGGCAACAGAAAATAGTTAAATTTTAAAATTCAACTTCAAGCTAAGGACATCCATTAGAATTTTAATTTAAATTTGAATAATTTTGTATAACCTATTATGTGCTTATATTATTTTTATTATCATTATTAGTATCTAAATTATTATTCCACCTGCACAAACGCCGTCTGGCACGGCCCCGTCCACTGGACCAGATCTGGAGCACCCTTCCGGGTAAGATCGGTTAAGGGGCTGGTCAGCTGCGCAAACCCTGGCACGAACCGGTGATAGTAACCCGCCAGCCCCAGAAACCATCTCACCTCCTTTTTAGTCTTGGGGCGCGGGCAGGATGCGATCGCTGCCGTCTTTTCCACCTGTGGACGCACCTGCCCGCCCCCCAAGTGGTACCCCAGATACTGCACCTCCCTCCGTCCAACCTCACACTTCTTCGGGTTGGCCGTGAGCCCCGCCTGCCTCAGGGACCCCAGGACCGCGGCCACCCGCTGCACGTGCTCCGCCCAGGTGTCGCTGTGGATGATCACGTCATCCAAGTAGGCAGCAGCATACGCAGCGTGCGGGCGCAGCACCCGGTCCATGAGGCGCTGGAAGGTGGCAGGGGCCCCGAACAAGCGTAACGAATTGGTACAACCCGTACGGAGTGGAGAAGGCCGTTTTCTCCCTGGACTCGGCAGACAAGGGAATCTGCCAATAGCCCTTGGTCAAATCCATCGTCGTGAAAAAGCGGGCCGTGCCCAGCCGGTCCAGGAGCTCGTCGACCCGGGGCATGGGAGAGGCATCAAAGCGTGATACTTCGTTCACCCTGCGATAGTCGACACAGAACCGGATCGACTCATCCTTCTTCACTACGAGAACGATGGGGCTACACCAGGCGCTGTGCGACTCTTCTATTACTCTTCTATTTCAGCATTTCCGCCAACTCTCTCTGAACGATCTGCCGTTTATGCTCAGGGAGCCTGTAGGGCCGTGAACGCACTGTCACGCCAGGCTGCGTTACAAAATGATGCTCAATGAGAGACGTCCGGCCGGGCAGGGGGGAGAACACGTCCACAAAACGCTGTTGTAACGCGACAACGTCCGCTCTCTGGGCCTGTGTGAGATGGTCATCACAAGGGAGGGAGGCGGGGATGATGGAATTTGGCACCTCTGGCCCCAACTCATCTCTCTCCTTAACCAGGCTTGCCAGAGAAGCGGTTTCAACCTCTCTCCACACTTTAAGGAGATTGAGGTGATAAATCTGCGTGGCCCCTCCCCTGTCCGACCGAGCGACCTCATAGTCAACGTCCCCGACTCGCCGTGTGACCACAAAGGGTCCTTGCCACTTGGCGAGCAACTTCGATCTGGAAGAAGGGAGTAATACAAGCACTTTGTCTCCCGGTGAAAATTGCCTAAGTCTAGCCCCTCTGTCATACAGGCGTTGCTAACGCTGCTAAGCCTGGAGCAAATTCTCCCGTGACAACCTCCCCAAAGTGTGGAGTTTTGCTCTCAGGTCTAACACGTACTGAATCTCGTTCTTGGCGGGGCTCGGACCGTCCTCCCAGCTTTCTTTGATCAGGTCGAGCACCCCACGTGGCCTCCTGCCGAACAGCAGTTCAAAGGGAGAAAATCCCGTAGAGGCCTGGGGCACCTCCCGCACTGCGAATAACAGAGGGTCTAGCCAGTGATCCCAATTGCGTTCATCCTCGTTAATGAACTTACGAATCATGGACTTTAAGGTCTTATTCAGCCGCTCCACCAGCCCGTCCGTCTGAGGGTGCTAGACGCTGGTCCGAATAGATTTAATGCCCAGTAATTCGTACAGTTCCCGCAGTGTACGAGACATAAACGACGTGCCCTGGTCAGTCAGTATCTCTTTCGGGATTCCGACTCGGGAGATGACCTGAAACAGTGCCTGCGCCACACTCTTTGCAGAGATGGTGCGCAGCGGGACTGCTTCCGGGTACCGCGTTGCATAATCCACCAGGACTAACACAAAGCGGTAGCCGCGTGCACTCCGGTGAAACGGCCCGATGAGGTCCATGCCAATGCGCTCGAACGGGACCTCAATGAGTGGAAGCGGACGCAAAGGCGCTTTTGGTATGGCCGGCAGATTAACAAGTTGGCAGTCCGGGCAGGACGCGCACCAGCGGCGCACATCCGCTCGGATGCCCGGCCAATAAAATCGGGCCGTTATTCGCTCCAGAGTTTTTTCGTATCCCATATGCCCTGCCATGGGGTTATAATGAGCCGCCTGGAAAATCGTTTCCCGGCGGCCCTGCGGCACCAACAGCTGGGTGTGCATCACCTCCGTGCGAGCGTCACGACTCACTCGGTATAACCTATCTTTCGACAAAATGAAGCGTGGGTAGGTCCGCACGGCTTCGGGGCGCACCACGTGACCACCAATCTCAATCACTTGGTCAAAGGCTGAGCGTAGGGTATCGTCACGAGACTGCTCCAGTGGGAAATCACCCGTGGGGGGAACTTCCGGAGCCGGCGGGACTACCTGTGAAGGACCCGCCGTCTCCCCCTCCCCTGAGTCAGTGTCGGACGACCCCGTGTCACCACTGAGCGCCGCGCAGACACTACATGCTACTAGCGGTCGTGACCGCACCCCC
Organism: Astatotilapia calliptera; assembly: GCF_964374335.1. Taxonomy (NCBI): domain Eukaryota; kingdom Metazoa; phylum Chordata; class Actinopteri; order Cichliformes; family Cichlidae; genus Astatotilapia; species Astatotilapia calliptera. The sequence goes on along the minus strand of NC_137429.1, from coordinate 25,057,004 downwards.
GCATACTGTCCCAACAGATGATGAAACCCCGGCCAATCCGTACCCAGAATTAGGGGATGCGACAGGCGCGGGCTAACCGCAGCCGTTATTCTATGCGTTTTACCCTTATACTTCAATAACAGTGGCACTATGGGATACCTGTGAACATCACCATGCACACACCTCACCTCAGAATGGGTGGTGCACAAGGGTCTGCGTGCAGCCCGTGTCCACCAAAGCATGGCGTATACCCCCTCGAGTCCTTACCGGAATGCTGTATGTCCCTCCTGGACCGGGAGAGGGCGCTGGAGCACCGGCAACGCGGAACACCTGCCCCACCTCCATCAGAGGACAGTCCCTCCTCAGGTGTCCCGGCTGTCCGCACTTCCAGCACTCCTGCCCCGGCGTCTGTGCTGCTCTCCGTGGCTCAGGGGCAGCGCTGCTTAGGTCCGGTCCCTGGGAAGGCACAAACGCAGCAAAAGGATTAGTGGGGCTCAACGCCAGCGTCCGCTCTGCCTGCCCTGGCACAGGCATCCAGCGCCTCGGTGCCGGCACCGGGGCTTGTCTGTTCGGCCTCCGGCCGCTGTCCCCGGGCTCCCCCGCTCTAGCGGCAAGGTGGTCCTCTGCTAATGTCACCGCCAGCTCCAGACTCGCGGGACGGTGGCACCTGACCCATCTCGCCGTCTCTGCAGGCAGCCCCTCCACGAACTGCTCCACTTTGCCCACCAGCAGCGTCTCGCCTTCTGACGATCCCGGCTGCAGCCAGCGTACGGCCGCGTCATGCAGCTTCCGGGCCCAAGCAAACGGCGGATCCGCCACGGCCAGCCGACAGGCCCGGAATCGTCGGCGACGATCTTCAGCGGTGAGCCCCAACCTGTCCACCACCGCCCGGCTCACGTCCTGGAAGCTGCCCCTCGAAGCTGGCGGCAGACCCAGGGCCGCCGTCCGAGCCTCCCCTGACAACAGAGGAAGCAAACGCGGAGCCCACTCCGCCTGCGGCCACTGGCAGGCCTCCGCCGTGGCACGAAAAGTCTCCAGAAAAACCTGGGGGTCGTCCCCGTCCCCCATCCGGGGCACCGCCACCGACAGCGGTGGGGGCTTCGGCGGGGCAGCGGCGCCAACCAGTCGCTCCAGAACCAGAGTCTGCCGGTCCATCTGCTCCTGCAGCGCAGCCAGGTGAGCCCGCTGGGCCGCTGCCTGGTCGTGGCTCATCTTTGCCATCTCCGCCAGCATCTGCGCCAAATACTGCAAAGGCTGGGCGGGCGGCGCAGCCTGCGGGTCGGACATCCCCACACCGGCAGGCTCCTGGGTTTCGGCACCACTTGTGGAGTATACCAGGCCCAAGCACACACACACGCAGATCCGTATTGCCAAGGACCACATTTATTGATATTAACACAGCAGACAATATGACGCACAGACTGACAGCTCTCGATCCCAGCTGATGTGTGTCTCTTTTCCCTTAGCGCTCCTCCACTCCTCTCTGCCTCACTATATAAAGGGAAGGAAAACCACCATCAGTCCAAAATCGCCATCAGCCGTTCTTACCAGCACCGCCCCGTCGAGCTCACTGCACCACTCCTCCCCTGCAGCCGCGCCCCGGACCACACCTCCGCCACAAGCAGGGGTCGGCAACCTGCGGCTCCGGAGCCGCATGCGGCTATTTTGTCCTTATACTGCGGCTCCACGTTGTTTGGGAAGGTAAATTAGAAATATTTAGTGAAGTGTATTTTATTTGTGTTTAGTTCTTTTTTAACTTGTAGTTCTAAATTGGAAGATTATTGTGATATTGAAATATAAAGTAAAATTATATTTTATTATTTTTTTCATCGCTCAAAATAAGTGTCAGAGCCGGTGTACCCGCCGAAACTCTGTGCATTTATCGAGACTTTCAACCCCAGGTAGGCCAATTATGGATCTTCGGATCCACATTATGTTAGCAGCTGTTCTCCACCATGAACTATGTTAAAAACAAACACCGCTCACGCCTCACAGATGACAGCTTATTTGAAGACGCTGTACGCAGAGGTTCAGGAGCAGAAGTTCCATTGTAAACATACCAGGGCAGACCCATTGCTTTTTAGCATCTCTTTATTGACCACTGTTCACACACGGTTGCTGTACGCATACAGCCGGCTGTAGCTTTTCAGCTCACAGCCCGACACATACCAACACAACAGCATAGAGAGCACAGACGTTAAGGTGGCGAGGCGTGATTGCGGGTGCCGCTCAGGTGCGTCCGCCTCCCCTGCAGCGGCGCTGCAGACCCCGCCCCACCACACACATTAACCAGGTAAAATACATATTTAGGCAGAATTTTGCATTTTTTAGCAGCATAGTGCTTTTTTACAATTACTTTTTAAAAGTCAGGTCAAGGATTCAAAAGCCCAAAGGCGAAATAAGGGTGGCGGCTCACAACAGTTTTTGTTTGCTACATGGATCATTTTATGTCTGTGGAGGTTCTCAGTCATCCAGGTCATCGTAGTCAAAGGAGCTTGCAAAGAAAAGCGTCTGGACTTCTTTAAGAGTTCAAAATGTGTTAATTGCATGAATAAAATTTATTTTTCTCTGTAGCACTTCATGGATTTCGTAAAGAACACATTTTAGTTGCTCTGTGGATTCTTTTAAAAAGCAGTTAAAAATGTTTCTGTTCAAACAAGCCTTTTGTTGATCTACGTATTTTATATTCTTTACATTATTTACATTTGATCTTTTACATTGTGTATAATGTCTATTGATTGTATTGTTTATTTTAATATTTGTGTACAGCGCTTTGTGACTGCCTTACTGTGAAAAGCGCTTAATAAAAAAACTTTACTTACTTACTTCAGTTGTTCACACAAAGCATAAAGGTAAAAAAAATATACAGTGTTATCTTCATTTAAGTAGTATTTAAAAGTATTTGCGGCTCCCAGTGTTTTCTTTTGCGTGGAAACCGGGTCCAAGTGGCTCTTTGGGTGTTAAAAGTTGCAGACCCCTGGACTAGAGCAATGACATCAGTGTTGTGTTTGACAGTGTGGCAAAATGGAATGGAAAACCTAACAAGGGTGTTGCGCATATTATCTAACTGTTTTAAAAAAAATAACAGTCATGTATCAGTTCATTCCACTGACAAACCACTACTGACATGTTATTTCCTGTAATCTTGTGATCTTGGCTCTGACCTTGAGCATAGTTTGAGTAAAGATCTGTTTTGTGCTCAGTGTGTCTAACTATGATTCAATTCTGATCAATACTGTAGAATGAATAGTAATTCTGGTGAATTGTGAACAGACAGATGGAAGGACAACGTGATGGCGTACGTTCATCGATCATTTGACAAGACAAGCTTACAAAGCAAATGACATGAATATCTGTAACATGTATGACTTCAACTTTGCTTTTTGGTATGAGCTACAAAATGATTCTTTCCATCACAAACCTCTCCAACCTACAAAAGCAGACTTTTTTGGGCCTTTTAACTGGAAAATATTTATTTCATGACCATGGACACAAATCAGTACATACAGTATGACAGCAGACTGATGAAATCTCATGCTCAGGACAACCAAGCAATGTTGGGAAATTCATGTTGAGGACCTTGAAAAGAATTCAAAACACATCAGAATTAACCGGCTTCACAGTTAATAGACCAAATGGTCAAATTTCTGTATCACTGTGTTTGGTTTTAAGTACTGTAAGAGTGAAAGAACATTGTCATCATCATCAGATGAAACGAGGAATAACAACTTAATCATTTTCATCCGCAAAATTATTGTTGGAAAAAAGGCCAAACTCCCTGATGAATACCAGAAAAATAGAGCTTAAATTAACAAAAGGAATTGCATTAGTGTTCTCCATTAAAATCAAAGGTCTTTTCCAAATTCAAATACATTACTAGGTGCAATCCAAAGCTGTTTTACTGTCCTGTGCTCACACTAATGCCTACACATACATACTTTATACATATGCTGGCTCAACAACTTTATCACTACACAGACAAGATTAAAAAAAAACATCTCAGCTAAGAAAGTGCATACAAATGAACACACATACAGTTTCATGATGGCACAGTGGGACATCACAACCAAACCCACAAAAATTTAGCTTGTAATTACGTATGTTACACAACACAAGTTTGCTTTTGGATAAATCCAAGGAGGCGTTTTATACTAAATATCTAGTAGGCTGATAAGACCATAACAGTGGCACCAGCTTTGTTGGCCAGTGGACAAAGAGGTTATTTTCCGTGTTAAATGCACAGACACTCAATGCTATAGACAGTCATGCAAACAGTCCTAAGCGGGCCATGTCCAGCTTTAGCTGAACCCTGATTAGCAGTGTCACTCTGAATCTTAGCATTGGTTTTAGTGCTAAACCAGACCTTAGGCTAATTGGGGAGGCATGATAAAAATTACTGAAAAATGGGGGCAGGGGATCCTACATAGGACTGAGGGAAGTGGAAGAAACACAGATGGAGGAAAAAAAGATACGACAAAGGAAAGAACAATCACGTAGAGATCAGAAGGTTTATGAAAAGTTAATGAAAGCACGCGTAGGGAATTCCTTCAACACGTCACTCTGCTGCCAGAAAAAAAAAACTGCTGAAGAAAAACACATTTCTCTGTGATTTTTCCAAAGCGTTGAATATATTTACTGTGCCGTAAAGGTTTTTGGACATTAATCAAACCTGACATTTTGAATTTAATTAGAATTGTGTGAGTTTGTTGCTGTAACAGTAGCAGGGAGCATGGGGAGTGTTTGTCACTACACATGTTCCCACTTTATTGTGAACTCTGCTGACTTGCACTTCAGAGGTGGCAAAGGCATACGCATTCATAACTTAAGTAGAAGTAGGGTTAAAAGTTACTCTGGTAAAAGCTGATTCTACTTCATTACAATATTAATACATCGTCTTACAAACTTTGCCCAAGTTGTAAATGGGGGACTTGGCTGCTGCTGTTTAGGGGTGGGTTTTTATAATCGATTTATCGATTAAAATCGATTCTGGCTTGGATAACGTAAAATCGATTCATTAAAATCCTGAATCGATTTTTTAATATAAATTTTTTTTGCCCGAAATGCCAGAATCTCAGGTGAAATCTCACAAAATTTCAACCACCACCAAACAGCTAAGACAGTAAATGAGAGCAGGAACACGGATTCTGCACAAAGACTTAAACACACAGCGCGACCCGCGGACCAGAATCAGTTAGATGTTGCCTTTCTCACGGTCGGGGCTGAAAGCCGACAGCTTGCTGATTCTGATCTGTCGGCGGGTCCGCGCTTTGTGTTCACGCCCTTTATGCGCTGATTCTAAAGCTGTTAGTTTGATGCCTCGAACCAGCAGCAAAAGAAGATCCAAACTATGCTTCACATAAACATCGTCATGTATTCACTCTGACTTTTACTGTTTTGCTTCGACCAAGATTCACAGCTCTCTCTCTCTCTCTCTCTCTCTGTGTACTTCAAGAACAGTTTCCCGTCTAAAAATCTGTTTTCTTCATTATTCGCTTACTTGTTACGCACAAGACTACCGTTGTTTACAGCGCTGTCGGCCGACGTTTTTTTTTTTTTTTCGTTTTATATACTTCCGAAAAGAAAACCTAATTTCTGCTGTTCAATACTGAACAAATTTAAACTTTTTAAAATTATGCAAAATGCTTAGCCGTGTCTCTAATAAAACCGCTGTAACTTCAGATTACAATCATGTGTTGATTAATGGTTTTCTTTCGTTTTTGATGTACTGCAGAATATTTTTATAAAATCCCAGGCCAGGAAAATCACCTTCATGTTTTTCTGTGTTTTATCCTCAGCTACTTTGACACAAAGGCATCTGCTGTGATGCTCACACCTTTGATAAAGTCTTACGTGTGTCAGCTTCCTTTTTATAGATACAAAAATATGTAAATGTACTTATCTGAATTATAATATTTCTGTCAAAATTTCCCAGATTCAAATCAAGTAGAATCGAATTAAATCGAATCGTGAATCGAATCGATCCGGGACCTTGTGAATCGGAATTGAATCGATTCTAGAAATCAGTGACGATACCCAGCCCTACTGCTGTTGATAGATGTGATTTGGTAGTGAAATTTGGCACTGATGGGTGTGGTGTGAAGCAGTACTCAGTAGAAGGATTGCCAAAAAAATTTATGCTCAGCTATTAATTGATGTAAAATAAATATTGGATACTAACAGTGTCATCTAAGTCTCACCAAGCTGAGCATCTTCACACAGTCCCACTGCAGACAAACAGGAACATAGCTCCTCACTTCGCTAACAGCTAAAGTTAGCTAAAGTTAAAGTCCTTAAAAGACTCACATTTCCTCCTAACATGTCAGAGGTCAGTAAAGTTGCTGTTTCAACACCATTGAAGTGTTAAAGAGTTTACATAAATGTTAACCTGGCCATCTCAATCAGTAAGCTAAAGTGCTAAAGCTAGCTGTTGTGTCTCTTTATGCTAACCATGTTCTGGTAGCATGTAACTTTTTAAAATGCAGACCCATTTTTTGACTGAAACCAAGTATTTTAAAAGATATTTCATTATACACAAAAAACACAAATTAATTAATATTAATACCTAACGTGGTTGGGCTATGAAAGACCATTTTTAGATTAGCTCAAGCTAATCAATAATGTAGAAATGTGGTAGGAGGATTACCAGTTCTGTTAAAAACAAAAACAGAGGAAGCAGGAAAGCATTTCACGTGTTAGTATCCTGAGCTGTCTGACAACAGGCCAAGCATATCACTTATAAAGTTAAACATTTCTGTTTTTATGACTTCTCAGAACATGTGAATCACTTTCTGTTATTTGACAGTGCACTCAGCAGTGGCAGCATATGAAGCACAACCAGGGGAAAATGGACAAACAGACCAAAAAGGCCCTGGCACAGTCTCGTAAAACTGAGTTGACCTTTGTGTGATTCCTTTGACAACATTCAAAGAAATAAGATATATTAACGATGCTGCGTAAAGAACAACAGGGGGGACAAAAAGAAGAGAGTGAGCGTGGAGGGGAAAGATCAGCAAGTAGAAAGCTCCACTAAATATCAGGAGAGGAAACGTGTGACGCCGGTCTAGAAGGTGACACCTCTGGACCAATCTAAGTTTCCACTACACACACACACACACACACACACAAATATACACATTACTGATGTTTGTGTTGCTATGTGTTTGTTGAGCAGGTTGAGAGGTGTGTGTCTGTGTTGCGTGAAAGGAGGGGCAGATTTCTAGAAAAGAAATGGTCACTATGTCTGTGGTGTCGGGTGGGTATGTAGGTGGTGCCATGGGTGTGTATGGGGTGGAGTGACTGTGTATGTTAGGGTGTGTGTGTGTGTTTGCGTGGGTGTCGTAGGTGAAGTGTGTGTTTAAGTCCCTGGTAGCACGTAGCAGCCGCCTGTGCATAAATAGTAGCATTTCAATGGTAGGTAAAGTGACGGTGATGTCATGGGTATTTTTCCAGTATGTGCTCTATGTTTGTCTGTGTGGGTAGTCGTGTGTGTGTGTGTGTGAGAGAGAGAGTGTGTTTGTCCTGTATGAATCTGCACTGTCACTTTAGCACTTTTGTTTTTCCCTGTTTCTGTGCAGGGATTATTACCCAGTCTCAGCCTTTTTGTTTGGAACCTTTCTTATATTAACAAGCTTCAGGGATTAAATACATATTTAACCAGAAAGGAGAGTGTCACTGATCCAGCTCTAACATTGGAATTGTGAACATGGCACACGTACCATCGAATTACACTAAAATCCACAAATGTTTTTGACATAGCAGATTACTTTGCTATATTCCCTCTGCCAGCCAAATCAGTCAAAGCGCGTGGTTCAACCAAAATGTTTGTTGACCGTTATATAGATTTATCTATGAAAATTCGTTTTTCTTTTCTGTTCTATTCTATTTTATGGTGTAAAAGTTCATAGCATATCATTTTAAATCAGCCTACAACTTGTCTGATTTGCAGTTCTTGTACCATACAAGTACAGGGACAGTTTGGTTCATATTGCTGGCAATCAGTCAGTGTCCAATGGGAATTGGAAACTCCCTCACAGATTTTCTTTATCATTTTTACAGACAAAATTTGGGTGTAGAAGTGTAGAACTTCAAGTATTTTCAGGATTTCTACACATGTGAGTGGAGGAGAGAGCAGGAGATTGACAGACAGATTGGTGTTGTGTTTGCCGCTTGTTTGTTGTGACAGCTGACGATGAATTGGCGTAGCCATGGTCCAACCTGACCTACAGCCACAACCTATGGGTGGTGGTGAATTTGCATCCATAGATGCAAATGGAATCTGCTTGTTCAGAAGGATGTCTGGGCTCCCTCCTGGAAATCAAGGGGGTTAGAATCTTGGTCATCTTGAGTCAAATTCGGCTGCTGCTCTTCGATATGAAAGAAAGTCAGCTGAGGAAGTTTGAGATTCTGATTAGCAAGATTATGCCCCAGCTGGTGAGATAAAATTTCTTGGCCTGGCTTGAGAACTCCAAAGTGTTCGCCCAGTAGAGCTGGAAAAAGAAGCTGAGAAGAGGGATCTCCCATATCCTGGAAAATGGGTGAATGACATGCACCACCTCACATATCACTCATGAAAAACTATAAATTATGTTATAAATAAAGACCATTTTTACAACACATCCCTGACTTAAAGAAACAGTAACCACTGTTTATTATGAATGAGCACATTCAGTTCATGAATATGAATTTATTTACTTGCATAACTATTGGGACACTTAATTGTGTTGATTACTCAAACTTAAATAACTCTTCCTGGCAAAGAAGTTACTATTTTCCTCATGTTTCTGTAAAATGTCAGAAAGTCCCGATGCACTAAATACTGTCCTAAAATTCAACATAATAATGGCATGAAAAGTTTGCATTACAGCTTTTTATTTGGTCTTGTTGAGTTCCAGGAAGAATGATGTTAATGTGCGATTCTTTAAGCTGCCACTGTTGGTGCAGGCCTCCCTTGTTGTGCTGGCATAGCACCTCCAGTCAGCTGCCTGTAAAGCTGTCAATAGGGATCGCAGACCCAGGAGGTACACAGCACCGAGCCCTGTTAAAAAGCCGCAGATCACCCTGCTGGTTTTGTTCCTGAAAACCACGGTGAGTACATATTTTAGAACGGCTTAGAAGATGATGGAATTAAAGCAGAGGGTGGAGGAAGAGGACTTAAGGATGACATCTTGCATGTAATGCTGCTAATCCCCTCATTTTATTTCCCAAAAAATCAGCAAAAAAACCCCTAGAGATCCCGTTAGTTGTTTACCACAGAGTGCTCGAGAGAAATTCCACAACATGAGGTCATTACCTTTGGTTTCTATCGTGCACTCTGGCAGGTCATATTTCTCTCAGCATATAATTGTGTCTGCCTGTAGCTAATTATTTGTGTAAACCTGAGCAGGCTACTGCTGGTGGGTTTTATAGGATATATTAGTTATTTTAAATGACGTTGAGCGCAGCAGGAAAACGGTAACGGGTAGTTAAAAAAAGGCTGACACTTTGCATGTGTGTTTGTGATGGTTTTGGGGTATGTTTCAGGGCAATGCCACACAAGTATTGGGACTCACAAATGTAAGCTTTAAAAAATGGATGAAACAGACAGACTTACCTGGCTAATTCCTAATAATAGTAATAATAATAATAAAAGTTTATTCCAGTAGCTCATAACCTGGGCTCCAGGGCTTAGGGTGTTTTTAAATATTATTTTTAGGCATTTATATTGGTGATGGAGATAAAAGAGAGGGGTATGTCATGGAGCCAAGGACATTTACAGCACACACATGACACTTTTACTACTTTTACATAATTTGGGGCTTTATTCCTGCCATTAATCCAATTTTATTCCAATTTTTTCAAAACTTTTCTACTCTTACCGAGTACTTTTACACTGAATGCCACATTCACCCGTTTACATGCACATTCATATAGTGCACCCACATGTGATGCCTCAGGGACAGTTTGGAGTTCGGTATTTTGGGTTCACTGGACTGGAGGAGCTGAGGATCGAACTCCAAGGTCCAAATTAGCAGACCAATTAGTGGAAAGTAAAATGTCCTCTTCATATTTAAAATACTTACATGCATCCACCTGACCCATATAGTCTTTCACTCCCTTGTTCATATACTGTAAAAAAGCTGCTTTTAGCTCTATTTTTTGTCTAACTTTTGTCTGTTGCAAACTTCTACCCAGCTGTTTCTTTTCAGGGTGTTCAGTATTTTTATTTCAAGGAATTTTTAACTGTAGTTTGGACAATTTAAGGAAAGTTTGCCGCTTTCAGCTTATATACATATTGAAACATACTGAACCATGGTGGGAACAAGCTATAATAAAATCTTTACCTTCATCACTCAGCGTAGCCTAAATATAGAGGTTCCACTCTGCAAAGTGTTATGATTGTGCCCACCAAGAACTTATTTAACTTTGTATCTCTTTCAATTAAGATAACTTTTTTTTATTTTTATACCATTAATCATTTTGTCATAGTTCCTTCTCCATATGGCCAATCCTCATTTTGAACAGAACCGTGTTTATATACTTAACATGTAAAAGCAAGTACACATGTAGGAGATCATTAGAAGGAGCCTGTGAGAAGCAGAGGGGTTGTTGCTTTTCATGTTGTGGTTTGGTACAGAACATTGGTGAAGTCAGATAGACAGTCTGCAGAGCCACGCGGCACAGCGCTCCAGAGCAGCTTTACTCTGCCAGCCAGACTCGGCCTGTGGCTCAGTCCTGGCATCGGCCTCCAGCGGGACCGTCGATAGACTCGCGGCGGTTTCCTTTCATGTTGCTTTCACAGGCTTAGCTCCTACTTGACAGTAAGACATTAGCAGTCACAACCACAGCACCAGAACCTGGTATCTACACTCCTTTTACATTACCCCATGTCATTACACAGCTAGCTAAAAGGTTGGTCACATGGTGAGATTTCCATTACTTGTGAATTCTTTGCCAAGGTGATCGTACCAGGTGTTCACACACTGTAAACACACACATGGACAAGAAATCAGCGGGTAAGTACAGGAAGTACATTTCAAACATATTTAAATCAGTGTTTGCTGTTCAAAATTTGATACATTATTTTAGCTGTTTCAGTTTCATATTAATGACCTATCAGATAGTTTATTACTTTTAGCTGCTCAGCTGATGACTTCTGTAATTCACAGAGATGTTGCTTACCTGTCTCTGACCCCAACGAGCCAATCAGGTGGCAGCGTAGATATATGCTCGCCAGCCACTTTGTAGGTACACCTGTTCAGCTGCTTGTTAGTATGAATATCTAATCTACTGATCCCATGACAGCAATTCAACACATTTATGCAAACAGACGTCACTGAGACAACGTGCTGCAGTTCAAACTGAGCATCAGAATGTGTCGGAAAGAAGATTTAAGTGACTTTGAATGTGCCAGGGTTGTTTGTAGCAGAGAGTATTTCAGAAACTGTTGATCTACTGGGATTTTCCTGCACAGCCTTCTCCAGGTTTACAGAAAATGGTCTGAGAAAGAAAATATCCAGTGAGCAGCAGTTCTCTGGGCAGAAATCCCTTGTTGATGCCAGAGTGTTTCCAGCTGACAGAAACAGAAGACCACACCAGGTGTCACTCCCGTCAGCTAAAAAAAGGAAACAGGCTCATCAAAATTTGGTCTGATGAGTCTCAACTTTTCAAAAAGGACAGAATTTGTAATAAAGAAAATAAGAGCATGACTCCATTCAGCGTTGTTACCAGAGGTTCGGGTTGATGGTGGTAGTGTAATGGTGTGGGGGATGTTTTCTTGGCACACTTTCGGGTTCTTAGCTGACAGCCTCCCTGATTATTGTTGCTGGACATGTCCATCCCTTTAAGACCATAATGCATCTATTTCCTTCGGTCTCCACAGCCCTCACATCTGTCATTCAGGTGTTACTCCCTTCCTGCGCCAAGTTTCTGTGCCTTACTTGTTTCTAAGCGTATCAGGATCTGCGTCCCTGCAGATTTGAGGTGACTGTGGTTGTGATTTGGCATTTTATAAATAAAATTTTATTAAATTTATTTCATATCTGCTTTTTATTGTAGTGAACATGTAGGTACTATGCTGTTTTTTTTAAAAAAAAATCTCTTTCTATTCATTTGAATTTAATTCAGTTCAATTTTATTTATACAGCACCAAATCACAACAACAGTCGCCTCAAGGTGCTTTATATTGTAAGGTAGACCCTACAATAATACATACCGAGAAAAAACCCAACAATCATATGACCCCCTATGAGCAAGCACTTTGGCGATTCTACTTTTAAATACTCTAGGAACAACAAGTAAGCCTGCAGTGTGAGAGCGAAGTGCTCATTCTGAATCTTTCTATGGGTTACCATGTGCATAATTTCAGTTAGAGTTGTTGTTGTTAGAGTGCTCTGGTGGGACGTGCCCCCTGAACTGAACCCTTAAACTCTGCATGTGTAAAAAAAGCTTTTAAAAGCTTGCTTTGGGGCAAAGTCTCCAAACTTCTAAATCTTTCTTTAAAATCCATTTTGACAGCTGATTCTATAGATACAGTCTGTATAACTCGGTGACCATTAAACTAAAAGCTGAATCTCTTCCCATTCATTTACGTTGGATGGAGTGGAGTCTTGACAAAATAACTGTCAAAACGCCAAAATGCCTGCCAGGTGGCAAATCTTTGCCATTCCCCCTAAAATCCAGTTTGCATTGGCACTTGCAATTGTTTATTCATTAACTAACTTTTTAGTTGCTTATTTTTTTGGACTTGCTCTGAATAACACTGTTCAGATTTTACAGCTGACTTAGTATATGTTTATATTTTCCAATCAATATAATATCTAGTTTTTCAAATGGGTGGAGCTGCACAAATTGGTGTTTGAATGGGAGTCACACTACAGTAGTTTTCCAGTTAAAACACTCTCAGATTGCCAGATTGGCTTGGTTTCACCCTTCAGCTCTTGTGTTTCCTGTGGCCTGATTTTAAATATGCCATCTTCATGTATTCCACATGACTGCTTGTAGGTAGCCTGGTGTTATTATGTGTTTACTGGCAAATCCTCTCATGGCCGTAGGTGGGTAATTTGAGTGCAGTGTGCATGCAGGTGAATATGAACACAAAGCCTCACGTAAACTACTTGAATTCATTACGCCACTAACTGTGCAAGAGGCAAGCTGTTCCTTGGCAGCGAGCCACCCCAGTTTAAAAGGCAGCGAGATGGAAGTGAAGATGGATGGAGGGAAGCTTGCAGCCAAGTCTGCACTGCCTGCAGGAGAGATAATCAGAGCTCCTGCTCCTCTCCTAACGAGTACTTTCAGTGTGGGCAGTGCTAGGCCAACGTTAACAGCCTCAAACACCTCATCAGAGGCTGGAAGTAAGAGTCAGATAAGGCAACAAACAGAGTCTGAGTGAGTGTGTGCGTATCAAACATTTGTTGAAAGGAAAAATCAAGAGTGTCAACTGTGTGTGACAGTTTAGCCTGAGTACCAGACGAATCTGCGAGCTCATGTTTCATTTGTTCTGGCAGAGTGCATCTGAAATGTGCTGCAACAGATTTCAACCCAGTGCTACCTGTTTAGGGCCAATCAGCCATGTGTCTGGTATGTGGCAGGTTTGATCCAATGACTAGAGAGAAGTGTTATCATCAAAGTTCTTACTTGGAACACACTTGAAAAAAAAATGCTTTTGTATCAGTATTAACATTTGGACTCTAACACTCACTGACACACAGTTTCAAATTATGCAATCTCTTACTTTTTTGTCATTCAGTGCTGCATCACTTGGTTGTGCACATGTGGAAACCTCAGGAGCTAAACCATGAAGCCAACGTATAGCTAGCAGAAACAGTATGTAAGTCAATCCTGATAGCCTCCCATGTTAAAATGTCCAGATTTACAGCTTTAAAAATACTGATACAAAATGCAGTTTTGTGGCCCTGAAAGGTCAAATGCACTGCAATTACATTTTATTTATATATCACAAATTATAATTGTCACTTCAAGAAGTGTAGGGTATTGTAGGGTAAAAACTCGTCAATAACACAGAGAAGACCTCAACAATCAGACGACCCCTTATGAACAACACTTGGTGACAGTGGGAAGGAAAAACTCCCTTTTAACAAGAAGAACCTGACGACAAAACCAGGCTCAGGGAGGGGTGGCCATCTGTCATGACCGGTTGGGGGTGAGGGGAGGAAGACAAGACAAAAAACACACTATTGCAGCATACCTCAGGGAGGATTCAGCGCCACCTGATCCAGCCCTAACTATACACCTTACGAAAAAGTACTAAAAGCACCAAGAAGTATTGCATGAGTTGGAGAAAAAACATGCTACGGTGTGATACGAATTAAGTGATTAAAAAAAAATTATCTGCATCTTCTGGTTTCTATACTTATGCAGCTCTTCAGTCACTGTTGCCTCAGAAACTCTTTTGTTGTGTTTTGTATGTTTTTGACTGCTGAGGGCCACCGTAGTTTTGGCCTCTGTGCATAACTTCCATGACATAGCAATTGAGTGAGTGGGTCTGGATATTTTGATTGACACGTCTGCTGGGTGTCTTCCACTACTCGAGTCATTAAACTGGATGTCTTTATTGAATTCATGCTGCTGGTGCTTTCTTGAGCACTTTTGGCTGAGCTAATATTGTGGCTTGTCGTGTGGTACAGTCCATCCAGGAAGTTTGTGCTTCAGTTTTGGTGAAATCCTAGTGTTTTATTAATCAGTTCCTTAGCACTTATTAGCCCATATATGTGTGTGTGTGCACTGCACCTGCACGCTTTGAATGCATTTTGTCAATCAAGCCAGATATTGTTAGCTGATAAATTAGCGCCCCACCCCCCATCCAATGAAGCTTCAAAATACTGCTTTTATCTCTTATCCTGCCTCTTGTCTGTGCTTACTATTAACATCCCATGCTAATCCGAAATGAAATGAGTGCTTTCAGACTAATTCAACAGTTTATACAGTGAGGGGGAAAAAAGTGAATTGTAAACAAGCTCATTCATTCTCTTTATGTTCTTGCACTTAAATGTGGCCAAAAGCGCACATGCACACACATACAAACACACACACGTGCAGCGGTAGAGCAATAACACTGTCAACATCGGCAGTGAGAAGGGCAGGATCGCAGCCCTGCCACTGTCTGTCTGCCACCTTGTCATATAAATCTGCAACACAACTCCCTGGCACACGCCGGGGTGTGGATGGATGAACCCTCAGTGTGTGCACAGATGGTGGGAGAGCATGTGCATGCAAAAACCTGTTCATAATCGAGACCATATAAAACCGTGTCTGTCAAGAACATGTAATTGATTGTGTGTGTGTGTGTGTGTGTGTGTGTGTGTGTGTGTGTCGACAGTGACAGTATTATTGGACTGTTCGGGATGCAGAGGGATGTTGAAGCTGTAGGCAATGAAAGATGAGGGGTAATCTTAAGTGAAAGGTCTTTGCTCTGCTCATGTAGCAGCATGTCTATGAACACACTTAAATGTGTGTGTGTGTGTGTGTGTGTGTGTGTGTGTGTGTGTGTGTGTGTCAGATTCATTTTTTTTAGTCAGCGGCAATGTGACATGAAATGAATCAGTCTGTTAGACATTTTGTCTGACTGATTGCAGTCCGTTGGACAGTGAATGTTTGGCAACAGATTGCCATCAAACGAGGGTCTCACGTACTCAACATCTGTGCAACAAGCTTTTTGCCTTAACTACTTGCAGTTGGTTAATGAATGCAAATTTTTTAATGCAATCACCATTATAATTTCCTAGTTGCAAGCAGTTTGTTGTCCTAATTAAGGTCAACATTTTGACGTCAAGTGGTGTAGAAATGTCTTCATGAGCTGTTTCTATGTGCTTCTGGTAATGAATGATTCTACTTTGGACACACTGAACAGTGAACAGAAATATGAAAAAAGTCCAATATTCAAGACCGGAAAAAGTTTTGGTTAGAAATCAAACTCATACCTTTTTTACTAGAAGGTAGCTGTAGGACTGAATTTAGGCAAATGGAACAGATGCATTATTGTGCAGCTTTAAAGTCCTGTTGCCAGTTCTGTTGCTTTTACTCACTGAAGAGCTGATTAAAGCTTTTAACATTATTAAAATCCATCTTGGGTTTCAAAGGACAGAAAAGTAGTAAACGGTGTCATAATCAATTAATGTAATGACAATCACCGTTTCCATTCAAGCACACTAAAACAAGTAGAAAACAACTGTTATAAAGTGATTAGTTACACTGACCGTGATGTTACAAGTTGTAAAATGTGTATGCCTGCGTGTGTGTGTGTGCGAGTGTGCGCACTCGCCTTCATTTTCTGCTGCCGCTGCCTCGTGTCCTGGCGAGGCAGAGCTGCTGCCGGGCACCTTGACTGAATCATGTTCATTACCTCTGCTACTGGAGCCCTAATGTGGCTTTATGGGGAGCGTGCAGCGTCCCACAGGACAAATTAGGCCGCAGATCGCTACATTTGAGGAATAAAAGTGGCTATTCAAAAAGCAGATTGTTCCAATTTTGTCATTAGTTTTACTGCTGGGCTGACAGACGATAGATGTCTGAGGTGGCTATATGATATTTGTTTGAAAGGTTTTGTTCTTAAAAGCTACAAGGCCAAATTGGGAAGTAAAATAAAAATAATAATCATAAATGTTTTGATCTTGCAATTATCCTTCTTATTTTTGCTGTAATATTTATGTGCTCATCTTGTATTGTACAAGATATAGAAGATAACCAAAGCCAGAAATGAAAAAATTAAGTGCATATATATATATATATATATATATAAGATAAGATAAGATAAGATAAGATAAGATAAGATAAGATAGAACTTTATTAATCCCTCGGGTGGGTTCCTCTGGGAAATTCGACTTCCAAAAAGCACAGCAACGACCGAAGTTACAGTTACAGAATTGTTATATATATATATATATATATATATTATGGAATGCCCTTTAGGAAAATATTATATATATATTCCAACCAAAGTCTGAATATATAGAATGATCTTTTGAATATATAGAATGAAGCTTGAATATATAGAATGAAACTTGAATATATAGAATGATCTTTTGAATATATAGAATGAAACTTGAATATATAGAATGAAACTTGAATATATAGAATGATCTTTTGAATATATAGAATGAAACTTGAATATATAGAATGATCTTTTGAAAATATAGAATGAAACTTGAATATATAGAATGAAACTTGAATATATAGAATGAAGCTTGAATATATAGAATGAAGCTTGAATATATAGAATGATCTTTTGAATATATAGAATGAAACTTGAATATATAGAATGAAGCTTGAATATATAGAATGAAGCTTGAATATATAGAATGAAACTTGAATATATAGAATGATCTTTTGAATATATAGAATGAAACTTGAATATATAGAATGATCTTTTGAATATATAGAATGAAACTTGAATATATAGAATGATCTTTTGAAAATATAGAATGAAACTTGAATATATAGAATGATCTTTTGAAAATATAGAATGAAACTTGAATATATAGAATGAAACTTGAATATATAGAATGATCTTTTGAATATATAGAATGAAACTTGAATATATAGAATGAAACTTGAATATATAGAATGATCTCTTGAATATATAGAATGAAACTTGAATATATAGAATGAAACTTGAATATATAGAATGATCTTCTGAATATATAGAATGAAACTTGAATATATAGAATGAAACTTGAATATATAGAATGATCTTCTGAATATATAGAATGAAACTTGAATATATAGAATGAAGCTTGAATATATAGAATGATCTCTTGAATATATAGAATGAAACTTGAATATATAGAATGATCTTTTGAATATATAGAATGATCTTTTGAATATATAGAATGATCTTTTGAAAATATAGAATGAAACTTGAATATATAGAATGAAACTTGAATATATAGAATGAAACTTGAATATATAGAATGTATGAACCTCATTTTTAGAGATGATGTGTTTCTGAATTCTCTGCCTTTACAAAATGGCATCAGCTGAACTATTTCAGTACTTTTTAGAGCTTGACAACTGTTTTGCGACAGCTGTTCAAACTGCAAATGGTAGAAATAATTTGAATTTATACTACGTCACCTTGAAGAACACGTTTTCATTATTGCAACATTTCTAGTGCTCATGAATAATGTTCAACAAAATGTTTCTGGGAGAAGATTATGCACACTTCTTGAGGGAATTTATCAATCACTGATGGAGATATCAACTGAGCTAACACTTCGAGCAGAAGCTGAAGCACATGTTATGGACTCATTATATCATTCTACATCTCAAAGAGGAAGGTCAAGGTAAGTGATAAAAATGGAAACAAATTCATTCATAATGTGTATGGCACTTGAAAGAGTCAAGAGATGGCAAACAAGATAATGAATGCAAGAAATTAGAGATGGCACGATACCACTTTTTTATGTCCGATACCGATACCGATATCATAAATTTGGATATCTGCCGATACCGATATGAATCCGATATAGTGTTTTTTAATCAACAAAACTGTTTTTTAAAATATCTTGCTGCATTTTGCAAGTCTGCAAGTTCATACTCAAGTTTAAAACAACAACTACACTAAAGCTATTCTGTTATACCTGTATACAAAAAAAATATTTCATAGTTCAGCAATACTGATCAATCTAATAAACTTAGACCTACACCATCCTCCCTATTCTGGTATTTTAAAGAGTACTTAGCGTAAATATTAAGCAACCTAACTAATAGGGTTCCAACTCCCAGCAACAACAAAAATAAATAAATAAAAAATAGGGAACCACCCCTCACGCTCCACCTCATGATGCTTAATCGACGTAATCAACCTTAATTTGATGCAGTGTGAAAAAAATGCACAGAAATCAATTATTTTTCAAGAAATATTAAATAGATTCAACATCTTTCTTCAACAAAATTGCAGACTGCACAGATGGTACCTTCCCAAAGTAAAAAGTACTATAGCTTACTAGGGTATATATATTAGACTTAATAGTCACTATGTACAGTAATTGACTTCTATTCATTTTACATCAAATTAAAACTTTGGGTGTCAGATAATTATTTATTAAAAGCTAGACATTTTAAATGAGAATAAGAAAGAAAAGTATGTCTTTGTGCCCCCTTTTCCCAGTTAATGCCCTATCGGCCCCCCTGGCTAAACTTTGCTAGATCCGCCCCTGCACAGTTACCAGCGTCAGCTACGTAGAAAAAGATCCTGGTGTAGAAAGTAATATTAAATAAATTCTAACAACAGCTTATCAAGCTTAAACGTGCTGCTGTTGTTCAGCCGCTGGTTTGCTCTTTCTGGCGCAAAGTGGACCAAAAACAAACGAGAGACAGACTCGCGACAGAAAAGCCGATCAGCTGATTTAAGCAGTTTCACGATTGAAGTAGCAGCCAGAGAGCGAGAGGCAGTCGCTTGTTAAGCTTAACGGAATGCTTTACAAACATTCAGAGATGGACTTACACACTTGCTTTACTTCTCTCGGGGATAACTTTGTCGGAGATGAAACGCCAGGTTGCTAGCGAAGCTCCACATGCTATCCAGACCACTGACAGGTCCTGCATGCCACAGCTGCTCTATCACGTGATGCATACGTTCTGAGGTGAGTTACGGCGTGTTGCAAGTTTTGCGAGGTGCTTTCGTGATATTTAATGGATCGGATTACATTTTTTATTTTTCTCCGATATCCGATCCAGTAATTTAGGTCAGTATCGGACCGATACCGATACGTAATATCGGATCGGTCCATCTCTACAAGAAATAAGAAAGAAGTTAACATATTTCTTCTTTTGTTTCTAACTCTTTTAGGTACAACATACCAGCTACTCAGCTGACTGACATGCGAGACTTGGGGTTTAGTTGGATGGCCATATCTCAAATGTTGTCAGTAAATGTTGGAACACTGTACAACCACAGGATACAACTAGTGGACTATGGAAATTTGCAATTTGAACAGCTGTCGCAAAACAGTTGTCAAGCTCTAAAAAGTACTGAAATAGTTCAGCTGATGCCATTTTGTAAAGGCAGAGAATTCAGAAACACATCATCTCTAAAAAAGAGGTTCATACATTCTATATATTCAAGTTTCATTCTATATATATTCAAGTTTCATTCTATATATTCAAGTTTCATTCTATATATTCAAGTTTCATTCTATATATTCAAGTTTCATTCTATATATTCAAGTTTCATTCTATATATTCAAAAGATCATTCTTTATATTCAAGTTTCATTCTATATATTCAAGTTTCATTCTATATATTCAAGTTTCATTCTATATATTCAAAAGATCATTCTATATATTCAAGTTTCATTCTATATATTCAAGTTTCATTCTATATATTCAAAAGATCATTCTATATATTCAAGTTTCATTCTATATATTCAAGTTTCATTCTATATATTCAAAAGATCATTCTATATATTCAAGTTTCATTCTATATATTCAAGTTTCATTCTATATATTCAAGTTTCATTCTATATATTCAAAAGATCATTCTTTATATTCAAGTTTCATTCTATATATTCAAGTTTCATTCTATATATTCAAGTTTCATTCTATATATTCAAAAGATCATTCTATATATTCAAGTTTCATTCTATATATTCAAGTTTCATTCTATATATTCAAGTTTCATTCTATATATTCAAAAGATCATTCTTTATATTCAAGTTTCATTCTATATATTCAAGTTTCATTCTATATATTCAAGTTTCATTCTATATATTCAAAAGATCATTCTATATATTCAAGTTTCATTCTATATATTCAAGTTTCATTCTATATATTCAAGTTTCATTCTATATATTCAAAAGATCATTCTTTATATTCAAGCTTCATTCTATATATTCAAGTTTCATTCTATATATTCAGAAGATCATTCTATATATTCAAGTTTCATTCTATATATTCAAGTTTCATTCTATATATTCAAGTTTCATTCTATATATTCAAAAGATCATTCTATATATTCAAGTTTCATTCTATATATTCAAGTTTCATTCTATATATTCAAAAGATCATTCTATATATTCAAGTTTCATTCTATATATTCAAAAGATCATTCTATATATTCAAGTTTCATTCTATATATTCAGACTTTGGTTGGAATATATATATATATATAATATTTTCCTAAAGGGCATTCCATAATATCTATATATATATATATCTATATATATATATATATCTATATATATATATATATATGTATATTTAAACAGTAGTTGCTACTACAGATACACATTATCTCTGGATTAGATTCAACTCTTATGAAAATACACAGCAAGAAGGAGCAGCAGGCCTCCACCAATGAACACTAATTATCTGTGTCATTCTTGTGTCGTTGTGTGTGCAGTTTGCAACCCTTGTGAAAATGTTATGTTAGCGAGGCAAAGGATTAGGTGTCAGCATGGGGGTCTACAACTAGCGGGGGGCATGAGAGGCTGCTGTGCATGGCATGTACTGAATGAATCCTAAGTAAGTGTGTTGGCTTGAATTTATATAGCAAGAATCTATGTTCCGTGTACATCGTACATTGGCTTTATTTGTATGTACTAAAAGCTACTGTAGCAGTTTCTCTGTTTTGGAGTGGAACAAACAGATATAATTATGTGACAAAAAATTGAGGGTTTGCAATTGTTGCAATTGCAAATGTTTTTCACACTTTTGTTGGTCATGTAGTGTAGTAGTATCAGTAGTTTAAGTACAGTATAAATGCATTGTTCAGGTAAACAAGCTATGTTACGTTGTACAAATGTGAAAACATAAGTTGCTTAATGTCGACAGGTCTTCAAGGCAGACAGGCTTGTGGTACTTGTTTAATGGAAAATAATGTATCACAATATTAATATTTGCGGTTCAGAACATTTTTTTAAATTCAACATAAATTTGTTTTAATAAAAAATCAAGGTATGGTCTGTTTTTGGCTTATTTGGTTAATTAAAGGGACTTATTATATTTTTCCTTCTTGTTTATCATACATATATTGGTTTACTATATACAATAGTTGATGTTCATATTAAATTTCACAAGTTTCAAGTTAACAGCTCAGCTCAGGCTTCAGACTGTCCTGACAGCTTATCCTCTACTTGGCTCTGTATGAGGTCGTATCTGAGAGTCGATGTCCTTAATATGATCGTCTCAGGCTCACAGTGAGGGAAATGAGTACAGAAACTCCACCCACCTGCTGTTAAATCCTCCTGTTTACAAAGTGGTGCAAGTTAGAAAAGCTGGCTTACAGGGATGAGGAAGTAGCTAAAACTGTTTGTTTGTCTCTGGGTAACATCAGTTGCAAAAGGACCTCTGTGACTGGGTATGACGCAGTGACTGCCAGCAACCTACTGAATCTCCTGGGCGAAACACATTTTCCCCTCACAATCAACGGTTGCCGAGCGTTTTCTAGGCCAGCATGACTGAGTCTTAACACAGAGGATGAACTAAGCAGCATAGAAGTAATGATTACTTAGAACTGTAATGCCAAGTTACTCTAGTAGAAATCAAGAATAAAAATATGAGCCTGGAAATGAGTATACCAGTAAAATCAAAGCATTATAGGAATAGATTATGAATGCAAGGTTAATGTCATAAAGCTGGTCTCCTCATGGATTTGATTTAAATGATTTTGCAATCTCTAAACCTGCCTAACACAACCAGATACAATACATGGAGTCAAAGGACAGATACTTTTTACTGGTATTACTTTGTTACTTTGTTGGAAACCTTGGTCTCAGCCATACTCAGGTCATCTGCAATGATTCTCTGGCCAGGTTTCGTAGCCGCTCTGTCGTAGTCCACATGGTGGAGATGTGCTGTCAGAAATCTCTTTGCACGACTCTCTGACTGCCTAAAGCCCTGGAGGAAAAGCTGTGCTAACCAGCCAGACTATCAGACTCCAAGAGCACTGAGACCCCCAACCCTCATCATTTCCCTCCTTCCACATGAGTCAAAGAGCCCTTCTTTTACATGCCAGCTGACTGCAGGAGGAAGGAGAGGACAGCAAGGGGAAGAGAGCGTGGCCTGTCGAGGGCAGAGGGCTGGCTAAAACCCACGCTGAGTTTTAAGCATCTAACCTCTGATTACACCAGTGTGTATATTCTCTAAAAGACCATTCAACAAATGTGCAATACATGTAATACTGCTATAATACATATTATATAAGTCTACTGCTTCGCAATAGCAAGCTGCAGCTGTTATGGCACATGGACATCAGAGCTATCGGTGTTGCTCTGATATCTATAACCCAACCTGCGTTATGATCTGCTGGAGAAACTGCAGAAACTCTGTGTGAGGAAGAAGAAGTAGCGCTAGAATAAAAGCAAACCCCAGCTGGTCGGCTCTTCCATCCTTCCTGCTCAATGGTTGCTTGACAAAGGTGCAGCTGTAATCATAGTGTTTACTTTTTCATTCATTAACTGCATGTCCTCAAACATGATTGGCAATCGGTGTGAATCGTAGATCGTGCGAGTGCTACTTCTGCTCCCTTACATGTTAGACTGAGTTAAGACTGGATGCGTCACTGATTCCCTGCCTTATCTTGAGTTACAAAGTGGTAGCTGCTTGCAGACATCTCTTTGAGTCTTTCTCAGAATATTTCACGCTTTCCATTCATCCAGACTCTGTTGCCACTTTTCTGTCAACTCTCTCCACTATCCTTTCTAATAAAGGCAAAATCCCTAAAATAAATTCTTAAAAGAGAAGTAGGGAAAAAGGTCATGATCTGAAGGATATCGCATTACCTGTCAAAACATGGTGCAGGCAATGTTATGGCACGGGCTACCTGCAGAACCGATGATGTGATTGCAGAAGTGGCAGGATGAATACTAAGCATACAGAGCTGTACTTTCTGCTCCAAATCTGTAAAACAGAGCAGACAGCACTTCACAGTGTAAACTGATAATGACCTAAAATAATAAGCGTTTCTCAAGTCAAAGATATGGGATAATCTTCAATGGACAATTTAGTCATCTGATCTCAAACCAATAGATCAAACTTTCCAGTTACTGAAGACAAAACTGAAGTCAGAGAATCCCGCAAACAAACAACAGCTGAAGGTGGCTGTAATAAAGACTGCTCAGTAAATGCCAAACATCTCTCGAAAATTCAAAAAAAAGTTTTGTTCTGAAGCCTCTGAATTCAAAAATTTTACACTTCAGTCATATGTTGATTTTTTACTTTAAATCCCACTGTGGTGCTGCGTGGAGGCTGTCTTTGCCTTTTTCTTTTAAACACAAAAACAGCTGTGAATGTTTTAAACTTTGTGTTTAGCTTCACAAATCTAAGCAAATTTGAACCTAACTCAGCACTCCTCACAGCGACAAATGACTTTCCTTAACCTGTTGATTTTTGTGTGATTACTCAATATTTCAAACGTAGTAAATCCAAACTGGTTCTTTTTGCGGATAATGGCTTCATCATTTGATGGCTTCCAGCTCACACTGGAGTACTTTGCAGCTGAGTGTGAAGCAGTGGGAAATTAGCAGCTCCAAGTCTGAGGCCATGGTTCTGAGCCAGAAAAGAGTTGAGTGTCCACTCCAGGTCAGGGACGAGTTGGTGCCCCAAGTGGAGGAGTTTAAGTATCTTAGGGTCTTGATAATGAGCACAGTGAGAGGGGAGCGAGAGACTGACAGATGGACTGGAGTCACGTCTGCAATGATGCGGATGCAGAATTGGCGCATCGGGGTGAAGATAGAGCTGAGCATGAAAGTCGATTCACCAGTCGATCTACGTCCCTACCCTCACCTAATAGGGTAGTGACTAAAAGGCTGAGGTTGCGGATACAAGCGACATGTCCTACCGGAGGAAGCCCAGAAGTACAAACAGCACATGGTGGAGAGATTATATCTCTTAGCTGGCCTGGGAACACCTCAGTGTTTCCCTGGAGGAGCTGAAGTAGGAGGCTGGGGGACAATTGATGAATGGATGATATTAGAGCAGATTTCCTTCTGAATAAAAAAATGAAATTCTTACAAGCAATTACTGCCACCAAAATGAATACAAGCTTCACAGGCAGTAGGGTATATTTCCACAAAAAATATGTTAATTTAATCAGTTAAATGAGGTGAATTATTTGAGCAAGTAAAGCTGCTGCACTGAAATATTTCTAACCACCAATTTCAGCAACAGACCTAAGTAAGACACACATACCTACACACACACACACATATACCAGTCCTCCATTTCTCCAAATCACATAACACCTGAACCTCACACACAAACAAACACGGGTGTCCAAAGTGTTAAAGACGAGACCCACCTGCTAATCTCTCAGACAATCTGCCTACTGTAACCGACTTGATATGCAGGGATAACACACACACACTCTCTCTCTCTCTCTCACACACACACATAATTAATGAACACACGTATTACTAGTGCACACACTTGCCACGGGCGCTTTCCACACACGCGGTTTACCCCAGTGTTTCATCCCTCATGGGGTGGAACATGTTCTTTCAGCACAGTGCACCCTCACAGTCCTCACTGAGCTAGCAGCGCTATTACTAATAAGGCAGAAAAATAAATATGGAAAGTCAAATTATACTCTGAGTCATATTGCATTGCGTGTTAAGTTGACACACAATAATAAGTCATTCACGTGTGCTACCGACGGTTTTGATTAATGAAACAGGATGAAAATACTTATTCAATTTAGGCTTTTGGATCCACTCTGAAGGTGACATACAATTTTAAAAAAAATAATATAAAATAAGTAAATCCGTGAAGAAAAAACATTTATTTTTGACGAAGAGGTATGTGGAGTCAGATGAGAGAGCGCTGTGTTTAGAGGAAGGGGATGTTGGAAGGTTGACGAGTGAAACACCAGAACAGGATGCATCGGGGATGTGTCAACGCTGAGCCTGATGGAATAGCTGGCACCCATGCCACAGGGCATACACACACACAGATACAAACACACGCACACAGATTTTGCTGTAGACGGGCAGGCGTCCATCACTCGCATCGCTCCTCTCCTACCTCTCCTAACGCTGGCAAATTAGCAGGAATTTGTTGGGGAGGGCTGATTGTTTTCTCTTTAAACGGGGCTTGTTTTCGCTGGGGAAGTCTCTCTCTTGCATGAATATTGTGTGAATTGAGGTGAATGGAGGCCTTCATGAGCTGCGAGGTGGCTGTGGTCTCTCCTGCCACGCTGCCAGCCACGCGTCCTCTACCACAACTCTCGTGCTGATTGGCCCACCTGGAGGTAGGACTGTGCTTGGGCTTCAGCAAGTTTCAAACTGCAGATGCTTACAGAACGACTTCATTCAAGTGAGTGCAAATTGTGTGGATAATTAAATGAATCTTATGTATGTAATGAAATCACAGTTGCCTCAAGATGCTTTAAAATATAAGGTTATAATATAATAATACAGAGAAGACCCCGGCAAATCAGTTGAGAAAGCACTTGGCGAAAGTGGGAAAGAGAAACTCCTTTAATCAGGAAGAAATCTCAGACAGAACCAGGCTCAGGGAGGGGCGCCCATATGCCACGACCGGTTGGAGCTTAGGTGAGGAAGACTGGTTCTTTTCCATGGCATGTCTTTTATCCTGAGTATAATAACAATTAATGATTAAACATGATTTTTTCAAAAGACACACAGAAAAAACTACAAATACCAAATAAGAAAGACAAAGTACAAGAGAAACCTGTTTGGAGTTGCAACTTTGTCAAACTTGGACCTCAGTTCCTGAAATTTAATTAACTTTAAGTAAGGGAAAGACCTTTCGGGGGTATGTCTGTGTAGCTTTTCAGTCATCCAGGTCATGGTAGTCTAAAGTGTTTAAGTTGAAGGCAGTTGGACTTGTTTTGAGACCTTGAAGATGTTTCACCTGTCATCCAAAAGGCTTCTTCAGTTCTAAAACCTGACGGGGAGTCCAAGGTATTTAACTTCTAATGGCGTTACCAACGCGGGGGTGGTCCCGACAACGCCAGAATATGTCAAAATATATTTGTGAGTCACCAGGACATGTCAGAACATATTTGTGAGTTGTGAGGGTCACATGGCTCCAGGTGTGAACAGCACTTAAATTGCCCGTGAAAGGATCTTAAGACTGCTTTAGGTGGCTGATACTTAATGTCATAGCTGAAAGGTTGATTCTGCCCAGAACGTCATTCAGATCTTGGTTCCATCAGTGGAATTTCATGAATTTGCAGGTACAGGAGCTTATTCCTTCAAATGGTTATTGACTGAAATGTTTCCATTGGCCAGCATTAAGTAAAATTTGGATGAATCCAGCCACTATGTCAAAAAGCACCTAGATCCAGTTTGCTATGATTCACTCAGCTGGACAATGGATGTATTAACAGAGCCAAATCTGGCATGGTGAGTCAGCCCTGCTCCCTATTCGTCCCAACAATTTGTCCTTCCAACTGCAAGAGGAAAAACATAATGTACCAGAATGTAATGTAATTAAAACATTGATCTACATGGGTGACATCAAGTCAATTTAAAGTCAAAAAAATGAGCTCCTGATTATTAGTAAAGAGTTGGTACCACTTCTGTTTATGCCCACAATGACTACAAATGAGCCACTGTGCCTTTGAGGTGCACAGGAGATTCTGTACCTTGTCCTTCGATCTTTATTTTTTATTCCCTAATTTAACTGAATTTTAATTGATGCATGCTGTAAGCTAAATGATACTGGACTCTATATCCAGTGTAAATATTTCACATGCACTAAAGTGGCTTTAACAGTTAGGTTGATAATGTAACCCTAACAAAGAAAAACTGCAAGAGGTACATTCAGGCATTAAAGTGGGCCGAAATGATCCAGAAAAGCATTTCACTGTGTTCAGCTAATGATGAATTAAATCTTGCAGGCAGTTTATTATAAGATCACTTTTCATTGGCTGCAGGCTGGCATCTTTCCAGCTGATGCTGGTGAGGTGCTGGTTGCATTTGTGATGCAAACGTCAATAAAGTTGTGTTTGGTGTAATTTCAAATGTAGTGTTTGAAACGCTTCAACAAAAATCAACAAAAACTGTTAAAAAAAGGAGCAGTTTTGCATTGAGTTTACTAGATAAATGCAGAGCTTCTGTATTTTCTAGGGACAAAAAGTTAATGTGTGATACTGAGCGAAAAATGAAAGATTGTTTTTAAAGGTAAGACTGCTTAGAAAATAATCTTTCATTTTATAAACTAGAAATTTAAATCTTACATCTAGGGTCATAATTGAAGTTAGATTTTTTTTCCTTTCAATCATAGTGTATCTATACATGTGTGTGTGTGGCTCAGGTTGTCAGTTAACGTGCACACTAAAAAAATGTTAGCTCATTTAATAACATGCATATTTTCATTGTAATTTTGTTGCATAAATACAACAAAATTAGGTCAATTTACTGCAATCTAGTTAAAGGAAATTTACTTGATTGGCAGACAGTCGTGGGGCAGCACGGTGGCATGATACTGTGCACGGTTAAACACTGTTGCCTCACAGCAAAAAGGTCCTGAGTTCAATTCCACCATCAGGCCTGGTTTTTCTGTGTGGAGTTTGCATGCGGGCTTCCTCCTACAGTCCAAAGACACGCAGTTAGTGAGCAAAGGTTATTGGAAACTCTAAATTCCCCATAGAGAGTGCAAATGGTTGTCTGTGTGTGAGACTGGCGACCTGTCCACGGTCTACCCTGCCTTTAACTGTAAGACAGTAAACATTCCTCCTGTCTGGCCTGGGAATGCCTTGGTGTTCCCCCAGACAAGAGGAGAGGGAGGTCTGGGCTTCTCTGCTTAGGGTGCTGCCCCTGCGACCTGGCCCCGGATAAGCAAAAGACGATGGATGGTAGACATTGAGTTTATAGCAAGCACATTTTCCTTAAAGGTTATGTAATTGTATAAATGAACCTTTTGATTTTATATATTTTAGTTGCATTTTACTCAAATAATTGGTGGTGAAAAATAATTTTTAGTGCATGCTGGAAACTACAGATATGTTAGGTTAGACTGCTGTGGCATGGAGCAGTTTACAATGATGGATGCTGGATTGATGCAGGGCAGACTGTGGTATCCGTGGTCACTGCCAGTTAGATACCGAATAGAAATTTCTGGAAGGATTTTGCAACAGCAAAGATAGTGGTTGAAGAGTAACTTCCAAAAAGTTTTGAAAACCTTATTTTTTTTTATAATAAACAAATCACAGTCACCTCAAAGTGGTTTATATTGTAAACCAAAGACCTTACAATAATACGAAGAAGAAAGTGTACTTTATTGGTCCCCGTGGGGAAAATCCCTCTCTGCATTTAACCCATTCACTCAGTGAAGCAGTGGGCAGCCATTGGGCGCCCGGGGAGCAGTGTGTAGGGACGGTACCTTGCTCAGGGGTACCTCAGGGTAGCTGTTCAGGGGAATCGAACCCCCGACCTTCCGATCATGGGGCCACCACTCTACCTACTGAGCTATCCCTGCCCTACAGAGAAGACCTCAACAATCAGACAACCCTGTATGAGCAAGCACTTGGGGACAGTGAGAAGAAAAAACTCCCTTTTCAAACAGGCAGAAACCTCCGGCAGGCTCAGGGAGGGTTGGCTGTCTGTCGTGGCCGGTTGAGGGTGATGCCTCATGTAACATCTGATCATGTACTGTGAATACAGTTGACTGAATCATAAAGTGTAGTAAACTTTGGTGGAGAAGCAGCATCGTTCAGTCGACCACAGCCTGGACACAAAGAAAGCAAATCTGCTGGAGCTCACAATAAAAGTTATTACATGACTCATTTCTAAGCAAGTCATGTCCACACTGCACCACTGGACCGGAACTTTGGGTTCGCCCACCTCATTCCCATTGAAGCACCAACGTTCTTACAGTAACATCTGTCTAAAGAATGTTTCTTTCTATCAAACTACAAAGTTTAACCTATATATTAACAGGGATTATTTATAATGATAAAAATAAAAAAGTTGGTTAATAAAAAAGAGCTATTCCTTAAAAACACAACCAAACACATGCAGTGCACATGACATACTACTTATTCACAAAGCCTTTAGGTTTTTACACTGATATAAAGTCACAAGTAAGACATATTTCTAGGCTTGGAGGACAAATTAATATTTAAAAATAAACAGACACATCTTGACCCTCTTCAGGCCTCTGTGTCAGTCACTCAGCTTGTTTCGCACAGACCGACTCCTGCTCTCTTCTCAAAAATAAAATGCTTCATTTAACTCTTCTTCCCACTCACACAGTTTCATGCATTCACACCTGTGATCTGTCCAGTATCCACCCTTTGCTAATACTAAACACTGAGCAGTAATGTCAGGTTGAGTGCCTTGCTTAAGTGCTGCCCTTTCCCTTATTAAACACATATAGACATATACAGTCCATGACTTGATTTTTGCAGCTCTTTTTGCCGTCTAATAGAAATGTCAGAACTGGATTGCTGAATGTTAATCTCAGCTAAATCTCAGTTTTTAATGCTGGCGCTAGTTTTCCAGAAAGACCTGCATGCTCGCTGTCATTTTCCCCGTAGTGATCATCCTTTGTGACAGGTGTGTTTACATGTATTCTCCAAGGCAGCTAATGAGAAAAGACTTGGTGGAACATGGCGTTTTGAGAGATTTATGGGTATTTTCCTTCTTACGTGCAGCATACGGAGCAGAGGCCATGCAGTCAGCACAGTCTGAGCGTGAACTGCATCTGCTCTGAGTCAAGCAGGTGGATGTTTACGTGTGTGGCCGCAGAGAACAGAGAGAGTGATATAAAGTCAAAAGAGGCAGGAAGATGATGTGTTGCTGGTGTTTCACTGTTTATGTCTTGTGTCTTCAAGTGTGCCGGTGGTGTTTGTGCAGACCTCTAAATGTGAGTGTGAAGGCTGACCACAGATGAAGTGTCCTCTCTATACAACCATGCAGCTGAATCACAGCAGTTTCAGGCCTCATACACACACACCCTACCTTCTCTTCCAGTAACAAAAGTTAAAGAAACAAACATGCTGCTTCTCAGTCATGCCGCGATGTCCCCATAGAACTAAGCGTGCACATTTCTTTCACCCCGGCTTTTACTTCCAATTGTAACTTAATCATTTTGCCCTTAACAAAGCCAGCTCATTTTTTTACCACCTTGGTTTATTTTTACTCAGTTCTTTAACAGTAAATTGATGCCAAACTAATATTCAGCCACGCTTAGCTTTATTTAGGAAGTGCCATCTCTCTTCTCAAACAAAACATTATTTTGAGAGAAAGATCTTTCTGCTGTTTAGTTTTCTACAGTTTATTCTATCTATTCACAGCAACTGAGAAATACTTACCTCTAACATTAATGGAGCCTCATTTCTTCAAAGGGACAGAAAAGGTGATAGAGAGAAGTAAGACAAGTAAGTAAGATAAGATAGGAGAGAGCAGAAAGGAGCGCCCGATCTGGCTTCCCACACCTCCCCGCTGGATCGGGCTGTACGCTCTACCTCCCCACTGCCTCCCAGAAAAGGGAAGAAGAGCAGAGGGGAGAAGAGCGGAACGTTTTTCTTTCCTATTCTTTCATTCCTCCTTTTAGTTTCACTACCATGAGGTTATTTATCACTTAACTCATACAGCATTCAAATACAGCATTTAATATACATTTATATAGTTGCAGGTTTAAGCTGCTAATAATCCTGACATCTTGGAAATATACAGTACTGTGTAAAAATCTCAAACTAGCAAGGCAAAAACGGACTTTTTGCAATTTTGAAGACCTTGAAAGTCAAAATTTGGTATGCTTTCTTAAGTCTCTCAGGGAAGCTTTCTTGTAATTTCTTCACATAGGCAGGAATAGCTCTCCAAAGTTCTTAAAGAACATTTAACGCTCTTCTTTTGATGGCAGCTGCGTTCTTTTCCATTCTCTGATAAGACAATCCCACACTTCTTCAACAATGTTGAGGTCCGGGCCCTGTGGAGGCCAATCCCTGACTGGTATTGTTCCATTGCATCTGTTTCTATCCAGGTATGCTTTTACTGAACTGGCAGTGTGTTTGGAATCATTGTAACGCTGAAAAATGAAGCTACTTCCAATTGCTTGTGATGGATCAAAATGTGACGGTAGCTTCTGCCTTCATAATTTAATCTGTTTTGATTTAATTAATTAATAAGATCCTGAACACCGCTGGCTGAAGTGCAGCCACGAACCATGACATGACAGTGTTGTATAGATGCTGGGGACACTTGCTTTCGTGCCTTTCTCCTGACCTCTTAAATTTAGACGATGATTTGAACCAAAACCTTCAAATTTGGATTAATCACATCACTGGATTTGTTGCCACTGATTGTCAGGCCAGCTCTTGTGTAATTTGGCATACCTCAGCTCTTTCTCCCCGTTTCCCCTTCTTTAAGAATGAGTGTTTTTAATGAGGCTTCAGTAAACAGTAGATGGATCAACTGAATAGCCAGATTCATCTCTCAGTTGCTTGTCAGGTCTTTGCTGAAGCTTTACATATTTCTAAAGGACATGACTTTCAGATCGTTCATCTACTGTGGATATTTTTGTGTGTGTTATGTTTGGCATTTTTAGAGCAATGGGAACAAATATGTTTTTGCAATGGGCTGCTGGTAGCAAAGGGCCTAAAGATACAATGTAAATGTAGTTCTTAGCTAAGTTGTGCAGACAACACTGCTCCACGGCTTTTTTATGCTTGAAATTATCCATAGATTGATGTTAAGTGGCTGACCAATCAAACAATCTCAATTCTTCTGACAATTTTTAGGTACAAGAACTGTACTGAATGAACTAGAAGTCAAATAAAAACTTTCAATAACCTTCACAAAGCCTGGAGAACTCTTGCTCAAGAAGCTCTGGCTCCTTGGAAGCATGAAAAATGAGGGCTATTTAAACGGCGTTTTGCACAGTACTGTTTAATAGAAAGAAGATCCAGGAAGCATTCAAGCCATAATGCAAAACCAAAGTGAAAATAGAAGCCACTCTTATTTTATTGATCACTTAAAAATTACAATACTGCCATCTGGACATCGAATGGACCATCACTTGTGTTTTTTATGGTGACAAACACAATCAAAGTTCACATTTAGCAGCTCACACATTTGAAATGTGAGACGCGTCTATTAATTTATTTTTAAACATAACCTGACTACATCCACCTCCAGGTGTTTCACGGCGACCGTCCATCAAGCACTCAGTGTGGCAGCAGCTGCTGCAGCTGGACCACTGCAGGAACCAGCTGTGTGCATGTGTGTGTGCGTTTGCATGTGTGTGTGTGTCCTTCCAGCCAGCTGTGAGGAGAGTGAGAGGTCTTTTCCACCAAAGTCAGCAGCACCTGGGCCAGCTCAGGGCAGGACCAGCAGCCAGACCAGGCCACCCAGCTTATCCTGTGGACTATTAGTCCCAGACTGTCTATTGTTGTTTTAAGCAAAAATCCCCCTCAGATACTTTTACATCGCTCATCAGTCTGCAACGCTCAGTGCATTCCACAGGTTCATATGAGATGCAGTGCTGTGATTCATGCTTTAGGACCCACCTTGCCTGAACCTGCTCCCCTGATAAGCATGCAGAGAATGAGCTATACATTATATAAGCATGTAGAAAGAGCATTACCTTTTCTAAGACGAGAGACTAAGAGCTGGCCTCTGACTCTGCATCCTCTGTGTGGCCACCTATGGCATCCTAATGCGTCATCAATATTCAGCACATATGGCTTACAATAATAAGATAAATCATACTTTGGATAGAAACATAATCAGTTAACACACATAATCAATTATTTGTTTAGATCTTGTTGCAGGGTATTCTGGCTCAGGATCACCTGCTTGCAACATGTAATCCTGCAGGCACAGAAGATAGGAACTGAATTATGAAATCACATGTTTATTTTTTGAAGGTTCTTGTGTGTTTGCTAGAATTTATGGTGAAATGCAGGCGTGAAATGGACGAGAGGTTTGGATATCAGAAGTGGTCTGAAGAAAGGCATCGTGGAGAACTGGGTATCTACAAATGATTTATCTTATGCATGCAGAATGGCAGCTATTCAATGTTGCTATTGAATGTTAGTTCAAATAATCAAAATTCCTCCACAATTTTGGAAATCTTACCACTGAACAGCATGACTAATGGTCTCGGTCGTTCTCATTTCAGATGTCACATATTTACTTGTGTAGTACATGAATTTCCATAGGGTGGTGTCTTGAATCTGAAGATATGAGTCGGACACTTGCATTTTGCAACGTTTATGCTCCCTGGCATGTTTTAGTGATCATCTTAGATATACTGAATGCCTGCAAAAAAACAGTCTGCTCATATTTTGTGTCTACTCGCCCTTTGTCAGTAAAAGGCCCTCCTCTTTCCACTTCATAGCCAAGATGTTGACCAATGAGGATGAGACAAATGATAGATCTACCACAGTTACCATAGAGGCTGAAAATCTGAATAGCTCTATATCACATTGTTATCATTGTGAGCTTCAGATCAGTCTATTGACCTTGAAGGAGAGGTAAATAATTCTGGACATGCTCCTGTCTTAGTGAATTTCCATAGCTGTGTTTGATGCTGCAAAAGCACTTACAGTACAGGTGTAACATAAGTGCAAGTATGTGATTTTTAGGAAAATGAACCTCTGTTCCATCCATTGGTGACATGTTGGCCTACACTGAAAAAATGGGAATTGGCAGGCTTTTGAATTTGCACAAATGAATTTAGTTAATGCTACACAAGCCTCTCATGTTTCCCTTATTTACATGATTAAATAAAGTACCATTTATTTATAAACAATACTGAGACTACTCATTTTTCTTGCATTGATTTAAAGTGACTAAATTAGAATACTAAAACCATTGTAATCATGTTTGACCACAACCGGAAATGATGCAATATATTCAAAGACAACAACTAAATGTGATTGGATAATAAGACCTACCTTATCCAATAAGACAGCAACATAATTTAAGGACAGCGCAATTGACCGCCAGATTCTGGAAGACTGTTCAGCCGCATGCAACCTTTGGCACTGAGTCAGGCATAGTGAGAAGGTAAGTAATTTAAATACATTTGTTTTAGTTGGGTACGTTTTCACAGAATTGTTGTAGTGCATGCTATATGAAACGTAATCTGTAATGCATCTACATGTTGTTTTTACAGTGCTAGCTAAAGTTGGTATTAGCTTTGTGGCTAAAGCTGAAAAATATTAACGAATTGCACATAGTCGGGAGAAAGCAGCTGTTGTCGGTCAGATATGGAATTTATGCATGTGACAGAGAGCACTGACGTTTTTGATGGCTTAGCAAGTTAAAACGTCACTGAGAGAGCGCAATAGTGTTTGTGTTACTCGTGCTAGCTATGGCTACAGTGGGTAATTAGTCTGGCTCTAACCGTCAGATTTTCAGAAGCTGGGAGGGCCACAGTGCCATACCTTAATTCTTGCTGATGACATGCACTCAAGTTATAATAAGCATCCTGCCACCTTAGACGTGGGTTTGAGAACCTGTACCCATAAATGCCAAATCATTTTTCCATTTAGTCATTGTTTTAGGTGAAGTGTCACTTACTTGACTATTCTATCGGTCATGCCCAAATAATACAGCAGATATCTACAAGGAGATAAGTTTGTTCAACAGACTATGTCTTATTAAGTGATGTATTGTGAATTTTCCAACATCGGCCCAAAACAAATTAGGACCCTTTCCCCCCCTCTTTTTTTCTAGTTTGTGTAGAACATATGTGAGCTGCTTCTCAAAACATTATGTATAAATGAGGGAAAGATTGGTACTTTAAAGAAACCATTGATGCTCTTCTGGACTGGAATACCTTTCTTCAATTAAAATTAATGTTTTTTGTGATGGTGGAATTTTTACCTTTATGATTACAGAAGTCAAAACATCAGATGATTATAGCTTACCATCTAAACTCCCCATCTCTTGGCAAGTCTGAATTAGAGAGCTCAGCTGTATCGGCCTTTCTAGTGGATTTGCTTAAAGAGGAGATAGCTTAAGTCATTAGGTACATATTCCCTGACATTCTAGAGGTCAACCTTGCACAGTGTGTGACATTAAAGGGCATAACTTATAGAAATGGAATGGTACTGGCCCAAAGGGCAGCAGGTGGATTGAAAAACCATATCTGCATTGTACCACAGCATATTCTACATTGTCAGAGAGCTTGGTGGCTGGTACAGAGAGCACGACAGAGCTTTTGAGCTCCGCCCAGTATCCACAAGAATATTCACTCTCGCTTCGCTCTGTGAACTCCTTGATACTTATCCATTGGTTGACTATGAGATTGGATCAGTCCACATTGTGACTTTAAAAAGGCATATAGAAATAAAAGGTGTTCATATAAGTGTAATAGGTTCAGTCGCATGTATTTCATTAGATAAATTCTTCTTTTTTATGTCTGATCTTTATAACTTTGAGTATTGGGTATGGATAGCTTTATGAAAACTAAACTGAAATGATTCTTTCTGAATGTCTGATATTTAATTCTTTTTTTCCTACAGAGTCCTATGGGGAGTCCTATGGTCCTAAAGACTGTTTTGGCTGACGGAACCTGTCGAAGGCTCACTCTCTAATGGAGTGCCTGAATCAACTGAGGATCTCATCGCTGAAGTCAAGAGACAGTGTTGTCTTCAGGGCAGTTTCAGACTTCAGTTTATGGATTCCTTGTTTGGGAATGAGTTTCTTAACCTTACCTCAGTTTCAGAAGTAGCAGACAAGGGG
The DNA here is from genome assembly GCF_964374335.1 of Astatotilapia calliptera. NCBI lineage: Eukaryota > Metazoa > Chordata > Actinopteri > Cichliformes > Cichlidae > Astatotilapia > Astatotilapia calliptera. The sequence continues at coordinate 25,020,430 of NC_137429.1, read as the reverse complement.
ACTCTTAAAGCTATTGACATGTCAAAGCCCACCACATGGATATAAAAAAGAGTAAAAGAGTTGGTGAAACTCAAGATGGAAAAGACTTTTTCATACAGAAGACATGAAGTTGTTCGTGATGCACCAATGGTGGAGGCTTTCATGGCAAGATGGCCTGCTCTATTTGATTTCCATGAGGTAAGGTTTGCCTCATACACGGTGTTCTTGTGGTATTAGCCTAAAATGGTTAAGGCACAGTTGTTATTTGACAGCCCATTTCTTCAGCATGAGTGATTGAGGCCTTCTTCCAGGTATTAAACCTTTGAAGCTCATTTCTCTGTGCTCATGTTTTCAGATCAATGCTGAGTTTAAGAGAATTGCCACTATCCCCCCTCAAACAAAGTTCCTGGCTCAGCTGGATCTCCACTTGGACAACCTGGTGAAGTTGGTCAACAGAAGAGGAGAGCTTGGACTAATACTGAAAAGAATTGTGACATAAATGGATAATGTAAGTGATAAAGCCTCAACATTCACTTAACATGATCCTCTTTGGATGAAATTTTACAATTGTGGAAGATTTCAAATGTTTTCCCATGATAAATTCTCTCATTTTGTATTTTTACATCTGCTTGTTTTTTTAACCTTCACTTTGTCAACTTATTATTAATTGCCAGTAAACCTATTATTAATTTGTGTGCCTTTACTTTAAAAACATTCATGTAAAGTACACTATTAAAACTTAAATGAAGGACAAGAGCTGAATGAAGATGCTAATTACATACATTTCATTTCAGTGTGAAGATGTTGATGCTGAGTGTGTCAAGGGAGTGTGTATCTACATGGGTGAAGACCCTGGCATGCTTATCCAGGAGTATGTGGTATGTACTTGTCTTTTTTTTTTTTTTTTTTTTTGGACTTTCCACAGTGTGTCATATTACTTACTTGGAAATGACTAACATGGCTTCTTTTTTACAGGGCATGGAAGAACGTGCCATCAGTGAGACTGTTGAAGACACCACTGTTTGAATTTATCTTCTTAAAGAGCAAGCTTCAGCAGATGAACAAGAGTTGTCCTTGCAGGCATCAGGGTGGCGAAGACTTTGGATAATGTAGCATTTGCTGTGATAATGCTATTTGGACTAATGTATGCATTAAACCTTGCCTACCCTGCTGACCTTCGCTGCAACTTTGACGTTTTCCAGAAGGTTTTCATGGAACTGGATGGAGCTAAACTCTCTAAAGTTCTTGCTTTCAAAAACCATCTGTTTCATTGAAAAGTCAAAGACTGCACTTCTGCAATTCTTTGCAGTTTTTCATTTTGTGTTCAGTAACGTTATACTGCTTATGTTTTTATTGCTTTCCCCTCGTGTGACTGCAATGCAGGATAATTTTTCCTTTTGGTATCATGTTGTAAGAAATTTCTACTGACGATTTTTAGCAATATGTTCTAAGTCAACCTTAATGTCCTGCTTACATTAACATTTATGAAGATTAAAATTCATGTAGGTGTTTGGTATTAGTTATGTAACAATGTCATTTAAGGCTCAACTTAGTTGAAATCTTATACAGGTAAATACATGTACAGAAGCTGAAACTGTTGTCAAATAACACACAAGTTATATTTGGGTAAATCTGTTTATTCATAAAAGCGTGTTGCTTTTTTTCAGGTAGTCTTAATTTAGTTTACATTTTCAATTGTGTAATTAATACAAATGTTATATGTAAGAGATGACGGGATCATCTATAAGCACTTTCTTTTATTTGCTGCTGAGGTCAGTTTTTTGTGAAATATTTGCAAATATATTCTCAAACTAACTTTTTCTTTTAGTTATTTCTGCAGGCTATCTTTAAAAATGTGTTAACAAGTTTATATGGATGCGATTTTGGACTTGTTCATGGCAGAATTGCTGCTTTTACTGCTGTTACAGTTTAATAAAGGTGAATTGTTCAGTAGCACTCACAGTCTTTGCCTTTTTTGTCAATAATAATCAGTTAATATTTCAATTGAAAAAATTAAGTAGGATTTAAAGTCATAATTTGTGTTGCAGGAACATAATTGCAATGTGTTTACATTACATAATATCATTGCGTACCACTGGCAAATAAAAATAAGTTGGTGTTAAACATTAAAATATATTGACATTATGCAATACATTTATATTATGATAATAGATTAATATTAGTACATCAAACATGATTTTTTAAAGTAATCTGATGTAAATAAAATACTTTGATCTGACAAGCATTAATTACTTGAGGGAAAGTGGAAAATTAAGTCAGTCATACTTATTCATATTATGTGGGACCGATGTACACAATAAAATCAAGTAAATTGAAAGAACTTTTTTTTTCAGTGTACCACTAAAATTCCATTCGTGACGCTGCTGTTAAATACATCATTATTATCATGACAGAAAGAAATTCAAATCCCACCTTGAGTTAGGAGAAGTAACCTGCTGCATTTTAAACAGAGGAAGAGAATTGTTGCTTAACCAGACGTCACCCCTGCACGGGCTAAGGCAGCTTTCAGCCTGATCCCCAAGCCGCGAAAACCCTCGCTAAGAGAAAGAGCAGCTTTACAGCAGGATTAGAGCCCCGTCTACCTTTTCCTCCTTTTTCTTTTCTGTCTCGCTCTCTCTTCTTTCTACCTAGGACAAACATAACATAGCCTGCTATTCATGTCACATCTTGCCAGTAGCCATCACCTCGATGGGAGCCAGTGCTCCACGCACGGTCTGGTGTTGAGTTCCACCAATAGGGGCAGGTTACCAGCTCCCACTGCCAACAATGTCCATAGAGTGCAAATGTTTATTTTAAAAGTTATGTTCGAGTATTGATTTTATTTCATTTTCCCTCCTCCTAGGCCGCCTGCTCTTGGCTCAGGTAAAGTGCCTGTCCATCATGAGGTTTTCCTGCTGGAGCCAGGCATGTTGTCTGTCTCATAAAAGCCGCTACTATAGTATAATGTAGCCCCGTGCCCCGAAATGTCCGCCTTTCCTCTCCAAGCACGCTGAGCTTCCACTGAGGATGTGTGTGTGTAGTGTGTGGGCCCTGTCCAAGAAAAATATGTTAGGGGGCCTCATGTCTTATAATAGTCTGGACATAGAATATCTCACCTACTAGCAGGAAAAATATAACAGTTAACATTAATACCCGATATGTCTCTTTACCCACTTATCTTATTTTATATACTGACCCTGTATTTGTATTCAATTAGCTTTAAATGGGTTTATGTTTAATATATGGAGTCACACTAACATTCTCTGTTCCCAAAACATATAGCATAAAATATATTATCTTTCGCGCTTCCTGTCTGAAGTGCGGCTCACTTTCCACCGTGTTCGTGCTTTCTGGAGCAGGTTATTGCTTTTGAAAAAGACAGAAAAAGATCCGAAATAGCTCGCGCGCAAGACATGAGCCAGACGTCCTGTCATTCCCTGCAGCACTCCTGAAGCGAGGCAGACGATAACTACGATAAGTCTGAAGATGAAAGCGGACAGCAGCAGGTATAAAGGTCACTGTGTTAGCTGCTCTGTTTCAAAGTCCGCAAACATTTCTACAGCTTGTTAAAAACACACTTGGGTTTGAGTAGTTCCAAATGAAATCAATCCTCAGTATAAGTGCTTTGTTTGTTTAATTGGCAGCATTTTCAGATGACGAATTATTCGAAACTGCCCGTGGCCTCAGGACCATTAGATTAAGTTTATCTACTAGACAGAGTTTAGACCGTCCAAAGTTTAAGTGGCATAAAAAAGTTTATGAACCCTCTGGAATGTTTCTGTTTGTGCAAAAGTTTTGAGACACCCTTCAAATTTTTATAGTTGGCTTCCAAGAAGCCAGACTTTCATCTAATTTTTAAAGTAGTCTTGAGCCAGACCACTGTTCTCCAGGCTTTCACAGGGTCTTTGGCTGCTTTTTCATTCAGTTTCAGTCCAATCGTTTTACCTGATTATTTTCAGATGAATGTTTTTTGTCTGTTTGGCCACTAATATTGACTTATGACTCATTCAAGCTAATGCAACCAGCGACAAACCAGTGTTGTGTACACATAAATAAGGTAACCTAGCAAAAACAAAGCTTAAATGCCAAATTAGACAAGATTTGGATTTAAAATCTGTGGCAACAGGTCTTAAGGAGTAATGAATCCAAATTTGATATTTCTGGTTGGTTTGTTCTGGAGTAGTACAGCCATCTGTAAAACACAGCCGAGCGTTTGGCGCTGCATTTCGGCCAGCGGTGTTGGGGATTTTGTCAAAACTGAAGGAATGCAGAAATGCACCATCAGATTTTGATCCACCATGCAATACCATCTGGAAGGAGTTTGGCTCACTTCAGTTTTCAGCATGACAATGATCCCAAACACATTGCCAGTGTGGTAAAGGCATACCTGGATAGAGACACACAATCTGATAGAATACTATCAGACATGGACTCCCCCACCCCCTGCCTCCAGCCAAGAACTCAACATTATTGAAGCTGTGTGAGATCTTCTTTATAGAAAACAACGAAAACAGTGGCCAGTTTCCAATGAAGAGCGTTGGACTGTTCCTAAAGAAAAAAATGGCAAGAAAGTTTGCCTAAGAGATTCCAAGTTTTATTGAAGAATCAAGGTTTTATACCAAATGCCGACCCTCGAGCTCAACAGAATTGTGCAAACTCTGTTTTGCCTTATATATTTCACCTATGTTTGGATGTTTCAGTAACTCACTTTACCTGTTTCCTATTTTCCCTAGGTTTAAAGGCCAGAAACACCTTGATAACGATCATATTGTTATAGACAGGCGAGGTGAAGAGTTTGGGAAGTGGTAAGACTCTTACGACGCTCCAAGCAATAGTGATTTTATCTCCTAAAACCTGTCAGAGAAAGGACATCCCACAAACTGGTGATAGGATGATGGGGAATGGTGCTGAAAGAAGCGTGTTCCACAGTTGTTCCAGCTCATCCTAAAGGATCTGCTGCATATTTAGCATCATGTAGAGTCCATACGTTGGCAAGGTTTTTGATTGCTGATTTCAATGCGTAAGCCACAAATGAAAGCCAGAATGCTGTTGATGGCAGAATATTTTTGCTTGCAAATTCCTGGATGAGAATGAGTGCAGATGTGAATAGTTTTAGCAAAGCACACATCTAATGTTGGCTTTCCTGCTGCTACTTTTGGAAAATTAGGTTCTGCTTCAGTGAGGAAAATGCACTTTTTATTTAGTAAAATATGAATAGCAGATGAGACATTTAAGAATATCTTGTGTCATTTAGAGAATGTAATAACTGTTAATGACTTATCCAATTTATGTCATTTTAGGATACTGTTATAGGTTTATACAGTAATTTGCTGGAACATATTGTAATTCCATTTTACAGTTATGCAGACTTTTTGCACATACAGTGGGTAAAATAAGTGTTGAACACGTCACAAATTTTGTAAATAAATATATTTTGTAAAGGCGCTATTGACATTAAAATCTTACCAAATGTTGATAACAAACAATCCAATCCACACATGCAGAGAAATCAAACCATAGATGCCCATAAATTAAATTATGTGTGCTGATGAGAAATGACGCACAGAAAAAGTACTGAACATGCTTACTAAAATGTATTTAATAGTTTGTACAAAAGCCTTTGTTGGTGATTACAGCTTCAAGATGCCTCCTGTATGGAGAAACCAGTCGCATCAGGTGTGATTTTGGTTCATCCTTCAGATCCTGAATTCTCCATGGTCCCATTGATGAACTCTGAGCGTTAGCTCTTTACATAGAATTTCAACTGGCTTGACGACAGGTGATTTATTTTCTTTCTCTGAAACAAATTGAGAGTTTTATTGACTGTGTGTTTGGGATTATTGTCTTGGTGAAATGTCCATCCTCGTTTCATCTTCATTATCCTGGTAAATGGCAGCAGACTTCATCAAGAATGTCTTGGTAAATTTTTACATTCATCCTTCTTTCATTTTTACGAAGTGTGCCAGTGCCGTATGGTACAAAAAACAGCCCCACGCAATGATGTTCCCACCTCCAAACTTTAATATCGGTTTGGGGTTTTTGGGGTGAAATGCAGTGTCTTTTGCGTCTAAAGACTACACTGCACCAGACTATATTCTCCTAGTATTTTAGACTTGTCAGGCATGTCTAAATGTTGTTCAGCAAACTTTAAACATGCTTCAACTTGCTTTCTCTTTACCAATGGAGTCTTGCGTGGTAAGTGTGCTGATTCCAGGTCCTTCCGTAGCTCTCCACAAGTGGTCTTTGGCTCTTGGACAGCTCTTGTGATAATTCTTTTCACTCCTCTGTCTTAAGTCTTGTGGGAAGCACTTGTGGGGGCCGGTTTATGGTGAAATAATGTTTGTTCCACTTCTGGATTATGGCCAAAACAGTGCTCACTGGAAACTTCAGTAGTCTAGAAATTCTTTTGTAACCAATTCCACCAGTATATTTTGCAACAATAAGGCTGTTATGGTCATGAGAGTGCTCATTGGTTTTACCAATCAATGAGACACCTTTTTATAGGCCATCAGTTGGGACTGAACCAGCTGATGTTAATTTACACTAAGCAGCAGGATTGCTTTCAGCTGGTCTCATGACTTTCCGCATCTCCTTTTCTAATTGTGATCAGTACTTTTTCCCTGTCATGTGTCTTGCAGACATGTGTCTTGCAGACATGCGGTCATGTGTCTGCTAACCAAGTGACATTAACTGGTCGGCCATTTTGGATATGTAATAAGTAGGTAAGAAATCTACTAAACATTATGTAGATGAGATAAACTATGGCAACTATCAGGAAACGTATATATTCCCTCTCATAGGAAGTAAATGGACTGATTCTTATATAGCGCTTTTCTACTCTCCTGAAGAACTCAAAGTGCTCTATACAACATGCCACAATCACTATACTTAGTGCTTCCTAACATTCATACTCTGATGGATGCATCGGAGAGCTATTGGGGTTAGTATTGTGCCCAGGGATACTTGACACGCAAACTGGAGGAGCCAGGGATTGAACCACTAACCTTCCGATCAGTAGGTGACCTACTCTACTCGAGCTACAGCCACCCACATGTAAGAATAGGAAGTAAAACACTTTCATGACTAGCATCTTGCTCGTTATGTGGAGAAACTGGGTAAGGGAGGACAGAAGATGGATCTTAACTTACACCCTCCAAGTGTGTTTCCTGGTACTGTGAAGTTTAGCCCTCTAAAAAGTAATTTTAAATTATATCGACTAGCCCCTCCACAACCCTGACAAGGAAAAGCAGAAGAGGATGGATGTATGGATATTAAGCCCTACAAAAGTACAAGCAGAATATAGGTGTTGTGTTGGGGAAAAAAGTAGTGATAATTTCTATGTAAAGTATATATTGGATGTGATCACTACCGATACTGGCGGATAGCTCTTGAACAAGGTGCAGATAACATCACGTGCAAACTATACTTATTTTACCCAATGTAGTTTTATGGCCATTGTGTCCCCAATGGATCTCCTGCTTATAATGCAACCTCGCTGTTCGCCCACAAAACGAGAAAAAAGACAAAATAAATTTGATGCTCAGTGTTTGAATTTCTTAGTGATTTGCAGTAATGCCAACATTGTTTTTATTGAGCCAGTGATTCTTTTGTTATATTGGTGTCTCATGCAGTTATGGCACAAAGGGAAACAATGTTGAGTTGGCACTAGGGCAGAGTTTGGAACGAACTGTGGACTATTAAATGCATTTACAGTACAGTACAGAAGACTGTATGTGGAAACGCAAGCATGCGTTCGGCCACAGCTGCAGTATATGCATGCAAATATACAGCCATCCAAACACAGTGCACAGAGAGATATACAAAGAAATACAGAGTATGTCTACACTGAAAATAAAGACTAATGAGTTAGTAAATGATATTCTTTTCTTTGGAAGGGGATTTCAGCTATCGCAAGACAGATTTTTTCAACCATCACAAAATACCATCCAATCTCTTTTTAAATAAATCATTTAGAATGAAAATAATTTCCAATTGTACTCCCTAAATCTGATTAGTTTACTTGTCTTGGCATAAATACCCAGCGCAATACTTCTCATATCTAAGCACTGGCTCATAAATTGAGCAATTATGGCGTCAAAAATTGCTGTTTGGTCTGCTGCTGAAGCTTATAAACCTATCAGGCGCGGTCTTAAACAATCTAAGAGTCCCTGCGTTATGCCCTCTTAGCTTCTCATTTTCCCCAACATTTAGAGCTAAAACTGTGTGAGAGTCCATCTGAAACAGCTCTGATGAAACTGTAGTGAAAAATGCTCATATTTCTGTATGTCTCCTGAAGTTAAACTTCTGCAAAAACTATGTTTCTTTAAAACTGTTTGAGGTAACCAGGTGGAATTTGCTTCCAAATGAACTCAATAAAGGAATCCAAGACACTTACTGTGCCAGAGAGCATTAAAAAGTCATTATAATTTGTCATGGTGTCCAGGAGGAGTGGTGTTATCATCGTCTTCCCTTTAAGTACAGCAGGCTGTCTAATTTTCACAAAATCAAGACAGAGCTGCTGGAAAACAGAGCACCAAATTAAGTGATTCTTCAGCAGTAAAAACATTAAAGAAAAACTAAACCAGAAACAGGAACTGCAGACGCTTTTAAATATAGTAGGTGCACAATGAATTTCTGGAACAAGGCCTCAAACTTTTGAATTTTGAAAGAGGTTTTAAAATTGAGGTAAGGGTGGTGAGATGAGCTTTCACAAAATAAATAAATACATTTTCACACTGCAAAGATGTTCTTTGAGTAAATATAAATGTCTAGTCATCATTTGGTTCAATGGCAGGTTAAAAAAAAGGTTTATTCATATATTTTTTTCTTTCCCATAATTATCCAAGTAGATTGTTTCAGTGTGAGTTGTCCAGTTTGGGAGATATCAGCTGTATAAATTCCTGTTTTTCTTCATTAATATAATGAAGCATGATAAAAAAAAAAGAAAAATATCACCTTGTAACTCGGAAAAATAATCAAATCAACAAATCTTATTCTGAGCAGATTTGTAATGGAACAACTTTCTTTCTACAGTCTACATACGTCTACATCCAAAGTGTGGAGCATGGTGACATTTCACGCGCAGTGGAAGTTGTCTAGACAAATGCGAGAAGATGATCTTGAATGGAGACTGTGAAATTTAAATCAGGTTATATTAAGTATTGTTGGTGAATGAACCCTTAGTCTTAGAAATGCGGAAAAATGGTCACATGGCCAAATGAGTCATGGTCAGGGATCAGGCTCCTTTAGAACAGAAAGTTAGAAGTGGTGAATAAAGTGTTTCATACATGTAAAACTATAAGTAATTCACTGTGCCCTTCATTGTCACTGGATTGCAACTGAAGGCACATCCCTGGGAAATTTCCGATGAATATATAAGAATAAGTGAGGGAAGACCAAGTGGCAAACTTGGACAACAACTGCAGTTCCTCAAGTGGCCACTTGGGGCTGAATAAGTCCCCATAGACTCCCATGTTCAAAAGGCCAATCTTAACAGCATTTAAAAGCATATTTACATCTGGGTACAAAAACTAGTTTTGACCTCTATGGATAGCTTCCCTCTAAAAGCTCTGTTCAGTGGTGTGGCCACTCATGTTCGGGTGAAATCTGACCGATTTGCAAATCAAAAAACTCATAAATACTGTGTTTTGCATCCGATTGCCTCAAGGCCTTATGACATCCTCCACACTATGCACTTGAACATATAAACGTGATGAGCACCTCTTTCATTGAATTTTGAGTGTTTTAATCAACTTTGGGAACACTAAAGAAATGGAGTGTGGGTGCACACAACCTGACAGCTAGCTATAGCCAATCAGTACCTGCTAGGCCTCACCTACGCTACCTAGAACTAGACCTCTCCACCTTGTTTGTGAATTTTTGAGCACTTTTAGTTAAATTGTCTAACTAAAAATGTAGATGGCTGTCCAGTTAATTGTACATAAATCTTACAAAAAGTCTGTTGCTCAGTTTTTGCGGCATGAAATTCTAGTATTTTATTAGCTAGCTGGCTAGCTAGCTAGCTAGATGCTCTGTATGAAATCATAAAAAATCACAAATTTTTATGTTATCATTCTAATTCTGAATAGGTTATTACGTCCTCATTTGTCACTTAAAATAATATTAATAAAAAAAATTACGTTATAGCTAACTTTTATTTGTCTCTATGGCACAGACACCAAAAATGGCAGACTAAGTTTCAAAAAGAAAGAACACAAAAAAAATTGAAGGCAACACAGCAAGAGAGTAGTGGGAGGTGCTTTGCTGAATGGGATGTGGCTCATTACCTTTTAATCAGATATTAGCCAGCCACTGACGGGAGAATTTAGGAGCAATTATGTGTGCTAACCAACTGACATGACTCACTGGCACAAAGAAACACTGGCTCTTTAGGGCTGGCACAGCGGCTCTGTTCACAGAGCAGGAAACGCACATATACGTACAAACATTCATGCTCCATGCAAGCTGAAGAGCCGACGCTTGATTAAAAATGATAATGATGGGCAGTACTGGATTCTGCAATGCATGCTGTTGGTCTTTGTTCAAGATGGATGGAAACAGCTGATGACTTCTAGCTGAAGGCAAGAAAGTGTCAGTGTCAAACAGATCTGCAGAATTATGGGTTTCAGAGGTTGACAGTGTAACATTTCACAGCCTGTTAGGCTTCAGATATCTGCATTTGGCCATGCACAGCAGAGGCAATGTGCCCCCAGGTTACCGCTGACAATGCAAAGACAGGTTGAAGTCCCATATGCAGTCTGTTTAGCATTTTCACCACATTCTCTCAAAGCAGATTCTTCCATTAATGAGAGCATGTGCACAAAACTTTATTTGCAACAGAAATCATAAAAGATAACTTCGCACATCTTTTGTGATGAGCTTGTATTCCAAACATTATTATTGTATAATTTAGATTGAATTTGCATCTTGTATAATTGCTATGTTTTGCAATTATTCTAATACATTTTTTATATTAATTTAACCTGGTCAAGCATACCTTTAAATGGGTGTGTGCTTTTTAAGGATATGTACAGTGTAACAATGGTGGGTGTTCATGTTAAACGTGGCCATATATATATATATATATATATATATATATATATATATCACTGTCACTGTAAGTAAAAGTAATCCCTCATGCCAAAGCTCAAGCTTCACAACATTCAGTTTAAAACTGATTCTCTCTACTTTATGACACTAGTAAGAGCTGATATTTGTAACATGGTCATTTCAGGCATACAAGTTTGAAGCATGAAGCCCCACCCACATCCTGTTCAAACCCTATGTTTGTAAGGGGCAGCCAATCAGAAGAGAACTGTCTCGAAAAGCAGGGAGCGATTATTACATTTCATTGATATTCAGTGTCTTTTTTTAGGACAGTTGAGTTCGCGTATAAAAACATTATTTTTAAAAATGCATCACTCCTGTGTTTGGAAGCAGCTATAACATATATCTGATAATTAGCTAGTAAGGTTGTTAGCAGAGCAGTATTACAAAAGTGCATTTTTTTTAGATTTCATCAGGTAACTGACAGCTAGCAGTGTGTTTGAGATTGAAATAATTCTTGTAAACATTAGCCTACAATTGAAGGCTAACAGCTAATGCGCCACAACTCCTTATCTCCATAGTTCTTTTTGGCCATGTGCTGTGTCACCGTATTTGTGAAACCTCTGCAATACTAAACATACCAGTTACAACTAACATGTTTTAAAACTTATAAACATAATGCCTTTTAAACACATGCATAAACAGTGCTTAACAACTTGATTTACTGTTGTTATCCATGAAGTTTCCAATTTTCTGTTTTACAAAGAAGCAGAACACATTAAAATGATGACAAATTACAGCTATTTACTTTGCTTCCTGCAGACTTAGTTTTAGAGGTAGAGGTTGCACATTAGGCTTGAATAATTTCTGACTTCTCAGAGACACCCAGGCTCTAATTTGGTTAAAAAATAAACAACAATACAGTTTTTAGTTTTAAACACATTTTGAAATATTTCTAAAATATTACCACTTGCTTGTTTTTGACAGGTTGTCTAATAAATAGAAGCCATGGACACCATTATGTTCCAAAATACCGAATGCTAATTTTTTGCACTTTCTGCATTTACAATGACTTCTGTACCTTGTGACGTTCAAAAAAGGAGTTTTTAAGCTTTATATATAATTTAAAATATTGTTTGTTAACTAACCATTTCTGCACTTTGAAGAAGTAGCTAGCAGAGCAGCTTCGAAGAAGATGATTTTTGGGTTTGTGTTTGCTATTGAACTTATTCCTGCATAGTTCTTTTCAGCTATATTTTATCTCAATATATTTGTGAAATGTTTACACTATTAAGCAATCCAGTTGCACCTTAATCATTAATCTTAATCCTAACTAAATTCTGCTTTTTAAATACTTATGTTCAACTTGCACTACACAAAATCCTAATAGCTACAAACGCATTTCCTTATATAAACCCAAGTTTGTATCATTTGTAGTGATGTCATGGGTTAAAGATGCTTTAGAATAATTACATGAAAAAGGAAAGACCATCTCTGAATCGAGGAGGGGGCCTAAGCGTACATCTTTAACCAACTTATAATGCTGTGATTGCAGCCAATCCCCAACTCTATGTGAGTGGTAGTCATGACGATTAATCAACGGTCATTGATCAGTAGTTGTTGATCAATGGCCATGAACATAATTTGCATATTAATATTCAAGAACGCTATCTCCAGATGAACAGAGTGGTTTATCTGGACTAATAGTTTACAATTTATAAAATGGGTAAAGTGGATTATGCAGTGTGTATCATGGTCACAGAAAACTACAAATGCAAATGCTTTTAATAAGAAGTATGCATTTGAACTGCGCTAAATTTATATAGTCAACAGTAGAAGGACTGGTCTTTTTACAGAGTACCAAAATATGTTTACTATTCTTTTCTTCTGTTTGTATTAATATAGTTCAACGCCATATTTGTTTCATACTCCCGTCAGCATATAAATGTAAATAATACCTAAATGTGAACCGTATGATAAACCTTTATTAAGCAGCGTTATTAAACAGCCTACAAAGCGTCTTTCCAATGACAAGTGATGACGGCTGATTGGTCATCTGGAAAGCACATGATCCTCATGTTGAGTGCGAGGATGTAAATGTGTACACATGCTACTATCCCCGTCCCCATCTATAAATACCGTGCATTTATTCCAGAAATAAGTAGCAGTAATTTTCGTGAAAACCAGCACTTCCTCTAAATAAACTCAAAGCAAGCTGAGAAAACTTCAGTCTTGTCCACAGCTGGGCAGCTCTGCGTATTAGAGTTGACAAACGTCATTAAAATTCACCGCTCCAAATAACAAATCTTTCAGCAGCCACGCACACACACTCGCACAGAGTATATAACACACAGAAAAACAGAGACACACACACGACTTTCAGCAAGTCAGCCGAAACAGGGATATGCTAACCTCGGCAGAGGATGTCCGCTGGGACGCCGAGGCCAGACTTAGGTTTCTCTCCTGGGACTGACTCTGGCTAGCACGCATGCTAATGCTTGAACGTCTCTTCTGCCTCTGCTTCAGTCTTCATCAAATATTCTGCTTCATCTGGGCCTCCAACCGGGCTTTTCATCACCTATTAGCTCACAAATGTGTGGCGGTGACAAAAGAGACGTTTTGACAAAGTGCCAAAACAGATTGTCACATATTGCTGGTGTTCAAAAGCTCCTCACCCTACCCTTTACTTCCTCTGACTGGAGGACCGCTGATTAGTAGCCACTTGAGAAAACTGAACGTCAGGAATGGTAAGTGAATTATTTAGTCATTCAGATCAGTAGATAGTCAGCAACAGAGACAGGGTGCTTTAGGTGTGCTAAAGCCTCTGTGGCAAAGACAAGCCATCTATTTGGCTAAACCACAAGCTTTCAAAGACCAACAACAGGAATGCCAGCCTACTCGGAGCAGGGCGGAAATTTGGCACTTTCCAAGGGTGCAAGGTTTCAGGGTAGAAATAAAAGCTCCTAGCAGTCGTTTACCCCTGCTTTTCCCCTGCAGGAACTTTGTCATCGCTGCAAATTCAGCGAAATGATTTTGGATGACTCGGTCTAAAACTAACAAATTATGTCAGTTTTATTTCAATATCAAAATAAAAAAAAAAACCTGACTGGTACTCAATCAGCATGCTCTGCTGTATTTTCAGCCAATATCTTAAATGGGTCTCACCTCAAAAAACATATTTTTTAAGAATAGCAATTACTCACTGAATAACTGGTGGGATATGTTGTTGTAGCTGGTCATTATGGATTCATTTGCACAGACAGCAGCTTTCCGTTAAAGCAGGTATTTAAAGACACACTGTTGTGTGTTTTACCTTTACTGTCTCAGAAGACAGTAAAGGTAAAATGTTCCAGCTGGCTCCCTCCTATATAGCTGCATTTCACAAATACTTAATAATTATATTAACAAATGAAGATGAATTGAATAATTAGCTTGAGAGCAGGTGAGAAGGCAGATTTCAAAATGCAGGAAGATGTTATAGTTTGGTAACTTTACCAATAACATGAATTAACACGGTGCGATCAAAAAGTTTTGGGCTGTAAAAATTAAAAGATCCCTGATTTAAATTTAGGTGATGCAGGTTTGACCACTGATGCTTCACAGCAAGACGCTCCTGAGTGTGAATGCACAGGCTGTGGAGTTTGTTCCTGTGTGGGTTCACTCCGGATAGTCTGGCTTCCTCACGCAGATTAAAGACGTGCATGTTAAACAGGTTAATTGGTGATTCTAAACTGGCCTTACGTGGGAACGTGACTGTGTCTGTTTCTCTGTGGTATCTAGGGGGTACTTTTGACAGCTGTGTTAGGCTGTCATAGGGCAGCTATCAGTCCCTGAAAGTCCCATTCTATCTCCTCTTCGATACATTCTCCATTATGTCAAAACTGCAACATGCCAATGTGATTTTTATCTTGTGGAAATAAGAAGGAAACGTCAATTAATGTTAAATTACAACTTTGTATTGACCTTCTGAACATGGGGGATAAATCCATGCTGTTGAAACTCATGAGGAACGGGTGAAATTAATTGTTTGGACACTTTTAAGATTAGGCTTTAACTTTCCTTTTTGCTAAAGCATGTAGTTCGGGCTGGATCAGGTGACCCTGAATGCTCCCTTAGTTATGCTGCAATAGGTGTAGGCTGATGGGGGATTCCCATGATGCACTGAGTATTTCTTCTTCAGTCACCCTTCTCACTTAACATGTGTTAGTAGACCTCTCTGCATTGAATCATACTTGTTATTAATCTCTGGCTCTCTTCCACAGCATGTCTTTATCCTGTCTTCCTTCTCACACCCTAACCGGTCGCAGCAGATGGCCCCGCCCCTTCCTGAGCCTGGTTCTGCTGGAGGTTTCTTCCTCTTAAAAGGGAGTTTTTCCTTCCCACTGTCACCAGACTGCTTGCTCGTATGATTGTTGGGTTTTTTCTCTGTATGTGTTATTGTAGGGTCTACCTTATATTATAAAGCACCTTGAGGTGACTGTTGTTGTGATTTGGCGCTGTATAAATAAAATTGAATAGAATTGAAAACATTCGTGGTTAACTAATTAGCACAAACACTAAAGTCATTCCATGAAAAATCATGAAATACATCTCCCACTGGACCCCATCATTATTTGTTTATTTTTTATTCTGTACACTAAATCTGAAAATGTACTTAAATTGCATACATACAAACTAACTTTGTTACATCTTATTTCGACAAGCTACCGTTTCCACATGGTGATATAATATCCTGAATTTGCGCCCAAAATTGACTTTTTACAGTTGATTAGTAGATAACAGATGCTCAGTGTTAGGCTTTTCTTGTAGCCTGTAAATTATAAAGGTAAGGAAATTATGAAGTACGTAAAAATGTAGACAGTGTCTGTAATTCTAAGAGGTTAGGTTGGAATGTTTTTTTCAGATTTTCATTAGTTTGAAGGCTAAGAGCAAAAATATTTAACTTTTGAGCTACTTTTTTGGTCTTAAAGTAAGGGGAATGGTTTAGTGGAGCAGTTTAGCAAGTAAATGTAGTCAAAGGTTACTTTTCTACCAACTATTATAGCTCAGAAAAACATAAAAAACATAAATCATATTGATTAATACAGTTGTCCAAATGCATGCAAATGACATAGTGATTCAGCAATATAACTGTCACTGAAAGTAACCAAGGATCCTGCACGTGAACCAATAACAGACTATTTTCACAGCTTCTCCTGCATTCATCGTAAAGCCTGTTTCACTGTGTCGCCCTAGAGAGCATTGCATGGGCTAAAAAACAGACAGCGTGGAGACTGACTGACTGCTGACACACAGAGAACATGCCAGCTTTTGTCAGACTTCCACATATGTTTCTAATGCTGAGGGGATGTGTATTATATTCCGGTCTGGTATCGGCTACAGCTTAGGCTCGTGCTTAGCTCCGTCTGCACACAGACACACTATGTAAGCACTCGTGCGTACGGTATGATATGTAGAGAGGCTGTGATAGAAGTGTGGCGGCAGTGGGTCACACTCAATATGACTTAACGTGTGTGTGTGTGCAAATGGGTCATGTTACTATATGGCTGCTGAATGTCTAACAAGGGAGGATGTCAGTCTTGTTTGAGAAGCGGGTGTGACAGCAATGAGATTCAGAGGAAAATGAAACTTCAGCAGAAAAGATTATATACACAGTAGTAGGTATTTTAAAAGTAGCTTGTAGCCCTAAGGTCTTTTTGTAATGTTACGTGCTACACACATTTACACGGTTGTTCCTTGACATAGTTATATACAAATAAAGAAGGCTTTTTAAAATTTTTGACGTAGATGTAGCATCAATTTGTGAGGATACCAAAAAACTCAAGGTTGTAAAATGATAAGATTCTAAAACTGTACCAAACATGACAAATAATGGAAGGACATTTTCAGTCTACTCACATTTGAAGTTTTTAATGTTTTATGTCAGAAAAAAATACGGACATTAGTTCTGCTTAGTTATGCTAAGTTTTCATAAACCTTATGTATAAAATATCCAGGGCTACTTACTGATTGGAGTTTTTCTTGAATAACTGGTTATGTTGTGAAAACACCACGGCCTGAGAATTTAAGTAAAATTATCGATTGCAAGAGTCCAATGTTAAGTTAAGTGCTGGTTTAGCATTAGCTACAAGGAGACAAAAAGAGTTAGCTTGGAACTGTACAGTTTTTTTTTTAAATGCTACACATATTACAACTTGTAAATGTTCACATTTTAATATGAGAAGTGTACTTTTGTTTCCATTCACTATGGAGGTTTTGCTTTAGCTAGGCTATAGCTAGCTAGCTATAGCCCAGAAACATCACATATGAGTGGGCTCTCAATAATCTCTTATTTTAGTCTATTTCCAGAGAGAAATTGGAAGTCTGGAATTATTTAAATCATTACACTGTTGCATGTATGGAGAGCAGAAACAGACTAAAACATTTTCAAGCTAACAAAAGTGTGACCTATTTTTCAAAAGTCTTGTAATCATTTAAAGAAGCCAGTTTTTATTTCTGTCTTCATTATCTCCTAAGCAATAACAAATATGACTATGCTCTTCTATCTTCCCTCTATACCTCCCTTGAGAGGGCTGTAATAACATGGAATGGATTTCTACTGTGTAAGCTAGCAGTGATAACATGTACTTAGTTATTGCTGCTCTGTGCCACATATCCACCAGATTTCCCTTTGAACCAGTCGTGCGTTCCAAAATTGAAATGGAAGTTAGAGGTTAAGAGTGTTCTCAGCAACATTTTTATTTATTTACATTCGTAATAGATTAAATATACAGATTAAAATCCTAATGATTTATTGATGTTTGAGGAGTTTATGTAATGCATTTAAAAACATGTGCCTGGATAAAAGGGTCTTAATTAAAGACAGGACCAAGAAAGAAAGCTCAGGTCAAAAATACAAAGATACTTACACTCGCCCAACAAAAACTGATCTATGGAAAAAGCTTACATTCTAATAACACACAGCTAAGTAAAAGTTTATGTTTTCAGCAGCCAACAAAATAAATGAAACAGCAGATGCTGACATTTAGAGTTGTTTTTATCAAAGCAATGTGGACTTGAGGAAGTGGAGTGGCCGTGGTGGGGGAGCACCTGTATATTTATACAGACCTCAGTTCTTGTGATGTCATCTCTTAACAGTAAACATTTATCTGTGTTTTACAATGGCAATCCAGATCCAAGGTCATTAGCGAAACACGGAGTCAATGAAGGAGACCACCATCTGAGGCTGAAAACAGCCGTGGGTTACAACTCTGGAGGCCGTGTTAAACTTACTGAAACGTAGATAGTTTATTTAAAGGATTTGTATGGAGTTGTTCTTGGTTTCCTGGGGTGTGTCGGGAGGTCAGGATGAGGTCTGGATGTAGTCGCTGGGGATGTAGAGAAACTGACAAATCAGTTATCGGCATGTAATAAGTTGACAGTCATCTAGTTCAGTTTGCCTATTTTCAAAATTTTCTGTACAGACTGAAGTATTCGATACTTCACTTTTGGTACATTATATCGGGGCATTCAAATTTAATCATCCGATTCATCACTGGAAGTGCTAATGCATATTTATCATATAAATATGATTTAAATATGTTATATTTTGTGTTATGAGCTTATACCAGGTACATCCATACATTGCATATGAAAATGGACATGGCAGTCAGTTTTAAGAAATCATGCAATTACAGAAGCCATTCTTTCTAATGGGTGGTAGGTGGCCTGTGATTGGAAAAAGCAGTCTGTTTATGTAGAAATCTATGGGAGAAAAGCTCTTGACTCGCTTGCTCTGTGATCTGTGGCTGCTGTTGTGATTATGCGATATACAAATAAAACTAAATTGAACTGAATGCAGATACCGTATGTATATTCCCTTGATGTCTTTGAGAGATCAACACCACGCCATTTTTCAAATCAAGATAGCAATGGCAAAAACCTTCAGCTCTAGTCTTCACATGTTATTTTTTATATACCATTCACAAACACACACCAAGGATATGACACTGTCCTTATTAAAGTTTACTGACTTTTTCACCTGGGATGACACTGAGATATGGTGAACAATCAGGAGATGGAGCTTGTAATGATACTGATCACCAAAACCAGATTTTATTAGTTATATATTAATTTAAACCCTTCTGTTATTTTAGTAAGACAGTAACTGACACCTTTAAGGCCTGGGCACTATCTTCATCTTTTATGTAAAGTTTATGAAAGTAGTTCTGGTACGGGCTACTTTAAATCGCTGACCCTGTGCCCCTTACTCACACTTCATGATCTTCCCGAACTAAATAACAGAGAAACCATGAGATTTTTTCATGCTGATACTATCTCACATGTTTAAAATGGGTTGTAGCCAACTCCATTCTGAGTTGTCAGACAGCATTATTTTCACACGGCTAACAGGCTTTGACAAAACCAAAGTCTTCTCATAATGACTGGTCAGTGTTTGTATTCATTGTGAGTGATCAGGGTAGTTGCTTAGTCTGGAAAACCACTAGACTCTTGTAAATGACACACATTGTTTGAACAGGGTGAAATCTCAATTTAGTTTCACATTTACTCAAAAAAAAAAAAAAAAGAAAGCAGTGAATTAAAAGTACAAAGAGGAATTTCAAAGCCATGTGACGAAAAAAAAAGAGAAAATCCCCCAAAGAGTGCCGATCATTGCGGATGCAGTCAGACATTCAGCCCGAACTCTGACAGCTGCATTAGCGCCATGCTCACTGTTCTGCATATAAAAGTATCTACCAAACAGCAGGGATTATGAGCTTTTTTTTTTACGGCTCACACACGAGGAATTCTGGGTAACAAGTCAGCCAGATAATGGTGCGGAACCTGTCCGAACACTGGGAGGTGAGATCGGTGTTGCTCACACTGATGACAGTAGTTCCACGACCGGTCTCAGCGGGGGTCCGGCCCACACACAGCTTTAGTGTAGTCCAAGCATGGAGAACGTAAACAGTGATGAAGCTCTTGCCTTCCCCACGCGGCGCATCGTTTTACCACAGACAGAAATAAAAACAATGAAAACCAAGTGATGATCCATGTTAAGGCTTGGACCAGACAACTGTTGCAATAGGTCATGACAGGTAGTCAGAAGTTCCCAAGAACATCAAACTGTTTCTGTTGTTACGTCTATTGCAGTGGTGTGCGGCTTTCGACTTATCGCTCTTTTTACACTATTCACAGTTGAATCTCAGCATGATGTTCAGGTGGAAAAATGCTGATTAAAGTCTAAGAGCTAAGTCATCATAGGTGGTAAACTTTATTTTGGAGACAGGCAAAACTGACCCTATTTTCATTTGTTGCTTGATTGCCAGAACTTGGGAGAGCAATTTAGGGCTAGAGTTAAGTTTTATGTACATTTGTTTTACATTAAAGACATCAAAGTCTGGTTATTTGGCCTTTTAGGTCTTCGGCAGGACTTGAACCTCAAATGTTGCAGATCACGATTAATGCTGTAAACGGTACACCACCTATAAAAATCAGGTTTTTGTAGTATTTGGGAGTCAGTTTTAGCTTTCTGCTTGGGTAACTGTTAATTAAGTCTTTACAAATAGAATATTCTGAGTGCTATTTGTATATGATTTGTCCAGATAAAGTAATAACCATAAAACGTGATTTTGTTACATTCATAATAGAGCTGTGGACCTTTCTGCAAGTGGATTTTAAAATGGACTTCCTGCAAGATGATGGCAAACACACTAAAACACTACATGTGTTTTAGTGTGTTGGAAGATTGCAACATAGAGGACATAATACCCAGATGCCTTGGTCTCTCGCTATAACGTGGTTCACCTTTTGCAGCCTCGCTGCTTTGCAGATTTTTCTTTTTGAAGTGCTGTACTGTATGTTTGTAAGTTTTCTCCCCAACAATGTCCACGAATCATTTTGCACCGTCAAAGGCACCTGCACAAAAAGTTGGACTTCTGGACATGCTAGAGGAAGGTAGAAGTTACCGTATTTTTCAGAGCATAAGGCGCACCCGATTATAAAGCGCATTACGCGAAACAAAACAGTCAGATAAGTCAAACTTTACTCAACTCATTCTTGCTTCCTCCACTTCCGTACCATTGATTCATTAATGTTGAATTCTCTCGCAGCTGCTCTGTTCCCATGTTCTGGACCTGAAAACAGGGTTTGATCTTTGGTTTCATTCTATAATACTGGACTTATTTTTCTGCGAAGGTTTAAACTTTGAGAGTGTTTAAACAAGAGAGAAAAGTCTGAAAATACTCATGCCTGTCTGAGAAAATTGTATACAGTGTGTAGTGAAGGGTTTTACAGCCTTAAAACATCTATAATACTTGTAAAAAATAAAGCTGCCTACTTTGCAGGTTATTTTTAGAACGTAACTCCCGCGATAAATAAGGGACCACTGTATACAGTATCATCTTCACTGAACCACCAGTGTTTGATGGTTCTCTATAGTTTTATCCCTCCACAAGTCCTGGTTTGTGATTGGCTGTACTGAAGCAACCAAATAGGGCAGCTATTTGTTGACCACCTTTCTTGTACAATCGTTCAGTTTCACTTAAAACCAGATACGGTAGGTGTATGCATAGATGCTTTATATCTAGATCGTTTTATAACCCACTGAAAGATGGAGGCGAATCATCAAATAAGAGGCAAGGCAAGTTTATTTATATAGACAATTCAACAACAAGGTGATTCAAAGTGCTTTACAGAGACATTAAAAAACAAAAACAAATAAAAAGCATGATTTAAAATTGATTTAAAAAAAGTAGAGAAAATCAAAACAGTAGATAACATCAGTAGTTAAAATGTAAGTTTCAAGTTTAAAAGTGTGGATTTGGTGTTTTATTCAAATGCAGCTGAGAACAGGTGAGTCTTCAACCTGGATTTAAATAAACTGAGTGTTTCAGCTGATCTGAGGCTTTCTGGGAGTTTGTTCCAGATATAAGGAGCATAAAAGCTGAATGCAGCTTCTCCGTGTCTGGTTCTGACTCTGGGAACTGATAAAAGTCCGGATCCAGATGACCTGAGGGATCTGGAAGGTTCATACTGGGTCAGGAGGTCACTGATGTATTTTGGTCCTAAACCATTCAGAGCTTTATAGACCAGCATCAGAACTTTAAAGTCTATCCTCTGACGGACAGGCAGCCAGTGTAAGGACCTCAGAGCTGGACTGATGTGGTCCACTTTTTTGGTCTTAGTGAGGACTCGAGCAGCAGAGTTCTGAATGAGCTCTAGTTGTCTGACTGATTTTTTAGGTAGACCTGTAAAGATGCTGTTACAGTAATCAAGCCTACTAAAGATGAATGCATGGACTAGTTTTTCCAGGTCCTGTTGAGACATCAGATCTTTTATCCTTGATATATTCTAGAGGTGATAGTAAGCTGATTTTGTTATTGTCTTGATGTGTTTTTCTAAGTTTAGGTCTGCATCCATCACTACACCCAAATTTCTCGCCTGGTTGGTGGTTTTAGGTGTATAGACTGAAGTTCTCTGGTGACCTGTAATCGTTTTTCTTTGGCACCAAAGACTATTACTTTAGTTTTGTTTTTGTTTAGCTGGAGAAAATTGTGGCACAACCAGTCATCAATTTCCTCAATGCATTTACCAAGAGCCTGTACAGAATAGAATAGAATAGCCTTTATTGTCATTGTACAGAGTACAACGAAATTGGAGTGCCACTCCCTTGGTGCAAGTTTCAATAATAAATATAAATGTAAAATATAAAAAGTACAAAAAAACAATCGTAAGTACTCAAACAATAGTATGTACAATATATACAGGATAGCAGCATTAATATGATGACAGTATGAATAGCAGCATAATATAATGACAGTGACGGTATGGAATAGGTTCAATTGTTTTTGTGCTTATTTACTACGCTGATAGCTCTGGGAAAGAAGCTATCCCTGAATCTGTTTGTCCTGGTTTTATGTGACCTGTACCGTCGGCCTGACGGTAATAGTTCAAACAGTTGGTTGCTGGGGTGAGAGTGGTCCTTGATGATATTGCCAGCTCTGCTGAGGTACCGAGAGTTTGCAGTGACCTCCAGGCTGGGCAGAGAGCAGCCAGTGATCTTCTGGGCTGTGTTGATGACCCTCTGCAGTACTTTCCTGTCCGCAGCTGAGCACCCTGCATACCATGTTGTTATGCCGTACGTTAGGATGCTCTCTATGGTGGCTCTGTAAAATGTCACCAGCAGCCTCTCCTCCAGGTTGTTCCTCCTGAGCACTCTCAGAAAGTGGAGACGCTGCTGGGCCTTTTTAACCACCGCCGTAGTATTTGCAGTCCAGGAGAGGTCATCAGAGATCTGCACGCCCAGAAACCTCATGGAGTGTACCCTCTCCACACAGTTCCCGTGAATGTTAAGTGGGGCCGGGTCTGCTCTGCCCTTCCTGAAGTCCAAGATAAGTTCTTTAGTTTTCGTGGTGTTCAGTTGGAGGTTGTTAACTGAACACCACTCAGTCAGTCTGTTGACCTCATCTCTGTAGTCCGACTCATCCCCCCTTGAGATGAGTCCAACCACTGTGGTGTCATCCGCGAACTTTATGATGGGGCATGACAGGGCCTCGGTCTCCTGGTGACATAGAGTGAGGATAGATCAGGGCCAGTTTCAACAACATAGACAAATTTGCTCATTGCTACAAAATGTCACTGGTCTTCCTGTTTGCTACAGTGGACTGAAAGGCCAATGGGACAATACAGGACATGGCCGTTCTTCTACAAGTTCTGGTTTGTAATGCCAGTCTATCCACCAGATATGCAGAAATCTCAGAGAAGTTTCTATTTCTGAGCTGTATTCACTGATAGAACATGAAAGAGTCCAGAAAGACAAGAACAAAGAATAAAGAGATTTGACAGTTAAACACACATTAGAAATGCAAACATCAGACATATGAACAGACTGCCCAGAGATAAACAATCATACTTGCAATTAGTGATACTTTTATCTAAAGTTTCTCTAAATGCAGCATGCATTTTTTGGCATCCACGGTCCCAGTGGAAATTGAATAAACCCATGAATCTGGCAGCACTACCTAAGAGCTAAAATTAAATCCATAGCTAAAGTCTGATCATTTGGATTTTTCATCCTAAATCAATAACGCCAAAAATCTTTGATTCTTTTCTCATGATCTGGCAGTTAATTTTTTGGTGATCAAAGCTGTATTATAGAATCAAACTATATGCACAGACAGATGTTGTACAGATGTTATCTTTAATTCGACAGCCATGAATTTAAATTACTCGCCAACTTTCAAAGTGAACCATACAAATAATGTGAGGGGGCCCTTGTTTAAGATTCAGTTGTTGGAGCTTTCTTCTGTTTGTTCCTGTCACATTGTAAGATATCATTATGAGAAGTAGATCAACCATACAAGTCAACCAGCAAAAAACAAGAAGTCACCCATTCATGCAGCAGGACTGGTTCTGTTCCTTTGACACCTCCGTAATTACAACTCATAAATTACACCGCTCTGCCTGGCAGGCGAAATCAGACCTGGAACGAGTCTGGAATATCTGCTGTTAGTGAACAGAAGACATCAGTTGATTAATGGCAGTCAATAAGAGCACCTTAATATGATTTTAATTATCTTAACACCAGGATCACAGGAGATCCTGATGACGAGAAGAATGAGAGACAGTGTTAAAGGTCTCATCTGGCTTTTTAACATTCTGACATTAAATTATTGAGATATTGTAGATACAGACACAAAGGGACTTGGCAGGGTGAGTTGAATAATTCTCATCCTTTTAAAAACAAACGCTAACAATGATGGAGCTCTCAGGCTTTGCTATGTATCTTGTCAGGGTTGTGCTAATTTAAAATAAAAAATCTCACTGTGTGGGAGCTTTCAGATGCTTAGGCTTTAAGAGAAAATGTGTGCGCCTGATAAATGAGCTCATATGTATCTCCACATGTCTGTTTGTGCATGTGTGTGTCAGAGGTTTCGGTTCAAATGAGAGGCAATCAAGCAAAGTTTGTGTGCTTAGCCAAGGCATGAAAAATCCGGGTAGGACTTGACTTTGCTTCCCACAATACTTCCATATCGGTGTCTCTCCATTTCTCTCCGTCTTTCACACACGGAGAGCCCCCACAGACTGAAAGCTGTTTCTATGATCTACGTTCAAGGGTGAGTAGCTAAATCTTCGCCTTGACCCCAGATTCCATACTTGTCCCTTTAATCCCATCCCATCCCACCGGCAATCCTGTTTCCTCCCCTTTTGCTGTCCCGCCATTGATCCACAGCTCAGACAGAAAAACATACATTGCTTCCACACACACTAAACACACACACGCTTCTCATTTTTTCTTACCAACCCACACACCCTTCTCTTCAATTTCTCACTCTCCCTCATCTGACCTTTCTCACCTTTAGTGCCTTGTTTGCTTGTGTGATCCCCCAGATTGTCACCCCCGACCAAAACCTGACGTTTAACCTTTTACCTCCTACACTGCGCTGGAAAGCAGCGGATATCTAATAAATGAGGCAAACACAGGACAAACAAACCCATAACTCTGATCAAATTCTAGAAATTGATATTTCACATTATTTTTTAAGAAGCCAATGAAGGACACATTGCCAATAAATACATGCATTTCAGTTCAGTACGGTTCAGTTTTTGCCATCAAACTGATAACAGTATGATGGCGAAAAGTGAACCGTAGATAGATGTTGAAGTTGTTTGCATGAAGAAATAGATCAGATTGTTGCAATGAAGGAACTGAATGCAATTTATTAGTAAATGGCTATGAAAAGACAGACACAATATCTTCTCCACATGCAAAGATGAGTATTATCAGAGCCTGTTGTCTTAAAAAAAATCATTTTTCATGTATTCATATTTATGTACATGTAGAATTCTGTCTCGTGTGTTTGCATCGTAAATTTCACGTCTGAATGGCACAAATACAGTCCCGATCAAATGTTTTAGAGCGCTTAAAAAAAGGCAAAAAATAATGTTTTGCAAGGTTCCAAGTTGAGCTTCAACATGAAACATCAGCTGTAAAACTGCCTGTTTCAGTTAAAGCGTTGTTTTCAATAAATTGCATGCTCGAAAAATGTTTTGTCTCAGGTCGTGTCCAAATTCACGGGCTGCATCCTCCTGAGGCCGCATTTGTAGACCGATTACGTCACAGCGACGCGACGAAGGCTGTGCAAATTCATAGACTCCTCCGAATGCAGCCGACAAATGCGTCCTCAGGAGAATGCAGCCCATGAATTTGGACACGACCTCAGTCCTATTTCTTCTTGCTGCATGTTGAAGCTCAACTTGGAACCTTGTTAAGATCTAACCATGGAAAAAATGTTTTTTTGCCATTTTAACTTTTGATCAGGACTGTATTGCTTTTCTGTCCCCGATATCAGCATCATGAAAGCAGGGATGGAAATGACCGGATGTGAGGTAAGTTCGTTCAGTAGGAAAAGAAATGGGCTTGAAAATGTGAGATCTTGGGACTAAGTCGCTATTGAGTTGTTGATTATTTTATTTTTATTTTATAATAGTACAACAGTAGAAAACAATTACTGATCACAAATTTTCTTTTGCCAGAAACTCAAACAAGTAAATCTAGGTGACACTGAATGAACTCAAGAACGTTCATTCAGTTTTCATTTGAAGACTATTTCAGATGTTGACAGTGGCGGTCCTAGCCTGTTTGGCGCCCTGGGCGAACACTCCCTCTGGTGCCCCCCCCCCCCCCCCCCACACACACACACACACACATAAAACATATTAAGGATTGTACATTAACATAAAGCTGTTGTACACACATACACATATGAAGAGAGAGAGAGTATGCATAGTATGCAAACGGCTACCAAACAGCCATCATAATTCGTCATACAATGAGAACAGGCAAAAATCAACAATTGACAATGTATTGTTTGGAGTTTAGTCTGTTACTGTTACTATTTTTACCATTTCTTCTTGGAGCAACTGTAACGCACATAATTTCCTTAGGGATTAATAAAGTATTCTGATTCTGATTGTTTCAGCATGACCTGCCATTATGTGTAAAGTGTGTATTTATTTTCTTACTCTTCTTATATATATTGTTTGTTTACTTGCACTGCTGTAACTGGAGCCTTGTCGTCTCATCTCTCTATATACTGGACTGTAGCGGAGATGACAATAAAGTTTACTTTGACTTCAGCAGCGAGCAGGCGCACCGAGGGCTCTCGCGCTCACTTTTCGTGTATAGAATTTCGAAAAAACATCGGTGCAAATTATAAGTCTGTATCATGATGTCTGGTGTTTTCGTGTCTGTTGGTTTGTTTTTATTTTGTTTTATTTTGCGAGTTGTTTATTAGATGCTGCTCCAGCCGGTCAGAGAATCCCCCGCCGCCCCATCCTCTCCTCTCTGCGCCGCAAGCAGCAGACGCACCTCGCAAACGAAGGGCGCCCTTACTCCCAGGAAATGGGTGATAGAAAACCGATCGGTGCCTATGCCATTCCCAGCCTATGCTGGCTGACGTCGGGGCAGCATGAGTACGAGCATTTTTGATGTTGAGTATATTAAAGATCATTTGAAAAAGTGCTTAATAAACAAGTATAGGAATTTGTGCAGAATGAAGAATCTTAATGACTTTATTTATATCAAATTTAATCTGATAATCTGTGTATGATGCCACTTAATAAATTTTAGCAAGCGAATGCGCTAACCTTAGTAAATATCTCTAATGTTAACTAGTTATTATTTTAGAATAGTTGTTACATTTTCAAAGAAATAGAATACTTTATGCAATGATTTAGTTTCCTAGAATATATATTCTGTCTTCAAATAATGCCAAAATAGTTTCTATAAAATTAAATTAGCACAAGGTAACTTTAACATTATAATGTTGAGCACTAGTTCTTTTACAGTGAAGCATAGCCTCCAAGCTAGTTAGCCAGGTTAGCTAACTACCTTACCTAGAAATCAAACCAAAACGGCTAACTTGAATTAGACCATCTTTGTCATATTAGGAAAACAAAGAATACATTTCAGCACTGATAAATCTCTTGAAATTCTTTCAGGTGTAAGGCTTTGAATTTTGTTTGGCATCATGAAAAAAGTGGGTACCTTTTGACCTAAGGGAGGTAAGGGAGGACAGCGTAATGTTTTTGCCTTTCAAAAGATAAAAATAATTTACTACTTATTTCATTAACTCGTTTTTGTAAATTACAACATTCAGACTCCCAGCCTTGCACTCACAAGCAGAACTTTGTAACCTGAAGTCATTCTACTATCACTCATTGGTTTCAGATTGGTCTGTTTGAGAAAGACCAGCTGACCCCCTTTCAGAAATGGAGTGGTCTGTAAACACTTAGAATGGATTAGGTCAGAGAATGCAGTAGAAGGAGGGGGTAGGGAGCAATGAGAAGGAGGAGAAGATGCTTTAACTTAACCCCTCTGAGGGACAGAGTGGTTAGGGAAAATGACAATGGACACAGCATGCTGAAGGTGTCAGATAAGGAGCACTCTTACAACTTGACTTTAGCAAAGGGAGGATGTGACCTTGACCTTTCCTGCACATTTATAATGGAACCAGAACAGGACAGTGAGCATCGTGACAAGTTAAAATGTTTACAAGAAACAGATATGACTGCATGCTACCAAAGATCTCTTTGGAGCAAAAGCTGGCATGCTGGATGCATAACGAGAAATGTAATGGATACACAGTAATAAGCTTCAAATCTGTGCTGCAAACTTAAGACAACAATGAAAGCATTGTAGACATCTTGGATATATGTACAGCAGATCTCCAAAACAGCATTTACATAGCTCTTTAAGCAAGTCCCAGAAGAAGTGCATACACCGGTGCTGCAGTAGCTTCCTTCTCAGCTGCCACCGGCTCATACCGGCGCCCTAACAGGGTGCATTTTGTCCTCTCACTGAGGTATTTGTGATCTGTGGTTTTCATTTCGTATCCTGGACTGTTAAGAATAAACCAAACGCACAAAATACAGCCATGCTGGGATGAAAACAACCAATGAGTGACTGAATAGGAACAAACATGCAAAGAAACTCTCCATTTTTGATTCTCAAATCCTTTAATTGATCCAACAAGTCAAAAATAAAGGGAAATGCATGCTCGTTACAAGCCCGGTGTTCCTATTACCAGCAGGTTGCTTTCCGCCCTCGTCCATCATCTGCTCTGTTTCCAAAAGCCGATGTTAAAGCTATGCATATAAAAGTCTTGGTTTCCAGCACGGTGCCAGAGTAAACTGGGTGGCATATGGTTTAGAGACATTTCCTTCTTCAAGAGTAAGGGTCCCTGGTCCCTGTTTGTGATGGAACAGCCCACCGCTTGCCAAGTGCCAGATATTTCTTAGGCCTCTTTGTGGCTCTGAGGAACACTTTGAAAACCGCAAGTTATCATTGGAGCAGGGGAGGGCCGTAGGGCACAGAACAACCATCACCATCAACCTACACCCCATTATACTCTCCTTTACTGACCCTACACACCTTGCACACTTTCCATCGCTCCATCTGCTGCCAGTTTACACACCTTTAACCTCCTCTCCTCCACCCAGCTGCCAGTGCCAGCCTCTGCACCTTCAATCTTTCTTTTCTTCCTTCCCTCCACACCCATCCATCCGCACTGTCGGCACTTCATTGGTCTTGTCCGGCTGAGTTGTCAGGATGAATGGCAGCTCTGCCCTCCAGGTACATGCTGTTTTATAAACACGGCTGATAGCTGTGGCCGTGCTGTGTGGCCTTTCCATTGTATAAAATATGTGGTAACTTTTTTAATGCACCGCGACATTAATGACTAAAATATATGGAAACCTCTCACTTTCTGATTAGATGCTGGCATTGGCTTCTCAGACATGGGGTACAGTTTAAATGTGCATATAGAAAAAGTAGCAATAAATCTTCACTAGTATTATAGAAACATTATAGAAACATTGTCATAGTATTACACTCTAGTAAGCTGATAGAGATTTTTTTTCTTTTGTGTTTGTTAATGAGTTCTCCAGGAATCATCTGTTAATGGATGATGGCACACACATAGTTTATTCCTTCTTACACACATGAACAATCTACATGTTACAAGTTTTTATCTTTTTCTTTTTTATGGTCTCATTTGATCTACAAATGTGCAGAAATGGTATTTGTATAAGAACTTTTTTCTTTTACTTTCTTGTATAATTTTATAATGGAAAGCTTGAATTTTAGCCACAGTTTATGTTGTTATTTGGTACAAATCTATAAAAAATATGCACTGAGAAAAATATGTTGAATAAAAATAATAATTAATAACAAACTACACAGATTTTCATTTTTAAAACATGTGTGAATTATTATAATAATGAGTAACTATTTCTAGGTCATGAAATCAGCTTCATAGACACTTTTTAGTGAAACAAGAAAAAACTTGTTTTTTTTTTTACTATTGTTTATGTTGATTTAGTTAAGAATAGTCTTTATTGGGGACTTTCTGTCAGGTGCACCACCACTCAATCTTAAACCTAATCTGATTTGCGCTTGTCTTAGCGGTGCAGTTTAACTAACACCGAAATAAGACAATTGAAGAGCTGTAAATTCAGAACAAGGAATCAGTGAATGCTGTGCAGTTTAACTCAGTTTAAAATAAAAACCAGTCCACTGGGAAACAAATAATTAATCTGACTCAGAAAGCGGTGTAAGGAAAAAGTGGGAAAGATCCCCTGAGCAACAATAATTCCATCAAACTGTTAAGGAATGTTTCCTGAAAATTCAGTACACGGCAACATAATTACACTTGTTTTTTGAGAGGGGTCACCTGTTTTCTGTGGTTTGAATAGTGTAGAAAATGATGATGATGACCAGCTGCTAGGTTATGGTCCAACACAGACTGCAGATCTGGAGACAGCTCTTCAGCAAGTTCTAACAGATATAACATCAAAACGTCTTTATCAAGTTATCCCTGTGTTTGTCCAGTGGACTGCTTCTCTGTCATTCCCATCTAAATTTCCTCTTTGTAGTATCATCTCATAATATCTACACTATTTCAAAATTGTCAGCTAAAAAAATTCTCTCTACAAAGTACATTCTATTCTCAGTATGAGAAAGTGTACTGACTTTTGTTGCATTTGTTAACATAACAAAACAAAATGTATTTATTTTACATAAGAATAAAAAATAGACTTATGTAAGTCTCGATGATCCTCAGCAGCATTTTCCCACATGTATGCAGAGACTAACCTCTTCTTAATCGCTGCAACTTCATATACTTGCATTTATGTACCCCATACAATATTTTTAGAGGAAACAGAGCAAGGTCTTAAGAAAATGCTTCCACAAATCTTCTTTGTCTATTTTTGTAGTGTCAGCCAGTCACGCGCTTGAGCAAGTACAGTACCCTGACAAAATATTATGATTTGGTTTTGCAGTTATTCTTAGTTGCCTTCTACTGGTTTGTTTTGTAGGCCTGTATGGTGCACCTTGTTCCATCTGATATAGCTGAAATAATGAAAAAGTGACCCGAATTATGTTGTTCTTAATGTTACGATTCCTCCTTTTTTCAGTTTTAATGGAACATGTGAGGCATAATGTACATATACTGTGGAGTACTTAAAGAGCTGCAATCTCTAACAGGCTGCAAAACCTGCTGAGAAAAACATGAAATCGGCAGTCACTTACTGCAGAAACATTATACGATACATAAAGTGATGGAAGAGATGGATGTGGGAATGATGAAGCTTACGTGTTTCATGTGTTTATAAACCTGCCTAATGATTGCATTTGAATTTCAGTGTATTGTGCTTATCCTTCCAAATAAATTTCAATCTGAACTTTTATTATTCTTATAAACAAATGGCAGCAATTATTGAAATTCAAATTTTCCTCATTAGCGATTGTAGATGTGGGAGGATCATGCGTCACGAGGAGATTCCTCTGACTAAACGTCCCCTTCACTGGTCTGCTGGCAGAGGTAATGTTAAAGCTAAGTGATCCAGAATATTCTTCTCTGATTAGACAGAGCTTGCTTTCACAGCAGATCCCATGGTGCTACTGTAGAGAGGGTAAGTATAACTGAGATATGCTGGGTCTCCCGGATAGCAAAATTTTACTGACAACTTTGTTCCGCTGGCAAGAAAAACTTGTGATTAATATAACTGCACTGCTAAATAACTCATTCAGGAACACAGAAAGGTTCACACACGGTCCAAAGGCAAATACTCCATGTTTATCTAAATAAAACGATTTGCAGTTGTCACTGGATTTAGAGTTCGAAATAAACACAGGGTTGTTTGACATACCGATAATACGCCACTATACGTAGTGCTTTGATGTGGTTTTGACAGCAGTGACATAACCATAATCACAGTCAAAGAATGTTCACAAGCAGCTTATGGCATATTAAACATATTCTTGATATTTACCCATATTCATGTTGTGCAACAGTGTAGCTACAATCAGTTATAATGACAGTTTAACAGTTTGCACACATCCACTACTCAGGTTCACAAAAATGTCAGTTTTTGATATTTTAGTGATGACATGATGGTACAACAGTTCAAACACCAAAGCTAAAACACAGATCTCTTAGCCAACACAGGTGTCAGATGCATGCATTAAAATGCACTACAAAAACAGAAAAACAAAATTTGCAGTTAGTTCTCATAAACATAAACTCTCCTTTCGAACTACAAATAGCACAAAGTTAGTTTTTGTCTTTATGTTTGTTTTTATGTCTGTAACCATAATTCTTCACTCTATAGAGCCAGAAAGCTAAACAAATAAATACCAGTGTGGGATAATGCAGTTGTGGTCAGATGTTTACATACATTCATCATCGGTATGAATGTCATGGTAATTTTGGGCTTTTAATGATTTCTTTGAACTGTTCTTTTTCCAGGCTTGAATGACTGCACAGCATACATCTTTAATTATTTTAAAAAACAACAATTGGGTTCACAAATTTGAATTTATTTTACTTTTCTCTAATCCATACAAGGTCAAAAGTTTACTTATGCTGGGCTTACACTGTGCAATTTTTGGCCCATTTTGAGCCGATATTTGAGTCGTGCGACCGTTTTGGTGATCGGCCCGAGTTTGGCCTTCATCGTGCGCAGTGCATCGTGTAGTATACGTGGGGTAACGAGAAGCGATTAACACCTCACGACCAGCTCCCGATCATCAATCGCTTGGTCGGGAGGATTTTCTGTCGTCGCAGCCGCTCACACTGCGCACGCGCAAACACATAAACGTCAGTGAAAAAGACGGAGTAGAACAGTGCAGAGTGTGATCTGGACACAAGCGATGGAGGCACAACTTGTAGAAATTTGGAAAGCTCATCCGAGCCTTTTCGATGTGACCTCACAAAACTATCACGACCACAACAACCGTGAAGATAGTTGGATTTACATTGCTGCTCAATCACAGCTGCTTGATCAATGTTTTTCATTAGTAATTTAGCAAAGTTGATGGTGGTGGTGTGTGAGTGAAAGACAGAGAGGGAGAGTGAGCGACAGATTTTCTGTTATAACCTTCATTTTATGGACGCACAGTGTGAGCTCTCAGGTCGCATCAGAGCATCGGGCGGTATAGTGTGAGACTCTGCATCGTGACCTACGAACTTCTAACCCCTGCGAGTCAATCGTGCAGTCTAAGGAGCTTGGAAAGACGCTTTTCTTTCCAAGCTCCTTAGACTACGATGATATTTAAATTGGTTGGTTTTCTTGTAAGGATTTGGTGTTTAAGCTTAGACCACAAATTTTTATTAGGGTTGAGGCCAAGGCTTTGGGAAGACCATTTCAGAAGCTTAATATTAGCCTCCTTTATCTATTACAAAACTACTTTTGATGTGTGATGTGTGTCCTGTTGGGACACTTAATTGTGTCCAAGTTCCAACCATCTCACTGTCGATTCAAGGTGAAATTGAAGCTTTTGGAATTAGGCCTCATTAGTCCTCCCACTCTAACCATTATTTCTTTGATCTTTTGCCTTAACCCAGTACCAATGGCAGTAGAACAGTCCAGACAATGATATCACCTCCACCGTGCTTGACAGATGTTACAGTTTTCTTAGGTTCGAAAGCCTCACCTTTACTCCTTCAAACATAGACCTCGTCTTTGTGGCCAAATAGCTCAATCTTTGACTGTGAAAACTTTCTTCAGAAAGCATTTTAGTTGAGCTTGAAGGTATTGATTTTGGAGCAGGGGCTTCTTTCTTGGTTGACACCCTCTCAGTGGTAATGCCGGTCTTCCAGCAATTTCCACTTCATGGCAGGCTTGAGTCTTGCTGGTTCCTTGGCTATTCCTTAATATCCTAACCAATTTCCTCTCTCTGGGGATGAGAGTCTTAGGCAAACTATTGCCACCTCTAAATAACTTGAGCTTACAATTGTTTGAAATGATGCTCTTGGACTGAACAACTGTAGAAATGGCTCCAATAGAAGTCTCAACTTATGTATCTTATCTCATCGACATTTCGCCTTCGTAGATCTTCACTTAGTTCCTACGATTTGTTCTAAATATTGGTCAGTTCAATGAGTGCTGTCAAACCAGTACTTTTCATACTGTCAAAGAGAAACTACCAGTTGTAGTCAAAGCAGTAACAGTCTGAGCATATTATCTAGGTTATTAAACCTTGGCCTTTTCCAGAGAAAAGGCATTGTAGAACCACTTATTAACAGAATTAAGTGAATTCATGTATATATTTAACCTGCCTGTATGCTTTTGTACCAGTGTGGACCAGAGAAAATCCAAAACAAAAGTTGTGCACCCAATTCTTCTTTTTTGAAGTCATTACAGATGTACCGTGAAAAAAAACAGTTCAAAGAAATCATTACAAGCCAATTTACGATTACATTCGTGTCCATTGTGAAGTGTATATAAACTTTTGACCACAACTGTAAATCCCGCATGTGAAAAGGGTATCAAGGCTCCAACCAGGGTGAAGCGCAACAGTGGAAGATGAGTTAACTGATGGCACTCAGTATGCAATGTGTTAGCGATTAACCACATAACCACAAGGTTTTTTTTATTTTTATTATTATTAACCTTTATTTAACCAGGAAAAGTCCCATTGAGATTAAAAACCTCTTTTGCAAGGGAGTCCTGGCCAAGAGGCGACAACACGTTGAAATTACAAAGTTACATACATATTATAAATAACAATTACATTTTAAAAACATTTTTCTCTGGCTCTCTCAATCTGGACTTAAAAGCATTTAATGAAATAAGATCTGCTATCTTCCAGTCTTTTTGCATCATGTTCCATGTGAAAGGGGCAGCATAAGTAAAAGCCCTCTTTCCCAGTTCAGTTCTGGCAAATGGAACATTGAGCAATAAAAGATCGCTTGAACGCAGGCTGTAAGAAACAGTACTTCTCCGTGTGAGCAGATCGCAAATGTAGGTGGGCATTTGTCCAAGCAGGGCCTTATAAATAAAGATGCACCAGTGAGCAAACCTCCTGGAGGACAACGAAGGCCATCCCACTCGAGCGTACAGATCACAACAATGGGTCAAGGCCCTACAGTTTGTAATAAACCGTAAGGAGGCATGATAAACTGAGTCAATCTTATGAAGACACTGGGCGGAAGCATTCATGTACAGCAGATCACCATAATCTAAAACAGATAAAAATGTAGCATTTACAAGACGCTTTTTTGTCTCAAAAGAAAAGCAAAATTTGATTCGAAAGAAAAATCCCAATTTTAGTTTGAGTTTTTTCACAAGATTGTCTATGTGAGGTTTAAAGGTCAGAGAATCATCAATTAAAAAGCCAAGATATTTATACGTATGCACCACTTCTATGAGGTTTCCCTCAAGAGTGGACACCAAGGGGACAGTTTGAGGAAATCTCTTCATGTTTGAAAACAACATTAGCTTTGTCTTTTCAGCATTGAGAACCAATTTCAGCTCCAGAAGTGTGTGCTGAACCACGTCAAAAGCTTTCTGCAACGATTCTATTGCCTTTTCAAAGTTTGAGCCAAAGGAATAAATAACTGTGTCATCAGCATAAAAATGCATACTAGCATTGGACACATTTTGTCCCAAATCATTTATATACATGATGAACAGCAAAGGTCCTAAAATTGAACCCTGTGGCACCCCAGTGTGAATATTCAAAAGTTCTGAGCACAGATTTTCACATTTAATGCATTGAGTCCTGTCACTCAAATAATTAGTAAAGGTTAAGTGCATTATGTAGGTGATCAGTAAGGGGGGGATTCCAGGAAGAGATTTTGTTCTTCCAAATGACAGGACTAGCAATTTAAAGTTCCTATTTTGCTTAACAGTCTTGCAGTTGTAGGGAGAAGAATAATGTATGCTTCTTTTGGCTTCAGAACAAGGTAAGAAAAAAAAGAAGAAAGAAGTGTTTTCAGTATACCAATGCTCATTTTTTTAAACCTTATGTACTCTTATCCTGGCATTATTTAATCCCCAGTCTGACAGTGCTGCATGAGAGGTAGTAACGTCTGCGTTCTCATTCATCTCAGACTTTGGAGACTGCCACTCATTTTATTGGCAGCTCGGCTCCATCACCTAAGTGCAGGAGTGTGTTTCTCCACTGCGGGAGCTCTACTGGGAGCCTGGAGGGGAGAAAGTAGCAATCTGAGTGGTGGTCTGCTGAGCAGAAAGAGGGAGAGAGAGAGAGAGAGAGAGAGAGCTCTGTACCTGTTTAAGAGAGTAGCTGAGGCCACTGTGGACAAATCCCAGTTACATATGAAACCTGAGGTGTGCTGTGGATTATGCTCAAGCATGACTGCTTTTCCAAATGAAAATGTAGGTTTTGGCCCGGACGTTCGAGTGATTTTATTATTACGATTTTTTAAATCCCCTTTGCTCCCCTCCTCTGCCTAAGTCCCCAATGTATGTGGTGCTCGAATGCTATAAAAAGACTTTGTGTATTCAATAATTGCTTAATAGTTATATAAAATGTCATTAACTGCTCTTGCTGGTTAGGTTACATCCACTCTGGCTACCAGAGGGACTGAGGCCGTTCACCCTACATCCTTCACGTCTTTACTGTTCTGCCTCTATTTCCTTTTTTTCTTTTTCCGACAACAATCTCCTCATCTTTCCACCCCTTCCACTCAACCATCCCGTCGTCGATCCATCAACATCCGCCACGTTAGCGATACGCCTTTTGACAGGTAAGACATCTGTGGCTCCCTTGCCTGTCAATCAGTGTTGTACGTGGGTCAGTCAGAGGGCTCATGTGGCTCCGACACATCCAGATCCAACACTGATCCGACACCGTAAGGGAGGAAGAAGGCCACAGCTATGAGGTCATCACTGCACCGCTGCGTCTTTGCACTGTTCTTATTTCAGCTCCATTAAAAATAATTGGTATCTTGCTCCAGTAAAAATGTTGAGAGGGAAACCACGACTGGTCATTCCGGCTCAGTTCAACAAAGAGGACGGAGAGTATCATCAAAATGGTGTAAAAGTTCAGAATGTATTTATTCTTTCCCCGCTATCACTTATCCAAATTGGCGGTCAATATTTACTCTGGTGATGATCGCTTCCACTGGCTAATTTTCTGAAAAGGATATCTCTTTACTTTGGTGTTGGATGCTGCCAGCTCATAGCAGAGACCACGTTGAAAGCATTATTCTTACCACAGTATAGTTTCCTCCCTTAATCCACCGCACTAATGATGTTAATGAAAAATAATTCTAATCTAATGAGCTCTTCTCTCCAATCAGTCTCATTTCCCTCTTAGGTTTGCCTAATCTGTGGTATTGGCAAAGAGCTGTGTGATTCTCTCCAACAACAATGCTGCCCATTTTTGCAGGAACATTGTCAGGATAACAACTAAGGCTTAAAAAAAAGAATAGGGTTTATTGGATATGGGTTATTATATAAAGATCTGGTCTATTTTCCACTGCTATTATATGTATAATGTACCACAAAAGTCAATGAACAGTACAGCCTGCTTGTCCCAGAATGTTCTACTTGTCAATTTACTTGATGCAACAAAACAGCTTTTGAGTCACATTGTACGTCTGCGGAAAGCCATGAAATTGATTTAGTGATGGTATTTATGTAAGGCAGCGTGACCAACCACACCTTTTCAATGCTAGGAGACTCAGTGCAGCAGTACTGGCTTCTAAACAAGGAGTCAGAGGATGGCTAACATATACTGTTAACCCTACTGATGACTAAGTAATCATAGGCGCTAACCCTTTATTTTGGAGAACAGTAAAACCAAGTTTTTTTGTGAAAAAAGATGAAATCCTTAATTTCTTTGTTACCACAACTTGGGAAGACTATTTAATAGAAACAAAATTACATATTCTGATTGGCTAAGTTTAGAATTAAGGTTAGAATTGGCGTCGTAACCAATGACAACTTTGACCTCCAAAACTGGGCAGACATCTGTATGATGTCAGAATCACAAATCTCACAGCACAGCTGTTCTTCTCATGTTGTATTTTGTTAATTTGTTAGAAATTACAGTGATCATAAAATAATGACTTTATCTGCAGGCTACAGCTCGGTAATGTGTGTTGGACATTGAATCGGGATCAAATTTCACCCTACCCATGACGTGTGACCTATCCCAAAACTTACCTCAATGCTTTGAGCTTACATTTAAACCCTTCTTATGTGAGTGAGTGCGGAGAACAATGGTAATCATCAACAATTACAGTAATCCAAATGTTGCATGATAATTGAAAGTTATATTTGGTCACCGGCCAAAGGCAGTCTTTATCAAGGATGTGTTGCCATAGGTACAAAGGAAACATACAGATCAAGTTAGCAGCTGAGAGCAAATAAGGACAGGATGAAGGACTGATTTTCAAGATTTTAGGGTTTATGCAGCTTTACCATGAAGAGTACTGGAGTCATTTTTGTCAGTTAGCTTTTAATTCAGTTGTTGCATTTTAAAATATGTCCCTATAGTATGGAACATGACACATGCAGCAGGCAACAGTGAAACAAATGATTAACATTAACACAAAAACTGAAAAATAAATGCTTATCTGGCATTATTTGCACTTGCAAATGATGATACAAAACGGTGGTCATATTAACATTATGCGATATAAATATTGCTGCTGATTTGTAAAGGATTTGTCTCTGATATTTAAAATATAAGCTGAGAAATAAAGGTGTGTTTAAGTGTGTATGGGCCGTATATGCCACATGCTGTTCTGCACTGGGTGTCCCATCTACACAGCAGGATGAGCTGCTGGCTCTAATACCCTTTCATTAATCATTGGACTAATTTGTTTTCACAGTGCTGCGCTGACAGCCCCAGGTTCTTATTATGGCACAGAGAGGCTAAAGGAGACTGTGTGTGCATGTGCGTCTGTGTGTGTGTTTGCACGTGTGCTTCCAAGAGTGTGACAGAGAAAAAAAAAGGCTGAGCTGGTCTTACAGTCTTCTGCTTTCAAATGGACATGAAGAACATATTTTGTTTTAGTATCGAAAAAAAAGTCTTCAGCTACTCAAAAGTTGTCAAATGTTGCATACATTATCTACTGGATGTGTGACTTGGGTATACACATTTGCAGTACTTTTGGTTGTTGTTGCATTGTGTGTGAGAGCTGTACACCCAGCCCGTATGCTGGGACCTCAGGGAGGGGACGGAGCTGAGAAAGGTGATTTTTCTAATTCAGTGGAGGTTTAAATAAACAGTAAATATCAGAAAGATACACAAAAGTTCTGAAAGGTTGATCTGTGGAGTTTACATTTACATGCTTACGTTCCTCACAGTCTTAAAACTTCCTCACAAATCCTAAAAGTACAAAAAAGGAACCATATTCAGCAAAAACTGAACAAAATCATTAGACTTGGTCATTTATTTACAGGAGGATATAACAAATACCACATATGTGAACTTTTGAATTCAGCATCTGGTGTGACTCCCTTTTGTAGGATTGAATGCATTTAAACATTCCTGGTTACTGTCCATGAGACTTGTGAATTGTCGGAATTTAAGCCCATTCCTCTTTACAGACTCATTCAACTCTGGGACGTGTGTGGGTTTCCTCACATTAACTGCTGGCTTCAGGTCTTTCGTTTCTAATCGACTGAGGTCAGGGTTTTGACTCGACCATTCCAAAACATATTCATCTTCAACCACTCTTTGGTGGAAACATCTGTATTCTGTGTGCGCGATGCTTGCCATGATACTTCTCATTTAGATATCCGGCGTCTCAAAGTTGAACAAAGCTCAGACGTCCACTTGGCTCATCCTGTGTCATTTTTATGGTGGGTAGTAACATCCTTCTTGCAGGTGTGCTATGCAGGTACCCTGCCTTTTCTGATCTCTTGGACAATTATACAGTTCATTTTTATTTCCTTTAGTTGTACTATAAAATTCCAAAATCTTCAGAAAATTGTTTTGTTAACCTTTTCAAGCCTCATCAAGGCTCCTTATTTTCCATGACTGGCATTCCTTTGATTGTAAAGAGATGAAAATGGTACTAATCTTTAGGGTTTGTATACTGTATGCCCTCACAGATATGTCATAATCATCGTATGAATGATGTATGTAGTTTCATCCAACACTGGAAATGCTTTAAACCAGCATTGTTTTTCCAAGTCAGCAAGGGGCGACTCGTGTAGCCGAAAAAAGAAACCCAGTTGTGTAAAACGCTACGGGAAAAATAATCTATCAACTTTCTCTGTGTTCTCATTAAACACTTTCCTGATGGCTTTATGGATTCAAGCATTAGTTTCTGTCCATATGGAATTAAACATGTCCATTTTATAACCTTCACTAACCAGTGGGTGATGTCATAGGGGCCACGTCCATCTTCTTATCTTTTTTTGATCACTTTTATCAGTATCAGTATCTTGCTAATTTACTGCTATTTGTTCAATACCAGTAAACTAGAATGTGTCATGTAACTTCACATGTATACTCTTTTATCCTATGCCCACAGAGGTTTGAGCCGTCTCAACAAAGGGGAGGCGGGAAGGAAAGTTTTCCCAGAAAACCTCATCCGTCACTGATTTCCTAGAGGAGTTACAAACAACTATGCCAATACATTCGTGTGCCCAGTTATTAAAGTATGTGACTGATACAAAATGAGTGGTCTTTTTTGTAACGCTCTATAAAGTCTGTACAAAAGAAATTTATTGTTCCCAAGCTAACTGTATCATAGTTCATTGTCACTATATATATATATATATATATATATATATATATATATATATATATATATATATATATATATATTTCTTAATTGTAAGGGATTTGATCGTTTTACCTATTCAGAGCTCTACTGGACTGCTTTACACTCAAATATCCCAGTTTAAGGAGATTATAAACACAACAGAATTGGAGCACAGCAACTATCAACAAGAGCAGTTTCTACTGACTTCCACTTGGTGCTGCCAAAGTGCAAAATTGCCTGATGTGGCTTTACTCTGTGAGCTTCAACCCATTTTTCTCTCTAACGTGTGGGTATGTTTGCACTGTGCAATAAGTGCACAGCGCGAGCCACTATAGGTATGTTTTCCTGTGAATTTGTTTGATTATGCCTTTGTCTGTCATCAGGGGGCTTTTAAGTGCAAAAGCAGAACCCCGAACCCACGGTGACATAATGCTAAGACCCAAACTCCACAGGTAATGTATGAGCCTGTGTGGCTTTTAAATAAGCAAGACTTAGATGGGAACGGAACCAAAAAAAGCACATGTATCTTTGAGCCAGGACTATAAATTTGTTAATGTGGTGGTGGAGAAAGAGAAAATGGGACTGTGTAAGCGGCATTAATTCATATATCACTGACAAAAAAAAAAGAAAAAGAAAGATGGACATTTA
Source organism: Astatotilapia calliptera (assembly GCF_964374335.1). NCBI lineage: Eukaryota > Metazoa > Chordata > Actinopteri > Cichliformes > Cichlidae > Astatotilapia > Astatotilapia calliptera. The sequence goes on along the minus strand of NC_137429.1, from coordinate 24,978,737 downwards.
AGAGACCTTTGGCAAGACAAGGAACTGTAAATGGGCAAGAAAACAGTCAGCTTCAAGTAAAGGGAAAATATCAGAGAGACAAAAAGGAATTTCAGTCTTATTTGACAGAATACACATCCAAAAGGCACATATACTATGCACACCTTAATTCAAAAGAAAAAAATAGAAAGCAAAATGATATAATAAAGTCTTTACTAACCTGTTTGCTTATTCTGCCTGTGACGCAATTACCAATTAATTCCAATCAATAAGAGCCCTTAGGCCTTTCCTCATTTGTTTTGTTGATTTTCATTCCTCTTTCTAGGGGAGTGCAGGGCTTATCCAAAATACACAAACAGGACTCAGCGCACGCAGACATGGAACCTGAACCTGCGTCCTACTGGCACTTTTAATATCCTGCAATGAAAGCTGGCTAACTCAGATCACTCAGAGCAGACATGCAAAGCGTAGACTTATTACTTCGCTTATATCTTTCATGTTTGTGTTTGTCACAAACCAAATGCTCACAGTTTCTATCTGAAAATAAGGAACTCTTTATCCCCCGTTTGCAGCATGCTGTTAAAAGCTTCTGTCATTATTGCTAACACCTAACATCAGCACCATCAGAATTTCAAAGAATTAAATGAACGTTCGTCAGGAAGTCATTCTGCACTTAATCATCACCTTAATATTTCATCATCCAGTGGCAGAAATAATATTTAACGTTTCTCACAAGTACAATGTAGGCGAGCTGTTAGCAAGCATGCTAGTCGTGGGATAACTGTGTGACAGATTTAGTGACAAATTTACTGTAATCGAAGCGCACTTTCCTTTTATGTTGTTTTTTTGGCTTTATATTCTGTCTCTGTTCATTAAAATGAAATGACAAAAAATTAGAGACTATTAATTTCTTTGTAAGTTTTTGATCACTTACTGAGGATAGCACAGTGTATGAACTATGATATGCTCAGCTACAGGAATAAGATTAGCTACTGAAGACCATGAGGATAAAGATAACTGATAAGATGCTGATCAGCAGTGTTGGGCAAGTTACTTTGAAAAAGTAACTGAGTTAGTAACTGAGTTACAAGATTCTAAAAGTAATTAATTTCTTAAAAAAAGTCTAACCCTCTGGGGTGCAGGGTATAATTGGCCGTTTTTAACTACTTTTGATTTTCTCTCTACATTTCACCTTTAAAAACTATTTATTTGCCTTGTTTGGTATCATTCTTTTCAGCACAACCTCACGTGTCTGAATTTACAGTTATGTTTTCATTTTGACATACTGTATTAACACAATTTATCTAAAATCAGACAAAAAACATAAAATCAGAGTAGAAAAAGTTTTATTTTTTTACTGTAACAACCACAAACATGTTTATTAAATCATATTTCATAACTTTAAATGCAAATATAAATTGTCAATTTTAAAATCATACGCGCAGGTTTTGCAAACAACAAAGTTATTTGCAGCCATTTATCTTTTACCCCTTTTATTTATAACCATTTCAAACTATTTAACGAGCAATCAGCTGTTCTGCATTCAATAAGATGCCACACAAATTATTTGTGCCACTCCAAAAAAATAATTTCTGTCCACTATAAAGGAGAACATCACAGCCTGATACCTGCAGGTCTGACAGCAGCAGGTGTATCACTCCTGTTTCTACCCGGAGACAGCAGTCGCCTCATTGTTCTGACACACAACACAAAACTATCCACAACACTACACACTAACTACACAAGACAACACATTAACTACACACTGCAAAAACTCTAAACGTCACAAATCTTTCACATCTCAAAACTCACTCTCTCTCTTTTTCTGCTGTTTTTCTTTCACCATCACTCCTAAAACTTCCCCCTCTTTCTAAACAACCAAATGTCATGTTGCCATATCACTTTTTGATTGGTTGGCATGATGCATTTTTCCACGAACACGAAAGGGCTGGTTTTTTTTGTTTTTTTTGGTCATACGCAGAGAGTTCTTGGTTGTATATATTGTTTATCATGACTCTGGTTTTACGTGGCCTATCAACACAATTTAAAAACTGGTATCACTTTGTTGCTTTGTCATCTTAAAGTGGTCATGTGATTGGCTTACCACGCTTACTATATTCTTCCTCAGTCAAACAGCAGCACTCATGCGATTGTTTTGCCCCCTAGCTACAGGTGTTGTGCCAAAAAGTGATCATCTGCAAGAAAGTGATTTCCGTCCGCAGGAGCGCGCAGCTGCTTAAAGCTGTAGTGCCCAAATTACTTACAGCTACTTCTGTGCAACTGATATAAGATGCAGAAAGCTAAACACAGCTTCAACCGTCTGTTTGTTGAAAAATAGTAATGTGACCGCACTGCATTTTCTTGTTAGTAACGGTAACGGCGTTGTAACGATAGAAATAGTAATTAGTTAAGATTACTCATTACTGAAAAAAGTAACGCCGTTAGTAACGCTAACAGTGTTTACGCTCCTGAAGATTTCCGTCTATCTTTGCTTTCAGTCCCTCTCAGCACTCACCTACAAACGGCTGCACAATGGGCACCAAAGAGGTCAGTCAGCAGCATTTTTGCTAGTAGATGTTGGGACCAGAACAGCAGGGACAACACAGAGAACAAAGTTACAAATGAGGCCAGTGCTGAGCATACTGGTGATTAAATGATCAACCTTTCCATGTTGCGGTCCTAATAATGTAAGACTTACAGTAGAGCTGGACTATCTTTATTCATTCATTTCCATTAGATTAATAATGTTTATAATGAAAATATTTGTATTTTTACAAAAAAAATCAATAAAATAAAATTTACAGTCTACCCAAAACTCCTTCCCTACCCCCAGTTTCTTATTTTAGCCACACAGCACAGTGTGACATGTTTAGCCCACCTAAACCTCACATGACAAAAACCACACAGGAAAGCAAAAGTCCAGATAAACACAGGCACGGATGTGAATGTAACGCAGCATTCACTATTGCTGTACCTATTTACATTATTCTAAAGTTATACATTTTATATGGCCATGTATTTATTGCTCCTGCTCTTGAAGTGAGGGGCGACTGGAAAGCTAAACACAGGCGAATGAGCAGCGTGTTGACTTTCCAGTGCGAGTTCGAGTGGCAGATAAGGAGCAAGCAGTCGCCATGGAAATAAAAAACAGTGGTACAGTTTAATTTCATGCAAACCACAAATACAAAGGACAACACAGAAGGGGAAGAAAGCCAGCTCTCTTGACTTTTTTCTTCTTCTTTTTTTTTTTACATTTGATTAAAAATGATATAATTAGTCAGTTTTTTACAGCTGTGTGTGCAGACAGAAAGGTTTGGTTTAGGTTTACAATACTGACACACAAGCATGGGGAACATTTTCAGATATCCTTCATATAGAAAAGTTCATGACAAAATATTAATAAACAACAAGAAATGTAAAAATTTATACGTTATATCAAAAGAGGTATTTAAACCTTCAGCATTTAAGATAAGATAAGATAAGATAAGATAAGATAACCTTTATTAGTCCCACACTTGGGAAATTTGTTTTGTCACAGCAGGAAGTGGACAGTGCAAAAGTTATGAGGCAAAAATTAGAATACAATAAGAATAAATACAGTACACAACTGTACAGAATAGAATAAAATAAAATACTATATACAGTAGAATAAAATAAAATAAATATACAATAAGATAAAAATAGAATACAAATACAAATACTATATACAACTGAGTAAAAATACAACGATGACAGAAAGGATTATTGCACTTAGTATTATTGCATATGTATGGATGTGTGTGCTTGATCAGTTAAAGTCTTTATTATGGAGTCTGACAGCAGTGGGGAGGAAAGACCTGCGAAATCTCTCCGTCCCACACCGTGGGTGCCGCAGTCTCCCACTGAAGGAGCTGCTCAGTGCTGTCACAGTCTGCTGCATGGGGTGGGAGATGTTGTCCATCAGGGATGACAGCTTAGCCGCCGTTCTCCTGTCACTCACCACCTCCACTGGGTCCAGAGGGCATCCTAGAACAGAGCTGGCCCTTCGGATCACCCTGTTCAGTCTCTTCCTGTCCCCAGCAGAGATGCTGCCGCCCCAGCAGACCACGCCATAAAAGATAGCAGAAGCCACAACAGAGTCATAGAAGGTCTTCAGGAGTGGGCCCTCCACCCCAAACAACCTGAGTCTCCGCAGCAGGTACAGCCTGCTCTGCCCTTTCCTGTAGAGGGCGTCTGAGTTATGAGTCCAGTCCAGTCTATTGTTCAGATGAACACCAAGGTACCTGTAGCTGTCCACAGCCTCAATGTCCATACCTTGGATGTTCAGTGGTTGCAGTGGAGAATGCTTGTGCCTAAACTAGAATGTGTCTAATTTAGATTTTTTTTTTTCAGTACTATTGAATTTTAACTGTAACAATTCATCTTGTATTATAATCTGATTTTGTTTGTCAAATCTGCAATGCACCCAGTAAGTATAACTGTTAAATAAAGATGTGGCATTAAAATGTACAATATTTTATATATAACGTTTTCCCTTTCAGATGCAGAGATATAAAATTATACAAAAATATCACAGACATATGTCAACAAAGCAGCTCGTTAATCGACAGTTAGAACCCAAGAATGTGATCGGTGACTATGCAGTAATATGTAAGATATGATCCCCAAACCTAAATAAAAGTGAATATGAAGATCTAAGTGTCAGATGTAATTATCCCACATCACCGTATCTATATTCAAAATATATCAGAGAACCACAGGTTTGTGCAAACATGGCGTTCTCCCATCTGCAGGTGTGCACTCACTGACTTTTTCCTGAACCGTGTCCAGCATCTTATTTAAACCACAGGTCGACTTATTGGCTACTGGTGAGCTTCTGTAATTGAGAGATGTACGTCTTCTAGTCGAGAGATGACAACCTGTTCTCTTTGAGTGCATGACTCAGGTGTTTTTCATCAATGCTGATGACTTTATTTGCACTTTTAAAAGCATGAACTGTATATTTACAGTATTTGTTATGCACAGTACAGTAACAGGTTATAAATACATAAATACTATACATGTTCAGTGTTTCTGAATCTGTTTTTGGTTTTCTTGGAGAACCAAATAAACTGGTCACATTTTTTAACTTTATTACTAAACACCTAAACAAATTTACTCTAAACAGTGAGATTCTAGACATTTACTCTTCCACTTAAATAATAAATGATTATATTCACAATTATGTCAAGGATATTAAATACTCCAATATCAGCGGTCTTTTTTCTGGTTTTGTTTTGTTTTTCAAATCAAAATGTTTTAAAGGTAGCTTACTCTCTGGTTACTTTTTACTTTTAAAAGAATAGTATTGTGGTTTTTGTATATAAATTTTCTTTGCTTTGGTCTTTTTGAGCAAACTTTAAGTTTATAATGCAGTAAACAGAAGTGCAAGATGTTTTTTTTAACTGTACTGTTAAAACCCACTTTAAATCAGGTACCAAGATTTAAGACTCAAAATAGTAATTTTCAACATCCAGAACAGAACAGTGAGTCCTGGACAGAACCTATATATCCCCGGACCTGTGAAAAATGACTTTATGTCAAATACATGATTAAAGCATCGCATCCTTGCTGTCTACGTCAATCATCCAAGTTCATGCAGTTCATCATGGAAACAGTTTAAAATTTTATATTTGTCAGCAGTTACCGACTTTATTTAGACAAACCTAGATGTGTGCGCCACTCCATTCGATGACTAATTCTGCTGCCTTTACATTTGAGGACAGCAGGTCTGATGGATATTTCAAAAGAGAACCTAAAACAAATAGAAATATACTGCTGGTGACTGGGAGACACAGAATTTACATATGTGGCCAGTGGTAGCGAGGAATGTACATGAAACGGTCTTAATCCTATATTGGCTGTCAAATCACCTCCATAAAAAGGGGTGGGGGGTGAGAAGAAAACTCCTGGCCGTTAGATTTATAGACAGAAAACAGGCCCTGTGTGACAAGAACCTAAAGCTAAGAGCAAGCAAATTCTCAATCCTTAATCACCAAATTGGGAGTTATAAATTCACTCGGTTTTTAATAGGCTGTCAGCACAGCACAGTTTACCAGTGTAAGTACATGTATATAACACCATCTCGTGTGGAGCCCCACATTTTGTATATGATAGCGTGCGTTTATGTCTGTGTCTCCATATTTGTCTTTTTTATGCACGTGCGCTCACCCTTATATCTCCGCCCTGCACTCTACTTCGTGTCTCCACACGCGTCCGTATATCTCCGGGTCTGCCTTTTTTCCCGTGTCTATGTGAGCGGGTGCAATCGTTCATCCGTGTGTGGCCCTGCAGTCAATGGCCCATTGCGTTTTCCCCCGACAGCCGTGAAGGGGGGAAATGGCCGACCTTCTCCCTCAGTCCATATTAATGTTAATCTATCAGACTTGGAGTCTCTCTTGCCATACAACACTGCCAATGTTCCCAGGGCCTTGGGGTGCAATCAGTGGTGTCGAAGCAATGTAATGGTGGGAATTACTAAAAAAAAATGCATATACAGTTAAATCTCTTGCTGATTGTTTGAGCTAAATGGTTAAATACGCTGAAACAAAAGCTGTAGAAGAAGACCTACATGCTAACCTTTGCAGGAAAGGTCAAGGGCTGGAGATTACTCGCTGACTTGTGACTGGGAAACATTAACACAGACATGATAAAAGATAGTTTGATTTAAGCAGACCAAAACACTTAATTTATTTCATTAGGAAAATTAAATGTTACACTTTTGATAGCTGTTTGCTAAGCTCACACGCTAACAGGCCAAAGTTTAGAGGTTTCATCTGTTCCCCCATGATGTTACAGGTAGATTTACTAAATTTAATAGAGAACAATTCTGGGCTTACAAACGCATTTACACAAATGTAAAAACAGGCTGTTCATTTTTGCAAGCCATTGTTGATGGTTTCTCAATTTAGCTAACTAATTAAACTAACGTGGGTTTTTTGTCATATTTTTTTTTTCAGTTTTTGATTTTCAGTTTAAGACAAAACTAATATATAAGTATGAAGTCATGAATTTATGTCAAAAGACGGAACTATCCACTATGATGCTACCTCTTGTGGTTTATTATCAGGTCAAGTTGCTAACACATTAGTTTCTCTTAAGACAAGAAAGCTACATTCTTATTTTTAGACACAGCCAATGCTAAACTCTATAACATAACACCGTCCACACAGCGGGAAACACAAGATGCTGGTACTACTGCCTTGGTAAAGTAAGGTTAATATGATGTAGTTTTAAGAAGCAAACTGTTGTTCTGTCGCAAAGCTAATAATGCTACAGTCACTCTAAGACAATCAATGGTTGGAGACTGCTGCACAACTGTTTGTAATGAACACATGATCTTGTTACTTCAAAGACACGGACTAGATCTGTGACGACTCGCAGTCACATGATTCAAGTCAGTCATTTCTCCTCTCGGTTTACAGTTAAATGTTTGTGATTAACTATCCTAAATCTACAAAAATTGCAAATTTCTTATTCAGTTCAGTTTTATTTCACAGTTTTATTTATTTACTTGCTTTAAGGAACTTTATTATGGAAGTAAAAAACCTAGATCATTGAAGAGGGAACTCCCAGGATCAGAATATAAGCAACTATTTGGCAGTGGTGGGAAGGGAAAACTCATTTTAAACAGAAAGAAACCTCTAACAGAACTAGGATTGTTGGTGCGATGAAAAATATGAGAAATGAAGAGCACAGAGAAACAACATGTAAAAATGACAAGGAAAAACTTTCCGAGAGCCTTTGTCGCAGTGAGTTAGCCACTACTTAGTCAGACTATTTTAATTTGATCTAAAATCACCCAATCATTCATGGATAAACTGTAGACTATTTAGCAAAAGTGTTTGTAGTTTTTTCTTCTTCTTTTTTTAATTCCTGATTTAGGAGGGAAAAAACATTACCTTCCAAACCCAACTTCAAAATGCATTATACTATCATTTCACTAATTAAAAGCTTGAAAAGCCTACATTGAAATGTTCCAGCTGCAAAGCTATGATTTTTCAACTGCTGATGCAGCAAAAGGTTGTCAGTTTTCCAAGTAAAGCCGCAGCAGTGCACTGAGGTTATACTAATCACTTTCCACAGAAAATGTGTTTACCTCTGTGAATATTTATCCCAGCATTGGTTAGTTAAGAAAAAGTTCATCAAATTATGCAGGAATCTCCAAAAGTTCCAGCCAAGGTAAATATGTAAATAAATATGAATTCCTCATTGACGAAGAAAAAAAGTACAGCTCGTTCCATTTCAAAGCTCTGAGGTTTGTGGTCTCTGGTGACTGTTTAATTTAATTTGAATAATCAGTTTAGAAATGTCTATAATCTAGCTTCTACATCTCTGACTGACCTGGTAGACTGGTAATTCTTGTCCCAACTGGGCTATAATGCAGATCACCTTAAAACTTTGATACAGCTTAAATATTTAAAAATTGTTCTGAGGTTTATTAGTGTATCTATTAGAGACGTGTTGTATTTACTATGCTTGCTGAAGAAAAAATATCCCCGCCTTTGTATTATGCTCTAGGTAAGCATGTCATTTGTAAAATATAAGACACATATGATACATTTAAGAAAGTTAGGCGTAAGCTATTGACGGAAAATGACCAGGAATAACTTTTGTAACTGAGCAAAACAAACTCTCTGGTCATTTGAATTGAGATGGATGATCGAGAAAAATTAAAGAAGGAAAAGGAAAAATATCTTGTGGGAGGTCATTAGATGCCGTTCAGTCAGTGCGGTCCAGAAGTGGATTAACGCTCGATGGGGGCAGAGGTGGTCGAAGAGAGGGAGAGAAAGGCTACGGTCATTTGGGTAATCTTTGAACCGATCTGGCCACTCACTTGGAAAGTCTATGCTAAGTGCAAGCTGGGAGCAGTTTTGAGGGAGGTTCTTGGAAACTAACTGCTAATGTGTTTTTTATTTGTGGCAGGATGATGTTATCTCAGCGCATGGCATAAACTGTTTGGACTGTTTAGAAATCTTGCTACATTTCACCCCCTACCTCCAGCCTTTCCCTTTCTTGCTTTCAGAGTCATGGCTTTTGTAGCTGTCATATAAAATTTAAACCCTTCTATGGCCATCAATTTCATTTTCTTGTTTCTTTTCTTTTTACGCCACTGCTCAGCCTGTAGCTTAGATTATTCATGGTGATGGAAAACTCAAGATAATTGTACAATAAGTATTTGTGGCATTCTATAATCACAGTGAAAAGACATGGTGAGCTTAGCAATTAGCTGGATGAAATCCAAGGGAATCTAAAAATCATTTTACTTTGTTTTAGCTTGACGAGTAAATAAATGAGATGCAAAGTGTCAGCAGTTAGATAGGGTTGAAATCTTTAAGCAGGTCCAGGATGTGAATATGTAGAATCTATAGACATAGGAAAGATTTTTGATACAAAGCTCTGTGGTTTTTGTTTATAGCTTGTGTTCCAAGTGTTAATGACCACTCACATTTCAACAAGCATTGGCTGCATGCAGGAAAAACTCTCTGCAGAGAGCAAAAGAGGCTAGCTATTGTCTGACAATAACAAATTCTCAATGCATTGAGAATTTGGCCCACAGAGGCCATTAACCAGAGACCCGATGCTTTTCAAGGACTTACCAACAGACATCCATATGAGGGAACAAATGTCCAGTGTTAACTTGCCAGCTACTAAGTCTAAGCGATAACGCATTGGACTGTTGTTCAAGTAAGTGGGCTTCCAGTAGTCAGGTAGTCTTTCCAGCATGTCTGAGGCAGACTCTATCCTGTTGTAGACTCCATTTACGAAAAGACAACCACAAAAAATACCCTAACCTAATTTTCCAATAGTTAGCCCAAATGACAAAATCACTACATTAACTGGTTTTCCATGGTCCTACTCTTTATTTCTACCTGACTCCAGCTCTACACAACAAGAAAAGTTGAGGTTGTAGTCTAGATGTTTGAACAAAGGTGATTAAGAATAGTCTGAATGGCATTCTGCTAAAAACATCTATATCCTATATTAACTTAAGGAAATCTCCCGTGTGTTATGTTTATTCAACAGTTTTAGACTTCCTCAAGTTTGGACCATCTAAAACAGACAATACTGTTAATCACAAATCAGGGGACCCTAAATCTCTGTATGCTGTTTCTTATTAACTACTTCTGAACATGTAAGGGTGAAACCCCTGATTCAGCTAGCATATTTGAGTTGACTCAACCTTAACACATCCTGACTCATACCATTACCGCACACACCTCTCCTGGCAGCCTATCATAACACTGTTTCCTAAATTTTATTATTTTGTTCCTTATTTCGTTCAGTGTTTGCCCTCCATGTTGTGTTTCAGACCAAAATAGAAAGTGCACCTCCCCCCGTCCAGCTTTTACTGTTGTGATTCCATCTTGTACACGTCAAACCGTCCGAGCAGGTGGTTCAGCACATCAGTTCCCATCTGCCGTCACTCAGCACCTCAACACGCCTAATGTTGCCGTCTGGTTGTCATGGAAACAACAGAACGTCAGGTCCCGTTTGGCCCCCGCCCGCCGTAGTGGGGCCCCTGTGCAATGCGTCTATGCATGCGACGGCCAGGAGCCGGTGGTTTGTTATGGCGTGTCGCCACCCTCGGCGAACCACATGGCCTCCTGTTTATTTGAACAAGGCCCCCAATGCCCGGCTGTTCTCTCACCGTAGCGGAGGAAAATGAAATGTAAAAAGCTGTCAAAGCTCAGCTGTCACTGAGAGAAAATGTTAGGAGAGAGAGAGGAATAAGAAAGAGGGTGAACGCCGATGAAGAGAAAGCATAAGATGGAAAGACCATTAAAGTAAAGTGACAATAAAAGCGCAGAGATAAGATTTGACTAAGATAAATTGAAGGGTAGACAGACGGATGTAAAAAGTAGTTGTAGTGCTGAAAGGATTGGGAATGTATGTCAGGAGGACAAGTGAGGTCTGTCACTATGCAGCAGGGTGGGCCACTCCTGTTTCCATGACTAATTGAAATCTTCCACTGGACTGCTGAGGCCACGCTTCTTTCCGACAACACCCATCTCTTATGTTCTGCTTCTCTGTTATTTTCTCCCGCCCTTCTCAATCACCACTCTTTTTCTTAAACATGTATTATAAAGCATACGTTCAGGTTTGTTTATAAATAAAGTTTCTACGTATACATTTATAATAACTTACAAATTATACACATGACAATGTAATGCTGAGATATTCTAAGTTATATGGCCTCACTTTACTGTAATGTTACCTGCTGATTTACCTTGAAGCCATGCTGTGAACTTTTTGATGAACACTATGTTGTTGGAGTCAGAAATGACCATTTTTTTGATCAGAGGGCAGAGGGCTATATTAGCAGCTAACACAACCTAGTTAGCAAGTTGCATCCATAAACTGTCCAGAGGGAAAGCAAAAACATAGGAATTTGTCATTTACAAACACTGGCTGTACCACCCAGAATATATTTGGATAATTTAACTGCAAATTCTCCAAAAGGCATCAGCACCACAAACATGGACAATAGATACAGATCAGTGAGAAAAAAAAAAGCCAGCAGAGGGGAAGCTTACCACACAGCTATAGGCTACAGCAGCCTCACAACTGCCAGCCTAGTACTAATGTGCTCATTTTAATTCTTAAGTTTATTCAAATGAATGAGTTATTAATAAAATTCCCCTTTGTACCCGTAGAGCCCAAAATCATAAATGGTCACGAGTTGTAAACAAGTTATTTTCACAGCTAAATTTAGTAATTTCATGATTAGAGTCTCTTTAGAGGCATTTTTAAGACAGTAACTACACATAGAGGACAAACGGCTCTTTATGTTGTAAACTTGCTTTCTAATGCTGTAAAGTAAAAGATGATAACATGGGAGGCTATGGAGATTGGCTTGCTTCTGGAACAAGCTTCAACTGGCTACTAGAAGAAATGCAGGTTCTGGCATTTAAGATTAGCTTCAGTCCCAAATGGTGCTGCTGGATATTGTGCATTAGCATTTTTATTGGGTCACAAAAGGTTGTGTAATATAAGACCATACATAGTAATGATTTGAAAAAAGACTTGCTTACAAAAGAAATCCAAAAGGTAAGATAGATGTCTAAGGATTGTGTGCAGCTTTCCAATATATTCTGCCAATTTTTAACAATACGTCAGTGATAGATCGGCATGTCAGATAGGCCCTTTTCACTGAGACATTTGTCATGTCACTGTAGAAAAAGTGAAATCTAAATAATTAAATTAATGATGGCTGAATTCCATTTATGTCAACTAGTCATGGCTGACTGGTATATATAAATAGAACATCATTTGTGCATCATTAAATTGATTAACACATGTGCTTGCCTTCTCTTAATAATATGAAAAGCTGTTGAAAGGGTCTACGTGGTTGACTGGAAATACATATCACAAACATTCCTACTGTAACTTTGGAAGAAAGAAAAGATGATGAATGAATTTCTTCCCCAACCTGGACCCAGGTCGTCAAACAGCATTAGTCATACTGTCAGAGAACATTACTCAAAAATTACCTCCAGTTTGTAATGCTCCTGAAGGACCGGGCAGTATGACAATGCTGTGTAAAATCTAAAACAACTGCCCTACCATGTGGTACAGCAGAGGGAAGATATACTTTTATTAATTTTCTGTCAGATGTATAGTGTTAATGTGTGGATGCTGATATTACAAATGTTTCAAACGATGAGATAAGTTTATGTACATGTTGCCCCAATGAGCCAAAAGCTGAGGCTTCAGACTCTACATAAGGGGTTGGCAACATTTTTTTTTTCCAGAGGGCCAAAACGACTTAGATACAGCCAAAGACCACACACCAGACAAGAACTCTCTGATCTGTTGTGAGGCTGCTTTTTACTGTAGCTAGGTTGATGTAGTTGTTGTTCTCTGAAGGTCTTTCAAAGATTTTGTTGTTTGACATCAGCTGCTTTTCAACCCAGTCGGATGAATGCTTTTTTGTTGTTGCTGTTAAGCCACTTAACACTGTCTTATGAATCATTCAAAAACTAAAAAAAGTATCCAACTTAAACGATGAACCCATGTTGTGTCTAAACATAACAGGCATCTTGGAAAAGAAACAATTTTAAACTGTACCTTTAGACAGTTTGTTGCTTTAGCTGAATCTATGAAATATGCCAGTTTGACAGGCATAAAATGGTGCTTTGCCCCAACCAGGGGATTGGTATGCCTCAGTGCAGTGTTCAGTGTCTTCTTAGAAAATATAAGAAAATTGGTAAGGTGGAAAACAAAGAGATGAAAAATAGATGAACTGTATATTAAAATCATGTCCTTAAGGAATAAGGAACGAAAATGCAGCTAAGACCTGACACAGGATCTGAGAGATGATTCTGGCCATTCTGATGATAAATCTACTGTTTTCAAAGACGTCATTCTTATAGATTTAGAACCTTTCTATTTGTTTTCATATAGCAATGCCACATCTCCCAAAATGTCTAAATCAATCTTTATGATGAACAAACATATATTCCGGAGACCAAGTGGAGGAAACCTTATGTGTTCGACTGGCAGAGAGGTGGTGCTCCCAATCGACAGCCTACCAAATAAAATCCATGCTAATATTTCTTTACATCTAAAATTAACCTTAAAGTTTAACATGTTGATCTATGTGAGTTAGGGAAAACACATACATGTGCTAGTGAGTGGAAGGGAGTGTGTTAATGTCAACCATGGCATCCAAGCAGCCGAAAAGGGGTCCAAGTAATGGGTCAGTACCCTATACAGACACCAAGGGGTCTATGTAACACACACCCTGCAGAACATAAGTCTGCTGGGGCACAGCTTGATCCTCAGACTGCCTGCTTCACTGACTGAGACGCATATTTATCGCCTACCCCAGCATGACCGCGGCCGTCGTACCAAACATGTCAACCTGTGGGTGATTCATATTAACTGTATGCGTTTTGTCCAGAAATCAGCAATTAATCACTTTTAATCAGACTATTACAAGCCCTGTCAAATCTATGAGAAAGGCCTCGCTTACTAAATTGAATATATGTGCATGTTAGACACCACTACTGGACCGGGTCGAGTTTCTTTAAGCAAGAAACCACTCTCCATTTTTTGTCGGGTTCAGCGGAGGGCTCGGAGGTTGAAAACCCAAACACAGATGAAATGGGAGAAGAAACAAGAGCATGAAACACGATTAGATTTCAACATGCTATGAGGAAAAGCTACTATTGCATTACTGTGCCTGATCAAATTTATAAATTCAATTATGTCATTTATCAATCCAGACATCTATTGATTTTATTTCAGAGAGCACACTGGGATTTTATGGGAGTTATGTATGTGGGTGTGAAATGATGGAAAAATAAAGAATATATAATATAACAGGGGACTTTGTCATTTTTATGTAGTATAATGATTCCATATAAATGTTACAGTTGTTTTATCTATAAAGGTTTTGCAGCTCTCTTCCAGCTAAGTTCTAGATTTAGCTGCAACTACTCAAAGCCACACTGATTGGAGCGTTGCATGTAGATGACATCACGCTATCAGCATAGGTTTAACGGATTCATTTAAAGCAGTCGCCACTTGAGTACCTGCTGCAGTTTTTCTTGTCGAGATAAGCTCGGATTATGATTTACAAGATTCAGTTGACGTTTGAAGGTCGTTCGAAGGTTTTAGATTCCTGCCTAAGAATTAAAGTAACTTTTAGAGTAGATTAAAGCCTTGATGGAAATCGTAGAAACAGGTTTGAATGTAAGTGTGGCGGATACCTTTTTCCAGCTTTAACTGAAAACCAGTCAACATGGTGAACAAAGCAAATCAGGACACTATATCAAGGTGATGATGAATTAATGTTTAAATTCCATCAGAATCAGGATAAAAGCTCATTGTTCTCTAGCTAAATCTTTTTGCAGAGCCTCCCAGATACTGAAAATATATGCCAGACAATTCTGACAAGTTTTTTAAAAACAATATTCCTCTTCATTATCAACGAGTGGCGCTAAAGCTAAACTAGCAACCCGGGGCCACATGTTCAGTTTTTTGGTAGCCATAAAAAAAGTCATGAAAATAAATTTCAAAAGAAGCTATTGTGTGCTGTCAAGGATGTATGTATCGAAATCCAAATCCAATTTATTTATATAGCACATTTAACAGAAAGTTTGCCCAAAGTGCTGTACACTTTGGACTAAAACACAAGGTAAAACCACTGACACTCACATAAACACATAATAATACACAGATAAACATATCAACTCACACCAGTCTAAATGCTATTGAAAAAAGTTGCATTTTCAAAAGCGACTTAAAAACAGGAATTGAAGATGCCTGTCTAATATTTAAAGGCAGTGTATTCCAAAGTTTGGGAGCCATAACTGAAAAGGCTCGTTCTCCTCTACGTTTCAGCCTAATTTCCAGGACAAGAACATACTATGTATGTAAATATTTAAGATTTAGAGAAATTTAACAAAGATTTAAAACTGATATATTCACAAAAATTTGTTACCATGCAGCATGTTGTAAAGTTTTGTGCCTCCTTCTAAAGTGTTCATGTCCAAACAGTCCAAATGACAAGCCATCACCTTATCACTTTGCAGTTGTCATGTCTTAGGTTTGCCTTTAGGCCGTAGAAGACTCAAAATAATTTGAGATTGAAATGATAATGATGGAAGAAGGTGGTCTGATGTGATAGACCTTGTTTTCTAACCTTAAGGATTGGGAAAAATCCCATGACCCTTCCCAGTCTGGTCCATCAACCAATGTTAGTCAGATGGTCATAATGTTAAGCCTATCTATCTATCTATCTATCTATCTATCTATCTATCTATCTATCTATCTATCTATCTATCTATCTATCTATCTATCTATCTATCTATCTATCTAGATAGATATAAAGATTAAAGATACCTGGTTACCTACAAATGATGTGGTTCTATTATTTCAGTCTAAAATAATTTGTAAGTCTTTTAAGACTTTTCTATACAACTATATAAACTTTGAGTGATATTGAGTTTTTTTTTTTTAATGATTCGTTTTAATAGTGACAGGAAATTAGTTTACAACTTGTAATTTTTCCCACTAATGTGCAGCTGCAGAGAAGACACAGTCCACTGGCAAATTCGATGTCACCCTCATTTTACTAAGCCGGGCGAGTCTGTACAGACGCAGAAACACACATGGCAAACATAAGGCACCAACACAAACACACACACACACACACACACACAGTTCAGGCCTCTACATTACACGGGGAGCCACCTTGGCACCCCGGCCCCTTTGCATTCTGATTGGTTGGAAACAATGTGTGTGTGTCAGAGCGAGCTGCTTGAGCCCGTGTGGAAGTGCGTGAGTTGTCATGACGTGGTTTGCACGGCTCACTGCTCACATACTAAACTATACCTGCCACATTATAAATCTTTGGGGAGAGAGCCAGGGAAGGTAAATAAGAAAGGTAAAATATGGCGGAGCACAGACGAAGTGAAGGTGAATGTGCGTTATTATGTGCCGCACTGGTTTTATGCTGAGGTGTATCATATTCTTGAATTATCTTGCAACAAGCAGGTGGAAGCTGTTTGGGTGAAGCAGTTTTCGGACTTTGCCGAACCAGACGTCAGACTAAGGAATTCCAGAAAGACCGACTGTCACACATTGTTATTTTTCTCTGTTTTATTTTCCTAAGTTGCATGCTGGAAAGAATTCCTGTGTCTACCTGCCTCGCCTGCGGTGTAATGAGGTGAAATTATTCTCTGACTGACGACGACATCGTTTAGTCAGTCAGTGTTGGGGGATCTGGCGCGATGCCTGGGAGACGCTCAACCTTTGCTAGCCTCGAGACTCAGTCTGTGTTTTCACTCAAAATATAAAGAAAAAAAAAGGAGGGGGGATTGGCCTCCCCAATTAATTGCCATTTACATATTCCTCACCTTGCTTTTTTTAGATGGGGTACAGAGTTGGAGTTAGGGTGTTGGCGAGGAAATGAGACGCCATTTCAGTCGCCTCGCTGATTATTTGTTTAGGTCATTAATAATTCCCGAGGTGCTGTGCTTCAGTAAAATTAGCCAAATGAGTGGAACTAGAGCAAGCAGGAGAGGGAGAGAGGGGTGGAGGCCTGTGACACACACCAACAATTTCTGCTGCGATGACATTTACTGGTAAACAGTCCCAGATTAGTTGCAGTTTGTTTTCAGGTGACTAATGCGACTAATGCCATCAATAGGACCATGACGCCTGGAACGCCTTGCTGTGCTACCTGTTCTGTGGAAGGAGAGGGGAAATGAGAGAAGCAAGAGAGAGGGGATATGGAAGAAAGAGATGATGCTGCTTTTAATCATCTTTCTCTTGCAATGAAGTTGTAGTGCTTGCTATATTAGGAAAAAAAATCAAAGAGCTTCAGTTTCTGCAAAACATTTGGGCAGGCACATACTCGTTGCTTTGGGGATCATCATGTGCTTCCTCTGTACTGACTTCCTGCTCAGTTACAGAGGGTCACAGCTGGCAGTCTCTTATACCTGCAATTTATTTATTTATGGCAACAGGATTAGATTCGATCCCTGAGGTATTAACGGTGCATGTAAGTAATCCAAATAAGACTTTAAATGGAGAGAAGGACTATTCCACGCACGTAAGCTTGAGCGCTCGAAAGAGCAATGTTCTCATAGACCACGCAGTCAATGAGAACCAGAATGATGATGCAGAGGAGGAGGGGGAGGTGGGCATGAACATGAAGTCATGGCCCTCACTGTAAGATCCCAGTTCTCCGTTCCAGGTTTGATTCCTGTGGGAGCAGAAGACAGCGACTCTCCGGCTCCACGGCTGACTACCGTATGGTGACTGTGATGTTCCACATGTGGCGGCAGACCTCGTCCACCAGCCACTGCCGCCGCTGTTGGTCACACTCACAAGGTAGACATGAAGGGACACCGCTCGCAGCCAAGAGAAGCAACTGTGAAGGTGCTGACAACCAAAATGATAGTTTCCATTTGGGTTTTTTTGCTATTGTGAGGTGAGATTGCATTTTATTGGCACGGTTAGGAGTTTAGGAATAAGTATAGAGTAAGTATTTCCAAATACTTCCAAGCCTGCTGCCCCACAGAGCAGCTTTGACTTGACAGGAGCTTGTCCAAAGCGGCCCCATCTAAGAGGATCATGTTATACATAAGTTCTTTTGAGCTGGTAGGATGGCGGTATGCTAAAAGCTTGGGTCAATATTACCATCTTTTCTCTTTGACTCAGAAGAACTTATCAGAGAAAATCAAATGAATCCCATTCATCTCTTGGGTCTAGAATTCCAATCTTCATAGTTTTGAGAGAAATGAGACTGCACACACCTGCTAAGGCTGTAAATCCGACGGGGATATCTGGATCCAAATTACATTCTAACATTTCCAAGAGAACATGTTGTGGATACAAGAGACTAAATGTCCAATTTGGCAATCCTTACAAATTGTTCTGAACTTTGATCCAGACAGACTGCAACAAAACTGCATTGCCATGGATACAAAAGTGATTGAAATAGTGTTTCTGACTGTGAGATGGGCAACCAAAGGGTTGAATAGCTCTGGTGGTGGAAGACATGGGTGCTTCAACCTGATCTGGAAGAAGATAATTACACCATCAGCCAGCCAAAAGCTCCAAATCGGACCAGTTGAGAGGCCCTTGGTAATGTAGAAGCAAAGAATGGTGCAGGTGATTGTTCAGCTAAAGAAACCTTGTTAAGTCCTCTCAGTAGATCTTGTTGAACAAAGACATCTAAGCAGATCTGCACCACTGTAAGACAAAGTAAAACAAAAACACCAGTGCAAATGGTGAATGCAAAATAATCCTTTCAGTGTGAATTACACTTTCACAAAATGAGCATTGGAATTAAGACATGATCAGTCAGACCCTACTCTGCAGAGTCATATTATTACTGGTGCTGCTGTATATCAGTATGGAAATCTGCAGACTAGTCCTCTGATTGCAATGCAGATGTAAAATGAGCTAGTGATGGTGAAGCATGAAGGAAACACCTTATGCCAGTCAGCAAATTGCTGTAATTATATTATTTCAACACTATAATTCTTTCATAGAAAAGAACAGTTACATTTCTACACAGTGAAAAGTTCTCATTCAGTCCACTCAGGGCTATTGTCTTTGCATTGTGCTGCTGTGAACTATAGGCGTCAAATGACACAACACCTCACTGTATGCTGCACTTGTTTGGGTAGTAGTGGTGGCTAATTTTGACAAACTTTAGCAGCATGTTGTTATGTAATTGGCACTAGCTATTTGCTTTAAATAAAGTGACAGGTATAAATTATGAAGGAAAATGGCTGTGGTGTAGAAAATTGTGCTCATATACTTAGAAAATTGGTGACTCTATTTGAGGGAAGAAAGAGAACCAAAAAAGAGTAGGAGTCTAGTGTGCTTGTTGCTCACATAAGTGACATCACAAAATGTTATATATGTGGCTTTATTTTGTTGGGTCCTATTCCACAGCTTTTGCAGAATCATGATCTGAGCTCTCTGCTGTGCCAAACATACTTCCTTTGCCAAGAGGAAGTCTGTAAACTCGCTGTAGGTTCTTCTTGCTAATCAATTTCTGTTAATTTTATTTATTTGTATTTTTTTTCGTTACTCAAATTAATGTATGTATTATGTAACAATGCCAGAACTGACAGGTGAGGAGAGCAAAAAAAAGTGGGAAAAATAGGAGTAAAGATAAAAATAAAGGAAAAAAGTCCAAGATTCACTCGCTACCTCTGAATGAGCAAAACATGTTAAACAACTGAGAAGCCTAGTAAGTAATGTCGCCCTCTCGGGAGCCAGAGGCAGACAGTAAAAGGTCCAGGTGACTCAGGCCATCTGCAACCCACCAAGAGTATTGAAGACTGCGCCGTAAAAAAACAAATCCTAAAAAACCAGTAATATTCCAGCAGCTGAAGCGCCAAAATAATACCATAAAATAACAGAAAATAACTTTCCCATGAAAATACGGTTATTTTCAGTAATGACAATACAGTTTGTTGCCCTAATTTTACATGGGATTCTGCCTTTTCCAAGTGCTTTTAAACATTAAATTAGGAACAAATTAACGTGATTAAACAATGAAATTACCTATAAACAAGGTTAATGAATGCGGCAATATGAATAAAAATACTTAAATGTACAGAAATATACAGTTAACAGTTGGTTTAAATAATAATGGATTGCATTCATATAGCGCTTTACAATTCCACTTTATAATTCCCCTCTGGCCATCACAAGGACACAATGACCGAGAGTGTCCGAGCCGGGGCTCGAACCGGCAACCTTCTGATTACACTGCGAACTGCCATCTCTTGAGCCACGATCGCCCTAAATAACAGCAATAATAATAATTATTTGATGTAAAAAAAAGTTTATACGAATGATTTTAGCATTACATTTCAATTTAACAGTTCAATCTTTCAAATAGCAGACAAATATTTGTGAAATTATGATGCATTTGTGAATGTATTTTAACAATCTAAATATGCATATGTACAGACAGATACATTTAAAAAACAAGAAAATTATGTTTTATTACATTTACAGTGATTTTACGTTAATTCACATTTGAAATGTAAAAACACAGTTTATTTATGTGAATTTAATGATATTCTAGAAGAACAGTACAAAACTGTAAAATACACAGTAAACTACTTTTATATTACAATTTTGTTTTTCCAGTGTGGGGACTCATGTCCCAATTACACCTCCGTACCCGCCTCAGCAGAAGGAAGAAGCAATTTCCCAAAGAACAAGAAATCCAGAGAAGCAGAGGCAACAAGCAGCTAACCCCGCTGGAGGCCGGCCATACCGGTACAAGCTGATGATCAGAGCCCAGCGCCTCATCCGCTTGAGAACCACGTGGCACCTGGGAAAGACATCCTATGACGAAGATGGCACCCTGGACCATCACATATAAGGGAGGTCAGTGGTCACACCAAGTCACCCAGCCATGCACCAAGTACCCACATAAAGCAGCAACGAACAGTAGGGAGCATGACCATGTCCACAGTTATACACACATACAGACACACATCCTGGCCACACACTCATGCATCCACAAACACACACACACACACACATGTGGAAACGATCTGATGTGGGAACACCCATGCACATCAAATCTTTCTTAAGTTTTATTTCTATTGATTGTGTTGGTCAGTTAATTACTTGTGCACGTACAATTCAGTGTTGCCTTTAAAAAGCTGCAAATCCATCCCCCACTGGGAGTCACAGTAGCAGTGGCCATCATAACTTTCCACTTCAAAAAAATCACTCAGAAATTAAGTGCCTACTCAAGCGCAGCACTAACTGAATTGAGGTTCAAGTATGTTTAGTGTAAAATGGATGTAGTCAGTGCACAGAAACATGTGCGCAGACTGAGTCATCTGCTTCCCCTGAGGGGCTGCGCCTCTGCTCTTGGCCGACCACCAGGGAAGCTGGCTGGGTTAAAGCTACGAGACCCTGACAACTCTCCCGTGAACCTTAAAAACACACGGCCCTGCACTCCGTTTTCCTCTGCTCAGAAACGAGAGCGTGAGATTAGTGGACCCCTCTGTCGCCCCATTTAGGTGACTGATAGCTGGGCAGATTTTCTTAAAACAGCTAGCAATTATCAGATGCAATTAAGGCCCCCCCTGCACAATTACAACACCTCTCTGCGAGTGTGGATGTGTGGCTGAGCGTGTTCCACTGTTCCCCAGCCAGTTCACAGAGGGATGATGACGAGTGATTTTTATACATAATACTGACTATATTCACATTGAAATAGTGCCTGCTAGGGCGGGCACTATTTCAGGATTAAGGTTTGAACCAGTTCAGCAACTTTGTGTTTAATAGTAAGAACAAAAATGTGTTTTTTGGCCTGAGAGAGTCTTAGAAAGACCTAAAAACAAAACAAAACAGATGCTACATTGCAGAAGGAGAAAGGTTTACTTTGCCCTTACCAAGCATGCTGTTTAAAGCAATGGAGGGTTCATTCCATGCAAATTTCATCAGTTTTCTTAACAGCTGCCTTGTTGTTGACTAAATTAACCTAAAAAACAATGCTAACGTTAACCTTAATGTTTTCCCAAGTCTTGGCAATCAGGGAATTCTACCTGAAAATGCAGGCTTAGTGTTAAAAACCCATGACCCTTCCCAGTCTGGTCCAGCGACCAATGTCTGTTTGGAGTAGAGGGCCAAAGGTAGAGCTGGATGTCTCCAGACCGGTCTTTGTCCTGCCTGTACGTGTAGCTACACATTGTTTTGATGCAGCCTGCAATGATTGTGATTGGCTTATTCACTACTGTTGATTCCTCATGTGGTTTTCCAGCTAATTTTTTAGTTTATCAGTGAGAGAATAATTACCATCAGTATGACGACTCACAATTGTCAGTAAATTCCAGGAAAGCGATTGCAGAAACTATTGGAATGCATGTGAGGGAATGTACAAAGAAGTGGAAAAAGAAAAAAAGTGACCACATCAAAGGGTGGGGGTGCACTTTACGTTTCTTTCCGCCTGCACTGCGACTCGATCACACGATAATTAACATGTAATGCACCAACACAAGCATAAATGCCGGCAACAACGTCTGCTACTTATAAAGGTTACATGATAGGCTCTTAAAGAGCCCTTGCAGAAGTCTAAATCAGAGTACAGCGTTAATGTAACATTGCTTAAAATAATTTTTGTATGATTATTAATTCAAAATTAATGACCAGTGACGATCAGGGTGAAACTGATGGAACTTTTATTGCGTTGGTCCTGTGCTGACACAAACTGCAAGAACCCTTCCAGCAAAACTTTAATCTTTACTTTAATCTACACCAAACATCAGTTTAACATTTAATATTTTACCTTCTTCCTGCCAAACATTACAAAACCGGAACGCAAGAGAGCAATCAGCTGTACAACTCTCCTATTATATCGATCTGCTCTTCATAAACCAGGAAATGAAAACTTCAAGAATCCTGAATTTAAAGCCATCTACTGATTGCATATTTTAACTTCCTTCTATATTAGAAAGTAGCAAGAGAAACAGTGTTTTCATAGTTGTAGTTTTTTCTGCGAAGCCCAATTGTAAACCTTGAGACATCTATGTGCGTAAAACTTTGCTACAACCTTTCCAGGGAGTCCTGGTTAAAGCTCATCATACACTTTTTGTTTCCATTGCAACTTTTTCCAAGAAGTAAGAAAGCAAGGAGCTGAATTTGGTGGTGCAATGTTACATCAGATTTTGTCTTTCCTCCCTGTATCAGCCCTCTTTAAAGTAATATTTGGACTTTCACTTAGTTAGCCCTACATTTTCCAACTGCCAGCCTGTTACTTTCTGCTCTGGCAGTGCAGGGCTTTACACTGGAAGGCCAGTTTAAGCGTGAAGCACAGGTAAAAACAGAGATGAGGCAAACACATGCGTCATGTTTTGTTAGTTGGAACTTCAGTAAAGGTATTTATTTTTGTTCTCCTCGCTGAAGATGGAAACGCAAACAGGATGAGTGATCTCTGGTGAGGAGAAATGGAAATGATGGTAAAGAATCAGTCTGAGTCACTCGATCTGGTAGGATGTATTACTGTGTTATACATGACTCAGTACTGGAATCCTGGCTAGGACACTCATAGATTCACTTTGTACCCATGTATGAATGTACCTTCGATCAAAACTAGATTAAATTTTCCTTCTTTATAACAACTTCAACTTCTTTTTTTCTGTGATACAGTTTAACTCAGCTCCACAAGAGGGGGCAAAACCCCTTTGGGGAGTCACAGAAGTGGGCCAGCAGCTATAATGACACAGGCTCCCTAAATTAAATAAGCTGCATTTACATTCCTATTGTTTGAATCACAGATATAATTCAGCTCAGGATCACATGCATGATGCCATTGTGCTCTGTACTTGGATGTATTTATATTCCATATTCTGTTTTTTTTTTTTTTACCTTTCATCCCCAAACCCTTCCTTATACCTCTACACACACACACACACACACACACACACACACACACACACACACACACACACACACACACACACACACACGTGTCCCTGCTACACCCCACCTCCCAGTCTCCTCGCCTGCACTGGCTGGTGTGCGTTTCGTCTAATTCTCTTAAATGAGGCTCATTTCACTGTCAGGACTCTAATGATGCTAATTAATTTACCCGCCCACCCGCGCTAAAGAAAAGTCTGTCATCCAGATCCTGCCTTAAAGATAATGTATACAGTATCTGTTAGGGCTGAACAAATAAATGATATTGTTTAAAAGGAGCATATTTATATAGAGCCGTCTCTGATTTGCATGTAGCTATAGGCTTTGTGTTTCACATTTACTTTTGGAGCATTTAACTGAACCACATACGTATATACATGTGGATTAAACTCTCTTTAATGTACACAGTCTAAAGTAAAGCACAGTTAAGAGCTTTGAAAGCAGCCAATTTATTCTTGTCCAGCTGGTGACCCGTGAACTGCGGTGGAGTGAGTAACACTTTGTTGTAACTCAGAATAGTTTCAAAGTTGCTAAAGTCTCTGAGATTCAGACAACGTGTCTTTGGGTGTTTTGGGTGCCACGGCCTCATCAACAGCCAGATTGGTGTCACTCCCTACATATCATATCTGCATGCTTGCAGTCTCTGGGGCTGAAAAGTCCATGCATAAGTGCCTAAAGCTGCACTGGAGTTAAGAGGGGTGTTAAGCTAGACGTGTGGCTTTGAATGATCACTATAACAGCAGCTTTCTGCTTTGCTAATGTGAGTTGCTAATTATCAGACAAATAATATGGCCTTCTGTATGTTACAGAATAACAAAAAAGTTTATGCTACAGGTATACTCAGTATAATCTAAATGTTTAATGACCGCACCTTTACAGTTTACTGATGCAACTTGCTAACCAAGCTTAGCCAATAAATTAGCAGATAATTTTAATAACTAATAAATAAAATAACTTTAGATAATTTGATTACATGTAATTTTGTTACATAAGTGGATTGTAAAACATTAAACTGATTAAACCTATGCGGACAAAGAATAATTTTTTATTTCACTTCTGACTCCAAAAAAATCCAGCATGAATTAATGTGAATTAATTTCACAATGTGCAAAAAATGCCCTTTCAAACATCAAATATATGCTATTAGTGGGGGTCATCAACTATCTATGACAGGGGTGTCGAACTCTAGACCTCGAGGGCTGGTGTCCTGCAGGTTTTAGAGGTGTCCTTGATCCAGCACAGCTGATTTAAATGGCAAATGACCTCCTCAACAAGTCTTGAAGTTCTCCAGAAGCCTGGTAATGAACTAATCATTTGATTCAGGTGTGTTGACCCGGGGTGATATCTAAAACCTGCAGGACACCGGCCCTCAAGGCCTGGAGTTCGACACCCCGATGTATGAGCAGGAAAAAAGATGCCGCATTGTCTTTTTTCTTTGCATTTTTGCATCTTTTGTGAAGGGAACCCCTTTTCAAGTGATAAAACTTAGGTACAATCCTTAAGATCTTGTGTCTAAAGTTGCAGACATGAATTAAAATTTGCCTCCACAGTACACAAACATCTACAGCGGGCTCTTCTACGTATGCCAGGCTGTAGCCAGATACGTAAAACGTGATTAGCTGGATGGCGGGTTGCAGGAACTGGTGCCCACTCATATGGATTTTTTAAGTTTTAGAGTAATATATTAGTTTTTCTATTAAATAAACTCCAAAAAATGGCTGATTGTACCTTTCAGTAGCAAATTACAGCTGTGTGCTTTTTAAAAAAAATCTGACACTTTCAAAGTCTGCA
Organism: Astatotilapia calliptera; assembly: GCF_964374335.1. Lineage (NCBI taxonomy): Eukaryota > Metazoa > Chordata > Actinopteri > Cichliformes > Cichlidae > Astatotilapia > Astatotilapia calliptera. The sequence continues at coordinate 24,953,027 of NC_137429.1, read as the reverse complement.
AAGATGAGCAATAATCAAACATACAGCATTATGTATAAGCTTTATCTCTGAACATCTTACCTCAATATCAATCATTAACCTCAATCAATAACCCATCTGTGACGAACTGCTGGATAATAGTGTGAAAGAGTTTCTGACTAATTGTCAGCACGTATCTATGGTGCCGTTGCTGAGTAATCCAGGGGAAAATCCCCGACATTCTCCCTTACATCCACAAACCTCGGAACATCAAACAACAGTCAATATGATGCAATGATGAATGAGTCAGACTTTTACTTCCCCACTGTTTATTTTTGGTAATCAGGCTAGACCAGCAATTTCTCTGCAGGTCTAAATGTGACACATCTAAATAAAGCTTGATTAAATGCTTTGCTCCGTGACTGGTCGCAAGATTTATACATGATTTGGAAATGTCAAAAAAAATTTAAAAAAGAAGAAAAAAGGGACATGATACATAATATTCCATAGTTAGCGTTAATACAAACCTTGTACATGATGTTGGCTGGCTTAGTTTTTTTGGAATAAATAAAGGTAACTCAAGAAGTCGAGGGTTGGACTATATGTGTGTGTCAGAATGAGAGAGGGAGCGAGAGGGAGGCAGAGCGGCTGAACAAATCCTACCACACATTGTTCTTGTTTGCACAGACCTTAGCAATTTGTTTGACTTTACTGCTATTGAGGCGAGACATGCTCGCAATCTCTGCATCTGCGTGAGTACATGCCTGAGTGTGTGTGTGTGTGTGTGTGCGTGTGTCTGTGAGTGTGTGTTTGGGTGGAGTGCACCGATGTCAAACATGTCCTACTGTAAGTCCTGGGACAATTTTATATAGTTTGATTTGTGCGGGCCGGAGAAAAGCCGAGTGCCCGGCAGACCAGGGTTATTCCTCTGCACTGATTTCCTCTGCCTTCAGACTTTATTTAGACTCATTTTGTGTTTTTTTTATATGTGCAGCTCGAAAATATCCAAACTTTTTGTCAAATCTTTGATTTATTGACAAGAGCAGCAATACTAAAAAACAAAATAAATTATTTTTACTCCCTTGAGCTCGTTTGCCAAATGTTAACCTGTCAGTTGCATGTGAGTGCAAGCAATTTTTTTCCTTTTCTATATTTCTTCTCTCAGTTTTTTTTCCTGCCAAGCAGTGACAGCTGTAGAAAAAGGCCAGGGTGGCACGGACTCAGCGGTTTCGGTGGCACACAAGTTGCATTTGATTGGCGCCGGGCTCATGGACCGCGGCCCCGGCGTGAGTCAGGGACACCAAGAACAAGCACACACGCGCATCCTCCCTCTGTACCATGTCCATGGCAATAGAGGTAAAAGTGAATGGAGGGGGTTTTGCAACTAGTTTTCCAACTTTCTTTGCTCAAAAAGGGTTCAAAGTTTCGAAAATACACATACTAACTTTTTGTTTTCTGAAGTGATGGAAGAAAAACAGGGAAAAAAAGGAAAAAAGGCACTAATGTGGCTTCAATTATCCCTAAAATGTCATTCTGGTCACCTGTACTTAAATGTCATTTTGGAAAATGTAAGGCTTGGTTTTTATGCAGCATTAGAGCATACGGCATGTATTAGGAATGGGCTTTTGTAAACAAATGACGCCATCTTGGCAGATAGTCTCCAGCACTCTCCAAGCAAATGTAAGAGGTGCTGCTTACATCATGGATCCGTCAATCACTCACGGAGTTACTACACTTGCAGAGGCTGACAGTGAGAAAGGTAAGAGCTGTGATGGTGACATCACTCCAACTGGCCCTTCATGGAAAAACTGCTCAGTTCCTCTGGCTTTCCAGTGAGAGTCGGTCGTACGTGTTGGGCGCCTGAAGAAGACACCGAGGGGGGAGAAAAAAGCCCAGCAGAGGCACGTAGACCTGTTTTTCCTGTGCGTCAGTCGCCGTGCCGTGTCAGCAAAAACACAAACATGACGGAATGCAGGTTGTTGCGTAAAGAGCAAAATGGCGCCATGAGGAGTTTCATCCCAACATAAATATAGACAAGTCTCAGACTAATGGGGTGCACACTCTACCACGCATACACACACTTGCGAGCAAATAAGTAAATAAACCGTTGGCATCGCTGCAACTGAGTCTGTGTTTCCAGAATCCTGCTGATTCATTATGTCAAAATCTGACAGTACAACTCTGTTCATAAAGAAGCCATTGACAAGTTTCAAACTATAGCGTCGACCATTCAGTCGTCCTGTAGCAACACTTGCAGCGATCTAGGCTGCGATCTGCCATGAAAACGAAAGTACCCAACAAGCATCCACAGAATCTGAGAAACATTAAATCATTTTTAAACTGTTATTTGCTTTTGCTTTATGGTGTTGATATGGCGTCAATGCTCTGTGATAGTTGGCACAAACAGATCGCTGCCGTAAAGCATCCCATCTGTCATTTAGTTTTAGGCACTGAAGCTACATTGTAAGGTGGAAGAAAACATGAGGCTAGCATAGACAGGCCCAATTATTAAAATGGACGTGTTTTTAATCCCTGCAGTTTGTGTTGCAGGAGTAAGTCTAAAACAAGCCCTTTGTAGGTGCTTAAGTGCAAACAAAAGTGGAAATAACTGCATGCTTTTACTCAAGTAGTAAACTTAGGAAGAGCTCAGCAAAAATGAAAGTGCAGGACGCAACAAGTGAAAAAAAGCAAGTGAACGGAGAGCTAACAGGTAAGTGAAAAACTTTAGCACCTTGAGTGGCCGAGTGTAAAAATACCACAATTTAGCTGTGCTGAAACAACCAGGTACTAAAAATGGTGTTCCTGGATAGCAGAATAACATTTATGACAACTGTAGAGATATTGCAGTTTGCATGTAGTCCCTATGTCTGTGAGTAGAGGTCAGTCAATCAGAAAGCGCAAGACCAAGAGTCCTCATTCTCCACTGTCCTCTGTCTGCCATGCTGGATTCACAACCACAGAGCACAGGAAGCCACGGTAGGTTTCCTTCCAAGCTTCGTTTAGTACAGTAGAGCTGTGATTAACCGCCGGTTATGGGTTAGGGTTTAAAGCAGAGGTGGGCAACTCCAGGCCTCAAGGGCCGGTGTCCTGCAGGTTTTAGATGTCACCCTGGGTCAGCACACCTGAATCAAATGATTAGTTCATTACCATGTCTCTGGAGAACTTCAAGACATGTTGAGGAGGTAATTTAGCCATTTAAATCAGCTGTGTTGGATCAAGGACACATCTAAAACCTGCAGGACACCAGCCCTTGAGGCCTGGAGTTGGACACCCCTGGTTTAAAGGGCAAATTAGGTTAGGGTTTAAAGGGTTAATGAGGAAACCAACACAGACACAAAAAATCCTTTGTTCCTTATTAGGAGCAAAAACGAGTGTGAACTACCATTTTTGCGAGTTAGCTAGCACAGTAGCAGTGCTAGCTAACTAGCTGTCTAGCGTAAATACACTGATGAATGTGCTGCAGTGACATTAGCTTTCTCACTAGGCTTTTCTCCTCACTGTTGGCAGTGACAGAGGACTCTAGTTCACCTCTGAGCCCTCTGACCCACAGCACTGTCACTCAGGGACAACAGTACATCACACTTTAAATCACTCTAGAGTTCTCCTTAATACTTGAATGTTAATTTACCCGTTCATCTGCAGCCATTTATATATGGCAGCATAGTTCTAGTCTATGACCTCTACATACATATTTGGTATATAGTAGAGGGCACTATGATGTGATGTGCAAAAGGGTATGTGATGTGTCAGATCCTGGCATTGTGGGATAGCACTGAAGTCAGCTAATGTGAGCTGATGCCCTGGGATTGCACAGCTTGACTATATGACCTACTTGAACTGCTCAAACTTCATTATGCTCTATGAAGTTTGACAGGTTTGATTTTACTTTGATAACATGTTCTTTTTCTTTTTTTCATGGAGGGAATTGGAGGTTGTTAATAATAAGGAATCCACGCAACTTAAAGCGCAATTATTTAGGTTTAACAGTAAATTCTTAAAAAGAAAAAAGAAAGAAAAAAGAAAAATCTACAGTTTTCCTATGTCCAAAGTGCAATACCTGCCCTTTGCAACAGCGACTCAGTGTTATGGGAGAATCAATTTTAATTTACTGAGTCTCCGCTGATTCTAAGCCCCCAGCTCTGGATCAGAGTCAACAGCTTCCTGTAAGTGCTGATATTTCACCACATCGGTAATCACCACCATCAGATGGAGCTCACTGAATAGCTATCATTAAACATCTCTGTGATAGTTTCTTCCATTTCGCTGTCCGTCTCACTTTTTTCCTTCATTCAAAGAAGCCACAGTTTCATAGCGGCACTAAATCATTCACATATTTAGGCATCGGTATTGTTTGGAGAGGCTCATAAATCTGCAGCTGATGATAGAAAGTGTGTACGGGGGTTTAATTGGAGTGTAGTGGGCTCCACTGTCCAGAAAAAAGTTGGACAGTTGACATTCACATTTTCTGGACAGAATTTATTTGGAAGCATTTTGTCTATCGACCCATTAATGCATCTTTTGTTTTGTTGCAGTTTGGATCTATTTTGATACAGTGATCGTTTGAATAACGTGCTACTACAATACAATGGGGGAAACAATCTAGATTATTTCGAAGAATGTGAAAGCGCTGTGGTGCATGTGTGAGGCTGTTTACCCACATGTGTGAGGGTGCCTACCCCTCTGCACTCTGATCTGCAAATGGAAGCATTTACATTTTATCGACTGCTTACTTTGACGGCTCGGTAATTTCAGTGGACTAAGAAAATAACTGACCAATTGCCAATAATTGTTGAGAGATGGCAGCCATGTTGGGTGAGGGGTTAAAGGTTGCTAGTGACGGGCTGCAAGCCAGCTGTGGATGGGTCAAGAGGGATTAAGTTTGAGGGACGTTTTCAGCAGAAATATGTTGGAAGGGTTTCAGTTGACATGTGTCTTATTGTGGGTATTTTAATTCTGACCATTTCTTGTTTCTGGTTTGCTGAAGGAGTGTTTGCTGAGTGTTGGACTACTTGACCTTTTTATAATCACAAGACAGTTTTGGTCTAAAATTAAGTAGTAGTAGAATAGATGTTAAAAACAACAACTTCAGTATTGTAAAATTAAAGTGGGATCAGTTTTCCTTTTCTTCTTCTTTTTTTTGAGTACCTAGAAACCAGGAGCTTATTTTGCCTTGGGAATTCCAGGCACATAGATATTTCAGTATGTCTTTACTGAGTCCTAATCTATGGGCTAAATTAGTATATCATAAAGAAAAATGGAAACACGGCTCAGCTAAAGTGAATGATCGCAGAATTCTTTCCTTGATTAACAGTAGCTAGTCTCAGAGACCTGAAAAACATGTCCTTGGCATCTCTGCTCTGACACACTGCTCAAAGCAATACTTTACTCACAGTTTGGGACACTTGCATAGGGATACTTGCATAGGGACACTTGTCAGGACTCTTGGTGCCACAGTTAAATATAGTAGGTTTGCTTGGGCATTTTTAGCTTTGGGGTAAGCCTTGTTTCTTTTTCTGAACTAAGCGGTTTCTGCCATATTTCATCCCTAGTTCCAGAGCAAAATGCCTGGGTGTGAAGGTGACACTTAGAAAAACACAAACTATTCTAATGGTTGTCAAACCACACATTTATTAATTGATACTGATGTGCCAAAACTTATTATTAAGGATACTGGGTAGACCATCTGTATAGGGGAATGGGTTAAACCAATAATTCTAACAGACTCTGGTAGCAAAAAGAAGTTCAGTTTTATGGAAGTCTCCAATGAGCAGTAAATTAGTAAATAATTTCCTGATGAGTGTATATATTATTCAGCAGTCTCAAGTGTTAGTGATCAATACAACATGTTGTTTATTTTCCAAATTACTCCTTGAGAAAGTATGATAAAGCAAAGTCTTCAGTTTGACAAAATGTTCAGCATCACTGCTACCCTTCCTGCTTTCCTATGTGGACCATTATCTTTCAGTATCGCAAAGGGAGGCAGTAGAGGCATTTATATCTGGCAAAACAGCTGTATTTGATGCATATGACTGAGAGGGTAATAAAGGGCAAAATATACCCAGTTTGGAAAAGGTTTCTCTATCATCTAGATGATTACTGTAGAGCTTTTGTAATTTACTGGAAATAAATGCCATGCACATTCATTACATCAATAACATTTAATTCTGCAAGGTCTGGGTTGTCACTGGTGATCTCTCCAACCATATCTAAATCTACATTTATATTCTGGTGAAAAAAATTGGAGATAGTATTTGATGTGTGCAAGTTATAATGATTTACGTTACGTCCCCTGACCAGTACGTTTTTTGATAGATGGAGTTTTGGTTAGGGTCAGTGCTCATGATCAAGACAACATCAGCCCCACTCTGTCTCAGCTACTTAAACTTGTTGAAGAGATGAACAACTGAAGAGCACCAATTGAAGAAAAACTAAAAGTAAATGTGACAACTAAACCACCCTGGAAAAGAAAACCGCTCCCTCCATTCCTCCCTCTCTGTCTCTATTACTGTTTGAACATCAGCCACTTCTGACCAACCTGTGGTTGTGAGACTAATCCCACACTGAGCAACGCTGTAATCAGTGTTTCCACCAATGCAGACGGAGACATGAGTGTTAAGATGGTTTTAGTATCTCTTAAAGTCTGGCATGGTGAACAGTAGATCTGGAACAAGCATATAAACAATGCAATGGGAGGCTGCTGCACTGTAGCATCGACATTTGAAGGCTTTCCCACAGTGAAACCGAATCCCTGATTAACAGTTTGTGAGGCCTGTTTTACATAAAATAGAAGAAACTGTAAATTCTCTCCATTGCCATTTCAGTGTCAGTCAATGCTGACCACCAAGTCTGTGAGGCCAAGCCCACAATGAGCTGCAGAGTGTAATCAGTGCTTTGATTTTCCTCTGGCAGCATAGCTTAATCACAGACTGTGGCACCGCAGCGTAGCTGCTTCTTCATCTCATGCTGACGATGTGACAGCTAAATACTCAGGTCCGTGTATTCCCATTAGTCTCTTTCTGATTGGCTGATTCGCTGCGGTTAAGCTACTTAATTCCAGATCATGTTTGGGTGGTTGGGCTCGCTCTCAGGGCTCTCTGTCATGTGGTTGGCAGTCAGGCATTAGAAACAACAAACAAACACAACAAGACAAGCTTACAGTGCAAGTTACTGCTCTGAATGAAAAGTGGCCAATTTCCTGTAATGTGCCAGACTTCATAGGAAAAAAAATCCTATTGCACTTACAAGACATAGTTAATCTGCAATATGTAAGACTTTTTAATCATCATTTCCTCTTCTCTTAGCTGTTCTTCCCTCATTTTTTTATATTTTTCCAGGAAAATAGGAAATATACAACAATAAAATGTACTGTAATTTTAGACAAGCTTGTAATTTCTTGATGTATTCTTCACCAGTAGTCCTCCAGGCTTCTTTAAGGACTTCACAACCTCTTCTTTGGATGTTGATGATATTTGTATGAATCCTGTTTCTCTTTATTCTTTCTTCTACCTTATTATTCTAGTTGCTCAGACCTTTGCTGGTTAACTACTCCCTCAGTTTTCATCTGATTTTCACCATTCAAATTTTTAACTGTTCCGCTCCTTCTGCTGATGTATGCTATATATTTTGGTGCTCATAACTTTTATACTTTTTGAGATATTAAGCTTTCTATGCCATGTTTGGCCCATTTTGCTGAATGGGACCACATTATCAGTGTGATCACCAGTTTTGCTTGCCGGGCTGAGCCATGTTTTAGCTCAGTGAGATGAGCAGCCGTTCTCAGAGCACGAAGGCCGGGTTCGAATCCCACTTGTCACAGAAAACTTTTCAGTAAACTGTTCAACTTTTTAAACTCTTTTCAACACAAATTTCAGCTTCTTCACCTCTTTTCAGCAGAATTTTCAATTTTTCACTACGGTTCAGCACAAATTCTAGCTTCTTCAGATTTTTTAACCACAAACTTCAGCTTCTTTACCTCTTTTTAGCAGAAATTCTGCTAATTCACATCTTTTCAGTAGAATTTTTGGCTTCCTGGCCTGTTTTCAGTGGAATTTTCAGTTTCTTCTTCTCTTTTTAGCAGGAAGTTTAACAAGTTCACCCCTTTTCAGCAGAAAGCTCAGCTTTTACGCCTGTTTTTAGCACAAATCTCAGCCTTTTCTGCTCTTTTCAGCAGAATTTTCAGTTTCTTTATCTCTTTTCAGCAAAAAGTTAAAAAAGTTCACCTCTTCACCTCTTTTGAGGACAATTTTCAGTTTCATCTCTTTTTAGACACCAGGAAACAATTTGGCTCAGTGAGATAAGCAGCCGCCTTGAGACCAGGAGGCGCAGGTTCGAATCCTATCCGTGCCTCTTGCCGCACATCTTCTCTCCTTGCACTCTCCCTGATTTCTTGACATTCTTCAGTGTAGACTTTCAGAATTCAGAATTCAACTTCTACACAGTGTTTTCAGCAGGTAGTTCTCCGTCTTCTGCTTTTTTCAGATTCCACTACACGGCTTTCAAATTGTATTTTTCCAGGAAATGCAACTTTTTCTAGTTTGTTTTGCCCTCTGTATGATCCAACACTGCCCATGAGGAGACCAATCCATGACAGAAAGTGTTCTACTGATTGTTTTTCTGGCAGCGGCAGTGTGTTTGGGATCGACTTCTTGTTGAAAAATTATTCGCCATTGCTAATCGAAAGCTTTCCTGATGGTATTGCATTGTGGATCAGAATCTGACATTACTTTTTCAACATTTTTGACAAGATCTCCAACACAACTTGCTGAAATGCAGCCCCAATTTGACTTTTTTATGTTGTATTCTTATTCTTTATGCTTGACATTGTTATGATGTCTTTATTTATACCTTTATTTCTTCATTTTTTATAAACCACTTTGTGATTTTAATCTCTAAAAAGGGCAGTATAACTGCATTTTACTTACTTTCCTTGCATTTCTCATGAGGCTTTGGTGAACCATAGATAGATCAACTGAAGGGACAGATGGATCTCTCAGGTACTACTTTCAGATACTGTTCCATCTGCTGTGCATATTTTTTAGGCCTGGGACGTCTTGTTTTGACCTATACCTGTCCCGTTTCTTCATTTTTTTTTTCTAAGGACACGCTGCAGACCATGCCAAGACACGCCATGCCTTCGGGTAATAGTTCTCTGTAAATTTAAGATGGGCAAGAGAGATTGATAAATAGCTTTTGAAATGGTTGTTGATTAGCTGTGTGTTGATATCATTTATGCCAATAAGATACATGGAGCTTTTAATGCCTGGTTAAACCGTGCTAGATGGGTGAAAGCTGGCATCAGCACCAGCTTTGATTTGTCTTCAAGTATCTAGAAAAGGATCCTTTCATGCAAGGATGAAAGCTGTCAAGACAAAATCACTGTATTAATAGAGAGGATAAAATGCAGTTGAAACTTAAAAAGAATTTCACTTGACATATAACAGTGCTGACATTAAACATCTCGGAGGTTGCACTGTTCTTCCTACTGTTAAGTATCATCTTTCAGTAGTAGACCCTGCAGACACCATAAAGCACAAAGTGAAGTTGTGTCCTTATGAAGAAGAAAACCATCAGAAACATACTGCTCAGTAACGATTAACAAAATGCCACTGAAAACTTTTTCCACTATTCTGCATGAGTTTTTGTTGTTTTTTTCTTCCTGCCAAATTTGATGGCAGAAGATCAATATCCACCATGTTTTGATAATTTTGGTAGAAATTACTGAGCACATCACATCTTTCTTCACATGGCAAATTTAGGAGGACAGTTTACATGAAATTACAGGATAAAGGCATCCTGCTAAATGTCCGTGTTTAGCCCCTCCATGCTCCATCTCTAACTTTGTGAGTCCAAGCTCCGTGGAGACACCCGGCCCAGGCGAGGCAGCATCTTGGCACTCATTTCCCAGTCTGGGTGCCTTGAGGACTAGGTAGCTCCCAGGCATTTGGCCCTTGTGGCTTCAAGGCTTCCAGGTTTGTGTCAAGATCCAGCAGTGGGAACAAAACCACCCCACCCTCCTTCTCTCTGACAGCAAAAAGCAGCCTGTATTTCTGGGAGGGCAGAGAATTGAAGAAATAGATAGAATTACTCCTGTACTACACATCATGCCCGCTCGCCCCTGTGCCACAGATGTAGACGCCCGATAGTGGTTTAGTCTCGCTGGTTAGTCACGGCCTGACTCACCTTACTGACAGGGAAATCATGAAGCAGCTTGACCACTCCTGTTGTCAGGTTGACTAGCAGCACTGCTGCCCAGGAAGGTTGCAGAGTCACGGCTTCTGACATGTAATGCTAACTCTAAATTGGTCTCAGTGCTCAACTGTGAGTCTACAAGTCTGGGAAAACATTAATTCAATGTATCTCTTGCATTGTGCCATGACAAGCCATTAGCTATTAGCCTTTTTTATGAGGTATGAGTCATATCGCCAGTTGACAAGCCCAAGGTATTACAGTATTGTGACTTTGTTATGAAATGCTTGTTACTTGGCCTCACATTTCCCAGAGTTAGCATGTTATGTTGTAATATCTGGAGACCTTGGAAAGAACAATAATCTTTGAAGAGCAGTTTGATGACATGTTACTGTTACCAGTGCCAGCAAGACTTCATGGAAGTGCATGGCAAAAGCCTAGGAGGAAAGATTCTCATGTTGTACTGATCCACTTTCCCCACAGCGGTGCACCCTTATTACTCACCACTCTTCAGAGCCTGTTGCTCCCATGAAGGAAAATTGGAAGTGTCAATTCCTAACTTCCCAGAAGATTCACTCTCCGTGGTGCACTGCTTCTCTGTTCTCCACCCACAGGAACAACATGATCCCTTTGTCCTCCTGTTGCATCAGCCATACTAAAGTTGCACTGTCATCTTCTCTGTATTCTTGTCTGGTTCTATCTACAGCCCCATTTACACCTGTGATGTCAAGGGTCATATATCCAGGTCAACAGATGGTGTGACTTAATCCACTTAGGGACATAAACGACATTTGTTGGCTGGATTACGGCCCTGGTTCCATTCACCTTCATCAAACACTTTGGGGTTGCGTGTCAGACAGTGGTGTTAGATTTTGATCTATCATGTAAAACAATTTGTAAAACATCTGATTGGGAACAGTTATGTTTTTCAATCATCGCAAGCCTATTGCCAGTGCAGTGAAACTCATGGACTGGCCTCCCCAGAGCAGGATCTCAACTTTACTGATGTGGTGGGAGATCATCTTGACAGAGAATGGAAAAACAGGCAGCCAACATCCAAAGAAAACCATTGGAACATTCTTCAACAAGCTTGGACAACTATTACTAAAGAATATTTAAAGGTGGCGTAAGGAATTTTTTGAGGTTATCGATTAGTGTGTAATTATGTCTTACAACAAATTAATCATATATTGTTGTTTTCATTCTTAGGATTAATACACTAAAAATATGTAGGTGCCTGTGTGTGGAAGCCGCCATGTTGCCCAACCAGTTTGAATACAGCAGGCGATATAGACATCGCCATTCTGCTTAATCACATTTTACGTATGTGACTAGAGACCGGCGACTGACGAGCTCCATTTTTAAATGACCATTTAACATTTGCACATGTACATTTACATCATCACTCTTTTTCCTCCACTGCTGTCTCTCCTCCCTCATTTCCACCTCATCCCCATCCACCTCGCCTAAAGCCTCACCTCCTGAACTGAAGCCAGGGCTCTAATACCTACAGAATAGTTCAGGATATTCTTAGTAACTCACCTCAGTATCATTGTCATCAGACAGAAGTGTGCTTCATCGACTCATATCGGACTCTTTTCACAACGTTTTACAGCCTCCACCTGATTAAATAGATGTGGACAGCTGAAGTGAACAGTAAATTCACTGCAGATGAACAGTTGCCAGTTGTTTGTCCAACATCGGCCGCCGTAGCTAGGATTCTGCACTTTTCAGTTGGCTCCAATCTGTAATCTAGTGAAATTTAGTGGTGAGTTTTATCACTATATACCTCAAGAAAGCTTTCCTAAGGGAGTTCAGGCTGTGTTTAAGAATGGAGGTGGTCATGCCAAATAGGGTTTAAAATGTGGGACTCTCCAACAGTTGCTCTTAGAACTGAAGAAGCTTCTCGGATGAAACGTCTACAAGGAAACTTAAAGAAGTCCAGTTGCTTTTCTTTCCAAGCTCCTTAGACTACGATGACCTGGATGACTGGAAACCTTCACAGACATCATGCCAAATATTGATTTTTATGGTCATTATAATTGTGAAAACTCGTGTGTGCACCAACATCCCATTTTCCTAGAATGAAAACTTTTTCACAGGACTGTACTTTAACACCTGACTTAGCTAGTTAGTACACAAGTACAAGATGTGTTCAGAAAGTCTTGTCCACCACAGGAAGTTAAGAAAAACACCAAATTAACATTTGCTGATCTCTCCTTCAGGGTCGCCTCCTTGTGCATCTCTGGACAGCATCAACTGTGTCACACTGGCCCAGCTTTTATGTCCGAGATTATCATCACTGGATATGAGAGCTAGGTTTCAAGCTATGCCACAGAAACTCAACAAGAGTTCATATGAATATTAGCAGAAGGTCAAGAGTGTGACCAGCAGTAGACTTGTTTTTGTTTGTTTTTTTCAACATTTGTCCTCCAGGGTTAGACTATTACTGTAGAGTTCAACTTTTTTACTCAGAGATACCAAAAGAAGAAAACACTCAGCTGTGGTGTGCACCATTGTACCAGGGCAGTTTTTCTTTTTGGCTGCACGATACAATATTCGTTCAGCACTTGTGCTGCTTGCCAGATTTGGCTCCAGGCAAGTTTGTCTTCTTCCTCAAAATGAAAATCACTTTGAAGGTTCAATGTTGTGACACAGTGGAGAACATCCAGTGTGCATTGCAGGAGAAAACCACCTTGGGAGGGATCAGTCCACAGATTCTAATTGGCAAGACTAATAGTGCTTGATTGAATTAGCGGTGAGCGTAGCCTTTTTTGCTAGCAGATGCATGCAAAATGCATGACCTAGCAATTTATAAGTGGACTTTAATGTACTGGATATTAGCAGTGTGTACTGTTGGAGACACAACATACAGTGGAGCAAAAAAGTATTTAGTCAGCCACCGATTGTGCAAGTTCCCCCACTTAAAATGATGACAGAGGTCAATAATTTGCACAAGAGGTACACTTCAACTGTGAGAGACAGAATGTGAAAAAAAAATCCATGAATTCACATGGTAGGATTTGTAAAGAATTTATTCGTAAATTAGGGTGGAAAATAAGTATTTGGTCACCTCAAACAAGGAAAATCTCTGGCTCTCACAGACCTGTAACGTCCTCTGTAAGAAGCTTTTCTGTCCCCCACTCGTTACCTGTATGAATGGCACCTGTTTGAACTCATCATCTGTATAAAAGACACCTGTCCAGTCAGACTCCAAACTCCGCCATGACCAAGACCAAAGAGCTTTCGAAGGACACCAGGAAAAGTATTGTAGACCTGCACCAGACTGGGAAGAGTGAATCTACAATAGGCAAGCAGCTTGGTGTGAAAAAATCAACTGTGGGAGCAATCATCAGAAAATGGAAGACATACAAGACCACTGATAATCTCCCTCGATCTGGGGCTCCACGCAAGATCTCATCCCGTGGGGTCAAAATGATCATGAGAACGGTGAGCAAAGATCCCAGAACCACACGGGGGGACCTGGTGAAAGACCTGCAGAGAGCTGGGACCAAAGTAACAAAGGTCGCCATCAGTAACACACTACAACGGCAGGGAATCAAATCCCGCAGTGCCAGACGTGTTCCGCTGCTGAAGCCAGTGCATGTCCAGGCCCGTCTGAAGTTTTCCAGAGAGCACATGGATGATACAGCAGAGGATTGGGAGAATGTCATGTGGTCAGATGAAACCAAAGTAGAACTTTTTGGTATAAACTCAACTCGTCGTGTTTGGAGGAAGAAGAATACTGAGTTGCATCCCAAGAACACCATACCTACTGTGAAGCATGGGGGTGGAAACATCATGCTATGGGACTTTTTTTCTGCCAAGGGGACAGGACGACTGATCCGTGTTAAGGACAGAATGAATGGGGCCATGTATCGTGAGATTTTGAGCCAAAACCTCCTTCCATCAGTGAGAACTTTGAAGATGAAACGAGGCTGGGTCTTCCAACATGACAATGATCCAAAACACACCGCCCGGGCAACAAAGGAGTGGCTCCGTAAGAAGCATTTGAAAGTCCTGGAGTGGCCTAGCCAGTCTCCAGACCTCAACCCCATAGAAAATCTGTGGCGGGAGTTGAAAGTCCGTGTTGCTCGGCGACAGCCCCAAAACATCACTGCTCTCGAGAAGATCTGCATGGAGGAATGGGCCAAAATACCAGCTACTGTGTGTGCAAACCTGGTAAAGACCTATAGTAAACGTTTGACCTCTGTTATTGCCAACAAAGGTTATGTTACAAAGTATTGAGTTGTATTTTTGTTATTGGCCAAATACTTATTTTCCACCCTGATTTACGAATAAATTCTTTACCAATCCTACCATGTGGATTCATGGATTTTTTTTTTCACATTCTGTCTCTCACAGTTGAAGTGTACCTCTGGTGCAAATTACTGACCTCTGTCATCATTTTAGGTGGGGGAACTTGCACAATCGGTGGCTGACTAAATACTTTTTTGCCCCACTGTACATATTTTTACTGTGCTGTAAAACAAGAGGAAACTCACTGCTTTCAAGTACACCAGTCAAAATGGTTTGGTGTTTTTGATGCTTAATCGCCACTTGATCAACATTCTCCTTTACATACTTAATTTTGTTAGATACCATTGTTGATTAGCCCAAGTGCGTTCTGGTCCACTTACACAGTATTCCTTTCCGAATGCTTTTCCAGCCCCGCTGAGTCACAGAGACACAGTACATTCTTCTATGTGTTGTCAAGGTACTGTGGCTCAGACCCTTGTACTTTTTATGCTCTTGCTTCTAATATTTCTGTTGAAGGAATTTTGGCTGTATTCTCCTGCACTCTGTCACTGTGATGAGGGTGGTTAGATGTAAGATGAGCTAAAAACTGTTTATGTATGTATATGTTGAGATTTTCATATTTAATACTTTCCCTCAAAAGCCTACTCCTTAAATGGCATTTTCACTTCAGCTGTCACACTGTTGCCCATATAGTAAATTCCAGCTGTGCTGTCCTGTGCTGGTACATGCTCCAGTGTGAACTATTTTATATTCACTGTGAATCAGTCAGAGCTACAGACAAAGTGGCCTCTGGCAGTTACTGTAGAAATGCTACTGTTGACCATTTGATGATGCCTTTAAGAATTACTTTTTATATTTTTCCATTTTTTCTTTTCTTTTTTTTCTCTTGAGGTAAGACTTACTGGTAGTGATGTTTTTCCAGCTTTGTTTGCTTAAGTTAGTATTTCCCGTATTATCCCAAGCGCTTTCATATTCATTGTTCTTTTTAAACAGGACCTCTTTGACCCTTCACACATTCTTGCCTTTTTGTATTCTGGGAAAAGATCTGTTAAAGTATGCTTTTACAATTGCTCAGAATAATCACCGCAATTATCACTTACATTACTCTGTATTTACAAAGGCAACAGTACATTTCCGTGCTTTCAAAGAAAATTGTTTTAACATTTTATCATTTCTTTTTTCATGATAGGTTACAGTTCTTTCTTATTTTAGTGCACCTGTATTGCTTTGGCTGTTAATTGCATTTCTAGTCCACTTTTTTATGCATTGAATTCAGCCAGGGTTCGAGACAACTTTCTGATTAGAAGATGAACCAATAAAGCATGGCTGTAGTTCTGGAGGTAGAGTGTTCAACTTCAACTTTATTTGTATAGCACATTTAAAACAACTGTAGATGAATGAAGTTCTTTACAGATTGAGCAATAAAAAAAATAAGAGACAATAGATAAATTAAGTTCATTAAGATAAGAATACAATGCAGTAGGAATGCATTGAGAAGTCTGTACTCATCTTGAGCTAAAAGCCAGGAAAAACAGGTGAGTTTGAATAAGGACTTGAAGGTTTCTACATTGCAAGCAGATCTAATGTTCTGCGGTAAGCTGTTCTACAGGACAGGGTCTACAACCAGAAAGGCCCATTCACCTCTCGTTTTTAGCCTTGTCCTGGGAACATCCAGAATCATCTGATTAGAAGCTCCTATTGCCCTAATTGGAGTGTGGATACGTTAAAGCTCAGATAAATAAGGGGTCAGGGCCATACAATAACTTAAAAAATGTGTGTGAGACTATGAAAACATCTTAGACTCTGCATGTTAGCCTCTGTTAATATTAATGATATTAATATGTCACAAAATATTGAAGATCATGACATGAGTTAGAAAAAGACTGAACAAGTATGCTTGGAAGGGGTTCCAGCAAAAAGCTTCTTCTTTTAAGAACATGTCAGCACGGCTTAGGTTTGCCAAGTTGCATCTTAACAAACTTCAAGACTTGAGAGAACAAACCAGGCACACTAGCAAATCTGTAACAGACAAAAATGTATGACAGGACTCCACAAAGTCCTGTGAAATCGTTCTTTTTCACATATCACATATGCTGTGTAGTAACACAGCTTTAAAAGAGACGTAACTCACCCGACTAGCTGAAAGATGTATAAACCTGACAAACTGCCTAGCAATATTGTGACTCTCATCTCAGTTGTGCAAACAGACCAACAATTCCTCACAAGTCACAATGAGAATATCATTCTCTTCTCTCATAACGTGGCAGCTGCTCCTCTGTTAACACTTGCCTTTAATGAGCCTCTCAGTCACCATTATCGGCAGCAGTGGATGACAAAGTGAGTTCCTGAGACAGATGTAGAGAAATTAGGAGAGAGGTAAAGAAAAAAATTACTTTTAAAAGTGACCCCAGTGGGCCAATGTCTTCCTGATCTAGCAGCACATTGCTTTGATATGTTTTACCCACAGTGGGAAGAAGGAGAAGGAGCAAGAGAGAGGGAGAGGGAGAAAGACCTCACAATTTGAGAGAAAATGTGTTTCCCAGAACTGAGATGTGCTGCGGTCTGGTGCAACATTTGCTGGAAGCATCAGGAGTTGTCAATGCTCGTGTGAGGCTGTCCCACAGGTACCTTTAAATGCACCCGCTTGTGTGCCAACCCACTTTACATCCAATCCAAAAGGTCTGCTGTTCTTACTTAGCGTTGCCTCTCTCACCTATCAGTCTTCCTTCTCATCTTTTGCCACTTTCCTTCGATGGTTCCTCTCCAGAATCCATCCAGACATTTTCCCTTGCTTTATCCGCTTACCTTTTACTCCCATCCATCCACTTTCTCTCTCTTTTCCTTCCAGTCCTCCTCCTGTTTATTCTCGCCATCTCCTTCACTCACCACAGGGGTGACAAGGAGGACGAGAAGGAGGAGGCCTGCCGGGGAAGCTTAATGCATCTACCATGGCGGGAGCTGGACCAGGATGTCTGGCTGTTAGCAATGACTTTTCATGACTGGTGTTTAGTGCAGTCTGGGGACAACAGGACACATTTAGCTAAAAGTTGTATTTTTCACATTGACAAATGTGAGAGGGTGAGATAGATGGAGAACTGCTAGTGATACTCTGCAGTAAAGACAGCATGAGATCATGGGATTGCTTATAAATAGCATCCTACTTCATGTCTGTATATTGGAAACTTTTCACCTGTTATTTTATGACATTAAATGATACTGACTCCAAAATAGGCTCATGGTTAGGATGGCTGGACTTCTGTTATTAGTTACTTCTACTATAGATGTACAGTTGCATCAAAGTTTTTTAACAGTCTGTGCAGTCAGGTGAAAAACTAAGTGACAAAATGATTAATTAGCTTGTAGAACCAACTTTAGCAGCAATAACATGAAGTAATTATTTTTTTAAACTATTATATCTCTCTCTGACAATCATTGTTATTTTGGGGGAATTTTGGCGGAGCCTTCTTTACAACTTTGCTTGAGTTCATCGATTTTTTTTGTGGACACTTGTTTTTCCAGAGCTCTCTGAATGTCCTACCACAGAGCAGAGGCGATTCTAGGATCAGAGCTTTGGGGGTGCTGAGCACCCATAGCTGCCCAGCCAGGCAAGATAAACTTTACTTGACACGATGAGACTTCTTCCCTGTCTCTGTCAGTCCCTGCATCCTTAAATGTCTCCAATTGTCCCGAGTTCTCTCTGACTGTCTCCTTGGTGCATTTAAATCCCTGTTCCTCCCTGTCCTCGTCGTCTGTTGTCTTCGTCTCTGTTATCAGTCATCATAATTTTACCATCTCTGTGCAGGTCTGCAAATTTCTTTATTAAATCATAAGATTCTTAAATTCATCAAGTCTCTCTGTGCCTGGCTCCTGTTTTGTACATTTTAACACAATTTAATCCCCACATTTGTGAAAGAAAAGCAAAACACTTTTTTGAAAAGTCTGTAACAAAACCATCAAATCTGATAAAGATTATTTAAATGCTGCAAAAGAAGAATGGATTGGAATAAAAAAAAAATACATATCCTAACCTTAATTATTGGGGGAGAATAATGAATGATGCTCATTGTGAGTAAAAAGTAAACTGAGTTCATATTTTGGACAGAGATGAACTTTTAATGTGTATGTATAATATAATACAGATATATAAAAATACACTCCAAAAATAGAAGAGTCCTTGAAATGTACAAATGTACAAAATATTAATAAAAAAATTATAAAAATGGAGGCAACTCTGCCTATGGTACAATGTGTACAATGTATGAAAAGATCTTTACTGCAGATGCTACTATGGCTGTGCAGATTTTATTATTTTAACCTATGTCGCCTCACCTTGAAGTTGGCAAATCTGTCTATCACTTTTTGGTGGTCAACTCTCTCTTTGCATCTCAGTGTCAACAACAGCAGGCTACAGACAATTTTAAGTTTTAGATTTTAAATAGGCTATATAAATTTCAATGGGAGCAAAAGGACGGTCAAATGTTAGCTAAAAAGGTCTGATTCTCTGGTCTGACTCCTACCTAACTATATAAAGAGTAACTGAAGGTTAAATGCAGCTAACATGTCCTGTATTAACCCAGGCACTCACACCTCCGCTCCGCTGTGTCTCAGCCACCATCGCTCTGGCAGAAAGGGCGCTAGAGCCAGAGTAGGGGCGAGGCAAGCTGGAATAAACCATTTGTTTTTTGGGGGGGGGAATACAGTACTCAACCAAGTACTGTATAGTTTTTAGATTTTTAGTAGTGTGTCACACAAACAACAAATGTTGTCAAAAAAAGCAAGAAATCTTTGGGGGTGCTTTAATTTACTTTGGGGTGCTTTAGCAAAAGTGGGCTAAAAACGCCCCTGCCACAGAGTTTCAATCGGGTCGAATCCTGATTCTTTTGTTTTTAAGCCATTATGTTATTGATTTGCTGTCATGCTTGGGATCATTGTCCAGTTACATGATCCAGTTTGGGCCAACCTGTCAGATGTTTGGCGTCACATTTGACTCTAGAATACTTTGTATACAGAGGAGTTCATGGTCAACTTACTGATTGCAAGGTGTCCCAATTATCATCCCTCCTTCACAGATCTTGACATTTGATGGTTTTGTTTTCTGTGTTTATGCTGATAAATGCTGTGTTTGTTTTCTTTTTTTCAAACACAGTCTAGTGCACTATGACCTAAGAACATTGTCTTAGAAGTCTTGTTTTTTTCAGATAAAACCTGAGAACACAAGCAGTGAATTTGACTTTCAGTATCAGTCAGTGTTATGCTTGCAACCAGTCCCTAAGTACCTATGTCTCCAACAACTGTGTTGTTTTTACCCAATGATTTACGTAGTGTAACGCATTTCTCAGAATGTTGAATTATTCATATATATATTTATATTTATATTTCCGATACAACACTTTCTCCTTTAACATCCCATTTTTAGACCATTGCTAAAGGCAGTTGTGCAACTACTAAATGACCATTAAGATATTAACCCGACATTATAACAACCAAAGTTTATGGCCCAAAGCACACTCCTCTCCCCCAGAAGTCCTTAAAAAGTTATACATGTTAGTTATTACTACTTGCCAACCAACAAGTCAAGTGAATTCACAGTGTATTGTGTGATGTGAAGACATTTCAGCAAAATGCAACAAAAGTGCTCTCTTGGGACTCTGACAAATTGCTCAGCTGAACTCCTGGACCTTTGAGTTCATTTCCGCAACATCAGAGATCTTAAAACGTTTGCTTCGATTAAAGCAGCAGTGCATCCAGGTCTCTTCAAGAACAATATTTAGATTTTCCCCTTGATGTAAAAGGGATATTTAAAGTATGCCTTCATGGCCCATTGATGAGGCCTTTCTGTCCGTGTCTGTCTGTCTGTTGGCAAAGATTTGTGGATTCTCTTTCCTGGAGATGAAATTTACCCCACTGAGGCAGGTCTGGGTCAAAGAAAGAGAAACATTTACTACCCCTTGGCTAGCTTTATTTCTCTGCCTAGACTTTTTTCCGTACATTTTCTTCCTTGTTGCCAGTTATATCGTTCACATTTTTTTCTGCCTTTGATAAATGACCGAGACACAACAGTGGCAATAACATAAGTTCTCCTTACACTTTTATGATGAATTTGCAGATCATAGCTGTAGAGGTATGAAGCAACATGTGTTTGCTCACTTCTGGGATTGTGTTGCATTCCAGTGATGGCTGGAGAAACAGATACAATGGAAAGCAAGCCTTGACATTCCAAGAAGGAAGCGATGATGGTTGATCTGTTGGAGCCGACATTTCTGATGAAATTGTGGGAATTTGGCCAAACTGCGGTCTCAAAACAATCAGTCCTAAAAAGCTAAAATAACAGTCTGTGAAACTGATAAAACGGCACAAGCTGCCACTTTAATACTATAAACTAATCATTGAAACGTAACTTTCTCAAATGTTAATATGTCTTCAAGATGACTGCATTAAATTAGATTCTGAAAATCCAATTAATGTCTTCTTTTATTTGACATTTTATATCGTAGCAAACATTGATGTAATCTCTTAATATATCAGAGATATATGAGGCTCTCTTTTTTCAGGCACATTTATGAAGGAGGTTGGATTTTATACATCACGAAGCAAAGCTCGGACACAAGCCACATCAGTTCCCGAGACATTTTGGGTATCAAATTACATCACACCTCATAAACCTGCCAGTCAGTTGCCACCATAAAACCTCTTATCCACTACCTTCACCCAATAATATGCAGCATGTTTGCCAGAAGCCTCTCTGGAATTGTGTATTTCAGATATCAAATGATCAAACTGTGCTATTGTCCAGAACGCTTGAGGATATTGCATCGCGCTATTTGTCAAAATACATTTCTTTTATAGAATTCTTGAAATTGTTTCAGCTTCCTTTAGTAGTATGACCCAAAGCTCAGGCCGGGAACTTGATATGAACTGTATACACTCTGTGTTAAAGCCATCACTCTGTTGGCCAGACCTATGAAGATGTCATGGCAGGTACAGCTGACATACAAAACTGTCATGTGGCTTTGGGCATACCATGTGTCTGGTTTTAAAAGTGTGACATCAGGTTCTTGGTCAAGTGGAGTCTTGGAGAAGGATAATATGGTGAGCTGAAAAGTGTTAGTTAAAGCACTGAAATGAAAGTATACAGAGAGGATTTAGACCATCAGTAGAAGTGTGAGGAGCAAATTGACAGTGATTTTAACTGTCAACGTAAATGAAAAAAATCAAATAAATGCAGAGAGTGGCATTGGTACATATGTGTACACTGTTTAAAAAAAAAGAAGAAAAATGTCCTGGTAATTTTCTGCCAGTACATTATCCATTTTTTTAAATTGGAGGTTTCCATGAAGGGAAAATGGTAAAATTTATTGTGTAGTTGAAAAATATGGGAAAAACCCTTAAAGATAATATTGAAAATTCCTTAATTTTAACTTTATTAATTTTTTTTACTTTTAGTTCTGTTTTCTGCTATGAAACTGAATATATAGGAAGTTGAATCAAAGGCTGAACTCTCTTTAAAGGTAATTCTGTCTTAGGACCCAGTCACACAGGCCTGTCAGCCATCACTGGTCTCTGAGCAGTTGTGAGTGTTTGATGGAGGTTACTCGCAGTGACTGTGACATCAATTGCTAAAGTCACACAGATCTAGAAACCAATTAGCAACCTCCTAAAAAACGTCTGCATTCAAAGAAAAAGTAATAACTTTGTATATGTGTTGGATGCAGCTGTAAGGCTCTGGTTCTGGTGTGTGTTTGCAGACAAAGCAGTATCCTCCATGAGATCTACACATGAGTGCAGCAATCTGCCAGCAATCTCCACTATCTTTGAAAGGTAAAGGTTTTAGGGGCATAGTAGGCAGTGGGCCAAACCAGTATAAGGCATATATCACCATCTTCAACCATGACTCAGCTGCCCTGGAAAGCCAATAATGACTGCAAGACATACATAGAAAATACAATACTCATGCTCAAAAGAAATCAAACAGAAGTGAGTAATTTTGTGCAATTGATGGGACATCATGCTGGATGATATTGCACTATGCAAATGTTTAGTCTTGTAGTTTTTTTGGAAATTGGGGCCAAAAACATTAAAACTTTGAAGATGCATGACTGGGAAATGTGTGCACGCACAAAGACAGAAATATGTATAAGGACTTGTTCCAGCAGCCCACTAGACCTCTATTCAAGTAAAGTTGTGGCTAAGTGGTACTATGTTGCTGAAAAACAAAACCTTAATCAGATTATATATTGAAGAATTGACAAATCCTTTGTGATTTTTTTTTTTACAGCTACGAAGAAAGTCTTAGAAACAATGAACAAAGTACAAAGTAGAAATGAGGAGGGCTCACTGAATGGTGTAGTTGAATGGCTCATGGGAATAATTCTTCTCTTTCTATATACAGGGAGTGCAGAATTATTAGGCAAATGAGTATTTTGTCCACATCATCCTCTTCATGCATGTTGTCCTACTCCAAGCTGTATAGGCTCGAAAGCCTACTACCAATTAAGCATATTAGGTGATGTGCATCTCTGTAATGAGAAGGGGTGTGGTCTAATGACATCAACACCCTATATCAGGTGTGCATAATTATTAGGCAACTTCCTTTCCTTTGGCAAAATGGATGGATGGGCCCGTGGCTGGATTGGTAAAGGGCAGAGAGCTCCAGGCCGACTCAGACGCCAGCAAGGTGGAGGTGGAGTACTGGTTTGGGCTGGTATCATCAAAGATGAGCTTGTGGGGCCTTTTCGGGTTGAGGATGGAGTCAAGCTCAACTCCCAGTCCTACTGCCAGTTTCTGGAAGACACCTTCTTCAAGCAGTGGTACAGGAAGAAGTCTGCATCCTTCAAGAAAAACATGATTTTCATGCAGGACAATGCTCCATCACACGCGTCCAAGTACTCCACAGCGTGGCTGGCAAGAAAGGGTATAAAAGAAGAAAAACTAATGACATGGCCTCCTTGTTCACCTGATCTGAACCCCATTGAGAACCTGTGGTCCATCATCAAATGTGAGATTTACAAGGAGGGAAAACAGTACACCTCTCTGAACAGTGTCTGGGAGGCTGTGGTTGCTGCTGCACGCAATGTTGATGGTGAACAGATCAAAACACTGACAGAATCCATGGATGGCAGGCTTTTGAGTGTCCTTGCAAAGAAAGGTGGCTATATTGGTCGCTGATTTGTTTTTGTTTTGTTTTTGAATGTCAGAAATGTATATTTGTGAATGTGGAGATGTTATATTGGTTTCACTGGTAAAAATAAATAATTGAAATGGGTATATATTTGTTTTTTGTTAAGTTGCCTAATAATTATGCACAGTAATAGGCACCTGCACACACAGATATCCCCCTAAAATAGCTAAAACTAAAAACAAACTAAAAACTACTTCCAAAGACATTCAGCTTTGATATTAATGAGTTTTTTGGGTTCATTGAGAACATGGTTGTTGTTCAATAATAAAATTATTCCTCAAAAATACAACTTGCCTAATAATTCTGCACTCCCTGTAGGTGAGCATGAGTTGGTATAACTTCTTGACGGGTCTTTGGTGATGGGCACCAAAAAAGAAAAAGATGTGGGCAGCACTAGTCTGTAAGTGCCAAATCAGCATACATGAGACGACACGAATATAACATTTTTACTGGCATACAAGCAACCGAAATGTAATAGTGTGACTGACTCAGTAAGTCTGTCGGTGTGCTTGAGGAACTGTGCAAATACACTGATGTGCCAAGACCCCAGTATAGCAGTGAAGGCATGTGTAGTCTTTGGACAATCCTAGATAACAATCTGAAATGTATCCCTGCTTCCATGTGCACAACATCGTACCCGCAGCAGCCTCCACTTACTGGTGCATTTTATTAGCGGGGGCGAGCTTTTATTTCAAGTTGCGTGAAATCAAATCTACGGGAATACGAGCACATCTGTCTCTGAATTATTGAGCAAATATTTTGAAATAAAACAGCTTTCGCGCTGTCAAACATAGTACGTCAAAAGAGACACACCGACCTGGGATGGGTGTCAGAGTGTGAAACTGAATCAAAGCTTCGGCACAGTGCTGAGTAGGCGGCCATCGTTCAGTCTGTTCGAATTTAGCTGAATGTGGTCTTTTCAAACCGGCTGCTGTCTTCAGACGGACCTGTGCAGTGCTACATTTTGCAAACGACAAGCCTTGGAGTTTATAGTTTGAGATGAGCATCGTAAAAGCAGTATGTGGGATGTAACATATATCAGTCCTTTCCATAGGGGTGAAAAGTAGATCATTGTAAATAGATGGTGACCCCATAAACTTGTTTCAGCGCTGTCCAGGAAGAAAAGGACGAGTGAAGTGACACAGATTCTTCCACTCAGTTTGCATAACGATATAGTCATTCTGATCTGATCTGAGTTCAGTGAGGAAACTGTTCAAATTTGTAAAGTGACTGTCCAATTTTGATTTTAAACACTAATAACTAGTCAATAATGTGTCTGGCAATCCAGCTGTGAAATAAAAATCTGATTTATCCTGTCTCAGAGTGACGCTGAAAAACTAGTTCATGCATTTATTACTTCCAGGCTGGACTACTGTAATTCATTATTATCAGGATGTCCAAAAAACTCGCTGAAAAGCCTTCAGCTAATCCAAAATGCTGCAGCAAGAGTCCTGACAGGGACTAGAAAGAGAGAGCAGATTTCTCCTGTTTTGGCTTCCCTTCATTGGCTTCCTGTTAAATCCAGAATTGAATTCAAAATCCTGCTCCTCACATACAAGGTCTTAAATAATCAGGCCCCATCTTATCTTAATAACCTTGTAGTACCAGATCACCCTATTAGAGCACTTCGCTCTCGCTCTGCAGGCCTACTTGTTGTTCCTAGAGTATTTAAAAGTAGAATGGGAGGGAGAGCCTTCAGTTTTCAGGCCCCTCTTCTGTGGAACCAGCTTCCAGTTTGGATTCGGGAGACAGACACTATCTCTACTTTTAAGATTAGGCTTCAAACTTTCCTTTTTGCTAAAGCATATAGTTAGGGCTGGACCAGGTGACCCTGAATCCTCCCTTAGTTATGCTGCAATAGAGGTAGGCTGCCGGGGGATTCCCATGATGCACTGAGTTTGTCCTTTCCAGTCACCTTTCTCACTCACTATGTATTAATAGACCTCTGCATCGAATCATATCTGTTATTAACCTCTGTCTCTCTTCCACAGCATATCTTTTATCCTGTCTTCCTTCTCTCACCCCAACCGGTCGCAGCAGATGGCCCCGCCCCTCCCTGAGCCTGGTTCTGCCGGAGGTTTCTTCCTGTTAAAAGGGAGTTTTTCCTTCCCACTGTCGCCAAAGTGCTTGCTCATAGGGGGTCATATGATTGTTGGGTTTTTCTCTGTATCTATGAAGCGCCTTGAGGCGACTTTTGTTGTGATTTGGCGCTATATAAATAAAATTGAATTGAATTGAATTTACTGGATACATTTTGTTCTACTTTTCCCTTTTATACCAAGGTTTTGTGATATCAAAATGTGATGCTGCCTTATCTCAGACACAGGTAGCTCTGCCAGTTACAATTGCCATTACTTAATTTACATTAAGACAGTTGTTTGGTGTCTCATTAAACAGTCTGTTTATTTAAACATACAATTAATGAAATGTTTTTGTTTAAATGCATATATAATGCTTAATAGATAAGTGGTATACTTTTCCATAATGTTATGTTATTTTAGTTATATATTTTGATGATGAT
This sequence comes from Astatotilapia calliptera, assembly GCF_964374335.1. Classification (NCBI taxonomy): domain Eukaryota; kingdom Metazoa; phylum Chordata; class Actinopteri; order Cichliformes; family Cichlidae; genus Astatotilapia; species Astatotilapia calliptera. The sequence goes on along the minus strand of NC_137429.1, from coordinate 24,926,925 downwards.
GATGAAGATGAGAGGGAGATAACATTACTCTTACTTTTTCTTCTTCTTCTCATTATTATGTGATTATCGAGATATAGACAGTTTGCAACAAGATGGCAATTCAGTGAAAAACAATGGTTAAAATGTACATTGTGTTAAACTTGGAGAACCAACATAGTTACTGTAACCACTTGAATGCTGTTTTGCTGAACCTTCCATCCACACTCTCCCTTTGAACTTTGTGTCTCTAAAGTAAAAACACTCCAATTCTTCTTCAACGAATAGAAGAACAAGAGTTAGTTGTGATCTTTGTCTCTTATTAAAGGTAATAGGAAGCAAGTCTTCAAAGTTAAGGACTAAACTTGGAGTACTTACATTAGCCACTTCCTTAAGTTTTGCAGTGAGATATATCTGGGACAGTTTTACATGTAATTGATAGCACAGACCAGACAGGGCTATGTTTGGATCAGCGATCAGGGTTAGACAAAGGGCAGGACTAAGTGATGATTTTCATTATGAGGGCTCCTCAAAGATAATGTAAGGGGTAACTGTGAGACTGCTCTTCCATAAGTCTCTTAACATACATGAAAACAGACACAAGTGATTTTTTTGCATCACCTACTCTCTGAATTTTAATGTCCATATCCATCTCCAGATACAGCACAGTAGCATTATTAGACTCCCTTGTGAGAGGCTGCTTTCCTCCTGCAGACGTCCTGCTAGGAAAGATAATACTTGGGTTTCACATTAACATTTAAGGCCTTTAGCAGACGAGTACAGAAAACAGAAAAATACACAGAGGTGGAAATCTGCTCGGGGCCAAAAGTTCCTTTTGTGAAGCTTCAGTCTTCTGAATTGCGCAAATCATAAATGTGACAGAACACTGAAGCTCTCTTCTGAAATACATGGCTGATGTCCAATATGCAGGTTACTTAGTGACCTTTAGCCTTTTCATACAACAAACAAAAGACACTTTCAGTCACGAGGGAGGAGGTCCGCTTTCATTCCAGCCTCCTCCTCCAGGAGCATTTTAACTCTGTGCTTGTAATAGATACGCTACAAACACACACGCTCACCACAAGTTCTCAAGAAGGTCAAATTGACCATGCAATCAGCACATTTAAGTTGTTCAGTGGACGCCTGAGCGCATGTCTGCTGGAGTTTCAAGTAAACACCTTTCACCACAAATGTTTACATAGCACCAAGATTCACTGAAGGATACCTACACAGGAACGCTGTTCTCTCTAATGATTAAACACAGGAGATATGTTTGCTTGGACATGCCAAATATTTGTTCATTGGGCTTTACCTACCACTAAGCTCTCAAAATATGCAGTAATTGATACTATAGCACCCAGGTTCTAAGCTTTTTTTAACATCAGGTAAGCTCAAGTAGATGTGACTTAAATCCTAATTGCGAGCCATTAGGTCTGCAACATATTTAATCATCATCACCGAGTAGAGTAGGGTCAGTCAGGCAGAGAGCTTCCATCTTTCATACTAAATAAGGGAAGGTTAAGAAGTTCATTCAAGCTGTGCTGTAGCTTGTGATCCGAAGGGAAGCAGCTCTGCATTGGGGGGAAAAGTTCAGAATTATTCTCGGCATCTTGGACTGGCCTTTTTGGATGCAGTGATAAGAGGACACGCAGACAACAATAGCTAAAACTGTAACTTTTGCTGAACAACACCCACTGTGGCTAAAAGTACAGAAACCCCTGAGCCTGAAAGACACAAGTCATTGCACAAAGTTAATATGTTGGGGCGTGGGATGTAACATTAGCATCCCTTAGGTCTAGATAGTCTAAATTAATAAGTCTAAATTGAGGTTGTGGAGTCAGAAAATGGACCATACACCATGCAAATGACTGTTGGAGGCTTACAGTTTCAGCTGCTGCTCCCAGTGAACTGTCAGGTTAATTTTTGTATGGGCACGTAACAGTTTGTCTTTGCTTCTAGTTTTAAGAAAAACAAAATAAAACCCTCTCAACTTACTTTGGTCAATTTTTTTTAAACTTGTATGAATAAATAAATAAATAAAGGTATTAGCTGAGGTGAATACTTTTTTGAGTTATTATGACACCACTGACTAATTTGTCTATTGCACGTCTGCATGTGGTGTGTCATCACAAGCATAATTTTAAAATTAATTACTTACTTCAGTGCAGCAGTTCAACAGACTTACAAGACGTTCCAATATCCAGTTTCTTGGTAAGCAAATGTTGTTGTTGTTTTTAAATTTCTGATTGTTTTCCACTTTCTGTACAACTTTAGCACGCTGTAGATTTCACCATGCTAACATTAGCATTATTGCTAGCTAACATATTGTAGCGGGTCAGGGCTGTTTGGGGGTTTGTTTTGACAGCTATGTTCTGTTATGTTGCCATGGTTACAGGTGGTGCTCTCTCTCTCTCTGCGACTATGTGTTTCTGGGTGGAGAGAGCGCCATTTTGTGTTGTTGTTGTTGTTGTTGTTGTTACGCTAGAGCTGCGCCAAGCGGTGGTGTTAGCGTTGTGTGTTCGTCTGTGGAATGCTAATAAACAGCTGTGCTCCCTGGCTAGCTCACGGGAAGACCAAACGATACCTCTGTCTCCTCCTTGTCTGAGCTTGCCACAATGCTACGAGCCTCATCCAGGTTTCAAGTGTCACTTTTAATGGTAAACCTCTTAGGCTAAAAAATTAAACCAATAAGTGGCTAAAACTAAAAATATAAAATGAATTGGTGCTTTTGCTGAATATTAAATCGACTCTATAAGAGCCAGAGTGTGAAAATTCATCTTTCAAAATTATTATGTAGTCTAATTTTAAAATACATGAAGATGTAACAGTGTTCTGGTGCAACAAGTTCCTCAGTTAAGCAATGCTGCATCAACCCTCTGAGCCCTAACCCATCTCTAACTCACATTTATGGGGAAAAATGTGAATGGTTCCTGACGTGTATCAGTCAGGATTACTATTGTCTTTGTTCCCAAATTACTAAGACTTAAAAATACACTTTCATAAAACAAAAATTGCATGTTCTGATTTCCTAGAGTTGGAACAACTTTTAAGTTTTTCCCTAATGACAAATTAGACCTTAGATCTGTTCTGTGTTATCATACAAACATTTTAGGTTCTTAGAGAAATGACTAGACGCAGTTCTAACTGGAGCATCTTTATTCATTATATCTTTTACATGTAAGAGTTTACTTAGGCGTTTCAATTGAAAGCTTTGTTGCTCCATCACGGCGGAGACTCTGCTTCAGAGGATTTCTACCTTGATCAGAACATAGTTTTACAAAAGAAACTGAAACCTTGTAACACTGTTATTCTTATAATTTCCTGGCAGGAACATGAACACACAGAGATTAGTGTCATTCTCCACATTAATCTAGAACCCTACAAGTCACCCAACTTTGCGAGCTTTTGCTTTTGTAATTTGATATATTTCATAATTAACTATGAGCTTTTGCTCAATAGTCCAACCCCCAAAGGGTCGAATTTATCTAAATGCATCAGTGCAATTAATAACCCTTTAAATCCCCCTAGTGTTTCTTTTGTGTTTTACAAGGTTTCCTAATCAAGCAGATCGAGCATTCAGTTCTAATCAAGGGGCTAAAAATGTTTAATGTTTGGCTGTTGTGCAAAGAAAAGAGCTCAGCGGAGTATCAGAAAGTGGGATCGTGAATATTAAGGCTCCCATTACGGCTGAAAGGAAATATTTCGGCTCTTCATGACGCGTACTGCACTGCGGTCTGGGAACCATGACGCAAACGTGCACAGTCTGCAATGTAAACCTCGAGGACTCTCTGCACCATTGCACAATGTTTCCCTCTGCTTCATCTCTGAAAATGAGATGGAATCGTTTGGAACACACTGCGAGTCCTCATGAGTTTACATACAAAAAAAGCGTGTTTACCTCTACATAATTTCCCTCGTTGTCTAAATCCTTGTGTTGTTGGCAAAGCACTCGAACAAACTAGCTTTGACGGATGTAGGAACAAGGCCTTCCTGCATTTCCTTGTTCCTTCCAAAGACAGGATTTGTGTGTGTGTGTGTGTGTGTGTGTGTGTGTGTGTGTGTGTGTGTGCGTGTGTGTGTGTTTAAGAGAGATGGAGAGAGAAAAATAGGGGAAACACTCAGCGGGCACTAAGACTGCTGGGTACGAACCGAGGTTGTCCATCATGGCTGGACTGCATATAGAAGTGGTCACTCCTGACAGCTCTACAATCTTAGATTTTCCAGTCTATTTGAGATGAAGAGGGATCACAGGGGGTGAAGGCCTGCCTGGGAGCTAATGGTGGCAAAAACCAGGGTTATCTGCACTGAAAGACTCATCCATCTTCTGGCAACTACAGTGACGAAAAGCAAACACGCAGAACAAGACACCCATACAGCATCCAGTTCGCACTCTCTTGGCCAAACACATCTAACAGAGATAACAAGATGCTTAAGAGGCCGGGGAGGGCTGGGAGCGAGTCACTGAGCTGAAATGTAAATAAATCCTGCTTGTTGAATATAAATAACTACGAGACGAGATCCACGGGCCATATTTGGTGACTTATTAGAATTGCTTTTTTTATGCTGCAAATATATGAAAAAATGATTTTTAAAGCAAGCTTTTTTGCAAATAAACCACTGCACTATAAACTTCTCACTTCTTCTTAAGTGGTTAAAATAATACATAGATCAGGGGCTCAGATACTTGCTTTCCCTGCTCTATGTATGTTTTAAAAAGCTACAGTACAATGATGTTTCTTTTTCCGTTGGTCATAATTTGGGATCAAACAAAAACTGTAAAATGTAGGCTTGTTTTTTTGTTTTTTGCAAAAGTCAAATCTGTCAGAAAATGAAATTGAAGTGATGCAATTTAGTTTTACAAGCATTTGCCTTTATTTCCTGTCCCTATTTTCTAGATTTATTGGTTTATTGGTTTTTGATTAACACGGGTCAGATTAGGTATTCTGGGCTGTTGGAAAGTTGTGATTTGTCATTATTTTTGACGTTTCACACTGGCCTAAAAGCTTTTCCTTGTCATGATCTCATTTTTCATATGACCACAGTGCTGTTTCATTTGGCAGATTTCCAGATTTTAATCAAGGATTAACGCATAAAAAGTGAAAATACTGATTTTCTTTCTGTGATATGTTGGTTGTTTGCAGCCATACATGTGTTTAAACCCACTGTGTCAGTCAGTAGTTGTGTTTTAAATTCATAATAATAAATAAAAACTCAAAATCAAAAAGAATAATCTGTATATAGTGGCGTAATGTAACTTTTTTAGTTTTGATACTTGATATTTAAATTCTATGCATACATGGATATAAAAAATAATGACAGCAGGAATTAAACTTTGGGGGTTTTTTTGTTCACTTCTTCACTGTTTTATGTTTTAGTGCCTTTTTGGTGTAACTTTGTTTTTTGCGTTTTTGGTAAAAAAAAAATTATATTTTGATCTCACGACATAACAGCCAAAGATGGATAAATGGTACAGGGTGGAGGAAAAACATGAACATTTGATTTTGGGTTTTTCTTTCTTTCTTTTGTTTCATTTATTAATCACACGTATATCTTATCCCATAAATCATTTCCCGCCCCCTGGGTGAATTTTGACTTGCAGGTAATAAAGAAGGTCAAATAAAGCTACAATTCAGTGCCTGAGGTTGAACAGTCCCTCCGTGCTTTCCAGCCACAGACAGATCCTCTTATCGAGGAGCGTGCCATTTTCTGACCAGCAGCTGCCCTGCATCAGGACCCACAGCAATGACTTAATTACCATCTTTCAGCTGAACAGACCACTTGGGACAAACACATGCACTTAGATCTGTATGCATGTCAGCATGTTCGTTACTACGTTTAAGAGCAATAATCATGTATATTCCACTAGGAATTGTTTTAATGGTTCTTCTGTGTGTGGGAGGGATTGAGGGTCAGCACACTGTATTTCGCTGACCCACACTTCCTTCTTTTGGCACTGAGCCCGACAAAGATGGATACTTTTGAAAATTGATTAAAGAAACGCAACAAGATTTTTCTCAGTCATGCAGAGTAAAACTGCTGTAAGTGCCTTCACAGTTTCAAAGACATAAATTTCAGTCTGCTGATAAAAACAAGTTTCACTTTTCACTTCACCCTTCTGAACAACATCTCTCTATACCAACACGTACAGATCCAAACTGATACCTGCTACAAATGAAGCAATTAAACGAACGCACTGCTCAGCAAACAATCCTCCTTAGTATGCGGCCACCGCCATCAATGGCACACTACATTTCTCTGAGCTTTATTCATAAGCTGTAAGCTGATATCATCTGAGGTCAGGTTTTTTTCTAAACAGGCACTTCCCCGTGCCATTGTTGTTGTTGCTATATTTAGCAGCACAGCGAGAGAGGACATACGTGCCACTCATGAAAGAGAATAGAGGGCCTCTGTCTGACCAGCCATGGTCACAACAGCCCAGTGTGCAGCTGCTGCACAGAGGACTCTCTGTCCCACTGACACCATTACCATGCAGCAGGTCACCAACAACTACGCTGAGCCACTGGGGAACTCTTGCCTGTGACTGGTGTCAATACACAGATTGTTTAGCAAATAGTATGACGGTGCAGTATGCTAGAGCTGGGTGATATGTTTGCATTTCCAAAACTCTACTGTCGGCACAATGATCTGTCAGCACAGATTCGAAGAGGTGGGTGTGTCGACATGGGGTCACCTTGTAGAAACCCATCGAATCATTTTGAAAAAGAACACAGAAATCACAGAAATCTTGAATTCTTTTTGCTTGAAACTTGGTGAAATTGGCAAGTAAGCAATCAGATGAAGGATGCCTCAAAGGTGGGGATAATGTGGCCAGAGAGCACAACCAGTGGCGGTCCTAGCCTGTTTGGCGCCCTGGGCGAACACTCCCTCCCCAGCCGGTCCCCCTCCCCTTTCGACGGGTTATGTGTGTGAGACTTTAAATCATCAAACTGTAAATTATAAATTTTAAATTGTTATTGATCTCTTTATCCCTAGTCCTAAAGTGTATATTTATTTTCTTACTCTTCTTATATATATTGTTTGTTTACTTGCACTGCTGTAACTGGAGCCTCGTCGTCTCGTCTCTCTATATACTGGACTGTATGTAGCGGAGATGACAATAACGTTTAGTTTGACTTCAGAAGCAAGCAGGCGTACCTCGCAAACTGAGGGCGCCCTTACCCCCAGCAAATGGGCGATAGAAAACCGATTGGTGCCTATGCCATTCCCAATGGCCGATGCCCGTGATGCCGCCCCCCACCATGATGCCGCCCCGGGCAACCGCCGTGTCGCCCGTATCAAAAACTGCTACTGAGCACAACTAATAATATTTTTTTGTGGCTAGCTCATCACACCGACTTTGGGAAAGTTGAGAAATTTGTCAGTCACAGGAATAAATTCAATTTTCAATTTCAATTCAGTTTTATTTATACAGCACCAAATCACAACAACAGTCGCCTCAAGGTGCTTTATATTGTAAGGTAGATCCTACAATAATACATACAGAGAAAAACCCAACAATCATATGACCCCCTATGATCAGGCGACAGTAGGAAGGAAAAACTCCCTTTTAACAGGAAGAAACCTCCAGCAGAACCAGGCTCAGGGAGGGGCGGGGCCATCTGCCATGGCCGGTTGGGTCTTCTATAGTACTTAAGTATTTTTGTTCTCCAGTAATTGAAATTTTTATAACAACTGAAGGTCTCGACAGCACTAGATGTACTCTCAACTCTAGCAGAACACAGCAGAAAAGGAAGGACGGTGGTGCTATTCAGCACTACAGGGAAACTGCACAAAGCAGACCTAACTCTATGAAGTCTAAGAAGTCATCAGTATGTTTTAATTGTTCTCCCAAGCCTTGACAATCAGAGAACAAAGAAAATTATAAACCTGCCTGTATGAAAAACTATTTAGATCTAGTCTAAAACTTACAGTTAGGGTTACCACCTATGATGGCTTCAACCAAAATCAACCCAAATCCAAACAGCTACTTCTTCTTAACAAGCATTACTAGTCAGCTGTTTATTCAGTTCACATCTCAAAGAGGCAGACCTCCAAATTAGAAAACATACACACTAAATTTGTTCCAAATATAACCTGTTGACCAACCTTACAAAACTCAAACTTTGATACTCTGATTAAACTACAGGCGTGGTGATTAGCTCTGTGTTGGTGCTTGTTTTTATGCCGTATTACTTACAGTGTGATCCTCTGTAAATCTCTTGTTTAGCTTTAATCTAATTTTATTGGTGTTTATTCTCACCTGTATTTCTTCAGAATATCACAAAACTATTTTAAACCACCAAACCACAAGTATGATAATATTCCAACCTAAGTAGCGCATTGGGTTCTGGACAAAACCGATTGAAAAAGACCAAGTGGTGAGCTCATTTGTGCCTTTAGTTCCTCTAGTGGGGCAATCAGTCCTCATAAAAGATTACATGAGACATATCGTAGATACGATTTCCTCAGACAGTTGAATCAGTACCAGAAACTCCACGCATGCTGGGTATTGGTGGCTGATTTCCTTGATTGGAGAGGTACGTGTAAGTCCACTTAAACTGAAAGTAAACAACCAAGCCATATAATAAAACCACAAATATGGTAAATGTTACAGATGAGGTTTTCACAGCTATAAAGGTTCTTGTATGCTGACTGTGAAATTGCTACATTTTTTAAGCATAGTGCAAATTTTAAAGAAACTGCATATGGCAACTGTCAGAATGACTTCCATGTCAAGTAAAGATGATGATGATGATGATGATGATGATGGGTTGAATGCATTACTTTGTGCTAACTAGAGACAAACAGTACTAAATTCTGCCATTTCCCAAAACACACTGGAATTTGAATGTGATTATCAGCAGTTTCTTGACAACCTGAATGAGTAAAGTCTGGTAAGAGGAAGTTGAAACCTTTGCAGACTCTAGCGTGGCAGTGACTGGGACAACAGACAACTCTGCAGACAAGAGTGCAAAGACTCATGGGACTGTTAAAGCTGTTATATACACTCAAAGCACATTATACAATTTCACCTATCTAACCTTCATACACCAATAAATCTTGCCCGAGGATATTTGGCATATAGAATGGAGCAGGCAGGGGTCAAAGGTGACTTGCTGTGTGACCACAGCCACCTCTGGTAGCAATGTTGTTATAGCAGTCATGTTGTGTTTGATTGTGATGCGAGTGCTTTGTGTTTAGCTAACTAAATGCCACCAAGACTAAGGCAGCAGTGGCATCTAGCGCTCTCTGATTAGTGTTCATGCTCACAATGTGTCAACAATAAATACCACAGCATAGGTCAGGCATGATACACCATAGGATACAGGATAAAGTACATTGAAATAATGAACAAAATGACATCTGGTGCCCTTAACTACAGAAATCATAGAGACTGAGGCAGTTAGCAAGCAGCATTTTGAGTTCATGGACCAAAGTTCAAATTCAAGACCTCACGACTTCAGCTTCACGTGCACACAAACAATGGCACTAATTTCTACTTGATTAATATCCTATATTTGCTGTATGGGGAGGTGTTTCTGCAAAACGCAGAGAGGTCTTAAAATGTTATAACCCAGTTTTTAGGAGCTTACAACAATTTTCCAGCCATGTCTGCAGTCTAAAAATGGGTCTTCAACTCTCGTGCGCACCTCTGAAATGGTGGTTGTGCCATAAAAATGTCCCCTTATCTTTCCTGTGAGCATAAATCCATGCTTCTCTAATCCAAGCCGTATAACCCAAATAGAGCATGGCTGTGGTGAGACAGGAAGGATTAGTGTTAGGGAGAAAGCAAGGGAAAAAAAACAACAGTAGTACCGAATCTCATTACAGGGAAAGAATCGAGTGAAGTAAAAACATAAACATGACTATGTAGAATTAGTCTGAAACTAATTTACAGGAAAGGGATATTTTCTGGGTTGCATAATAAATTTAGGATTCTATTTAAATTAAAGATTATTTCTTTAGCACATTGAAGACAACGTTGGTTGACCAAAGTGTCTTACAGGCTACACAAAATATATATTATGTTAAATAGTAAAAATAGATGACAGGCATATGGACTTGGACAAATGAGTTTAGTGGCACAAGAAATGAAAACTTCAGCTTTTACTCATCACCTCAGATCCCCTTTCTCTGACCACCAACTCCACTGTGGAAACTGTCCCCCACAGAACAAAACATGACTGCAATACAATACCTATAGTTCCTATCAAAGCTGTCATCAACTCAAACATCCGAATTCTCACTGAGCAACACTGTATCTGGTTATTTTAGTTTAAAAACCTGCCAGTTGGAATTATTTGGAGCGGCCCACATTATAGACCCACACTATCCAAACTTTTTATCAATGTTGCTTTCGAGCATCGTGTAAAAACTGAATGAAGGTGGGTTCCTAAGACTGAACTGAGGTCACATACACAAACTGTCTGAGCCTTAATGCGGTGCCGTAATGGGGACATGAAGCAGAGACCATTGTGTGCATGACAAGGGGGACTGCAGTGATGACATGCTACTACTTGTGACCTTCAGGGTGAAAAGGCAGACACCCCAATTTTTTTCCACTGGGGCCGTACTCCAAGTAGTACTGGTAATAAATTATAAGTAAACGTCTAACGAGCGAAGGCCAAGCCTGAAAGAGGGGGAGCAGGACCTGTTGTAATGTTAATTTAGTTGTCCCAGGTCTCTGACCTCAACAATATCTTGTATAAAACACACTCCAGGTGCTACATCCACCAGTTAGCGGTGAACTGGGAATAGCATCTAACTATCAAAATAAAGTTAGAAAGTATCTATTTTACTTTTTGGTAATTGATGTTTTATGTAGAGTGGCAGACATCCTTATAGCTGATGATAAGTGGATAGATCATACACATACAGTAAAGTAAAGACACAATAAACTTCAAGCCTTTTATATCTTGCTTTTTTTGTCTTTCCTAAAGCAAACTTTGGCTATTTTCTTGCAATGCCTAAATACTCTTGTTGCATATTTTCTAAAACTAAGTGAAGGGCAGGGAAATCCTTGGCAGGGAATATTCCAAATGCGAATAATAATAGCATTCAGCAAGAGTTTCTCAAGAGCGATATGCTCAGTGCTCCACTGTTTGCACTCATGTCTTCTGAATTGCTTCACTCATCACTGTGCGTGATCTATGCTGGTGGTTGTCTTGGAGACTCCATTGTACATATAAATCTCCTGGAAAACAGCCTTAAATAGCGGACAGTTTTTAAAGATACTTGACGAGCAAATTTGGCAACCCTTCGACGATAGTTTGGCAAACCTGTTTGCCAAACAGTTCTGCGGATTTATTGTGTTTCTTCCTGTAAAGTTAGGTTAGGTAGATCCAAGTGCTGACACGAGAAGAGCCTGGGTGGCAAGAAGTAAAAAGGAACTTTAGTAGACTTCAACAAAAGTGATCAAATCTGCTGTGACCAGCACAAGTTCACAAAGGCAATTCACAAATAAAACAGAGTAAGAGTGATTTAAAAGACAGGAGTTGAATAACAACAAACTATGGGAAGACAGACTAAATACACAAAACTGAGCTTTGAGGAAAAAGGGCATGTTACACAATTGAAAACACTTAACACTTTAAACATGAGAAAAGGAAAACTAAGGACAATCCAGATTATGGTACGTAATCTGAAGGATGACTACATCAGACCAGAGGTCTTTGAAGGCCTCTGTTACAGTACTCCTTATTGTTCTTGTTGCTGAAGAAAGCTGTTTATGACTTGCTGCAATGATTTCTCTTATTATACTTGACATTAATTTTAGACCAAATAAGTTACAGGAGCACTTCTGTGTTACTTGTGTAAGTTTTCAGAGTTTGTATTTCAGTTTGACTGCAAAGCATCAACATCACAAACATTGTTGGAATCGTTACTGAAACAAAGTAATGCATTACACATTATGCATTATTTAATTACACTAATTTTAAGTTTTTATACTACTTGTTACATTACTCTCTCATTATGCCACAAAATGACTCATAAAACAGATAACTACTGGCTAATGTAAACCTACAGGCTACAGTCCCAAAAACCAACAAAATTCCCTATTCTAAAGAGAACCCATATTCAATCTTTCTTTTATTGTTCACGTATGAACACAAAGCCAACAACACAAAGCAAAGATAGATAGAAACCAGCCTAAAGGGACTTGAAAGCCATCGCCACAGTGATTCTACTTTAGAAACATGAACAAGTAGAAAATGGAGGCTGCAAATCTGACTCCTCGTCACTGATTTTGTTACCTGTCTCTGGCTGCTGGTCTGGGGTCAGCATACACTCAGTTTTAACATCAGTCTGGGTTCTTAGCATGCTGACGCAAAGCTTGTGTGAAGAGCTCTAGTTTGTTAGTAATGTAATTTATTTGCTCTGTCCTGCAGTTTGCACTTTACCATTGCACTAATATTTTTGTGCAATAAAAATAAACATGATGTCTGTATCTTCACTGCAGACTGATCCACCATTTTCCTCCTCAGGCATACAAAATTAAATTAGCTGAGTACAGTGCAAAAGCGAAGGAAGAAAAAAAGTGTATTTGTGCGATGTTTATTCTTTCAATTTTCCTAGTGTGAAGATAACAAAAGAACCTTTGTAATGCAAGTACTGATATTACTGTGTCTGTCTTACTAAAATGTAATCTGATTACAGTAATGCCTTACACCCTACACTGATCACAGGACTTCTTCAAATATATCTCATATTCAGTATCCAGTATACAAAGTCCAGTGTGTCTCAGTTTTGCACATTGCTTTCTTTTGGATCTGCACACTTTTGTGCTGAATAGGAAAACTAATTTTATAGCTGTCAAAGCATTAAAGTAAGTGCTGATGGCTGAAAAGGCAGCAATGGTATTTTTTTCCCAGTTAGTCTTTGGGACATAAAATAACATTAGCTGTATTTCATTTGCAGTGAAAAGTGAAATCGAGTGTTCTCCCTCACACACAGAGAAGCGTGCATGCCGGTTTTGCACAGTCAATTTAGCTCCTTTCTGAACTGAGTTAAAACGACAAAATGCTGAAGAGTGACAGCTGACAGCACTGGAAGCCTGCTGCAGACTATTGGCTGTATTCTTTATTTTTGAACATTTCACACCAGCTGCAGAGTTTTTGGTAGCCTGCATAGCAAATAAATGTAAAGCAACATCCAATAACAAGATAATAAGATCCAAACATATTCATTGTCCAAAAGCAACTTATGCACGCTGCTCTCGAGTTCGAGTGCTAACTAGGCAGGAGAAGCTGAGCTTCATTTTCATCAACTCCCTATTTTCTCTTTGAGTCATCAGGTTTGGACATTATTCTTGGAGAGTTGCTATGATGCAAGTATCCTGTTAGCTCCAGATAAAACAAAGACTTTGGCCTGTTCCCTGTCCTAACTCCCATCTCTCGGTGTCTGAAACTGGAGGCCCTCCATTGCTGATTCTATCGTGTTCAGCCAGTCCTCTCCTTCTCCTCCCTTTGGTTTCTTGGCATACCGTCTGCGACATGAGGTCCTGGCCTGGGAGGCCTCAGGTTGTAGTAATGAAACTGCTTTCACTACACTGCCTTCTCAAGACAGACGCAGGCCATATCAGGTTTCATGCTAAGGTCCATTAAGCCGGTGACTCATCAGAACTACCGTGACTGTTTAGTTTTTCTTCTGTTCATAGCCACAGAATATGGGGACATGGCTACAAGACAGGAATGCTGCACACCACTGCTTGGGTGTGTGCGTTGCTAAGCTGAGGTTATCAATAGCAAACAGAATTATAATCAGGCACCAGAAATTTTGGTTGTCAATGTATCGTACAGTTGTAGCACTTTTCTACTATTATTGAACACTCTAAGCTCTTTTTACTATAACCATCATTCACCCAACCACACACATATAAACGCCTTGTTAACATTAGCACACACACTCACTTTGATGGATAGATTGATGGGGTTCAGCATTTTGCCCAACGATAGTTTAACTAGAGGAGCCTGGACTTCTCTAGTCCTACAGACTTCCAGTTTGCTTGAAAGTCTTTGGACAACATTTTTTTAGATCATCTGCACTAAAAACTTCATGAAACAGATCAGGACCATGGTTTACAGCTATCTTTAAAACTTTGACCGTTCCTAAGAACACAGTGGTTTGTTTTTGTGAATACAGAAGAACTCTGAAACCACCGGGAGTCTTTATGAAGTTGGCTATCTGGTCAGGTTAACCAGCAAAGGCTTTCTAAAGGGGCGTCACCAAGAACCCATAGGTCATTAATTAGATCAGACCATTACCTGAAATGGTCCAGCCTGCTGAAACGGTGATCATCTCAGGAGTAATACATCAATAAGGCCTTTATGTCTGAGTGGGCAACTGGACACAACTGTTAACTAAATGGCATAGCTTAAGCTTAGATGGGTTCCATCCAATTCAAGGTTCAAGGTTCTTTATTTGTCACATGCATAGTTACACAAGTATAACACACAGTGAAATGTAGCCTGACACGCTCCTCGGCATGTGCAAAAATTGGGGGGGGGGGTGTAGAGGAAGAACATTTATATATATATATATATATATATATATATATATATATATATATATATATATATATATATATATATATATATATATATATATATATATAGTATATACACTGGGTGAATGTGCAGTAGTAGCAGCAAGCAGGTGAATTCTGTACATTAATATGAATAGACATCTGACTATTTTACAGGATAGACAATATAAACATATTTAAAATTAAAGGAATTGAAATGTACATTGTGCCTTGGTTTAGAGTGTCTGGAAGAGAGTCCTGTCTCAGTCAATTATAGATGATGTGAGAGGGTGGGTGTGTGTGTTTAGGGCACGGATGGCTTGGGGATAGAAGCTCCTCTTGAGTCTCTCTGTCCTTGCCCGGAAGATGCGGAACCTTCTACCAGATTGCAGAAGTTGGAACAGTTTGTTGCCTGGATGGGACGGGTCCTTCAGTATCTGCGCTGCTCTAGTCCGGCATCTCCTGGTGTAGGTGTCCTGAAGCGGGGGGAGAGCAATCCTGCAGCAGCGTTCTGCTGTACGGATCACTCTCTGGAGAGCTTTTTGGTCCTTCACACAGCTGTTCCCGAACCACGATTTCATGTTCTGTGTGAGGATGCTCTCCACAGCGCCTGTATAGAAAATCCTGAGGATCTTTGGAGAGACCCTGAACTTCCTCAGTTGTCGTAGGTGATACAGGCGCTGCCTAGCCTTTTTGGTCTGGACCTGAATGTGGGCAGCCCATGTCAGGTCTGAGGAGATGTGGACACCAAGATACTTGAAGGACTGCAACCCTAACCCTAACCCTAACCCGGTACCGGCGTTTGGCATCTCTCACCGCGCGCCGTATGAGGCCGCTTTGTAGGCGCTCATATCGCCAGTGGCGAGACCCGCGTTGTAGGAGGCGGTCCTGGCGTTTACTGCAGTGCGGATCGATCTGTCCATCCACGGTTTCTGGTTTGGGAATGTGGTGACTCTCGCAATGGGGATAATCTCCTCCGCTAGCATATTGACGAAGCATACTGCTACTTCCGTAAACTCGTTGATGTCGACTGCGCATGCTCTGAACATGTCCCAGTCTACGTCGTTGAGTGCGTCCTGTAGCGTAGCTTCTGATTGGGCAGTCCACCGTTTTACCTCCCTCTTGGTCACGTCTTCCCTCCGTATGCTTTGTTTATACTGGGGAATGAGGAAGATGGCGTTGTGGTCAGACTTCCCAAAAGCCGGGTGTGAGACAGCTTTGTAGCCCTGCTTGTATGGCGTGTAGCAGTGATCCAAAATCCGATCCCCTCTCGTTGGACACGAGACATGCTGGTAAAAGTTTGGCATGACTTGTCTGAGGTTCGCTTTGTTAAAGTCTCCTGCTACAATGAGGGCTGCGCCCGGGTCCTTGTTTTGAAGCGAGCTCAGCACATCATGTAATTCGGACAATTGGATGGCAGAATGTGCTTGGAAGACTATAAAAAAGCTATCCCAAGTCCAAATGTTTGGTTTTTAGAGACTTACCCAGAAAGAGTTGGTGCTTCAATTCAAAACTGAATCTAAAGCACAACATTGAATAATATAAAAAATACTAAAACCCTTTGAGTGCATTAACAAGATGCAGCGGAAAAGCCTCTTCACATTATCTCACCCTCACTCTGCTGCTGTACATGTCAAGAGGCAATGTCGACACAAAACATTCGGCGATAAATCGTGATCAAAAGACAAAGCGAGGCAGTGGGAGCATAACTCATGCTTGGTGGGATCCCACATGTGGTGATCTTCTATAACTCTAGCAGGGCTTCTGCTCACTGTTGCCAGTAACTGTCACAGCGGCTTAAAGGTTTGGCTGAGCGGTCCAACAAGCAGCTCAGAGCAGGAACATCCTGGAGAGAACAAAGACTTTCAACATGAGCTTCAGCCTAATGGGCCGACAGTCAAGACTGCGGCTGGAGAGTTGCTAGTTTGAGTCCGTGCTGGGAAAATCTGCGTGGGGAAAGTGAAAAAGTGACATATCGTGACCTTGAGTGTTTCTAAACTGGATAAATGAAAGTTGACAAATGGACAAAGCAACATCTGTTATTGATTGGACCTTCAAAACATTTTCTGTTGAAAGAAAGTCAAATCAGTGGATGAACTAAAATAAACATTACACTCAGCTTAGGGAGGAATACGACTCTCTTCTACAATCTCCCAGTACAATATTGTTAAAGCCAGAGCCATTAATCCTACTTATCCATGTAGTCTAGTACAATGTAGCCATAAAAGCAGTGTAGTTGACTGTTAGCATAAGTGCAAAACTTGGTATCACGAGCAGCTTTTGGCAGTGCGTAGGATGATGACACGGCTGCTGGAAAGAACTGTGTGTTTCATAAATGTAATTTTTAAAACCAGTCACCACAAAGAAAATCAAATTACATCCACTGCTCTAGTTCACTAGATCAAAATTTAAAATGCAAAAGTTGATCAAAGAAGAGTTCATACAGTCAAAGTTTTATTTGTGTACTTCACGCTTCAGGAAACACTCATATTTCTTCCTTGCTTAAAAAAAACATATTTATGCACTCATCCTTCAGCAATATATATTCCAGATAAAGTGTATGTTTGCACTATTAGGCCTTAATTTCTACTCCAAAAATTATAACATTGAGGAAGCAAAGAAATACATGTAACTATGTACTTGGCATTCCATTTGTAAACATTAAAAAACACAAATTTAGATTTCATGATAAATCAATATGGACCAAAAGCAAAGCAGCATCAGCTTGGATAGTTCTACCTGTGAATCTGGATGGAACAGTCCACCTCTCTCTTGCATGTCCAAAGCTTTTATGCTCATTCCCAGCTCAGCTACAACACCTTTGCAGCTGAATAATAAGAATAATAATGGATTGGATTTATATAGCGCTTTTCAAGGCACCCAAAGCACTTTACAATACCACTATTCATTCATTCACACACTGGTGAAGGCAAGCTACAGTTGTAGCCACAGCTGCCCTGGGGCAGACTGACAGAAGCGAGGCTGTCATATCACGCCATCAGCCCCTCTGGCCAACACTCAACACTCTGCCCAACGTCCTTGGGCAGTCAAGCATTGCCCAAGGACACAACAACCAGGACAGAGAGCCCGGGGATCGAACCGGCGTCCTTCCGGTTACAGATGCGCTTCATTGAATTGTTGTTCATTGAAAGTATTTGCAATCATGCTAACCCAAGTTCTGAGAATTTGAACATATCAAAAGATATAGAAAATAGCAAAACACATAGTAATAGATCCACTTTGACGTCTAGAAAATTAGGAATATTTATATACATTCATCTTTCAATAAGCTACTTTTCACAGAATGAGTCCTCTTGCGGATTGAGCAAAAGTCCAGCATGCAGTAAAAAGAAATGGTTACGGTTACACTCTCTCAAGGCCTACTGTGCACCTATCCAAACAGCATCAGTGGATCCAGTTCAAGTTCACAGGATGACCTCAGTTATTCCTTTCCAAATCAAGCTTATTGATATCAGAGCCAGAACCAAATCAAAGAGGAACATGATGACTATGAACAGCAGGGGCGAGGATTCAGCCTTAATGTCTTCAAGATCCCACAAAGAGAAACAGAAATAGAAATGCAGTACCAAAAGGAGACAGTTGTGCTGATATATTAGGTTGATATCAGCATCTTAATAGTACCTGAGTCTCCAGATGAGTCAGTGCTGTGCATCCTGACCACATAATAAAATGAAAAAGCTGAAACTTGCAATATTTTATGACTCTTTGGCTCTTCCTAATAATAATGTATTTGCCCAAAAGCAGCTTCTACCATTCACACTGTGACCACCCATGTTAATGGTGATGTGCTAAAAGATATCTTAAAAGCAAGCAACAACCTCTAACCCCCTAAGCTAATAAGTACCACAAAACTGCAGTTCTTATAATGGCTACTTGAGGCTCAAAATAACTAAAGACAGTCTAAAACATGGATGTACCTTCTGGTTAAACACGTCCCTCAGGAATCTATGGACTGCGTGACTCAATTTGGGTCATGCTGAATAAAAAAATTCCTTGAGTTAGATTTTTAACTCTTTAATTTGAAACTACACTTGCGTTGGCTACCGATTTATCGTCAGATGCCACTCTCTTCATCACATCTGTTTTTTGCAACCCAGATACAAACAGCAGAAACATCTTGAGGAGTCAACAAAGGACTTCACAACCCAACTGTAGCATCACAGTAGCGACATCAGTCTTTTGAGCCCGTCTGGCTAACAATATGGTACATTTTCCTCTAATGGCCTTTGGTACCTTGTTTTAAATTACTCATCCATTTGGATTTTGCTAAAGCTTGAAATTACTGTAGGTGTATGGCTACTTTAAATGAAAGGTGTGCGCATGCAGGCTGATAGCTACAATGTTCTAGTCCTCCTGGCTAGACCTCTGGAAAGTAATTTGTAGTGTTGGTGCTGTAAAATTGAGCATTTGTAGTGGAATGAACTAAGAGATAGCATGGTAAGCTATGTGTTAAAGACTGTCCAAATACTTTGTGTACCTGTTATTGGAAGTCAAACTATTTAATATTTTTTAGCCTCTTATATAATAATTACTAGGTTTGGGTTACAGTTTGCTAATTAAGCCAGCTAGCTAACTTAGTGCTCTGCCCTTTCAAATATAGCAAAAAGTAAAAAGGGGGAAAAAAGTAAGAAAAAAATCAACATCCCAGTGGCTGTGGCTTCAAAATGTTCAGTCTAGTACAAACAGCATGTGGTGTTTTTTGAGTTTATCCGTAATGTCAGCATCTCTTAAATCAGAATCCTAAGCATTCCCAGGAGAAAAAAACATCCGCAATATATTGGCTGAGGCCGCGGAGAGACGCTGAACAGGAGGTATCCACACTTGCAGACACAGGGGGAGCGAGTGGTAGCAAATATGTCAATGCCCACAGACTAAATAGAGCTCATCGTCATCATCAACCTACCTCCGATTAAAGCCATGTTTCCTGGGCCAGTGAGCCAGATCGACAGGCACAAAAAAGCAGATAAGTAATAAAGGAGGACTCCTCATTAAACAGAGTTTAACCTCCGAGACAGCATAAATCAAGAATTCGGCCTCGCTGTGCCAGACCTCGGTGTGTGTTCTTGTTTTTCAGCTGCAGGCAATAAAATATATGCGTGATATAGCACTGGGTTATACAGGTATTATTTTTCTTGATTCATGTCACAGACATCTTCACTGTGAAGAGGACAAGACATGAAATATCTCAGTCACCTCATTTCAGATTTCCTCTGTTTCTGTTTATAACTAGAACGGTATCCCAAAAGGCTCAGGAACTGCAGACATATCTTGGATACTTGCAGTGCCTGGAACTGTTTCTCATCTGATTTGTCTGGCATTATCTTACAGTCATCCAGATAAAGTTGTAGAGTTTCTAACCTTGCTAATTAGTCCTTGACTGTGTTATGTATAATTAAAGAGGAATAAGCCAACAGAACAAGCCACGGAAGAACATTTTGACCCCATGTAATAAAACTAAGTGGGGGAGCTTCTGCGGTCAACACATGTGCACGTCCAGACACCCCAGAGAGGTGTTACGGTGAAAAATGTTTCAGAGTGTTTCTGCTTCGCCCATCAAGCCCGAAATAGTTTAGTTCTGGCATGAATGCAGAATTTAACAGAGACTGACAACACTTAAAATTGATCTTTGTTGTCTCAGTAATGATCATTTGATATCCTTATTTATTTTTATTTTTTTTTACCTTTATATAATCATTAAATTCCCAAAAGAAAATCACCACTTGAACAGCTTGTGCAAGACACTTTCCTGATTCTTAGTCACTGGTCTGACCTTACAAACCATCTGCTGTAGCCACGGTGTGATTTTTCTGTTTTATGATGTTTTCAAAGCAGTAAATGGACCTATGGGATGTCTGACGGAGAGCGAATTGAGGGAAAATGGGGGCCAAGAGAAGTGACAGTTAAGAGCTATTGACAGTTATCATGGTAACATGTAAATAAGCAGAGTTAATGGAGAACATAGCCACCGTCATCAGAGACTGCGCACATGTCTCAGAGGACCATTGTTGCAGGATATTTAAAAACGTATTAAAGGTACTCTTTCTTTATTTTTAACAAAACCGCTGCTCCTCAGTATGTCTTCTTGAAACTTCACAAGGTGGAAAGTCTGAGTCACTGCCAGACACAGAAAGAAAATGAGTAAAATAAAGCAATAAAACTAAATCCAACATTTCCAAAACATCTGTGTGGGTGTAACCCAGAAAGCAAACACATCTGCAGTTCCACGTGCATCTGTTGTTTAGACGACGCCTCCCACACAGCTTTGTTTTCAGCAGCGCTTGTCCAAGTGGAAAGAGAAAATATTCTCAATTATACCACCTTTTTTTGCTCCAGTGTAACTGCATTATTTTTAATTATTTATGAATTGTAAACATGAAAACCCTCATAGCTTTAGAGCTTATCATAGCTTGACATTTTATCAACCAAATTATTACCTTCATAATTAAAAGTCCTCAAAAACTGGAAAAAGACTGAATGTAATTTTTCTGTATTCGGCAAATATGACATTTTATAGTGATTTCTGAATTCGGGAATGTTGTATAGATATTTTCATCACTGTTCATTTTCCCCAAAAAACCCCAGAAAACAGTTTGATTTAGTTTTGGCAATGGTTATGTGAAGGTGGTAAATAGATTTACCAAAACTCCATTCACAGCCCCACACTATGATGGGAGCAAACCAAGGTTCAGCATCTTGCTCAAAGATACGTCAACATGTGAACTGGAGAAGCCAGGATTGATCCACCGACCTTTCAGTTGGGACATGGATGGTAAAAATCGCTCTGCCACCCAGTTTTCTATATTAATCACTGCGTTGGATAAAGGATAAGCGTGTACTTGATGGATTGTTTGTGCTTGAAAGAAACAAAGTGTCTGACACAAAGCTAGCTAACAGAGTGTAGCTAGATACAAGATCAATAATTATTACAGGCTGATGGAATATTGCGCTGTGGCAGAGAGGACTGCTGGCTGTGCAGAGCAGCAGGGGAAGCACAGCTGAACTGGACAGACAGCCCAGAGTGTGGAGAACAAATAGGAGATAAGAGAGATGTGGAATCAGATGAGCAGAACAGAGGCTGTTAAGAGCTTCAGACTGAGGTGGAGCAGTGTGAAGGGTGAATGAGAGACAGGAAGGTGTGAAAAAGATGGTCAATGTTCAGTTTCTCTTTTACAATAATTTATTATAATTTGTGTTTTTGTTATTCTTCAGTCTTTCACAGTGAACCGTCATTTATAATTTTTTAAACAATAATCCCACTCATTCCCACCCAGGTCACTGCCCTAGGCCTGCACACTGTATTTCCACACCTGACATAAAAGAGTTTGCTGAAAAAGTCTTATAGATTTTGAAATGCATCAAGTAAAGGACCCCACATGCTTTGAAATTTCCTAGTAGAGTTCTGGAGTAAATCATTTATCATTTAACATCTTTATTTTTAGCATAAGTAGTACCCCACTTTAGCTCAGTTTCACATGTTATAAGGGGGAAACTATTCCCAGAGGCCCATAACCATTTGTTTCATCAGGGGGAGGGTTTTTAAAGTTTTGTCACTGTTGACACATATTACATATGCACTTGTTTTTCTTAATAGGAGAGTACATGATTTGGCTTATTTTCATAAAAGCTTTCTTAAAGACAGGGCCATGGCATTATTTATGTTATAATTTATTGCGTTAAAGTTGTAAAAATAGCAGCTGTTCATTTCAATGTTGACCCAACAAGTTCCACGTTTTGATACCAACATGTCCACATGAGCCACGGCCTCTTTAGCAAACTTCGAGCTGAGATCTGATTAAAATATTTAATACTCCACCAGGGCATGGATTTAGAGCACAGTCCAAAGCTGGGGACAGCTCAGGCCATTACTAACACCAATCTGTGACTAATACCAGCATTTGTGTGTGCGTTGTTATTCTACATGAGATTCACATTGTGAGCTGGAACGGCGTGAGCCGGGAGAGTCCGGCCCTCCCTCGGCTTCATCAATCACGGCGCGACATTGAATGGCAGGATAATATTGTTGCTGGTGGTTGATTGGGAAGTCTCTCCTGTTACTGTGTGCATGCGCGAGCCACAGAAGGAGCGCGAGTGCATTCGTACATTACTATGTGCCTTCTTGACTGCGCACGAGTGGGTGTCAGTGATTTTTGTTTTTCGCTGTCACGTGTGTGCGTGACAGCGCCCGTATCGTCTTAGTGGGTGGATCGGTGAATATGTGCAACTGATTTGCAAAGCATGTCACATACTGCAGGCACACACACACACGCAACACACACAGTAGGTCTACTTTAACTCCTTGGCGCCTGGGTCTTCCTGTAGCGCTGGAGCCGGGCTCTGCACTGCTGGACAGGCTCTTCCCGTTAAGGGCCCTGTGGTTACGGCGGGACCATGTGCCCATTCACCACTGTTTGTTTTCTATGTCATTATGAGTCCAGCACTCCTTCACTGACCGGCCCCATCGAAATAGTCTCCTTTGTTAGGCACACTCTCTCCCCCGTCATAGAACCATATAAAAACATTTGGCTACATACACTTAGGTGTGCTTAGAGGTGTATGTCCAAATCACACATTCCCCCTCCCATTCAGCCTTCTCTAATCCACATGCATGCACATCCACTCACTCACACACACACACACACACACAGCTTTCCATTCAGTCCTCTCATAATGTTTCTTTACTTAACATTTAAAGTTCCTGAAATAGGAATGTTCCCGAATCAAAACTGTGTCTTCAAGGGAGGACTCATTGAAACGCATTGATACCGGTTTAGTCCTTTGGCGCGCTCTGCATTAATCAAAAAATTGTTTGATTACGATTGTAGGCATGAGGGATGCGCAAAAACAGGAGGTATTTTGAGCCCTGGCAGAATCTTTGTGTTGCTTCGTTTCCCTGTGGTCAGTGTTGTTTTTGAGCGAGGACCATCTGAAATGCAGTCGGTAAATCTGGGCAAATGTTGTGCTCAGGATATGAGATGGAGAGTGAGGGATAGCCACTGGTAATTACACAGATCCTGACAAATAGCAGGTAGGCACAGGAACACTTTGGGTTTGTAAGGTGGAAATAAGCCACAATATACTCTAAATCTGCAAATGGAAAAACAATATAACCCCAGTAACCTGTCATCTGCGGTCTAGACACACCAGCACATGCACACTTCAGGGTGAGACGAAGGAGAGCTAACAAAAAAAGCAGTCGAGTTGAATCTCTAAGAAAGCATTTTATAGAAGGTTTAGAAATGCAGCCTGCCGAACTCAAGCGTAGCGTTAGTTCAGGCAGGTCACGAAGTCAAGTTCAACCACAAACCTGGCAGATGCCAGCCCACACCGGCTCTGCTCAAACACTTAAGTGTATGCAAATGGCAAATTTCATATAGGGAGCACTATTTGAGCTGCTCTAGCCTGTCTGCAGGTGCCATAAATCTGCAAGTCACTTTGCAACCCACCTCCAGCTACATCTTGTCATTGTTTGTTTGCAAGTAATACATAATATGGAGAGCTTTTAAAAAAATCAGAACCCTTTTCAGATAGCATACTTTTCTCTCAACTCTATAGAACCCAGAAACATTCAGAACTGCCAGATTTGTAGATTTTTGGTCTGTTTTTTTAGTCGGACACTGATACCACTTTGTTTGCTACATTGGTTCAATTCAATTCAATGTTATTTATATAGCGCCAAATCACAACAACAGTTGCCTCAAGGTGCTTTATATTGTAAGGTAGACCCTACAATAATACATACAGAGAAAAACCCAACAATCATATGACCCCCTATGAGCAAGCACTTTGGCAACAGTGGGAAGGAAAAACTCCCTTTTAACAGGAAGAAACCTCTGGCAGAACCAGGCTCAAGGAGGGGCGGGGCCATCTGCTGCGACCGGTTGGGGAGAGAGAAGGAAGACAGGATAAAAGACATGCTGTGGAAGAGAGACAGAGGTTAATAACAAGTGTGATTCAATGCAGAGAGGTCTATTAACACATATTGAGTGAGAAAGGTGACTGAAAAGGAATGCATCATGGGAATCCCCCAGCAGCGTACACCTATTGTAGCATAACTAAGGGAGGATTCTGGGTCACCTGGTCCAGCCCTAACTATATGCTTTGGCAAAAAGGAATGTTTAAGCCTAATCTTAAAAGTAGAGATGGTAATCACCCAAACGACTGGAAAAACTCTGTAATAGGCATGTAAACAAGGTAAAGACAACAAGAAAAAGTTTAAACCAAGCTGCAGAATAGACAAAAAGGGTGATTTATGGGACTTTGAATGTGGCATTGCTGTTGGTGCAAGAGAACTACGGTGTGACATCTTCTGATGCTTAACGCAGCATGTCATAAATCTCTGGTTCCTTAAACATCTTGAGCTCACTGTACTCAAATGCCAGTCACCAGATCTCTGTTCAGTAAAGCAGCTTTGAGGTATACCTCAAATAAAGAGGTATACCTACCTAATAAAGTATAGTCTATTTGTGAGTGCAGTTTCACAAGTTATTACATCTTTTGATTATATAGATAATCTGGTTTATGTTACACCCCTCCTAAACCTCTGTCATGCACAACTCACAGTCACACATACACAGTTGTAAAGTAAAAGGCAGTGAGCTGGTTGCAAATACCATCAGCATCTTTGTTTACAAGATTAAGTCAATGTGAAAAAAACAATATGAGTGCATGGTGTGTGTGTGTTTGTGTGTGTGTGTTTGTGTATATGTTTGTGCTGACACGCATACACACATTATTGGGGAGTAGCCGTTTTTCCTACAACCACAGGCGCCCTGACCTGTCTGCCTTGTCACCGTTTGATGATGTAATCTGGAAGGTTCCAACTCAGTAGCCGCCACACAACAGCATACTGGGTGGAGAGGGCAGGTGCTCCACATCATAGTCTCTCCATAAACACACGCTTACATGCACACACACACACACACACACACACACACACACACACACACACACACACACACACACACACACACACAAACACACACACACACACACACACACACACACACACACACACACACACACACACTTAAGTAAACACAAACACATATTACACTGGCAAGCAGACAGCCAGGCAGCAGCAGCGCTGCGGCCGGCACGCACACTGTGGACATACAGGATGCAGAAGTATGAATATACATGCTCATACTGTACATGACACACACATACACACTGGTTCAACCACAAGTGTGCCCATGTATCAAACCCCACCCAGAACAGCCTCATTGTCCCCTGGCAGCATTTACTTTCTCCAAGTAAAAAACATCAGATTGATATCCACCTATTATGAAAGCCACATAATTGTAATAATCACAGAGTCGGGGGATAAATCAAGAGATCTGCAAATTAAAAACCCCAAAGTCTCCATCTCAGTGACAAGAATGAACCACACTTCTAGGAGAAATCAATTAAAACTCAATCAGGAGCAAAGAAACAGTAAAGAGCCGCTCGCTTTTATACGTCACAAGCAGACATGAAGTCACCGCAGTTTGACGGACTCCAGCTTGTGGTCGCTAGAGTGTATATTGGTTGACTTGAGTGGTGTCACTTTGATTCGCTCTAACCAATAATCTCTTCATGTTTTCCATAAAGATCAGCTCATGAACCAATGAAGATCCTCCAGCGGTAGGCTAGCTGTCAGAGAAAGGTTTAAGAAGGAAAAATGCTCTTTTTCTAAAGACTAAAGATGGATCCAACGTCGAGGTCTGACTAGCTGCTTTCTGGTCAAAAAAAGAAAGAAATTTCTAGAGGATTGAGGTTTGTGACAAGGCTTAAGTGAAAAAAGACAATAAAAGAAACAGATGGAGCAGCTAATAAAGACAAATGTAATCGATCTGAGAAGTGGGAGAAGCCACGTTTGTGTGGTTTCATTCTGGAAGCAACAGTTATTTTTTTCCCACTGTAGCACTTTCTTGGCTTGGATCAGCATAGAAGTCTATCCCATTAAAATGACTTTGTCTTCACAAATTGGGGGAAAACCCCGCGACAGACTGAGAGCCGGTCCAGGGTGTACCTGTAACTCGCTCTGTTACAGTTACAGTTAGCTGCTGGCAAGTGTTTGGAGAAAAGTTGGCGTCCTTCATGTAAGGCACGTGAGTGCAATCACTAATCACAATGAGGCTTTTGGTGCAGCATCGTTTTTGTGATCACCTAACTACTGCCAGCAACCACTTGCCAACCACCTGGGTGACATTTTCCCCAGTGACTTGTGGTTGCTAGAGGGAGGTCGTATTCAGGTCTCTAACCCTGTGTGATTGGGGCGTAACGCGGACAAACACAAACAGACCAAAAGAGACTTGAAGGGTAAACCACAACGTAAACCACAAAACTGCTTTTTGCCTACTTAGACTCTGGATTAGGTTAAACTTTGAGGTCCCAGTTTGTGGATTTTCTTAATTCAAACTGATCCAGATTAGCCATTTCTCTGTGTTTCTAGAGTTTTTTTTGTTTGTTTTTGTTTTATAGTTCATTTGTGATTGTCAGTGCAAGTAAAAGTATTATACTATGTAGTTGAATGAGACCCACATTTGGATATTGGAGACATAACCAACCAGTATTGCATACTTCGGTTTATTATAGTTGTTGATATCAAATGTATTGATACAAAGTTACAAAGAAGTCATTTGATAGCATATAAGTTGTAAACAAATTTGAGCGTTGCTCAACATGTGACAGTCCCGTTAAGTGATCTTGGCAGCAGTGACGAGCCACTCTGCCCCCTCTCTTGCAACAATACCAGTGTGGCGAAGGGGCAGCTGCTCCGCATACGCACCCCACCCCTCTGGATGCAATTATAACTGTTTAGGAAGAAAATAAAAACAAATTATCAACACTTCATGGTGGCTAATTTCTTCACCGGAGAAATATTTTCTCAAAAAATCATATGCCCTCTTCTTGTTTTGGTTTGCTGCCTCAAAAGCAATTGATTATTCCACGAAGGTATGCAAAATATAATTACTGTCATATTGTATTTCCCGTGTAGTGCGCCACAACAGCACGGATGCTGTGGTTTAAGTTCGGTGCTGGGTTTAATGCACGTCGAGTGCAGAAAGTGCTCCACGTGATTCATGCGCCGTTACTCGTATTAAATCAAAATGAAGCCAGTGACAGATTAACTGGCCTTGAATGATAATTTATGCTCGCGTTGTGTAATTAGGGTTCGAGACTTTAACAGCTTTGCCAGCTGATCTGTCAAAGTTACTGCTCTGTGTCTCAGACATGCACTGCAGACTATTTATTACCCATTCGCCGAAGTGTAATTGCACATTTTTAGGGCAATTCCACATGTGGTCATTGTCAAAAACAAATTGCACAAAAAGAATTTAATGATTAAACTTCAGTGCTTGATCCATAATGTGAAAATATATACACCTGAGTGAATCGTGCAAGGTGTATATTCTCCTATCTGCATCACTAAAGGTAGAAGCCAAAATCCATCTTCACAGCAATATCACTGAGGTATACCACCTATACGATTCATTTTTGTAGTAATTTCATTTAACAAAGGCAAATTTATTTGCATCTACTTCAAATCCATGTTTCTGTATGATTTTCCACCAGTTTACCACTGACTGAGTTTAATTTAGTCATGCTTTTAGAAACAGTCATAACCAGATCATGATGTTTATAAAAAGAAATTGTGATAAAAACATGTTTATTGTATCTATCAGTATTTATTTCACTTTTATATTGTGTATTAACTGTACCGCTATGTGTATTTTTGCCCAGTGGAGACTTTGTGGATATGACTAGTACCACAGGTCTGGACCACTGATGACTTCGTTGCAGGGTGACCAGAAACTGAATGTGGGGCAAATGCTGCGTTTGTTTGGAACAAAGTGGAAGATGTCAACAATGCTGAAAGGTAGACTGAAATTAAATTAACTTAAAAATCCAAACTTGCAGAAACTTTCTAAGCAGGTGAATACAATAAGGATAAAAAGAAGTATGTAAAAAGCATTGCATTGTCTCCTGAGGTGGTCTTGATGTACGCCTGTATTCTCTTTTATTTGTTGTTGTTATTTCATCTTGTCTTCTGTCTGCCATCATTTTAGCTGTCTTTTAATGCAGTTTTATGGCACACGTACTGTCTCACTTCACATCATATTTTCTTCTTTTGTGCAGCAAACAAAAATGGTAGTTTCCAGAGTTATTATACTTTAGCATGTGTAGTTTTTATTTTACTTCATCTTGAATTTTTGCGTTTAGTTCGGTTTAATGTTAGTTTCCAGAGTGGCTTTGCTCATTTAAGTTTGAACTTTGGAAAATGTTTAGTTCTAGTTTAGTTTTTATTTGTTACACTGGCAGTTTTGGTGGGTTTTTTTAAATTAATTTTGTATTAATGCCAGAGGCAAGATTTAGGAGAACTACAATATGAACACAACTTCTTGAAAGCAGTTGACTCGCGGTCTTGCTGACATCTAAGGCCTCAATATACACATCTGTAAGAGCTTCATTAAATTTTTACAAAATTAACAAATACCAAAACTAAGGCTTCCATCCTCTGTAATTCTATTTTATTTAGTTCTGGTATTAGCTTTAGTATTAGTTCCAGTTTAAATTTTTAGTTTAGTTTCATACTAACACTTAGTAGTTTTTATTATATTCAGCAAAATGTTCAAGTTTTTGATATTTTGTTGACTTGTAACTTGCCCTGATGATACAAGATACAAAGATGGCGCCGGTGAGGTCGGCCGTCTTTGTTTTTTAAGTTAGTTTTCAGCGTTTCTAAATCGGCAAAATCACCACCATTGGGTACATTAGGTATGACAGTGACACTCTTGTTTCTATTGGTTTACAATGTACTCACAATTCGAAGTTTTTAACTCCGGATCCGAGCTGGCCGAGTAAGATCTTGAGGGAGAACAAAGGGAAGCGGCGGCGGCCTAGAGGGAAGCGAGCCGGCGTCAGGAACAGGCTGAGAGCTCGTGCACACCGCACACCTCTGCCTAGCATCCTGCTCGCCAACGTCCAGTCACTGGAGAACAAGCTTGACGACCTCAGGGCCAGGGTAAAGTTCCAGAGAGACATTCGGGACTGCAATCTCCTCTGCTTCACCGAGACATGGCTGAACCCAGCGGTGCCGGACCACGCCATCCAGCCGGCCGAGTTCTTCTCGGTTCACCGCATGGACAGGACACGGGACTCGGGGAAGTCAAGGGGAGGCGGCGTGTGTTTAATGGTGAACAACAACTGGTGCAACAGTGCGAACGTTGTTCCTCTCACACGCTCCTGCACACCAAATCTGGAACTACTGTCCATCATGTGTCGTCCTTTTTATCTACCTCGGGAATTTACATCGGTCATTATAAGTGCCGTTTATATTCCACCACAAGCGGACACGGTCACCGCCTTATGCGAGCTGCATGAGGCACTCACACAGCACCAGACACAACACCGGGACGCTGCGCTTATTGTGACGGGGGACTTTAATAGCGCCAACCTCAAACGCGCAGCGCCGAACTTTTATCAACACATCACCTGCCCCACCAGAGGTGAAAGGACACTGGACCACTGCTACACTACGGTCAAGGACGGCTACAAGGCACAATCCCGCCCTCCTTTTGGCAAATCTGATCACGCCGCCATCTTCCTCATGCCAAAATACAAACAAAGGCTGAAACAGGAAGTTCCGGTTCAGAGGAAGGTCGCGCGCTGGACGGATCAATCGGTGGCCGCGTTACAGGACGCACTCGATGACGCAGACTGGGGCATGTTCAGAAACAGCTCCGATGATGATGTCAACGTGTTTACGGAAGCGGTTGTGGGATTCATCGTGAAACTAGCAGATGATACCGTGGAGACAAAGACTATCACAACGTTTCCCAACCAGAAGCCGTGGGTGGATAAAACCATCCGCGACGCTCTGAGATCCCGCACCGCTGCCTACAACACGGGACTCATGACGGGGGACATGGACCCGTACAAAGCCGCGTCATATAACGTGCGGAGGGCGGTGAAAGAGGCAAAGCAGCGCTACGGGAGGAAACTAGAGTCACAACTCCAACAGAGTGACTCTAGGAGCCTGTGGCGGGGACTAAGGACAATAACGGACTATAAAGCACCAACAACCGGTATGACGAACGCGGCCGTGACTCTGGCAGACGAGCTGAACACTTTCTATGCTCGCTTCGAGGCTGCAGCTAAGGACTCCAACAATGCTAGTGTTAGCGGCGCTAACGGCTGCAGAAAGGAAGATACTGCCAGCACCGGAAACGTGCTCGTCATCTCCGAGCATGAAGTAAGGAGAGCCTTCAAGAGAGTGAACACCAGGAAAGCAGCAGGACCAGACGGCATCCCAGGTCGTATCCTAAGAGACTGCGCATACCAGCTAGCTCCTGTGTTCACTGAGATATTCAACATCTCTCTATCTCAGTCGGTGATCCCCACATCCTTCAAAGAGTCCATCATTGTTCCTGTCCCGAAGAAACCCCACCCTGCTTCTCTCAATGACTATCGCCCTGTAGCCCTCACCTCAGTAGTGATGAAGTGCTTTGAACGCCTGGTCAGAGACTTCATCATTTCTTCACTACCAGACACACTGGACCCACTACAGTTTGCTTACCGTCCAAATCGTTCCACAGACGATGCCATCTCTCATCTCCTCCACACATCACTCACTCACTTGGACACTAGAAGGGGGAATTATGTTATAATGCTCTTCATAGACTACAGCTCTGCATTTAACACCATAATTCCCTCCACACTCACCACCAAGCTGGAGCATATGGGACTCAGCTCATCTATGTGTCTGTGGATCTCCAACTTCCTAACTGGCAGACCACAGGCAGTAAGGATGGGCGGACATGTCTCAGCCTCCACCACTCTCAGCACTGGAGCCCCCCAGGGGTGTGTTCTGAGCCCCCTGCTGTACTCTTTGTACACATATGACTGTGTGGCCACTACCAGCTCCACCACCATCATCAAGTTTGCTGACGACACCGTCGTGGTGGGCCTGATCTCTGATAACAACGAGACGGCCTACGTGAAGGAGATTAGGAATCTGGAGAACTGGTGCCAGAGGAACAACCTCCTTCTAAACGTCAGTAAGACAAAGGAGCTGATAGTGGACTTCAGCACTAAGCAGGAGAGGAACTACCAGACCCCTGTCATCAACGAGTGCCCAGTGGAGAGAGTGGACAGCTTCAAATACCTCGGAGTTCACATCACGCAGGACCTGTCATGGTCCTGTCACATCAACACCGTGGTGAAAAAGGCCCGTCAGCGTCTCTACCACCTCAGACGCTTGAGAGACTTCCAACTGCCCTCCAAGGTGCTCAGGAACTTTTACTCCTGCACCATAGAGAGCATCCTGACGGGAAACATCTTAACCTGGTTCGGGAACAGCACCATGCAGGACAGACGAGCTCTACAGAGGGTTGTGCGGTCAGCTGAGCGCACCATCCGCTCCGAGCTCCCTGACCTGCACTCAATCTACAGCAGGCGGTGCTGGACCAAGGCCAGGAAGATCGTGAAGGACCTCAGCCATCCCAACAACAGACTGTTCTCTCTGTTGAGGTCAGGAAAGCGATTCCGCTCCCTGAAGACCAACACAGAGAGACTGAGGAGGAGCTTCTTCCCGCAGGCGATACGGTCTCTCAATCACACCACCACACAGTACTGACCCACACATACAGTTCTTACACACACACTGGACATTCTGGACATTGTTTCACTTCATTACTTAAATCACGCTGCTGTTATTGTGTATATGCTGCTGTTATTGTGTATATATTTATTTATATTTCTTCATACATTCTTATATAGTTCTATATTGTGTATTTTGTTGTACAGTTATTTTATTTTCAACTTTAATTTATATATTTTATCTTATTCTCCCAGTTAAATTTACCCTTCATTCTAATTTGTGTTGTACAGTTATTTCATTTTTAACCTTAATTTATATTTTATTCCTTCCTAGTTAAATTTACCCTTTGTAATTTTTCATATTTATTTCCTATCTTATTCATAGCCTTTTCCTTTTTTGTTTTCTTTAGGTCACGAGCAGTTGTCCAAGCATTTCACTACATATCGTACTGTGTATGACTGTGTACGTGACAAATAAAATTTGAATTTGAATTTGAGTATAGCATTAGACCCTTTATGTGTACTGGATGAAAGCTATACTTTAAAAGTGCATGTCCTGCAGAGCCAATCAAAATGCGGTACGTTGCCTCAAGATGTGGGACAAGGAATCAAAATGCTGCATAAAGAGGGACACCTGGTAATTCTACTTCCACGAAATGGAAAATTCTTATGAGAAAATTCAACTGATAAATCAGTGAATTGTCATGACATGAGACTAAATGTTTGTATGACTGATTGTTGAATGGGCCCAGTGCTCAATAATAGGGTGAAATGATTAAAGCCTTTACTTGATTTGAAAGTGTGACCAAAATAAACTCGTCCTTTCCACTGAAATCGTAGAAACTGAAGCATACGCTTATCTCGTGATGGAATTTAAACTGACAACAAACATTTTTAATCCAAAATATTAAAAACATGCCAGTATTAATACGACATATATACTAAAAGAACACAATTGTCTGTTTCGGCCCAGCTCAGCAGTAGGTATAAGTGAACACTTCAGCACTTCGGTAACTAATCCTCCCACCGACCCCAGAGCGCACACCGCCGCCACTTCACTAATCATTCCAACATTTCCATCCTGTTAAGTAAGACAATACATTAATTGCAATGGCATGCTGAGGCCTCATGCTATGCAATGTAACCCCTCTCAGGTCTGCCGCTGAAACCCCGAAGACACACAGCTGAAACTGACACGGAGAGTTCAGGGCTTCCACTCTGCGTGCCGCGCAACTTTTCGGCAGCTGCAGGAGCAGATTAGAGACGTCCGCTGTGCATTCCTCGCCTAATGATTAAATATCAGCTCGTTTATTGCGAGTGTCACTGATTGCGGCTCCCTAGATGTGGCTCCTGGCATGCTGCAAAGGCTACGAACCGGACGCTGCTGTGGAGGGTTTCCTGTCCCCTGCCAGTTGAGAGATGCTAGCATGGAGCGGTTTAGCTGGTGTAGCGAAACCACGCATTTGCACATTTTCGATTCTTTACAGATATCTTGTTAAATTATCTGACGAAGTGAAAACTAATCAAATGCCACCTCTCCCAGAGTCCTGACTGTATTAACAAAGGATTAGGCTTCGAATTCCTGGAAAAGGAATGTTTACATTTAATAAATAGAGAGGATAATAATCCTCATAGAGAGAAATGCTGTGAACGAGCCAAAATCGCTGGAATTAACTGCTTGTTTAACTGCTGCTTTCACTATTTTACCAGCCAAGTTGACATGCAGGATTTTAAATCCGATTTTTACCTCCCACAGTTTAAATTTTTACCTTTTTAATTTGACTGACAGAAGGTATATTGTCCCTTAAAACTAATTTCTATAAACTACATATTTATTCTAAAATCTTTTTTTTTCCAGGTTGTGTCTGTATTGGCGGCAGTGCCAGACATATTGTGATTAAATGGTCCCCTCTGGCTCATAGTTTAGCTCAAGGTATTGGGTTTCACCTAAAATTAGCCATCAGACTCAATTTATTACCTCAATTGAGAGGCTCGAAAAGTGCCTGTAACAGCGCCTCTGCTAACACGGACTAACCTTGGCCAAGCCATATAATGTTGCATTTTAATTCAGCTACAGGAACTGCCAGCAAGGCCGAGCCCATTACAAGTTACACCTTTTTTTTTCTGTCTCTCTGTGCAGCCCAGAGTAGAGGAGCGTGCTTGAATATTAAAGGGGTACAAGAGTGTTAGGCAAACAGTAAAATCCAAGATAATTTTATAGCGGTAAAAAAACTGTTCCCCCCCGTTGGCCAGATTACTTATTATTAGCCAGATTACGGGGTAACGTATCGTTATGAAAGTGGAGACACACAAACGCATTAAAGTCTTTACAGCTACACACCAGCAGCACACTATTCAGGTGACAATTGTTTGTTAGGTCTTAAACGCACACTCCTGTAACGTGTGGCCAGATCAGTTTGTGAGCATCCAGACTGAAATATGTTAAAAAGCAGAGATGCCTGTAAAATGTCAGCAGCTCTTGAGTAATATCAACCACAGCAGCTTGAAAGAGTGCCACTAATCTGTTGCAACTATGTGTCAACAGGAATGTAAGGTTATGATCAAAGCTGCCTAAATGTTAGAGCGTTTGAATCTGTTAGCTGGAGAGCGAGTGTAACTGTTAATATTTGCTAATAGATTTGGTTTCTTAAACCTTGCATCTGTGCATGATTTTTAAATCTAATCTTTAACATTTAGCAAAGTCACTTGAGAAACAAACCCTTTCTATATCTGTGTGTCTGCTAAGGCTAGTGTTGGAGGGTTGGGTCTGCCTGGATCCATCATCAGTCAGTGAATATGTGGGTCTCTGCACACATCTATGTGACTGCTGGTTTTGTAACCGTGCAAACTCATCTGTAGTGACTTGGTATTATTATAATGACTTGTACCGCATTTGAATGTGTTCCCAAATCTGCAAAGTATGATCAAGGCTTAAGAGTAAGTTGTTGCTGTGTTGCTTTTCTTACACCTTTTTCACTGATATGGTGTCAGTGCTAGTATGGAGCTAGTTCTAGTTTACCTTGGTGCCTTAGACCCCAGTCATACAGGCCTGGAGCAGGGGTGGGTAACTCCAGGCCTCGAGGGCCGGTCCTGCAGGGTTTAGAACTCACCCTGGGTCAACACACCTGAATCACATGATTAGTTTGTTACCAGGCCTCTGGAGAACTTTAGGACATGTTGAGGAGGTAATTTAGCCATTTAAATCAGCTGTGTTGGATCAAGGACACATCTAAAACCTGCAGGACAACCTGGATACCCCTGGCCTAGAGACTAGTTGGCAACAGCCCCCGACTGCTAAGGAATTCTGCTAAGTGTTCCCTGACCAGTTGTGAGTGGTTGCTGGAAATCAATTGCTAAAGCATAACCTGTCATGATTTTGTAACGTGAGGGTTCACTAGATGGTTGGGAATCTCTCTGAATAATTAGGAACAGCAAGACGGAGACGGATAACTTTTTAGCAGCCTCTTTACTTTTAGCACCCTGCAACAACAACCCACACTTCCTGTGTGCCGCCCTCATGAATACTTCACTGGCCTCTCAGAAGCCAGGAAATCTTATACTCAGATCAAAACAGGGAAAACAACCAGGTAGATATAACACATACTTATTACTGGTTTGAACATGCATGTCTAAACATTCAAACATGTAAACATGTAAATATCAAAACACGTAACCACCAAATAGCTACATAACTAGCTTTATAACCTTTGTAAACACCTCTTTGGATATCAAAATAGATTTAAATTTACTTCTACACTTTACATTTTCCTCCCCCCCTCACATAAGAAACGTCCCCGTTTCCCTACAGAAAAGGAAGAGAAAAAAAACCCCCAACATGCTGCAAGCAAAGGGGACAACAATAACACAACAGCAAAACCAAAAACAAGTTCAGTTCAAAACATAGTCCTTGAGGTATCTGGGAGGCACAACTTGACGTCTCCCACATCGCCGTGAAACACCAGATACTCGATGAGGAGTTGAAGGGACAATGTCTGATTGGTGTATCACCACATGGCCAGAGGGAGAAGTCGTTACAGTCTCAGACCGAGGAGAAGGGGACAAAGGAGAGTGGGAATGGGGTCGTGACTGGTTTAGAGGTGGTGGCTGACAAACCTGAGGGTCTGATGAGGTTGCAGGGCTGCGGCCCTGAACATTCCAGCTCCCTTCAGCTGCAGATTTTGAAGCTGTGAAGGGCAACGCACCTGATAATGCAGTCAACTGTGGAATCTGGGGCTGTACAGGTATGTCACCAGCAGGTGAGTTGGTTCCACCTTTAGGAACAGGTGCTTTGTACGGCCTGAGACGATTGTAGTGAACAATTTGAGTCTTGTCTGATTGGTCCAGGAGGTAGCGAATCCTGTACGTGACACCAGGGTTTTCTCCATCTGTTCCAAGGCACTCCAATATCTCAAAGGGGCCCTTCCAATGTGGAGCAAGTTTCTGCTTTGCTGTAGTGGGGTCATTTAACCACACCAAGTCACCCGGAACATAAGGAGTGTGTTTGATGCCCCTATCGTACAATTGTTTCTGCTGGTTGTGGGCACAATCTCTGTTCCATGCAGCAGTGCTGAAGGCAGACTGAAGTCTCTGAGTCAACTGGGTGACGTAGTCAGCAGGAGAAACAGAAGTAGATGATGCTGACATGTTGGTAGGCAACAGCATATTAGCAGGCATCCGTGCCTCATGTCCATGTGTGAGAAAAAATGGCGTAAACCCCGTGGTAGAGTGAGGACTGGTGTTGTAAGCCAAAGCAACTTGATTGAGGCAGTCATCCCATTCGCCAGGCTGCTGAAGGAGTAACTTAGCTAACTGGTCAATAAGTGTTCGATTGAACCTCTCGACCATCCCGTCGCATTGAGGGTGATATGGGCTGGTCCGTGTCTTCTGGATGCCTAGCAGCTGACACAGATGTTTCACCAGGTCAGATTCAAACTGACGTCCTTGGTCCGTGTGTAGCATTTCAGGGACGCCGTGCTGACAGATGAAGTTGTCAAACAGGCATTTTGCAACTGTTGTGGCACGTTGGTCTGCGATAGCATAGAGATTGACATATTTCGAGAAAAAGTCTTGAACAACGAGCACGTACCTGTTGCCACGACTCGTAATGGGGAGTTCAAGTATGTCAGCTGCCACCTTTTGAAATGGCTCCGCAGCAACAATTGTTTTCATTGGAGCTCTGTGATGAGGTGTGGGATTCCGTCTGGCATCACATGGAGTGCATTGTGTGCACCATATTCTGATGTCACGTGACATGAATGGCCAGTAATATAGCTGCTGAGCACGTTTCAGGACCTTATCTGCTGATAGGTGACCGGACACTGGGTTGCCATGCAGCAGCTGTAGGACAGTGTCTTTTAAAGATTCAGGAACAACCAACTGATGCAACACTGACTTTTGGGACGGGTTGAAAGCTTTACGACAGAGTAAGCCATTGTGAAAGGTAAGTCTAGAGTACTCATGCCATAGCACTTTTTCCTGAGGTGGGCATTTTTTCATACGCCAGTAGGGTGGTTTCTGACCCTTAGCTTTCCAGCCAATGACTTCTGACAGTACAGGATCTTTTTGTTGTTCACTTTTGAGATCATCTTCAGGCAGCTCAAGCACAAATGTGGATGAAACAGATAGCGCTGCACACTGCAGTCGTGGATCAGGAAGGTCATTGCATGGAATGTGTTTTTGGTCAGTACTGCAGGGACTATGGTTGGGCGGGCCTGCAGGACCCACGCACCTCTCTTCAGGTTTCAAGGTAGCAGAAGCAGTGCAGACTGTGTCCTGCTCTACGGTTTCACCAGTGACAGGGCAACGTGACAGTGCGTCCGCATTGAGGTGGCGGTGGCCATCTTTATGAATCACAGTCCACTCAAAAGGATCAAGTTCAAGAGCCCAGCGAGCACGGCGACCAGTTCTATCACTGTCAATGGGTATTTTCCGAAGACCCAGGAGGGGCTTGTGATCCGTGACAATAACAAATGGCTGCTTGTAGAGGTAGTGCCGAAAATGTCTAACTGCCCAAACAATGGCCCAGAGTTCTCGATCATAAGTCGACCACTTTCTTTCTGCCTTTGTAAGCGCATGGCTAGCATAGGCAAGGACTTTCTCTTGCTGTCCCTGTTTTTGAGCTAGTACACTGCCAATAGCTGTGCTAGAAGCATCAGTATACAGAGAAAATGGCAATGTGAAGTCAGGGAATGAAACCACTGGAGGGTTTGAGAGGGCATGTTTCAGATACATGAATGCATCCTGGCACTGAGAAGTCCATTGAAAAGTTGCATGCTTCTCAGTGAGAGCATGTAGGGGGACACTGTGGTGCGCAAAGTTTTGAATAAACTTGCGATAATATGAACAAAGTCCAAGGAATGACCTTACTTCTGTCGCTGTTTGTGGAATAGGCCAGGCTTGCACACTGTTCACATTTCTGGGGTCAGGCTGGATGCCATGTTTTGATACAATGTGGCCCAGAAATTGTACCTGATCTTTGGCAAAACAGCATTTTGAGGGGTTTAGCTTCAAGCCACTTGCCTGGAATCTGCCGAAAATTTCTTCCAGATGCTGGAGATGTTCTGCGAAAGAGCGGCTGTAAATGAGGACATCATCCAAATACACTAAGCAGGTTTTCCAGGGAAGGCCACGAAGTACCATCTCCATTAACCGCTGACATGTGGCTGGAGCGTTTGTGAGTCCCATGGGCATAACAGTGAAGTGGTAAAGTCCACTGCCGGTTGTGAAAGCAGTTTTCTCACGATCCTTCTCTTCCAGTTCAACCTGCCAATAGCCATGTTGAAGGTCCATTGTGGAGAACCAGGCAGAACCTGACAGCGCATCCAGTGCATCATCAACCCTTGGAAGAGGATGAGAGTCTTTGATTGTCACTGCATTGAGTTTCCTATAGTCGAGACAGAAACGCCACGTACCATTTTTCTTTCGCACCAGAACAACTGGGGCGGCCCATGGGCTGTAGCTTTCTTCGATGACACCTGCCTTTAAAAGGTTGTCAACTTGAGTCTGTATTTCAGCTCTCTGTTCAGGTGTCACTCTATAGGCTCTTTGTTTAATCGGTGTAGCATCACCTGTGTGAATATGATGCTTAATTATGCCTGTGTGACCTCTGTCCTCTGAGTGCTTACTGAAGATTCCTGAATACTTCTGGAGAAGTGATTTCAGGGACTGAACCTGGGAGTGTGACAAGTTTGTTTCATCTATTTCTACCGGCAGAGTCGAATCATACACAGGTGAAGTAGCACAACATGTCTGCTCCAGTGGAATGATATCAACAGATGAGCCTGAATGAAACTCACCAAGATGCTGTCCAGGGTACAGTTCGATTTCATCACTGGAGGGATTAAGCATTCGAACCACTGTAGTACCATTCTGAACTTCACTGAGAGTGTGAGCCACAACAATGTCACATGTTGGATTAGGGATCAAGACACCATAGTAGTCTGTTGGAACAGGAGAAGCCGGTGTGGCTGCTGACACACAGGCTGTGATCAGAGTTTCGCTCATAGCTGGAATTTTGGTTGGCGCTAACACGGAAACATTACAGCAGGCAGCCACCTCATGTCCTTTGGGCAACAGGGGAATTTTCATGTCCCACAGTTGCAGCACTTTGTTTTTGAGGTTGAGAAGAGCATGGTGCCTCTGCAGAAAATCCCAACCTAGATTGACTGGCTGGTAAGCACCTCTGAGGACTTCAAAGTCCTGCTGCCATACCTGAATCCCAAGCCTAATACCAACGGTTAACTTGCCTAAGATTTCCAGACGTTCTCCATTGACCGAACGAGCTGGCACAGAGGATGCTACCATAGGCCGTTTTTTCAAAGCTGGATGAGCGTTTCGAAAATCTTCACTCACAAGGGAGACAAAGGAACCAGAGTCAATTAGAGCACACACTTCAGTGCCCTCGACAATAGCCAAGACGTTAGAGGAGACTGATCCATCAGATTCTGAGGGGAACTGGGGGATGTGGTTTTGGGGCCCTGATACTGTAGCTGATGTTTGCCCCTCAACAGCAGCTAATGAAAGTTTCCCTGTGGGCCGGAGGTGAAATGTGCAGGCCTTTCCGGGGACTGGAAACGAACACCGGTCCTACTGTAGGACGCAGCATCTCTAACTCTACGTGGAGCAGGACTGGGACTGCGTCGGTATCTGTTATTGTCAGGGTAATTGTACCTGGAATACTGGGGGGGCTGTTGGGAAGGGTATGTGCGTTGATCGTGTTTCTCACATTTGTCCCACTCATTGAACCTCTGGGGAACAGGGGAAGAAGGACGTTCACGGTGAGACTCTGGATCACGATGATAACGCCTCTCAGGCGAGCAATAGTCTCTGGAATGTTGTCTGGCATGATAAGGCGACGGGGACGCACTGCGGGTGCTGTACTGAACATTGGAAGAGGAGGATCTATCATGACTGGAGTCCAAACGTTGGGCAAGGTAACTCTGTTTCTCCTGTAACTGCTGTACTTCATGTTTCGGGCTGGTTACAGTAAGCGTGAGCTCCTCAACCGCTTGAAGAAGTTTAGCATCAGTAGGCTGAGGACGTATCATAGCAACCTGTTCTGAAGACGGAATATGAGAGGATCCTGCAGCTGTAAGTTGCAATGCTGCCCGTGCTCTCTCACAACGGCTGGCAATGCGCAGGGCTCCGTCGAGATCCTCTGCACCCATCTCATGAATCTTAGATTGCAAGGTGGGGTCCAACCCAGCAACAAAACGGCGAAATTTTTCACCTTCCAAGGCATTGTAGTCATAGTTAGGGAAAGCTTCAAGCACAAGACGGGTAATATCCGCGCTGTACACATCTAAACTTTCACCTGGTTTCCGGGGGCGAGCATTCACATGTGTCTGGAAGAATGGCAGAGAATATTTTGGACCGAAAACCTCTTTCAGCTTATCCTTCACTAGATCATAGTCTTTCTGGGCTGATGAAGGCAAACTGTCCCAGTACAAAAATGCAGCATCTGCTAGACGAGTAGGCAGAACA
Organism: Astatotilapia calliptera; assembly: GCF_964374335.1. Taxonomy (NCBI): domain Eukaryota; kingdom Metazoa; phylum Chordata; class Actinopteri; order Cichliformes; family Cichlidae; genus Astatotilapia; species Astatotilapia calliptera. The sequence goes on along the minus strand of NC_137429.1, from coordinate 24,885,839 downwards.
GAGGACATCACAGTTGGCAAATCTACCTCAGGTGGAGTCATAGCTTGCACTGCCACTTCAAAGCGACGAGACCAACTAGTAAAAGATTCAGTCCCATCTCCTTTAAAAACAGGTGGAAGATCTATTGTCAGGGCACTGGAAACGGTATGGTGGGCGGGAGCAGCAACAGTCCGCATTGCATCCACTGACCTCGAATGTGGCACAGGAGAAGAGCGCAGCTCATGCACAGATTCACTCTCGTCAGCCGACATGTTCCCAACAAATATCCAGCTCAAAAAAAAAAAAATCACAAAAACAGAGAGAAAAGCTGCAACAATCCTTCCTATCTCCAAAAATTATTACTATTATTATTTTCAGTTCATCAGCTGTTCACAGAGAGGGATAAATCCCAGCGGGGAAAAAAAACGATCTTATCCGCAGCTTGGGAGTAAAACTCACCAAATACACAGATCCATCAAGAAAATAAATCCCACCGCTGCCACCAGATGTAACGTGAGGGTTCACTAGATGGTTGGGAATCTCTCTGAATAATTAGGAACAGCAAGACGGAGACGGATAACTTTTTAGCAGCCTCTTTACTTTTAGCACCCTGCAACAACAACCCACACTTCCTGTGTGCCGCCCTCATGAATACTTCACTGGCCTCTCAGAAGCCAGGAAATCTTATACTCAGATCAAAACAGGGAAAACAACCAGGTAGATACAACACATACTTATTACTGGTTTGAACATGCATGTCTAAACATTCAAACATGTAAACATGTAAATATCAAAACACGTAACCACCAAATAGCTACATAACTAGCTTTATAACCTTTGTAAACACCTCTTTGGATATCAAAATAGATTTAAATTTACTTCTACACTTTACAATTTCTTTTGGGTCCAAAAAAAAAAAACTACAAATGGATCCCATGCTTCTCTTAGAAGGAAGCATGGGAATCTTTGTTGGCATATGCACAACTTAGTTGACTTTATTTAATCCAGTACCTAGTTCCCTGAATGCATTCATGCACTTCCATTTAAGCTAAATTGACACATACGCATGCTAGCATGTTCACAAGCACAGTACCCTTGATAATATTAGCCATGTATATCATTCACTACCTTAACATTTAGCATGCTAACAAGCTAATCTGACTAGATGACTTAAAGTTAGTTAATTTCAATTATTTGTTGACTTAATGGTTATTATTAACTTCCAAGAAGTCACCAAATTCAAAGAAATTCAATAATAATTTGGATATGAGTGAGTTCCTATACAAATTTCATAGCATGCTTTTCACAGTATTTTAGTCAGGACCAAAGTTTTTGGACCGTCCCATTAGGAATTGACCCACAGTGTTCTCCATCACTACAAATATGGAACTGGACAGTCTTGTGAAAATGTTATGTTTTATAATACATTTTTGGATTGTTTTGGACTTCACAAGTGACAAGAATTGGTTGCATAGTGTAGTGTGGTATGATTCATTTGCTAATGACCAGAAAGGAAAAGGACCAAAAAACTATGAGCAAAAAACTGCGGACGAATCTGTGTGAATTGTGACTCTCCCATTCCACCAAGCAAAAAAAGCAAATATTGTCCAGCTGTGCTTGTTTTCTTCTAAATGTCTTTCATAAAAGAATCTGAAGAAAATGTCTAGAAAGCATGTGTATACATTTAATATGCAACATGGTCTTAATATATTAATGCATTTGGGAAATTTCAGTATACGAAGTGTGTTTTTCCCTGCTAAAGTAATGAGGTGGCAGTAAATTATGTTTACCGAAGGTGTTGATTTTACAACCCTCTCACATGGCTTTCCCGTTTTCTCCTCTCCTCCTCCCTTACTTGCTTTTTTTTCTCTTTCCCCCTCTCTTTGCTTGCCTCTCTCTTCTCCCTACTTCTATCTACACTGGAATCATCCGCCGGCACTTTGCTTTCTCCAGCCTATTCTTAGGTTTAGCTGTGGCCACTCCAGTAATATTTTTAAAGATTATTATAGTATTCACTAACCCTTTTTCCCCCTTAGGCTGCCTTCCAGAGTTTCTTTTTCTCCCTCCTACCCTCCTCCTCTCTCCTAACCCTCTCTTTCTCTTTTCTCCCCTTCTACCTTTCTCTCGACAGCGATCTTTGGTTGTAAAATAATAGAGCATCAGCCAGCAATAATTTGCGGTCCAAACAGAGCCGACGCTGGCTGACGTTTATTGAAACCTCATCCCCCCGCGAGCCGGTTTCCTTTTCCCTCCCAGCTCCGTCGCTGTGTGTTTGTACAGACAGGGCCTTAGTCGTGGCCATTGCTTTTAATAATGAGGCCTACGGTCGGCCTTGGCTGCAGCTTTGGCTGGGCAAGAGGAGAAGCGGTGGGAAAAGACGGGTGCCTGCTTGGCTCTCATTAATCCTGACTAGTAGTCGGCGGTGGAGGAGACCCTGTCAGACAGTCTGATGGTCTCACAGGCAGACAGACAGGTAAAGGTAATGAGGCTCCAAAACTGGATCAGTTTGGATAAAGGGACAGTGTGCAGTCACAGCTTTAGCAGCTCAAATAGGTGATGACCAGCAGGCTGGGCCCACACACAGCATTATGTGACATTTAAAAGGCAAAAACATAGTTCCAAGCATGAGCTTCTGCAGAGACAGTGAAGCTAAATAAGCCTTCGTAAAGATATTTATGGCAGGATTTAGGGTGCTAAACCAGTAATAATCCCCCAGGATCACGTCTATCATGTCTACAGCCAATGGAGAGCTAGTTAAGACTAAAGCAGTATATAATGTTCACTGTACAATTTCAAACCAAACACAGTAAAATATTTAAAAAAATAAAACCCTGAAAAAATAGCACTTCTAAAAGCTTTCATCTAAAAATAATATTTAATCTAACCATGGCAGAACTAATGTGAATATAATTCATGATGGCATTATGAGCACTCTTCTAACCGTAGCACTCCCAGAGATGTTGACTCACGCTGGACACTCATCGTCCACCTTATTAGGTACACCTTGCTATTACCAGATCGGATCTCATTTGGCCTTCAGAACCGCCTTAATTCTTTATGACACAGAACTAACAGAGTGCTGGAAACATTCCCTATAGACTTTGGTCCATATTGACATAACAGCATCACACAGTTGCTGAGGATTTTTCAGCACAACCATGACGCAAATCTTCCATTCTACCACATCCCAAAGGTGCCCGACTGGATTGAGATCTGTCGATCTGAGTACAGTGAACTCATTGTAATGTTCGGGAAACTAGTTTGAGATGATGTGAGCTTTGTGACGGTGAGTTATCCTGTTGGAAGCAGTCATCTGAAGCTCTGTACTCAATTGTCATAAAGCAGTGGTTCTTAACCTGGGTTCGATCGAACCCTAGGGGTTCGGTGAGTCGGTCTCAGGGGTTCGGCAGAGCCTCCGCCATGACATGCATGGCTCATTTTGTGCACCAGTAAAAAACATATCTATGTCTTGAATTTGAAAAAAAAAAATCACATTTTATTTTTCAGTAAAGGGGTGTTCAGTGAATTCGCATATGAAGCTGGTGGGGTTCGGTACCTCCAACAAGGTTAAGAACCACTGTCATAAAGGGAAGGACAGCAATAATACTTAGGGAGGCTGTGGATGGATGCATCAGAACCAACGCCTGGCCTTTCCCTCTTAATGGAAAAACAACAGCAGCTAACCTTAACCTAACCTAGGTGAAGATAAGAAGTGAGCAATAGAGATCATGTCTATTTACATGTTTAATTTTGAATTTCCAATAATAATGTATTTGCTACTATGTCACATGTAGCCTCACCCTCCACATGTTGAAGGTCACATTAAACCCTTCATAAACTTGTTTGCTGACTTGTTTGTGGTGCTTTTTTAAAATTTTTCATTTATTTTAATTAATGTGTGAAAAGTACCAAAAGTAATTTACTGCCATTTACAGAGAATAAAACAATGTTTAGGCAGCTACATAAACTAGGGACTAAATAACACACATGGTTATGTACAATCAAATTAGGGAACTAATTTTAGCACACAAAGTTGGTCAGGCCAACAAAACGTGCTGAACAAAAACTGAAGGTAAACAAAACAACAGAATTATTATTTTTCAATTAACTAGAACAATTCATACATAGCACAACTATATATACCAAATTAACTGACTGAGGAATCACAGGTTGAACTTATGAGGATGGGAGAGACTATCCGGTTGTTCAGTGATGACGCGACGAATCCTACTTCCGGGTCTAAAGTAGTCTGCGTTTAATATGGCTTTTGTGTTGTTAACATGTTTAATGTTATGTATTTTCTTCTATTTGATCTCAAAAAGCTCCTAAAACAGTCAGTGATCCCTGTTGACCTCCCTCGGCTTTTATTACCACTAATCATTTATTTAAGCTCAGTTTTTAAAACCTTAGGATGTAACTACAGCCCAGCCCGTGCAGCAGTATATGAATGACTAACCTCGTATTGTGGATGGATTATCTCAGTTGTTCTCCTGGCTGAAGTTTGGTCCTTTTACAGCATCCTGCCATGCGATTACATTTGTTCCTGACCACCGAGAACACTCGCGTTAACTTTTATCGAGTGGAAAAAAAGTTAGCTTGTTTATATTATGCTAACATAGCTGTGTCGCTAGCGGTCACGTAGCACATCATTATATACCTGACTGAGATGACTGACAACCTTCACAGACATCATTATATACCAGCTAGCCCAACTTCAGTAACCCTACAAACGTCACTGCTATTTAGTTTTCTGTCTTCATTTATGCTGGAAGTGATAGCAGAGCTGTGCGTTTTAATTTGTTTCCAAAACCCCGCAGTCAGGACATGCTATATTGTATTTAGATAGAAGCTAGCGAGCTAACTCCCTGCTAACTTCTAACTCCGTTAAATGTCATAAATTCCGTTTTCATGGATGCCTGGATGTTAAACTCAATTGTTACACCTGGTAGAGCAGAACGCTGATCATTTTATTAAAGATGAAAGACCTTAGACAGTTTTTCAACTCTCAGTAATGCCATAGTGATCGTTTTATATATGGACCTGCAGCGGAGTTTAGACCCAGACACGGCTAGTGACGTCAGACTGAACAATCGGATTAGAGGGAAAAAGACAAAGACAGGAAGTAAAACCATTTAAGATTCATAAGAATAGTGATTAACCAAATAAAACACCTGATACAGCAGAAGCTCAAAATTCTATTTGTTTAATGGCAATGTGTCTTGCCTCTTGAACACTACAATATGAGAAATATTTGTGACATTAGCACGCTAATACAGCAAATACTTTTCTTTTCTTTGCTTTCTTTATTCTTTAAAAAGCCTGTAAGAAGTAAGTACGTGTGTGCGGATTCTTGCTGGATTCAAGGGCCTGGGAGATCCCCGACTGTGAGACAGGTAACAAGAGAAAGAAAGACAGGCAGGTGGCTACACACTGAAATTAAACACTAATCTTCTCCTCACTGTCTGAAGCCCCACTTACTGGAACTCCTGTGGATTCCTCTGGTCAGCGGTCAGCTAATGCAAACTAATCATCACTTTCTATGGACTGAGGGCTGACCACAGTGCTGCCCAGGACAAGGCCTAGCAGACTGAAAAACATCATTTTCCACCATCGTCACCATCGCTAATACCAGCTGTGCCAAAACCTTTTTAAAATACTGCATCAATAGCAATTAGCTACATTTCCTCGTCACAATATGGGAAAGCACAATCGTTGCAGTCGCACCCTATAAAGTGAAGGTTTAATTAAATAATTTTTTGGCATGCCGCACTTCAGCCGCAGACACGGAAAAGAAAGAAAAAATCCATACATTTCAGCAGACACACAGTAGTATAGAGGTGGGCTTGTGTTTCCTCCTACAGGGATTCTGTGGCCAAAAACAATCTCAAGGAGCACAGCTGAATGTTTTCATTGTGTTTCTTCTGCTGAGTTGGGCACAAGAATGGGTTTCTGCTAGTCAGCGCAGGCACCGGCTGGTTCTCTAACACGCCCACACAGTTGATATATAAAAAGATGTTACACATAAGAAGACCCTCACCTGCCAATTGGTACCTCATGCCTGGAAAAACTGGAGTGGATAAACCAGTAAGGGTCAGCTGCCATGTTGGCTACTGACTTTTTTGCGGGGATGTTAAACACAGGAGTTCACCTGTTCTCAAAAATTGTCACAGCACACACCAAACATCAGAAATAAAGGCTATCACTATCTATTATTTTGAATTTTACTTTGTTATTAAGTTTAGGGGCATCAATAGCTGCAATCAAGTGTTTGTAATAAATCTTAGAGTATTTCACATCAGAGGATTTGAATGAATTTCATCACCCTATTATTTGCAACATTTTTTTTTAATTTAACCACAGTGGAGGGTTTTCGTTCATGAACATTCTGTTTAATGCCATGTCAAAGGATTCAATTTGATTTAAGGCCAGACTTTGACTACTTCACTCCAAAACCTTCAATTTATTTTTGTTTTTATTCTGCGGTTGACTTCCTGGTATGTTTCAGATCAGTGCCATCCATCATAAACCCAAGTATATTTGATCTTCAGAACATGCACTGATGGCCGGACATTCTCCTTCAGGATTTTTCTTGTAGAGAGCACATTAGTTATGTCAAGCTATCAAAACAGCCCTAAACCACAACACTGCTACAACTATGTGTGACTGTTGGTATGATGCTCTTCTAATGAGATGCTATGAGTTTTATGCCAGATGTTACGGGACTCAAACCTTCCAAATAGTTCAGTGTTTGTCTCATCAGTCCATAGAATCTTTCCTTAAAAGTTTTGGGGCAAATATGAGATGAACCTTTGTGATATTTCAGGTCAGGAGTGGCTTTCACCTTTAAACCCATCTTAGCCCAGTCTCTTTTTCTTGTTGAATCATGCACACTGACCTTAACTGAGGCAGGGGAGACCTGCCGTTCTTTAGAGTTCTGGGTTCTTTTGCGACCTCCTGGCTGAGTCAGCAGTGCACTCTTTGGTTGGCTGGCCACTTTTTGGAAGGTTCGTGGATAATGACTCTCATCATGATTCGCAGGAGTCCCAGGGCCTCAGTGACTTTTTTATGTACTGTATAGCCTGTATAATAAATAAATACACATAAAAATATACATTTTTTAAGTCATAACTGTGGATTTAGTGGCATGTCATTAAAATGTAAAAACTGATGTATACTTTGAAGTCCAAATTTTCAACACAAGCCGAAATAGAGACTCAGCGTGGCTGCAGGTTGTTGCTATGTCAGCACTGGGAACTCCTTTAGTGCCAATTTCTGACTCGTCAGGTCGCCTATTGCTGGATAAGAACATTTAAAAAGCAGCAAGTCTACTATTGAAGACAGGAGTAGTGATGGTGGCACAAATCTCAGGATTCGCACAGGACTTTTCACTTTTGGCTTTTCACTTCCAGCATGCATTTTGGAAGTTGAGGAAATGACCATTTTACGAAATTCATGTACTTGCAGCTGGCATAATGACCACACCTGCCTGTTTGTTAGCATCACCCACAGAGTCAAAATAGCCAGATTAACCAATCTGAAATTCAATGGGAATTGCCACTTCAATTTCCTGGTGCTCACTGACCTTTCTAAAACGTCTGTCGCCATGTTTCTGCTTGTCACTTAATGTGAATGTCTCTTTAGGTTACCTTCTACCTGTAATTTTATCATTCTAAATTTCCCTGAAATTGATCTGGGTCTAATTAATAACAGTAATTGCATATGATTGCTGTAACACCTACCTCCATATGCTTATACTGATTCTGCATATGTGCCCATCTTCAGTATTCTCCTGTTAAGCTCCTGTTCTCTGTCCTAAATAACTTTCAGTTAACCTGAAGCTGCTGTTGGTGATTTTCCCTCCAACTGTTCTCTGTCCTTCATCTGCCTCCGGATCATCAGAGGAATGGGGAAATTAGACAGGACACTTCATTAATGTGTAGAAATTAAAAGCTTCAGAGGATGTCAGGCCAGTGTGATTGCAAAGCACCGAGAAACGTGGAATGTGTGCGAGTGAGAAGGAGTGGGATCTCCTGCCGGGACATCGTGGGGCCACAGGCCTCACGTCACATTATACAGATCTCGTAATCCTCCCTATCCCAGGGATAAGAAGAGATGGATGGATGAAGTGAAGGACTGAAGGAGGAAAGAGAGGGATTGTTAAATGGAGCAGGAAAACTCAGTCATCTCCTGAGGACCCAGCTCCAATAATGCACTGAGCAGTTCTCATCCAGTCCCATTTTAGTTCCCATTAACAGTCCCGACCAAAAGTTAAGGACCACTTGAAAAATGGCAAAAAAACAGATATTTTGCATGGATGGATCTTAACAAGGTTCTAAGTAGAGCTTCAACATGCAACAAAAAGAAATGGGAGTGAGACAAAACTTTTTTTGAGCATGCAATTTATTGAAAACAGCTAAAACAGCCTGCTTTGCTCCCTGTTTCTTTCTTTCTTTTACTTCCCATCCCAGTGTCGTCCTCTCCTTGACCTTGGTTGTGCTGAAGGTTTATCAAATATGGGGGTTCATCTTTCCCAAAGCATCGCTGTGTTATTTCCATTTCAATTATTCTCATCTGTTGTGAGACATTAGATGGGAAAAAGCAAACACAAACAGGACAAACAATAAAATCTTTTTGATTTCTTGAAGAAAACAAATTCCTTGTTAAATGCACAACCTGAAATTTTTTTCTTTCTTCTTCCTCTACTTTATGACACGTTGCTTCATCATTAACATCATGAACAAACAAACTTTTTATGATTTTTTTCTTTAATTATTGGACCCCATTAAATTAATCTGATTGGTAATGACACATTGTAAAGAAAATGCACTCACCAGAGAGTCTAAAAGCCACAGACTCAGCGACAACACAAAGGGTCTCTAAAAGGAGCAAAAAACATGGTTTCAGTGACACTCATGCAGGACTCAACGTCTAGAGAAGTGGAGACTGTGAAAGATGCTTGTCACGGTTTTTGGCTCTGGCAACCAGCTCTGTGTTTCTATTAATCAGTTAATCTACAGTTCATAGCACAAACTGATGCTTATCAAGTATTTTACGCAAGTAAAACAACAACAGCAAAAATAAGAAATATTTGGCGCTTAGATTTCATGTGACTTATTTTAGAGCCCTGGAACCACAACAGTAGGTCTGCTTGTGTACGACATGATTGCTCTGCTACTCACCAGTAATTCTCCACTACCCTCGACTATAAGGAAGGATAACAAAAAATGCCGGGGACTTAAATTATATGTAGCAAATTTGACAAAATGATCCTAACCGGAGGGCAGTTATGCGATTTTTGAAAGCCCTTTTTGAGTATGTGAAGGAGGCACATTCAACAGGCTGCTAACTTGTCTATTAGAAGCTGTGTTTGGAGAAGGGTGGTGGATGGTGACGGGGTCATTTGATCGATTGTGTGATTGACAGGTATGTCAACCAACGACCTTCAGCCTTGGCTATTGCTCTGCACAAAGTTGCGGCTCCACCCGGAGATTCGAATCTGAACCATTTTCTCCAGCAACCAGCTGTGGTTGCTGGAGTACTTTTCTATGCTGTGGTGTGCTGGGGGAGCAGCACAGCAAAGAGGGACTCATCCAGGCTGGAGAAACTGATCAGGAGGGCTAGCTCTGTGGTCGGCATGAAGCTGGACACTCTGGTGACAGTGGCAGAGAAAAGGACATTAAAGAAACTGATGGACATTATGGACAATGCTGGGCATCCTCTGCACACGGCCATAAACAATCAGAAGAGTCTGTTCAGTGACAGGTTGCTTCTCCCCAAGACAAGAACTAACAGACTTAAAAACTCCTTTGTCCCACACGCCATCAGACTGTTTAACTCCTCTCTGGAGGGGAGAGGGAGGGGAAACAGGAGGACAAAGGAGGGGGGAACAACTAAGCTGTAGTGCCTCTGCACCTCACTGTACAATACCTTGTGCAATACTTTTTGTAAATAGTCAACAGTGCAATAGACTCAATACTTGAAATGTGCAATTCACTTGTATTTTTATTTTTTATTCCTATTTATTCTATTTATCCCCTTTGTATACTTTATTTATATTTGTCTCTGTATTTATATATGTGTGTGTGTGTGTGTGTGTGTGTGTGTGTGTGTGTGTGTGTGTGTGTGTGTGTGTGTGTGTGTATATATATATATAACAGTTCTGTAACTGTAACTTCGGTCGTTGCTGTGCTTTTTTTGGAAGTCGAATTTCCCAGAGGAACCCACCCGAGGGATTAATAAAGTTCTATCTTATCTTATCTTATCTTATCTTACAAGCCAAGCTGTGAATGTCAAAGAAATACTGGGTCAAACCTCCAAATCAGACGATTAGAGAATCAACACAGTGAGTGAAAAAAACTGACTGACGAGCAAGAAGAAATGAAACAAAACAAGAGTAAAGGTATTAAACAGAGGGAGGCGGAGGGAGGGAGAGGTGGGAGGTGGCTCAGGGAGGGAGGCAAAGAAAGAGAGAGATGGATGAACCCAATTATCCCCCTATTTTCCTTCACAGCGCTGAACCTCATTCAAAGCGGAGAGCAGAAAAAGAGAAGGTAAATAATAGAAATGTGTCGAATGATGGAGGGAGATAATTAAATAGGCCTTCATTTCTACACCCGCCGATTGTGGTGTAATTAACCCATTACAGTTCCAACCCCTAATTTTTTTTCTCCTTGTAATGATTACAATAAGTGTAAGGGGTGAAGGCTTTGGCAGGGGAGTGCTTACATGCACACCCCATTTGGTTCACTCAGACATGTCACAGTGATCATTAATCATGGGTTGTTTTTCGACTTCCAAATGGCTGGCTGTGCAGTCAGAGGCTTTGGCTTTTTAACAGAAAGAAATAAAAACGACCCTCCGCTTTATGGTAATTTGTATGTAAGAGGAATACCAGTTTAAGTTGTAGGGGTGTGCAGCTTGTTGCATCGGCTGGATGCACATGCACTGATTCTGTGGCCTGACAAAGATTCATCATTACCACATCGCCACATGAGAAACGCCTGTGCAAAGATTATGTTTTTGCATCAGAGCGAATGTATCGTTTAGTTTGATGGTCGGTTACCAAATTGAATTGAATATTGTTTGCGGCCTTCAGAGGAATGCAAAATCAAATCTACCTATCTATCTACATGCACACATATATACTACTATGCAAGAGTCTATTCTTCAACACAGCCTGAACTCTCTAAGGAAAGCTTTCCTGTAATTTATTTAAAAGGTCTTCGGGAATAGTTCTCTAGACTTCTTGAAGAACATCCCAAAGCCCTTCTTTGAATGTTGATTACCTTTTGTTCAGTTTTTCTGTCAAGATGATCCTAAACTGCCTCAGTAATGTTGAGGTCTGAGCTCTGGGGAGGCCAATCCATGACTGATGTTGTTCCATTGTGTGTTTTTCTATCCAACTTTGGCTTTACTACATTGGCAGTGTGCTTGGGATCATTAACATGCTGAAAAATGAAACCTTTGCCAATCAGACAATTTCCAGATGGTATTGCATGATGGTTAAAAAAAAAAGAAAAATCAGACGGCACTGGTATTTATTATTCCATCCGCGCTGACTGGCTAAAATGCAGCTCAAAACAGAGACTGTGAGTCTCCCTAACTACAGATCTACAGAGACTCACTGTTGTACCTCTCTCCTGTCTCCTTCCATACATACTGACAACGATTTGAATTAAAAAAAAAAAAATCATACATTTGGATTCATCACTCCATAAGACCTGATGTTACTGATTTTCAGTCCAGTTCTTGTGCAAACTGGCATCCCTCTGCCTGTTCCCCGAATTTCCTCTCCCTTTCTTAAGAATGGTTTTTGGCATCTATCCGTCCATTTAGATCATTTCTGATGAAGTTTCAGTGAACAGAAGATGGATCTGAAGGGTCAGACGCATCTCTCAAGTCCTGTGTCATGTCTTTGCTGGATTTTTTTCTTCTATTTCTTGAGAACATCACTTTCAGACACTGTTCATCTGATTTATGTCGGTTTTTAGGCCTGAAACTTCTTCCATTTCTCTTTCTGTGTCTCTCACTAGCTATACATATATTTGGCTGGGTGAAGCAATGTTTTAAATGGGCAGTTTTAGCCTTAAATAGCTGAAGTTTGGAAACTCAAAAGTGACTGATGGTAGTCATTCAAAGCAGCAGAAGCCAGAGCATCCTGTTTTAAAAGCCAAACAGTGTGGTTTTAGTTTAAAAACAATGTAAAACACACCCTTTCTGCATAGTAAATACATACTCCACCTTCCAAAGAGTTTTTTTTTTTAATTTTTGGATTAAAGAGGGACCTGCTACGCTGATTTTCCAGTTCCATGTTTATATTTTATGGGACTAAACAAGAATGACTTTGCATGACTCACAATTCAAAATGATCCTTATATTGGGTCTCATTGGAGACGCTCAGTTTAACTACTGCCAGAAACAAACATTTTTGTCTCCCCTCCTTTTCCGATTGTCTTTAATTCATAAATAGAAAATAGAAGCACAGAAGCTCCACTTATCTGCTGTTCAATCTATTCTTAAAAACATCACAAAGATGGATATACTTAGAGAAGTCTGAAAACCTGTTGCTGTTGTGTACGTGTGAGGGATTACTCGCACATGCCCTGACCTAATTGTTCAAAGTGTTATAAAGAATACCCACCGTTGTAACACTATAAATATGACAAAAATGGTTAGGGTCAGTAAAATTACAATTCTATGACATGTTGCTCTAATTTACACACCAGGGAGGTTTTGTGAGTTCAATTTTTTTAAATTAATTTTAAAGGTTTATACATTTGTATCTTTAATAAACGAACAACACCTCCAGATAAAATTCATGTACACTATCTTTAAAGACTTCCTTGTCTGAGTTTTTTTCCTAATATGAAATTCCTGAATAACATCAAATCTAATGACATTTTTTTCTTAAAAATGAACAACTGTATAATATTTTTTGTGAAAAGACATATATCTTATCATTTATGTAAATCCATCCAACCGTTTTCTGAACCATCTCCAAAATAAGAGGGCTGCAACCCAGTAAAGGTATATACTGAAATGAAATAGTAGGATTATAAAAGATGACTATAGTTGTAAATATTATGACTACTAATTATTACAAGCTAACTGTTGTGTTAGCCAACTAGCTAATGCTCACATAATAGAATAAACAGAAGCATAAAAAAAACCCCAGAAAAAAATCTGTGAAATTTAAAACTTTGCAACCTACGTGTTTTACCTGAGTAAAACACGTAGGTTGCAATTTTCTAAACGCTGCTATTACGACAGGTTTATGTCACGTGTAATGGAATACCAACAACTGCAAAGGAAATTTGGAAATTCATTCAAATGCTTAGCTGTCAATATCCTACTTTGGTCATGTTTTTGGTCAACTTGAAAGTTTTAGATTAGTATTAAAAAAAATAAGTTAATTAAATTTATAAGAGATGCTGTGCTTTGGAGGCTAGTTGGAGCCCCATCACATTATGTTGCTGTTGTTTCAGTTAGATTTTCATTAAAGGTCAAACTGAAATTGAAATCATTCATCAATCAGTTACTTGTTTATGTAATTTTTTTTAAAAATCTTCATTCTGTTACCACACAATGAGCTTCCCATTTCAAAGGGTTTTGAAATTGAATGCACAAAACCTTTCAAATACTCTGTACCTCAATGCAACACATGTGAAAGATAGAAACCATTCTCCAGTGGTGCAAGTCCTCTTGTCAGCGCCAACTGCCTTTGTTTTGTGAACATTTGTCTCTGCCATTTGTCAGAGCCTACTGCACAGTTTGAGCTTCTTACTTTAACACGATAACATTATTTTTCTTCATTAAAGGAGCCGCGGTGCTGTACCTGCAACCCGACACCATCCCTTCACCCTCAATCATCCCTCAGTCGCTAACAGAAAGGACAAATGCATACTTTTCTTCAAGCTTTATATAAAGAGACTCAAATTTAAACAGCCTACTGACACGAACAAGCACAGCATGATTTATTCCTGCCATTATAAACCTTTGCTGATCTTCTCCCCACCTCCACACTGGCGAAGTATGTTATCTTTCCACCATCAATTTATTTTCTTTAATTTTCCCTCCCTCTGCTTTTGTCACGCTGGCCAATTGTTCTTGGATTGAGGGATTCCAACTACTGAGGGGGAGAGGCGGAAAAGGAGGGAGACTGAAAATATTATTTAACCAAATCCCTTTACTGAAAACGGTGTGGATAAAATTACCTACAGGATCAGGAAAAGAAGCAGAATATACCTGTGAGCCAAGGTGAAGGGTAAGCTTAACATTCAGAATTTGATTAGCATTATTTAAGGCGAAAATACACGTGAGAAAAGAAAGGAAGGTCTGAGGAAACTGAGGAAAACTAAAGCAAAGAATGGGAAAAAGAACAGGAGGCAGAAGTGTACTCGGGGGGAATGCCAGAGGAAGGTCACAGACACCTGGTGTTACAGCCAACAGAAGGAGAAGATGTCACTGGGGCAAGAGGACTAAAACAGATTAGAAATTCCTGAGTTTTTAGAGTCTAACTCATTTCCCAGACCTCGAAGAACACTCGAGAAAAATGAGCGACTGAGACAGATCGTGCATGCAAACCAAATTTCATGAGACAGAGACGTGACAAACTGCAGTTTTTCTTGTATGTAAAATTTTAACTTGAAGCAGCGTTTAATTGGAACAACACTAAAAATAATGCAATGCTGCTGCCGTTGAACTTTCTGCAGTCCTTTGTTCAATACTGCACAATAATGACACTGAACATACAACCCCAGCGTCACAGAAGTTTGTGATATAGTCCCGACTTTTAATTTCATGCTACTTGGCACCAATTTTGCCTTGATGCATGCTCAAACACTCATCCAAGTGACTTCTTCAATCTCAGCTGACTGCAGGCTTCCATAACCTTATAAACAATACATTTACACAATTACTGTAACCAGCCAACTGAATGAACAATGGGCTATGAGGTCAGTTCCTTGATCATTAATATGCAAATTGTCATGACCATTGATCAAAGCCCACTGATCATGGGCCATGAGTACCATTCATAGAGAGTTGGGGAATGGCTGCAATCACAGCATTGTACGATGGTGAAAGATGTACGCTTATCTGTACGTGAAAGGGAAAGACCATCTCTGAATCGAGGAGGGGGCCTAAGGTCACTTGGATAAGTAACGTTTCTCCCACTGAAAACGCTACGACCAGATGAACAAAATCAACCTTTTGGGGTCACCAAATTATTTTGGGTTCCCCCACACACATTTTTAATCACATTTACTTCAGACAGTCAGTCAGTTTTTCACACGGCATTTGTATGATTTTTCAAAATACATTATTAGTTATGAATATGTTGCTTGGTTAGATCTACGATTAAAAACTACTTGGTTATGTTTAGAAAAATGTAATGGTTGAATTACAGTGGTTGCCTCTTCATTCAGACTTATGTCATCGCCATGGTGTTTTTCTCACTTTGCAATTGGGGAGTTTTAGCTTAAAGGTTACCCCTCTGAGGCCTTGCAGTAACTCTAACCTTCAGTTTCTTGGACTGAGAAGCATGTTTGATGTGTTTCAGCTGGAAAGATTATTTGTCTTGGGCCTAATTGCCAACTTGGGAGAAAAATTAATAAAACGAAAAATTACATATTCCGATTGGGGTTATCAGGATAATTTGGACAATTTAACCACTTCTCCAAGTCATCGGTCTGTTAAAGGACTAACATATTGAGAAAGACAACCATTCATGCTCACATTCACACCCAAAGCCAACTTAAAATCACCAATTAACTGATTATGAATGTCTGTAAGAACACCTGTAAGGAACCTATGCAGGAATATAGAGAACATGCAAAAAGGTCCCAGGTGACAGAAGACTG